>NC_092691.1:13221065-13834366 GCF_964275005.1 Diadema setosum
GGGCAGACAGAAATTTGATGCTTGCCTGTGTATGTAAACCATGACACCCTGAATTTCTAGACGAATTGCCAAGAATAGACGTGGAATAAAGACCCTATACATGTTCTTGATTAATTCCCTATCAAATATGGCTGAAAATGTAAAACAGATGTTGATTCCCAGTGTGTTTCTGAGCATTAGTTCATCAAATTTATTTTTTGTGTTGGAATAGAGGTAACCTTTCTCCCATCTTCCCTTTTTCACTCCTTTGTCTCAGAGCCTCCAATTATTCCACCCATCCCAACAGGTGAGTGGAACTGTGTTAGGAGAGAGAAAGACACACACACACACACACACACACACACACACACACTTACATTCCCCCCCCCCCAAAAAAAAAAATTAAATAAAGAAAAAGAATTCACTATTAGTCTCTCATTGTGCATCTTCAGAATATCTGGATGTGACCAAAAACAAACAAATAAACAAACAAAAAAACAGAACAAAAACAAAAACAAGTACCACAGACTATTTTCTTGGTAAACCTGGAAAAACATAGTTTTAGTCAATTTTCATCTGTGGATGTTTCTGAAGAAATAATCCTTCGAGATGTTGTTTTGACATGTTATGGAATTACTCAATCATGTTGATGCTGTGAGTGTATGTAGATTTAATTGAATTCATTACTTTCTTATATGTAGAGTGGCCCAAGTATCTTTTGTTTTTTTATGCCTCCACCATGAAGTGTTGCCAGAAGCATTATGTTTTAGGGTTTTCCATCCTCCTGTCCGTCCTTCCATCCGTCCTTCCGTCCAGAATCAATTTTTGTGGAGAGCCTAACTAATAAACGCTTTGAGGTATCCTAATGAAACTTGACATGTGTATGTATGAGTGAGTGAAGTTGTGCCTATCAGCTTTTGGGTGCACATGCTCAAGGTCAAAGGTCAAAAGATCAAGGTCAAATGCTCAAAATCTCAAAATCTCACTATTTCCCCCATATCTATGCAATGCCTAAAGGTATTTTCTTGAAACTTAGTGTATACATGTACTACCAAATAAAGATTCACCTGATAGAGTTTTGGGTCATGAGGACAGAGGTCAAAGGTCAAGTGAAAATGTTCAAATTTCAATATTTTCTCCATATCTTGCAAAGCTTTCAAGTTATCTTCATGGAACTTAGTACATATGCATGTACTAACTGACTGTGATCATGTAGGGAAATGAGGGGTCATGGGTCAAAGGCCATGGGTCAGAGGTCAAGGTCAACTCATCAAAATGTCACTCTTTCCTTCTTATCTATGCAGTGCCTGCAGGATTTTTGTTGAAACATTAGTGTACATGTATGCATGTGTTCCCCTAAAGAGATTCTCATGGAAGTTTCTTGTCAAAAGTTCAAAGGTCAAGTGAAAGTGCTAAATTTCACTTCTTCCTTAAATTTATAAATGGGTCAAAAGTCAGGTACAAATCCTCAAATCCCCAAATGCCTTCACTCGTAGACATTATAGCCATTCATCCAATTAAACCTAGCTCAAGGAAATTGAACATTCAACACATTTGTGACAAACCTGTCATTTTGATTTTAGCCAGTTATGTGAAACTGTCATCATAAATTGTCAAGACATTGTACTATAGACCTATTAGGAGAACCATGCATTATGGTGGAGGTATACCAGTCACCATAGCGACATTTCTAGTTCATTAAAAGACACATTTTAATTAGATCTATGTTCTAGGAAAGAAAAGATTTCATGTAACTTCTTTCCTTCCGAGACAAGTGAAGTTTATTCAGGAGATAACAACTCTAGATATTAATTGGAGTTGTTGCTTCTCACATATATTTGTCCAGTACTGATAATGTTTTCTGTCAGACTATTTATGCTGGCTTCTAAAGATTTGGTACTTCATTTTTTGTCCTTCAGTGGTGTCACGTAAAGAGTTTGGAAACGTTCTAGTTTTGACAGGCTATTGCTCTAATTCATATATTCTCAAGTTATCTGTTTCTTTACACCTTGTCCATGTTTGGTCAGATCCTCTTGGACCTGGTGAGGGTACTGGGGAGCATCATGTTGGTATGTGCCCTTCAACGATGGGTGCAGGACCACGATGTGGGGGCATTGCCTGCAGGACTGACTCTGACTGTCCTGGAGATGAGAAATGCTGCTCAGGCTGTGACTCTGGGAGTAAATACTGTATGCCTGCCCTCCAAATTCGTAAGTCCACCGTCTTCCTTGCATGTATGCATGCTATATAAGACCTCTGTTACCCTTTGAGAGATTCTAACCGCCATGAAAATCAGATTTAATTATTCAAATTTCAAATATTGACCTGCAGGGACACAATGAATAACCTCTAGAGGGAAATAGTTCATGTTGTGTCGTATGTATGTATGTATGTATGTGTGGATGTACACAGAAGAAGGTATATGCCCCAATTATAAATATGAAGATGATAGAAGTTGTAGACTAGTTTCAACTGCCACTGTGGCCAGAGTGTGTAAAATACATTTCACACATGTACAGTACAAGTGTATGGCTGAATTCACCAATCTGGCAACTGCCCTTCACTGATCTTCAAATAGGTATTTATCACTAACATGAGGCAAATGACACTCAGGTCTAAGAGTGTCAGTCAGAATTGTGTGCATAAGGTAACTATGGAAGGCTTGACCCACAAAGCAATAACTATAGTGTATTTAGGCTCATTTCACAGTACTGCATGCACACTATTCCTATTACTGATGCACGAAAAGACATGCGCATCATCTGTTATCTAGAATAGGTGACAATTTTCTTGCCAGAAATCCATTTTTTGAACATGTTACCCAATGGCGAATTTACTGGGTAAATTTCTTTAGCTTGCCATAAACAAAAAGCATGCATGTATTACTTGAAAAATCACGTATCCAGTAATGATAGGATGCATGGTTTTTTAGCCAATAGACGTCTCTTACTAAGTGCATGAGGGCTTGCTTAGTGCGCGAACTCTTGCTACAAGTGGGCAATAATATGTTTACAGTGGCTGTCCCCTGTGAGGTAGCATGCTGCCAGTAAAACTCAACACACAACTTTCGACCAATGAGATCGCAGGATTTCTGCTACCCATTCCATAATGTACATTAACATGAGTTCATGCATACATGTCCACTTCACACAGGCACAGCTGGGTATACTGAAATTCAATGCTTGCCTGTATGTATAACCTTGGGACCCTGCATTTGTAGGGGAATCGGCAAGAATAGACATATATACTTGCTGAAATATCTAAAATCTGACGAAACAGATGTTGTTGCTCTATTTATTTCACTTTTTGATAACAATATAGGACGAGTCCGGATTATACTCGGGCAGGTGTCTATGGGAAATGCACGATATAGCAAAATCAGTCCATCCTGAACGGGAAAAGGAAATGTACAGTCACTGTGTATTTTGTGTTTGAAATTATAGGTGTGACCTTTATCCCACCCTCCCTTTTTCACTCCTTCATTTCAGAGCCTCCAATGGTTATTCCACTCAAAAATCACTTTGGTACCTGCCCAAAGGATGGCCCAGCAAATTGTGATGGAACACTGTGCATTGCAGACATGGACTGTCCTGCAGACCAGAAGTGTTGTGTGAGTTCCTGTGGCTTGCGCTGCACCACTGCAGTCCTGACAGGTGAGTGGAATGGTGCTCTGTTTAGGCGTGGTCAGACTGGTAAAAGATCTAAAAGTTTAAGATCGCGAAGTTTGGGTCATTGGTACGTGCGTACATGGAAGACGCCTATAGTGATTGTGACGTAACAATGCACATCTGTACATAACAGTGGCCTCGCGCTTTTGAGGGACCACCCACAAACAGGTCGAAAAGTGTGGCAGGGGTGAGGGAAATATCCCTAGTTGAAGTGGGAAGTTTTGCGGGAAGTTTGCGGTCACACTGGCAAAACTTCGAGATCTTAAAGATCTTAAACTTAGGCAAAAAAAAAAAAATTGTTGCATTGGCGTAACCCGCCCGACCCTAAAAATTCCGCCGACCCCATGTTTTTTTTATTATTTTTTTTTGCTATCGATATCAAATATCTTGTTGATTGCGATCGCGATCGCACAAACCCGGAAGTGGAAACGGCTCTGGGGATATCGGATGTACGAGGGAGAGATCTAGCGCCTCGCATAAGCCTTCCTTGATCAGTACGTCATCTGTTTCCAACACGGACACGTACTCTAACAAGATTTATTCAGTGTATACGTAGCATTCAGACTGCGATGTATTGTGCACAGTTTTGCCGTAGGTTTCTTGTGTGGAGAACTTAATACACGAATCTGTATATGTGGGACTGTAATAGAGATCGCCGTGTGCGATGAAAAGATCGTACATATGGGTCAATTTGCATCTATCTTATCTAAGTCAAAATAGTAAAATATGAAGTGAAAACATTCAGGATAGGGATTTCAACATCTTTAAATTCTGTGAAGGGGTATAATTCCAGTAATATCGGCCTCATAAATGATTTGTAGAATAGATGAACACAGCACATTCGGTGCAGCAGTTGTAACTGTTTACTGAGCTGAGCACGAGTTTTACACGTAAAATGCAGGTAGCAAAAAAAACAACAAAACAAAAAAAAAAAAAAAAAAAAATCCGCCCGACCGACCCTATTTGAAAATCTCATGTTACGCCAATGCAACAATTTTTTTTTTTTTGGCCTTAGCGATCTTTTGCCAGTCTGACCGTACCTTATGAGGGAGAATCAACGCAAAGCAAGAATTAATTAATTTGATTAGAAAAACAAACGAACAAAATATGCACTACCATGCTACTATAAGAACCAGCAGTGGCTGTCTGGCGATTCTCGTTGTCTAGTGGACATGATGCCATCCAGTAATCAGAAGATTGGTACATGTAGTTCAAGTCCAAGCCAAGTATGTATGCTCACAATTTGTATAATGGCTACTACTGAAACACTGGATAATTCATGCTTCTTTAGACCAATTTGTATTTCAGTTGCATTGAGAAAAAAAAAAGAAGACACAAAAATTTATCTATTTGAAGAACAGGATACTTGAGTTTTTGGTGATATTTCTGTGAATGACCCTTGTATCACCAAATCAAGGAGTCATGGCATAAAACTTTTGTAAAAGTCAATTTTTAAAGAAGGATTTTTTTTATTGTTACACAACTCTTATAGAAAATGATGGAAATCAGACATGTCGGAATGGTACTATTGAGAAAATTGGATGTGAAGTCAAGGCCTATTCAAGTGTACTGAGTCATAAACCATTCTCCACATGAAACAAAGAGATATTTACACTGTACCACCATAATGAAAGCCTTTTAAAGGGATTTTCAGAATAATTTGAGATTTGGCATACTCATTACAACATTGCATTCATGCTAATGTTGAAATATCATGGCTACTGCTATACCTATGTAGCTGCAATTTATTGTTATTTTTTATTTCATATGAGATCTTTTGTTCACTTTCATACACAATTAGGAAAGAAAACCACCTTGAGACAGAAAAAAAGGAAAGATTGTTCTACAAGAAATTGTTTTGAATTCTGCTATCAACAGTATTATAAAAATGTCTGCATTTTCAATTGAACTTGAAAATTTGTTTCTGGGCCTTCTCTTGTAGACAATTAAATTTTTGTACCCTAATATTTAGTATCAATACTTAATTTTAGGATACAAAACTTCATAACTCTACAAGAAAGGGTCCAGAAACAAAGCTTCTTCAAGTTCACTTGAAAATGCTTCTTTTTTGTTTGCTTTGTTATGCTCAGGCATAATGTGTTTGTTGTGGGTTTAAGAGGTACATTTTTAATATGTCATCTCCCAGAGATCAAACGTCTATTGTCTTGTTTGTGTGTTTGTTTGTTTGTGTGTTTGTTTGTGTGTTTGTTTGTTTTGGGGGACGTGTTTTCTTTAAGTCCTTCTAACCCATTGACTACAGCTGTAGTCCCAAGTATACTCGGGCGGATGTCTGTGGGAATAGCATGTTTTAGCAAAATCAGTTTGTCCTCAATGGGTTAACAGACTTTGATTCATGTGACATGTGTATGCATGCTGTTTTCCCAAACACTCATCAGGATAATAAGTAAAGAATGTGTGGTACTCAATGTGTGGCATTATGAGGTGTGTAGATTCAGTTTGAGAGGTTACTGTACATGTATATGTTGTTTGTAAGTGGGTTAATAAAAAAAGAGGGAAAGGAAATTCTTGTGAGTTCTTGTAACAACCAAGTCTCCTGAAGAAAGATTCTCAGCAAACCTCATCAGGACTATCAAATATAGTTTTAGAAAAACAAATAAACAAAAGAAGAATCTAGATGCCAATTGTTGATCCACTATTTCTAAAGGGACCAAGATGCATCATGTAGTTTGTACCTCACCTTCAGCTACCATGTACATTTTCTTCCCCCTGCACCTGTCATTCAGACCTTCCCCTCTTCCCAGTAAATCCTCCATTCCATGTTGGTGAGTGTCCCACAGCATCTGCAGTGGGGCACTGCCAGAGCCCCTTCTGCAGCCATGACACCGAGTGCGCCCTCACTGAGAAGTGTTGTGGGAGTATCTGTGGGTATCACTGCACACCGGCTATACATAAGGGTCAGTACCTCTCAGGAGGAGGGTGGGGAGCACACCCCAAGCATTCCATCCCTCTACTCTTCAGGCATGATTCCTGCATGTTGGCTACACACCTGCAGTGACTCTCTTCATCTGAGTGTTACACCATTAATCTTATGATATGAGAATTGTGCCCAGTTTTATACTTATGATAAGAACATTTTTCACTTTTCAAGACATTTTACATCATTCTGCACATACAATGTAGTTCATTGTCTACCATACAGGGGAGTGTGTTGTCAGCATGTAAATCCTCCAATGCTGCGGTGCATGATTTTTGAGGGGGTAGTCTTACAAACCTCGGTCAAGGCTGAGCTGTGAGGTTTTCTGTGGCACTTCTCTTTCCTTTTGACTCCAGAGCCACCACCTCCACCACCTCCCGTCCACTCTGGACAGTGTCCATCTGTAGAGGCTGCAGGCTTCTGTGAAAACCAAATGTGTGCCCATGATGGACAGTGCTCGGACACTGAGAAGTGCTGTGTCAGCAGCTGTGGTTACCACTGCACCCCATCAATCATCCCTGGTAAGCTTCATCCGAGTTTGCATTTGATCCAGAACTATTATACAAATGATGAATGTTTATGAGTGCAATGGACAGAATATTTCATGAGATGAAAGATCAAATGATCCATTCAACACGGCACAGCCCTGTTGAATTGACCAATAATTTCATCTTTCACCGAGTGAAATATTCTGTCCATTGCCTGAATAAAAAACATTTATCATCTGTTTTAAGTTTATAACACCTAAAATAGATCCTTGTCATGTGATGTTTTATGAATTCACAAACGAGAGAGGGTGCAGCATCTGAAATGGAGAGTGTGCTCACTGAGTGCTTTTACGCTAGCATGCTGTCGCATGCACACTGCAAATACAAGCGTTTTATGTGTAAATGCGTAGTGTGCCAAGGTCTCGGCATGCGCGCAATCGAGCAAATCATATGGATCCAAGATTGCACAGTAAATGAAGCCACAATTGCACAAGTGATGATGTAATAGCAAAAAAGGGATGAATGATCAATAGCAAACAACCGATCAAATGACAAGCATCTATCTAGGTGTTATATAAAATCTGTGTCATGTTTGTACAGTCGTATCATCTCTTGGAGATACAGTGTATAAGGTAGAGAAACTTACTATCTATCTTTCAGATGTTAGCATTACATGATGTACAGTCTGTATTGGCAATCTTTGATGTGGGATCATAGACTAGACTCCTCCTTTTATAGAGCAAAGCTGATGAGCTAACACATTTAAATGCTGAAATATTGTGAGCACGGCAACCAAAATGCCTGACTATGGCTGTTCCCAATGTACGAATAGCTTATCCATATAGACTGAAAACGAAGCATTGAGATGTGTTATATCCAGGTGGATGGCATAGCTTGTAACTGTTGAGATCCTGGAAGGAGGTGGAAATGTTGATAAATTGGAATGTTTAGTGTTGAATCATCTTTGTATGAATGCATTTGTCACCATGCAACAAACTATTGAAGTTACCCCTCAGACATTCCATTGCCATTCAGATATGCATGCTTTTTGTAGCAGTGCACAAGAAGCTCAAACTTACGTTTTCCATGGTGATCCCATGATATGCCAGCTAGTGTGTGGTTTATACATACCTGCTAAATGTTCAGTTTGAATCTGAGTATTCAGATATTTTACTGAAAAAAAAAAATGCATTAATTTCAGTGTGTTGTGATTTTTTTTTTTTAAATATCTGTTAATGGTAAAGTATATGACATTTATGAAAGTTCAGATTTTGAATGCTTTTTTTTGTTCAGATTTATTAAGTCTCAGAGTTTGGTAGGTATGCTTATATTTCTTTGTTTTCTTCCTTTTTTTTTTCATCCTCTATGCAGGACCACCTGGTCCTCTGGGGAGCCGTTGTCCAGAGGGCATGGAATATGACTCCTGTGGCACAGCCTGTCCGTTGAGCTGTGACCAGCCGGAGCCAAGACCATGCACACGGCAGTGTGTACCTGGGTGCTTTTGTACCGATGGCAAAATCCTGGCTGCTGACCGCAGTGACCAATGTGTGGCCCCAAATGAATGTGATGCTGAAGAAGGTGGTAACAATGGTATGTGTTCATATATGGCTGAGACTGCATTAAAGGATGCTTGTATTTCTGACACCTTTAAAAATGAACAAAAATATAATGTTTATGTACAAAGGAAATATTGTTAACTATCATTTCCTGTGATTAATCTTAGTGTGCACAGTCATACATGAAGAGACTTTAGCCAACATGGGAGATGCACGTAGAATGGATACACACAGGGAGTGCATGTTTTACCTGGACAGCAAGTGTATGGGCAATATTAACTCTATTTCTTATACTGTAGTTATGTATGGAGACCATTTTGGAAATTGAAGAAGAACATTGTAATGTTTTGCTAGAAAATGTATTTAGTGTTTCCTTGTCAGAGCTGTTACTACATTTCCCTTATTTGATAAGATGCTTCCTATTCCATATACAGGCTCTCTGACTTGGGACACTATTTTAGCCCTCTGAAATGCATGAGATGCACAAGTATCTCCCTGATTGCACATTGGAACATCCCTTATTTTGATATTTGAATGTTGGCAGCTTGATTTGAATTCATAAATGGTTTCAGTCCTTTGATAATTTGATCTGTTGCAACCCCAATGCACAGGGCTGTCATGCCCACCAGGTCAGCACTTTGAGTCGTGCGGGACGGCCTGCCCACTCAGCTGTGACTACCCCGAGGAACGGCCATGTATCAAGATGTGTGTCCCACAGTGTGTGTGTGATGGGGAGACCATCCTATCTGCAGAGGGTAGCGACACATGTGTGCAGCCCAATGAGTGTGGTAACGGTAAGTCACAAAGGGAGCACCTTCAAATTCTTGACTGTGAGAACAAGTCTTTTCTTTACCCCAGCAAGTCTTGGGGAAATTTGGCTGCAGAAATTGTCATCTCATCTCTGTTCACTTGACAAATGTGAACTTTAATGCATTTTCTGTATTGAAGAAATATTAGGTATATTAGCCATAACTGTAGCCAGTTTATCCTGCAAACAATTTTGTTATAATTATTGTTCACATTTTGTATATTTAAAAACACTCAACATTGATTTAAATGCTGATTAAATTTCTGCATTGGTTGTTTCTATCCTTAAAGATAATAAAAAGTTTTGGTACCTCAAAAGTTTCCCTGAATTTCCGTGTTTCAGGTTAAAGTATCTATCATATAACTAACACTGTGAGACTTACTCGCCCCAAAGTGCTCTCATTTCTTAGTAATCATGCAATTAACTGCGACCAGCAGCCCCATACGCATAGCGACCAGCAGCCCCATACGCATAGCGTAATGGGGCTTCGCATTGTAGCATTCAGGATCATGACAGATTTAGTATCGCGGTAAATATCAACTTAAAATCCACAAAATTCTTCAATTTGAAGACTTACCAATTAAGTTGAAGTCTTGAAAACAGGCTTCGGGCAACGTTTGGTTCTGCCAATAGTCCCTTTCTGTTTGAATTGATGACTGAATTTGACTCTGTCGAGAGGACCTTGGGAGAGCTACATACACTGATTACTACGACCAGCGCATACGCACACATCACATGCGAACAAATTTCAAATCCATGAACGGATAAGATGTTTGTGTGCGCATGCGCTGGCCGTCAATTCAGTGTAGCTCTCCCAAGGTCCTCTCGACCGAGTCACATTCAGTCATCAATTCAAACAGAAAGGGACTATTGGCAAAACCAAACGTTGCCCAATGCCTGTTTTCAATACTTCAACTTAAAGGGGAAGGCTAGTAACTGATCAGTGGGAATCAGTGGAAATGCTGGGAGATGATTGTTCCAATCCTTATGGGATTCATTCAAGAGTTCATTGTATATCTATTGTTGTGTGAAAATGATTTGCTTCAGAACGGTCTCATATTCAATTAATGTGCAGATTAATGCTCCGTCACTGACCAGGGACGCTAACCTGGAAGCATTAAACTGCACGTTACTTGAATATGAGACCACTCTGAAGCAAATCATTTTCACACAACAATAGATATACAATGAACTCTTGAATGAATCCCATAAGGATTGGAACAATCATCTCCCAGCATTTCCACTGATTCCACTGATCAGGTACTAGCCTTCCCCTTTAACTGGTAAGTCTTCAAATTGAAGAAATTTTTGGATTTTAAGTTGATATTTACCCGCGATACTAAATCTGTCATGATCCTGTAAGCTACAATGCGAAGCCCCATTTAGCTATGCGTATGGGGCTGCTGGTCGCAGTTAGCTACACAGTATGCGTATGGGGCTGCACGCTGCTGGTCGCAGTTATCTCGCACAATACGTGTACTACCTCGCCGTCGTCGTACGGCGGCGGCTCTGGTACGAAACCATTATTGAATGATTACTAAAGACATGAGAGCACTTTGGGGTGAGTAAGTCTCACAGTGTTAGTTATATGAAAGGTACTTTAACCTGAAACACAAACTAAGACAAGGAAATTCAGGGAAACTTTTGAGGTAATACCAAAACTTTATATTATCTTTAACTCACATTTTAGAACTATTGTGAAGCATTAAAGCTGAGTTTTTGTTTCATCTACAAATGGTAAATAATTGTAGACTTATATTCAAAAGAGACGGCACCAAATGACAGCATTGAGTTTTAGGGGACTTGATGGCTTTTTTGACACTCAATGCTGATTGGCCTAGGCAAGGCTGAGTGAAAAGCAGGCAAGCTAAAGAGACAGCCCCCTGCAGCTTGTCTTTTCTTCTTTTGTAACATGTGCTATTTTGCACAATTTTAGTTTTTTTTTTTTGCTCTTTAAACTTCTTGAGCTGTGCCATCCTGTCAATCTCAATGTTATGTCTGATATATATCACAGAAAAGTGAATCATTGGTCTTAGACTTGAATCTGTATGGGAAAAATGTAGGTGAATCTGTACAATGTTGTTATAATAATTTCAAAAATTAACTATTGCTTGGAAGGGATGTATTATTGTAAATGTTTACTCTCAAAAGTAGAATATGTCAAAATGGTATGTATTGATGTTTTATTGTGTAAGTTGCAACAAATACAACAGTAGATGTATTCATCTCAAGTGGAAATGCCTATCAAATATTTATTTATTTTTTTTTGCTTTCACACACTATTCTTCCTGACGACACAGATGCAAGACCATGTGAGCACGAACGGGAAAAGAAATTGTCAGAAGGGAATGGTAACCAATTTGTGCCCCAGTGTACCCCAGACGGATTGTATGCTGTCGTACAATGCCACACCAGTGCCAACCAATGCTGGTGTGCCAATCCCAATACTGGCATTGTTATCCAGGGCACGGAAGTGCAAGGAGAGGAGCCAGATTGTACAGGTCAGTGTAATCCACTGGAATTCAACTCGTCTCTTTTCTGAGATACTATAAGCAGTGCTTCCCTTGTGGACTGCCTTTGCAATGTAGGTAGTATCCCTCAACAGAGAGGAGGTATAATGGTGTGCAGCCACAGATATAATTTGTACATGTATATGTTTATAATTTTTTTCAGAATTTTGCCATGGTGAATTTGTAGTATGGAAATATGAATTCTTCTGTGACCAATATGGATTTGATCACTTGATTTTGATATTCAGTTCTTCTTACACTGTGCTGTAAGGCCAAGAAAATTCAATCCTAGCAATAATCATGAGTAATATGTTTCATTTATGTATGTGTATAATGTGTGTGTGTGTGTGTATGTGTGTTCTATAGCTTGTTTTTGCCTACTTTCGAAAAACAAGATTTACAGTCTGAACAATTTTTCTTGATGATTTAGATATTTTAGAAAATTACACAAGCAAAAATGACAGTTTGGTGAGATTCAAGCCATGAGGCAGAAACATTAATCCATGATGCTTGTGCAAAATTGCAATTGAATGATAGATACATGTACTGTGTTGGCAGGTTCTCTGAAGTGCAAAATCATGTACTTTTATGAGCTCACCTGCGCCAAAGGCTCAAGTGAGCTATTGTGATCGTTCTTTGTCCGGCGTGCGTCGTGCGTCGTGCGTAAACTTTTTACATTTTCATCTTCTTCTTGAAAACCCCAAGACCGATTTTCACCAAACTTGGCAGGTAGCATCCCTAGGGGGTTAGGATCTCAATTTTTTAAAATGGGCACAATGCCCCACCCAGGGGCCCCCAGGGGGCCCAAACCCCCCTCCCCCCCCCAAAAAAAAAAAAAAAATTAAGGAATTTTTAAAAATCTTTTTCTCTAGAACCAGAAGTGATAGAGCTAAGTTAATACTATGAGTTAGTACATTAATGACTGTAGTTTCAGGTTTGTTCATGGCGGAATCAGGGGTGCCCCCCTTGGGACCCAGGGGAGGGGGGTGGGGAGGGGTCCTAATGGGGCCTAAATTGTACATTTTCATCTTCCTTATGAGAACCCTATGACCGATTTTCACCAAACTTGGGTCGTAGTATCCCTAGGAGCTTAGGATCTTGATTTGTTCAAATGGGCACCGTGTCCTACCTGGAGGGCCCCAAGGGGCCCAAACCTCCCAAAATTAAAGAATCTTAAAAAATCTTCTCTAGACTCAGAAGTGATAGAGCTAAGATAATACTATGAGTTAGTACATCAATGACTGTAGTTGCAAGTTTGTTCATAGCAGATCCAGGGGTGCCCCTCTTGGGGACAGGTGGGAGGGGTGGAGAGGTCCAAATGGGGGCCTAAATTGTACATTTTCATCTTCTGCTTGAAAACCTCATAATGGATCTTCACCAACTTGGCAGGTAGTATCCCTTGGGGGTTAGGATCTTAGTTTATTAAAATGGGCACCATGCTCCACCAAGGGGGCCCCCATTGGTCCAAAACTCCCTCAAAATGAGAAATCTTAAAAAATGTTCTTTTGTAGAACCAGAAGTGATAGAGCTACACCTTTTTGTACATGTAGTTAATACTGTGAGTTAGTACATTGATGACTGTGGTTTCAAGTTTGTTTGTGGTGGAATCTGGATGCCCCCCTTGGGACCCAGGGGAGGGGGTGGGGAGGGGTCTTAATAGGGCCTGAATTGTACATTTTCATCTTCTCCTTGAGAACCCCATGACCTATTTTCACCAAACTTGGATCGGAGTATCCCTAGGAGCATAAGATCTTGATTTGTTCAAATGGGCACCGTGTTCCAACTGGAGGGCCCCAAGGGGCCCAAACCTCCCAAAATTAAAGAATCCTTAAAAATCTTCTCTAGACTCAGAAGTGATAGAGCTAAGATAATACTATGAGTTAGTACATCAATGACTGTAGTTGCAAGTTTGTTCATAGCAGATCCAGGGGTGCCCCTCTTGGGGACAGGTGGGAGGGGTGGGGAGGTCCAAATGGGGGCCTAAATTGTACATTTTCATCTTCTGCTTGAAAACCTCATAATGAATTTTCACCAACTTTGCAGGTAGCATCCCTAGGGGGTGAGGATCTCTATTTATTAAAATGGGCACCATGCCCCACCCAGGGGGCCCCATCCCGAAATTAAGGAATCTTCAAAAATTTGGGCCCGTATTGTAGATTTTCATCTTCTCCTTGAGAATGCCTGTTCAAATTTTGGTAGAGCTGTGAATAATTTAGATTAGTGACTGCGTGAAAGGTGAAATTGCAATACTCAGGTGAGTGCAAGACCCCTGGGTCTCTTGTTTCATTTGTTGAAATAAAAATAAACTGATATTAACCTTGGTATAAGCTTCTAGAATTTGTGTGATGTGCATTCATTCTGATACTCTATTCAACAAGCCATTTCCAGTGTCAAACATATCCTCATTTTTGAAAAAAAAAAAATGTATATAGTTATATATACAATATGTCATAGATATAATTTAGTGTCTGATACTTAATGACAAAAATTTAAACTGTCCATGTTTTTATTGTTTTCCCATTGGTCACAGCCTTTAGGACTGGTCCTCCAATCTCTGTGGACCCCTCACGTGAGTATGCTACATTTGATAATGTAAAGTTGAAGATGAGTCATTCAGCAAAGGTGGTAAATAGCATATACATTGTAGGATAGCAGTCTGATGATACAACTTGCATTGTTTGACTATTAGGTCGGTGTGAGACATCTCAGGTATGATTCAATAAGGTGAGATCACACGATGAAGGTCCTAGAGTTGTAAGCTCAAGAGCTTAATTCGCCACCGGATGCCATTTCCTAAAATTAACAGTCATTGCACTACTTAACATGAGTCTTGGTAATGGTGCTTTTCTGGTCTTGGTATTGCCCTTGGTGGGTCTTGTTGTGAGTTTCTGGAACTTGTCAGATAAGATTTCATCGGAACTCACTGGAACGGCAAAATTTGTGCACTTTGTGGATCAGATGAGCCTTCACATAAGTTGCTTGGATTACAACCTAACTTGGGTCATAGATACCTTCATGTTATGGTGCAGTTGGAGGTCACAGGATAAGGTCAAAGGTCATTTGAGGTCATACGTTAAAGTTTACTTGCAAGACTCTCTTATCGCACGTAACTAGACACATGTTGCTACAATGACAGTCAAACTTGGGTGATGGATGCACTGGGGGTGCCTTCATGTTATGGTGCCGTAAGAGTTCACATGATAAGGTCAAAGGTTGTTTGAGGTCATACGTTAAAGTTTACTTGCAAGACTCTCCTATCACACGTAACTCAGCACATGTTGCTACAATGGCAATCAAGCTTGGGTGATGGTAGATGTCTCTTGGGAAGTTGAAGGTTACCACAAGGTCAAAGGTCACAGACAGGAGTCAACGAACTTTTGGGGCCCAATGTTAAGTTTTTAGGGCGCATTTCGTTTATGGCTCATAACTTTTGATCCCTTTGTCTGTTTGTGACCAAACTTGGATGGTAGATGTCCCTTGGGGAGTTAAAGGTCATCACAAGGTCAAAGGTCACAGAAAGGGGTCAACAAATTTTTAGGGCCCAATGTTAAGTTTTTTATGGCGCATTTCGATTATAGCTCATTACTTTTGATCCCTTTGTCCGTTTGTGACCAAACTTGGATGGTAAATGTCCCTTGGGGTGTTGAAGGTCACCACAAGGTCAAAGGTCATAAGCAGGTCAATTAACTTCTGGGAGTTATAAAAAATATTAATTCCTTGTACGCGAATGGGCTATACACAATTTGGCACTTGTCTTAATAATGCACCCTGATGAAAGTGTTATGTATAATTTTTGTAATGCTATCTATCCATGCTATAGTTCTCAACCAGTGTCCAGAGGGAAAGAAGTTTGCTGATGGTGTGAAGAAATGCATTCGTAAGTATTTCTTGTGATATTCATTTTGTCTTTGTTGTTTGGGGGTATTAGGTATCAATACAAAGCCTGTCTTCATGCATTTCTTAGTTTTGTACACAAGTAGATACATGAGATCATAGCATTCCCAGATGTTTTGACCTAACAAAATACAGAGTACAGTGCTATAGGTGGAACTATGGATGACTAATCATGAAGTATTTTGCCTGTTTTTGTCCCTGAAAACTGAACATTACTCAAGTTGTCTCTGATCACACAAAGACATTTTCAGATTGCGCAAGCACTCAATTTGTTTTGCTTGTTTTATTTTACTTCTAGAGGAAAACTAAACTGAAATGAGCTTCACTAATCTATGTTATCTGTTCTTCATCTAAACTTGATCCTAGCTATTGAAGATACAGGAATAGTGCTAATTGACCCACCGACGTATACACTACCGGCTGGATGTCCGGGTGATCTGGTCTACAAAAACTGTGGGACTCGTTGTGAGGCCACCTGCTGGCAACCAAAGCCTGAGGCCTGTGTTCTCATCTGTGTTCAAGGATGCTTCTGTCCCGATGGTATGGTTAGAGTACCTGGCACAGGACACTGTGTGGCGAGCTTGGATGAATGTCCTCCCCCTCCACGTGAGCTATGACCTCTTCTATCATCCTTCTTTGTATTATCATTATCAATATTATTTTTGTGATCCTCAGTAGATGTGTGAATGGATCATTTCACCATTACAGCATATGCGAATACAGTGTGTATCAAAAAGAAAAAGAAAAGAAAAAAAAAGGATAGTCCAACTTTGGAGAGCTACTATTTCATAATTGTCAGCTATGGAGAGCCCAATGTTGGTGGTAAGGAAAGGGAACTCTTCCTCGTTCCATTGATTCCTTTTTATGTTGACATGTGTCATGCACGACTGAGCACATGAACCTTAAAGATAGCAATGACAAATTGTACTTTTTCCAAGTTTGAGTGTTATTGTGAAGGAACAATGAATGTCTCACTGGATGGATGAGATCTGTCAAAATTTGAGGTAAAATTAACAGGCCAGCCTGCATGACTGCAAGTTTGTGTTTAGGGTTTCTTCTACCCTTGTAGAAAACTGTTTGAGAAAACTTGGTCACTCCCGCAAAGAACAACCCACACAGTTCATTTTTCTCTCTTCGTAATCAAGACATGGTTTGTTGCAGCCAGCTACTGTATGTGCTCAATATGAATAGAGAATAAATGGACTGTGTGGGTTGGCCTTTGTGGAAGTGTTCAAGTTATCGGACAGGTGGCCATGTTGCAGGTTATGGACCATAAAATGTTAGAAGAAACCTTAAGCACAAACCTGCATTCAGGCTAGCCTATTTATTTGAGCATTTTCATTGACAGATCATATCCATTCAGTGAGACATTCATTGTTCCTACATGTGACATTCATTGTTCCTACGTGTGACACTCAAATTTGGTAAAGATGAAATTTGTCATTGTTGTCTTGAATGAATTCTCACTATTTCAGTTGCTTTGTTTCTTCATTGGTGTACTTATGTTCTCATTTATTCATTTATTCATCTTTTTGTCTATCCATCTACATGTATGTGTTTTTTTTTCTTAATCTATCTGTTTTTTCTTGATCACTTATGATATTTGATTTTTAATTGATCAATTTCAGCTACACCTGTAGCCATCAAGCCTTGTCCAGTCCTGCTGGAAGAAGTGAGAGCAGATGGTATTCTGATTGGAGAGTTTGTGCCCGAGTGTACAGAGGAGGGCAAGTATGCCCAGATCCAGTGCCATGGGAGTACAGGATACTGTTGGTGTGTGGACATTGAGACTGGAATCGAGATTGAAGGGACGTCTATTAGGGGACGACCAATTTGCCCTAGTAAGAAATCAGTGCACTTTGTTTATGTTTGTTTATGGGCTATTTTGATGCCTAGGGAGACAGGAGGGGCTCATTCGGTCCCCCCCCCCACATCTTGGCCGTTGACCGCATGATTGCAAGGAAAATTGGCATGCTTCCACAATTATTCAAATTTATTTCTAATAAATTGATTATGCTAATTATGCATGAAATTAAAAAAAAATGGCTGTAAATCTGTAAATAAAGGTCTAAAACTGCTAATTTGGGGGTCTAGGTACTTTTTTTAGGATTCTTATTGAATGTACACCATGTACATCTAAAAAATGGTGGGATCAAAATTTTTCCTTACCTGTTTTATTGTTTTAAAAACGTCTCAAGTATTTCTTTGTTTTTGCATTTTTTTATTGATTTTTTTTTATGGAAATCATCCATGGCACTATTCTGACCATAAACAACATGAAAGTAATTGATTTTAATCATTAAGTAAAAATAATTATATATTTATGAATTTTGGCTGGAAACAAAATTTACATTCTTGGATTTGTACTTGAAATCACATTTTTTAGCAATTTTGGGTCTGACATGCACTTACGAAATATTGCATAACTTCAGATCTGCGTACCCGGGCGTCGCAAATTTTGTCTCAAAAGTTGCGCAAGACTTCAGAGGAAAAAGTCATGAAACATCGCAGCGCAAGGTTTTTATGTTACAGATTTATCGTGAAAAATGTTGAGAAGACCCAAAAAGCCCCCCCCCCCCAATCTTTTTAGGGTTAAATCTCTTTATTCTTTTGTGTGGTACATGTACATACATTGTATACAAGAGAGAAATGGCATACTATATGCCATGTTTCCTGTGTACAGAAAAAGTAAAACAAAAAGTCAGTTAGTAATGCCAGTGGTCAAGATCAGTTAACAGGATGCCAAGAGTTTGTAAGGGCCTACTTAAAGAAAATATTTTTTTATGCCTCCGCCACAAAGTGGTGCCGGAGGCATTATGTTTTCGGGTTGTCCGTCCGTCCTTACGTACGTCCGTCCGCTTTCGTTTACGCGATAACTTGTCATGAGTAATATTTACTGGAATTTTACCAAACTTGGTCCAAGTATAAAGTATGATGGGGCAATTATTTGCTTAGATTTGGGGTGAAATCGGCTAAAGGTCAAAGGTCAAGGTCAAATCATGAAATTGTATCCGTTTACGCGATAACTCAAGACTGGATGGAGCAAATTTCACCCAACTTTGTTGGAGGATGATGTATGATAGGACAATTACTTGATTAGTTTTTCAGTGAAATCAGACAGAGGTCAAAGGTCAAAGATCAAGGTCAAATCCTAAAATTTATCTGTTTATGTGATAACTCAAAACTGGATGAAGCAGCTTTCACCAAACTTGGTCCAAGGGTGATGTATGATGGGACAATTAGTTGAGTAGATTTTAGTGACATTGGCAAGAGGTCAAAGGTCAAAAGGTCAAGGTCAAATGCTACAAATGTTGCAATTTCCCCCATATCTACAGATGCAATGCCCAAAGGTATTTTCTTGAAACTTGGTGTGGACATGTACTACTGCGTTAAGATTCTCCAGAGAGAGTTTCATGTCATAAGGTCAAAGGTTAGATGAAAATGTTGCAATATCACTTTTCTCGCAAATGGTTCAATGTACAATATGTATCTTCGTGGAACTTGGTACATACGCATGTACTGACTAGCAGGGATTATCTAGGGAATTTAGGGATCATGGGTCAATAGTCAGGGGTCAAAGGTCACGGTCAACTCCTCAAAATGTTACTATTTCCCTCATACCAGTATATGCAATGCTTGCATTATTAGTTTCAAAACTTGATACATGCATTACCTAATGGAGATTCTCCGGGATATTTCGAGCCAGAAGGTCAAAGGTTAAGGGTCAAAGGCCAGGTTTCAATGCCCCTCCCCCCCCCCCCCCAAAAAAAAAAAAAAAAAAAAAAAAATCTATTTTGTACCATCATTTACACTCTTTCTTCATACCTTGGAAATTACCCAATGCATAAACTTACCAAAAGGGTCTGTCAGAATTCAAGTAGAAATTCTCAATTCCCCAAATATGTGTGCCTGCACTCTTAGAAAATTATAACAAACCCACAAGACATTTCTGATAAACCTGTCATTTCAATATTTTGCCAGTTATGTGAAACTGTCATGGATCACACATTGTGAAGACATTGTACTATACGCCTATTGGGAGAATCATGCATTATGGCGGAGGCATCAGTCGCCATAGCGACATTTCTAGTCTTTTTTAAAGTGATTTGATTGTAAAAATCTGAAGCAACAACCCATTCAGCAAGTTATGTGGCCACATCTGCAAGAGTTTCTGTAGAGGCTCCCTGTAGCAGAAATTGATGCTTGCACCAAGTCTCCCACACATCTCAGAAGTAAATTGTGGAATCAGTGAACAGTTTTCCTACATTGACTTGAGATATATAAGAAAAATTTACCATTAGCTTCAGGATCAATAGTCATATCTGATTGTACTTCTCTCTCCCGACAGTCGACTGCCCAGCAGGCCAGAGGTACATGGAGTGTGGTACTGCTTGTGAACCTTCATGTGAGAACCCAGATCCCCAGTTTTGTACATTCCAGTGTATGTCAGGATGCTTCTGTGAAGAAGGCCAGGTCAAGAATGGAGATGAATGCATCATGTTGGAGGACTGTCCAAACGTCCAAGAAGGTATCATTCAAGAACTCTTCATGTCTCTATTGCCATTGATTCTTTCTTCTGTCTTCTTCATACAAATGTATTTACATTACAGATGTTTTTTTTTGTGAAAATAAAAGCAACAGCGAACTAAAAGCTGACTTCTTGCTTTTTCATTTCTTTAGTTTGAGGGTGTCAGATTATAGTCCATTATATCTGTTTGAGGAAAATTGGACAAGCGATGCAAAAGTTATGAATTTTTGAAGTTTTGGTGTTGGAACTGCTGGATGAGGAGACTACTAGAGGTTATGATGTCATGTGTGGTCGACAATATAAAGGAATTACAAAGGAAATTCCACTAAAAAATAACTTTTGTAGCATCTTGAAAGAGCACTTGGAACAACCGCTTACAGAAAGCAGGAGGCATAATTTCTACCCTCAATATATGTCACTATCAACAAATTGATGGAATGTATAATTTTTACGAAAAATGAATTTTTGTGGAACCGCCTTTCTATCTTCTTCATATTTTTGTCCACACATGACACTATAACCTCTAGTAGTCTCCTCATCCATCGGTTCCAACACTAAAACTTTAAAAATGCATAATTTTTGCATCCATTGTACAATTTTTCTCAAACTTTCACTGATTTTTTCTATTAATGTTGCTACATTCACTCAATCCACATCCCTCTTTGGGTTTTGGTTTACTTTAATGCAAGTTTGGACATTGATTTCATGAACATTTTCCAACAATTTACTGTGATGCATCCACCACCTGTCCTTATTCACTCATACCGATTTATTTCTTTTTGCAGTTTTAGAACACAAGTCATATCAAAATCATGAGAACTGCACAAAACTTGTGCAGATTTGTTACAAATGCTTTTTTTTTTTTTTTTTGTCCATGTCACTCCAGCAAACTGCACAGGAGGCAAAGAGTTCCAGGCTTGTGGTCCAGCATGTGAACAGACGTGCAGCTCACCAGTTGATCTCTTGTGTATTGCAATGTGTCAGCCAGGCTGCTTTTGTCCAGAGGGCACTGTCCTCCTTGACCAAGACTCTGATGTCTGTGTTCCTGTTGAGGATTGTCCAAACCGTGAGTTCGTCCATCTCTTTTTCTTTCTTTCTCTTGTGCTATCTTTGTCAAACTTTCTCTCTTCCACCACAGCTTTTGTTTCATACCTGTCGTTCTGTCTGTGTATCTATTTATTTATCTACATATATTTTTGTCTGTCTATCTCTTTATCTGTCTTCCTTGTTTTATTTTCTTAATAATTTAGGAAGATATATATATCCGTCACACAAATTGCAGCAGTCAGTTTTTTAACTCTATATGTGACACGTTTGCACATCCGTCTCATTTGACGGCTTGCCAATTCGCACATTTTGCTCAAGCGCACTCATATGCCCAAACCAATCAATAAATCACCAAATGCCATAGTACAGTGAAAGCTTCACTAGCAGTTCCTTTCTCTCAAGTATTTAACTTGCATTGCATGATGATTGAATATTAAATGCGGTTCCCTTCTGCTTTTTCAATTAAGTTTAAGTTTCTGGAGCTACTTGTGTGAAATCATGCCAGAACAATAATATATGGTATTGGTCATTTGAGAGAAAATGAGCAAAGATTCGTCCTAAATTTCCATCATAGGAAAGCATGGCACTTTCTCTACAACTTTGCACATCACATGTCCATCATGACAGAAATCTTTTGAAATTTGCATTCATTTGAAAAACAGAATGTTCCATTAAAGTATGCCTACATTAGAGTCATAGAATTATTCTAATTTATCTGTCCATTTTTCTATTTATAAATCTAATTTACATCAATTAAAAAAAAAAACACACACACAATTTGCATTGAATTTGCATACAACATCATGAATTTTAGCTGTTTTTGGATTGACATGCATATGCACAATATTACATAACCTCAGCATGGTGTACTCGGACATTGCAAATTTGGTCTCAAAATATGCAGGAGACTTGCATGAAAAAAGTCATGAAATGGCGTGAAAAAAATCTTTGCGTGTTGCGGAATCATGGCGCGAAATGTCAAGGAGGGGTTCAATTCGACATTGGTGTATTCAAGTCTATAATTTCATTCACAATTCAAAGATGATCATTACACTGTCATGTAGATACTTCTTGTAGCTTGGAACATTGATGCCATCATCCACATAGTTTAAGTAGAAGAAACATGCAATAAGGAAAGAGCAATTTGTGTGAGTATAATCGAACTGTATTTTGAGCGGTGATTCATTCATCAAAAGTGTCTCAAAAGAAATCTTGATGTGTTACCTGTCATGTTTTGATTGACTAAAGCTGACTAGTCATCAAATGATCCATAGGACCCTGTCTTCTATGTTGTGTCATATGGTTGATTAAATGGCTGTGTGTATCTGTGGTCTCATTGCAAGTTACTTTTGTCATATTTAATCAAATATTGTTTTGATATGTCTGATGTGTGATCTGTTATGACACCCCCATTCAAGAAGTAATGAATTTGACAAAGTAGCAACTTCGAGAAAGTGTCATTCTGACTGCCTTGTGTATGGTTCATATTGGATGCAGCCTGTGGAAGCAACAGCCCACTAGTCCCTTACAACTGCCGACCAGTCTGTCGGGTGTGTAACCAGATCTCCCAGACCTGTGGTGGATGTGAGGAAGGGTGTGGCTGCCCAGACGACCTTTATCTCGATGGGGATAAATGTGTCCCACAGGATGAATGCTCCACTCGTAAGTTTTTTCTTTTGCATGCTTTAGTACAGACTGGTAACTGCATACAGACTTACTGTACTAAATGTTTCACAGTAATGAGGAGAGTGATTATGACGATACTGATGAAAGCCAAAGTTTTTCTCCAGTTTCTTTTTTGTGTGGGAGGATGTCAGACTTGAGTTTGACAGTATTACTTAATGGAAGTGTCTTAATTTTAGAACCATTCATGATTTTTGAAAACTGTGAAGAATATTGCCAAATTGTTGTACAATAATGAAATTAGATATGAGAGATGTGGTTGAACGTATTTTTTAACAGGGAATGTATTAGAATGGGAACCAGCTGAGGAGTCTTGCACAATAAAAAGGAAAAAATTGACTTTCTTTCACTGTAGCTCATTTTGATTCTCAAAAGTTATTCAAAAGTTTCATCAGTTGTTCATTTCTGGAAATGAACAACAGATCATGATACTTTTTTTCTGCTTCAAATGAAAAAGGAATTTGTAACATATTTACTTTCTGATAGTAACTATAGCATACACCTGTAGTTGGAAACACACCTGGTGAAGCCAAGTATGTTTTGGACTGCTCAAAACTTAAACAAGAAAGATAATTCTACCGAGGGATAATTCTACTAATGCTTGATCAAACCAGAGAAGCGCTCTAAGAGTGCAGACCTCCGCCAAGCATGCAGCTAATTTCCACCACTGATCTTATTCTTCCACAGAGATCAGTGGTTTCCGCCCATATGTTTGAGTGCTGAAAGTCGCCTGATTTCCCAATATAGAAGTCTTTGTTCTGTCATAAACTTCCAGCTGCGCGGCGCGCCTCGCCGTAGCAGAAAGTAAATATCTCACAAAACGTAACAAGCTGAATCCTCACCTCAACCAATACTGTACAGTCCTTTTAAGATCCATATCACTATGGCTTGATAAGTCTGAACACCTTCTTTTGGGCAAAAAGAATGAGGAACATTTTGTCTGTTCTATTTCTCTCCCACCAGCGGAGTGTCCAGCAGGCCAGGAGTTCCATCTTTGTGGGACGGCGTGTGAAGCCACCTGTGAGGACCCAGACCCACAGATTTGTACATCACTGTGTGTGACAGGATGTTTCTGTCCTCCAGGCCTGGTTAAGAATGGAGATGAGTGCGTCATGTTGCAGGACTGTCCAAACATCGAAGGTATCATTCAAGAACACTTCATCTCCTTTCCTTGTTTCTTCTGTTTTGTTCATAGTTAGCTTTCTGATGTTTTGATGAAAGTATCAGCATCAACAAAATAAAATCTCATTTTTTTACTTGTCTTGTTTTTGCTTTATACATATATAGGTGTTGATTTATTTCATCTACCAGTATATGCACCATTTTAGCTCACCTGAGCCAAAGACTGAAGTGAGCTGTTGTAATTGTTCAATGTTCTGCAGCCGTCGTGCAAAGTGCATTATTTGTTGTCCTGAACTTTTACATTTTCTGCTTCTTTTTGAAAGTCCATGACAGATTTTCATCAAACTTGGCTCAAATCTTCTTCCCATGGACTAGAAGTGACAGTTTTAAGTTAGTGCTGTGAGTAGGTTGATTAATGTTATTGTCATCGTGTTTTTGAAAGCTCATGATCACATTTGTATCCAAACATGGTGACAGAATACAGATTTGTAGAAATGGACATTTGGTTAAAAAAAAGAAAAGAAATCTAATTTAGAATCAGAAATGTTCAGGGTAAATACAATACATGTACATTAGTGAGTGTGCTTCCAAGTTTGTTTATTAGTAGATCCAGGGATGGCCCCCTTGGGGTTTGGACCATGTAGAGTCTGTTTTGACATTTTTGGTCTTCTTTTTGTAAATGCTGCAGCAATTTTCTTTCATTTGGAGGGTGCCATTGTAATAAAATGTGACCCTGCATCACAAAATGAACGAAAAGTCACCAGACATGAATTTTTAGCGAAGGACAGATTCTGGAAGAGCAGACTGTAAACTGTCAAATGATGTACAGCTGTAGAAAGCAAATGAAATAAACTCTCCTAACCTACACTGTATCTGAATATTGTGAGAAAAAAACACACTCTGGAAAAGTTTTACTGAGAAAAGAGGCTCCAAAGTAAAGGGTCTATTCAAGTGCTTAATCTTGCCAAGCCATGCTTGCTCTACAATGAATTGGACAAAAAACTGGATGTAAATTACCATATCAACAACAATAAAGGGATTATCAGATTTAGCTGAAAGTGGATGCTCTGCTAACACAATCTATCCGTAACTAATACCAACTTTTAAAGCAGTAGCACCATCCTTTCAAAAGTGATTAAAGTTGAAAGTGAAGAGTGTGTAAAGGATTATTCAAAATAAAAGATGAAGAAGGGCCTCTAAGACATACATGATCACCCTGTTCTACAAAATGAATGTTTTAGAAAAACTGCCAAAATGCAATGTTGTATTTATTTGTTATTTGTTATTATTCTCTATAGAAAATATTAAAACTTCAAATGGACTCAGTTGACCTGTTAATAGCTTATTTTGAATCCCATGTAAAATCAAAGTATGTACAACTTTTTGGTGGTTTTGTGAGTCATGGTCACAAATTTTATACAATTGGATGGACATTATGCACGCTTTCTGCATATTTTAGTGTGTTACATTCATGTGAACTGCACAATAGTCAACACACATCAACAGTAGCCCACAACAACGGGTCCCAAATCGCAACAAGTTAGCTCTGAGTTTCATTAACCCCAGAACAGCTTGTTGAATCACCCCCCCCCCCCCCTCGACGTCACACATCTTATGACACCATTTTAGTGCAAATCGGGCATACCGTTACGACGCTGCACAACCTGTTATCCATGCCTGTCAGACCGAAAATGGCTCAAAATCATGATTTTGTGTACAAAGTTTTTGTAAATGGAGCTTTCTCACCTTATTCAGAAAGATATGATTATTTTCATTTTCATTGGCTGAAATCAATTAATTTTGGTATGATTATGCTGTCATAAATTTTTCACAAAAAAAGATAAACCAAAAAGTCAAAAAAACAATACATGAGAAATTCATTTTGATACCAGATTTTTTTCAAGTTCATTGTTAAGAATGCCACAAAGAATGTTATTACCAAGAAGTAGGATTCTAGGAGTTTTATTTTCTGATTTAGAGCAAGATGTCTGTTTTCCTGCATACATTATCATAATTAATGAAAATTAGGGTTAAGAAGAATGAATGGTGAATGGATGGAGAGTGAACATTTGATACTCAGCTGAGGGCTTTGCATCTCATCCTTGTGAAACTTCATTGTCATTACTTATCCTAATTTATATATAAGTTTATAAGGGGGTATATATAACCGTGCATCACAAAACGAACAAAAAGTCGCACCCCTTGATTTTAAGTGAGGACACAAAAAGGGTGAAATGGGTCAACTAAGACAATGTTGGGTTTTTCATATTTTCTGAAAGAGCTAACCTTCTTCTACATTTTCTTAAGTTTGGGATCATAAAGTAAATGGGAAAGTGCATTTTTAGCAGTTTTTCTACAACCCTTTTTATACCCCCGCCAAACGAAGTTTGAAGGGGGTATATAGGAATCAGCGGACGGTCGGTCGGGCGGGCGGTCCGTTGCAAATCTTGCGACGCGAACTACTTCCTCAGTTTTCAACCGATTCCCATAAAACTTGGCACAGATGTGTGCCTTGGGTTGTAGATGTGCAAGACGTATTTTTTGACAGCACCCAAAAATACGTTGCCATGGTAACGGCATATTATGGGCAAAAATGGGTACAAATCTTGCGTCGCGAACTCCTCCCACAGTTTTTGATCAATTTTTATGAAATTAGGTACAGATGTTCATCTGAATATGTTAATGGGCAAGACACATATTTCCGCAGTGGCAAAAAGTGCGTTGCCATGGTAACGGCATGTTATTGGTAAAATATAGGGCAAAATGCTTCATGGCAAAACTGCTTCATCAGTGTTCTTCCAATTCTCATGGAATTCATATTGAATGTTTGTCTTAGGATATAGGTCAGCATGACACATTTCTTGACGGTGACAAAAAGTATGTTGCCATGGTAACAGCTCACATATTATGAGCCAAAATGATGGAAAATTTTGTGTTGCAAACTACTTCCTCAGTTTTTGCCCAATTTCCATGAAACTTGGTACAGATGTGTGCCTTTGGTTGTAGATGTGCAAGACGCATTTTTCGACAGTACCCGAAAGTACGTTGCCATGGTAACGGCATATTAATGGCAGAAGATCAAGGAAAGATCTTGCGGATTTAACTACTTCCTCAGTTTTTTGACCAAAGCTTATGAAATGTTGTTTGGCGGGGGTATAACCAGTCGCTGTAGCGACATTTCTAGTTTTGAGGAGTAGTGGGATCAGGTATGTCTTAGAGGCCCCTTTTCATTTTTTGAGAACAGTTTGCACACTTTTCACTTTCAAGTCTAGTACCTTTTGAAGGGATAATGATCTGTAGGTGTAGATATGCAAGACACTCTTTGTGTTTTTAACTGACGTGTTGCCGTGGTGACTGTGTATTTTATTCAAATCTTATGGAGTGAACTACTTCCACAATTGTGAAGCAGTCAAACTCACCAGGTACTCACAAGGTACCATACACATGTATACACACAGATAGACACACACACACACACACACACACACATACATACAGTTGTACATGTATGTGACCTTTCATCAAACCCAGGTTCAATTCTTTTTCATAGGAATGTGGGCTGCTGGAGTGGGGGTATTAATCACCTTTAGTGATACTTGTAGTATATATATATATATTTTTTTTTATACAATGAAGTTTTCTCCAAAATTTCCTGTAGTGTACATTGTATCTTTTACCCAGTGTATCTCTTACCTATCCAGAGATATTTTTGACAGACATGTGTCAAGCAGCAACTATCAGTATATATTTGTGTTGTGACAAATTTGATTATGTGCTCTTGATATTGAATAGCCTCACAACTAGACAAAAACCGGAGTCTTATCAAGATGAGAACCACGGAAGACTTGTGCAGATTTGTAACCAGTACCTTTTTTTTTTATACCCCCGCCACACATAGTGTGATGGGGGTACGTGTGTAGGAATTACCGTGATGTTGGTCGGGCGGGCGGGCGGTCGGTCGGTCTGTTGCAAAATCTTGTGTCGCGAACTCCTCCTACAGTTTTGAAGCAATTTAAATGAAACTTAGGGTAGATGATGATATTGAGGTATAGATGTGCAAGACATGTTTTTTGTGTTTGTCGGACAATGCGTTGCCATGGTAACCATAATTTTACCAAAACCTTGTGGATTGAATAACTTCCATAGTATTTAAGCAATCAATTTCAAAATTGGTATCGATGATGATCTATAGGTGTAGTTATGTGAGACACTCTTTGTGTTCGTACATGACAAAGCGTTGCCATGGTAACCGCATGCTTTCTTCGAAATTTTGTGGAGTGAACAACTTCCACAGTTTTGAAGCAACTGAAATCAAATTTGGTAGGCATTATGGCCTTGAGGCATAGATGTGGAACACATAATTTCTGTGTTTGTCGGACAAAGCGTTGCCATGGTTGTCGGACAATGCGTTGCCATGGTGATCATAATTTTACCAAAACCTTGTGGATTGAATAACTTCCATAGTATTTAAGCAATCAATTTCAAAATTGGTATCTATGATGATCTATAGGTGTAGTTATGCAAGACACTCCTTGTGTTTGTACGTGACAAAGCGTTGCCATGGTAACCGCATGTATTCTTCTAAATTTTGTGGAGTGAACTTCTTCCACAGTTTTCAAGCAATTGAAACCAAATTTGGTAGGCACACATAATTGTTGTGTTTGTCACACAAACTGTTGCCATGGTAACCACAATTTTACCAAAACCTTGCAGATCGAATAACTTTTCCATCATTCAAGCAATGTAAGTCAAATTTAGTATGTATCATGATCTAGAAGTGTAGTTTTGCAAGACACCAATGTGTTAGTGTAAGGAAAATGTGTTGCCATGGTAACCACTCATTTTTGTATCAAAATAAACCATTCAAGCTATGAAGGTCAAATTTGGTGTGTATGATGGTCTTTAAGTGTAGTGATGCTAGGGGAAAGCATGTTTCCATTTGCTGTAAGTTTTATACTCAGTGTCAACTCTGTAATTGTACAGTAAACCAAAATTATTCTGTTTCCAATTCGACAAGTGCACAAACTTGGTATTAACGTCATTGCCCTCATGACATCACATACTATTAAGCAACACTAGGGGCGGGGGTATTAATCACCTTCAGTGATAATTCTAGTTTTTTCTGTTTGTTTACACCACTCAGGAGACTGCACAGGAGGCAAAGAGTTCCAGGCTTGTGGTCCATCATGTGAACGGACATGCAACTCGCCAGTTGATCTCTTGTGTATTGCAATGTGTCAGCCAGGCTGCTTCTGTCCAGAGGGCACTGTCCCCCTTGACCAAGACTCTGATGTCTGTGTTCCTGTTGAGGATTGTCCAAACCGTGAGTTCCTCCATCTCTTTTTCTTTCTTTCTTTCTTTCTTTCTTTCTTTCTTTCTTTCTCTTGTGCTATCTTTGTCAAACTTTCTCTCTTCCACCACAGCTTTCGTTTCATACCTGTCGTTCTGTCTGTGTATCTATTTATTTATCTACATATATTTTTGTCTGTCTATCTCTTTATCTGTCTTCCTTGTTTGATTTTCTTAATAATTTAGGAAGATATATATATCTGTCACACAAATTGCAGCAGTCAGTTTTTTAACTCTCTATGTGACACGTTTGCACATCCGTCTCATTTGACGGCTTGCCAATTCGCACATTTTGCTCAAGCGCACTCATATGCCCAAACCAATCAATAAATCACCAAATGCCATAGTACAGTGAAAGCTTCACTAGCAGTTCCTTTCTCTCAAGTATTTAACTTGCATTGCATGATGATTGAATATTAAGTGCGGTTCCCTTCTGCTTTTGCAATTAAGTTTAAGTTTCTGGAGCTACTTGTGTGAAATCATGCCAGAACAATAATATATGGTATTGGTCATTTGAGAGAAAATGAGCAAAGATTCGTCCTAAATTTCCATCATAGGAAAGCATGGCACTTTCTCTACAACTTTGCTCATCACATGTCCATCATGACAGAAATCTTTTGAAATTTGCATTCATTTGAAAAACAGAATGTTCCATTAAAGTAAGCCTACATTAGAGTCTTAGAATTATTCTAATTTATCTGTCCATTTTTCTATTTATAAATCTAATTTACATCAAGTTAACAACAACAAAAAAAAACACACACACACACAATTTGCATTGAATTTGCACACAACATCATGAATTTTAGCTGTTTTTGGGTTGACATGCATATGCACAATATTACATAACCTCAGCATGGTGTACTCGGACATCGCAAATTTGGTGTCAAAATATGCAGGAGACTTACATGAAAAAAGTCATGAAATGGCGTGAAAAAATCTTTGCGTGTTGCGGAATCATGGCGCGAAATGTCAAGGAGGGGTTCAATTCGACATTGGTGTATTCAAGTCTATAATTTCATTCACAATTCAAAGATGATCATTACACTGTCATGTAGATACTTCTTGTAGCTTGGAACATTGATGCCATCATCCACATAGTTTAAGTAGAAGAAACATGCAATAAGGAAAGAGCAATTTGTGTGAGTATAATCGAACTGTATTTTGAGCAGTGATTCATTCATCAAAAGTGTCTCAAAAGAAATCTTGATGTGTTACCTGTCATGTTTTGATTGACTAAAGCTGACTAGACATCAAATGATCCATAGGACCCTGTCTTCTATGTTGTGTCATATGGTTGATTAAATGGCTGTGTGTATCTGTGGTCTCATTTCAAGTTACTTTTGTCATATTTAATCAAATATTGTTTTGATATTTCTGATATGTGATCTGTTATGACACCCCCATTCAAGAAGTAATGAATTTGAAAAAGTAGCAACTTCGAGTAAGTGTCATTCTGACTGCCTTGTGTATGGTTCATATTGGATGCAGCCTGTGGAAGCAACAGCCCACTAGTCCCTTACAACTGCCGACCAGTCTGTCGGGTGTGTAACCAGATTTCCCAGACCTGTGGTGGATGTGAGGAAGGGTGTGGCTGCCCAGACGACCTTTATCTCGATGGGGATAAATGTGTCCCACAGGATGAATGCTCCACTCGTAAGTTTTTTCTTTTGCATGCTTTAGTACAGACTGGGTAACTGCATACAGACCTACTGTACTAAATGTTTGACAGTAATGAGGAGAGTGATTATGGCGATAATGATGAAAGCAAAAGTTTTTCTCCAGTTTCTTTTTTTGTGTGGGAGGATGTCAGACTTGAGTTTGACAGTATTACTTAATGGAAGTGTCTTAATTTTAGAACCATTCATGATTTTTGAAAACTGTTAAGAATATTGCCAAATTGTCGTAACAATAATGAAATTATATATGAGAGATGTGGTTGAACGTATTTTTTAACAGGGAATGTATTAGAATGGGAACCAGCTGAGGAGTCGTTCACAATAAAGGAAAAAATTGACTTTCTTTCACTGTAGCTCATTTTGATTCTCAAAAGTTATTCAAAAGTTTTATCAGTTGTTCATTTCTGGAAATGAACAACAAATCATGATACTTTTTTTCTGCTTCAAATGAAAAAGGAATTTGTAACATATTTATTTTCTGATAGTAACTATAGCATAGTTGGAAACACACCTGGTGAAGCCAAGTATTTTTTGGACTGCTCAAAACTTAAACAAGAAAGATAATTCTACCGAGGGATAATTCTACTAATGCTTGATCAAACCAGAGAAGCGCTCCAAGAGTGCAGACCTCCGCCAAGCATGCAGCTTATTTCCACCACTGATCTTATTCTTCCACAGAGATCAGTGGTTTCCGCCCATATGTTTGCGTGCTGAAAGTCGCCTGATTTCCCAATATAGAAGTCTTTGTTCTGTCATAAACTTCCAGCTGCGCGGCGCGCCTCGCCGTAGCAGAAAGTAAATATCTCACAAAACGTAACAAGCTGAATCCTCACCTCAACCAATACTGTACAGTCCTTTTAAGATCCATATCACTATGGCTTGATAAGTCGGAACACCTTCTTTTGAGCAAAAAGAATGAGGAACATTTTGTCTGTTCTATTTCTCTCCCACCAGCGGAGTGTCCAGCAGGCCAGGAGTTCCATCTTTGTGGGACGGCGTGTGAAGCCACCTGTGAGGACCCAGACCCACAGATTTGTACATCACAGTGTGTGACAGGATGCTTCTGTCCTCCAGGCCTGGTGAAGAATGGAGATGAGTGCATCATGTTGCAGGACTGTCCAAACATCGAAGGTATCATTCAAGAACACTTCATCTCCTTTCCTTGTTTCTTCTGTTTTGTTCATAGTTAGCTTTCTGATGTTTTGATGAAAGTATCAGCATCAACAAAATAAAATCTCATTTTTTTACTTGTCTTGTTTTTGCTTTATACATATATAGGTGTTGATTTATTTCATCTACCAGTATATGCACCATTTTAGCTCACCTGAGCCAAAGACTGAAGTGAGCTGTTGTAATTGTTCAATGTTCTGCAGCCGTCGTGCAAAGTGCATTATTTGTTGTCCAGAACTTTTACATTTTCTGCTTCTTTTTGAAAGTCCATGACAGATTTTCATCAAACTTGGCTCAAATCTTCTTCCCATGGACTAGAAGTGACAGTTTTAAGTTAGTGTTGTGAGTAGGTTGATTAATGTTATTGTCATCATGTTTTTGAAAGCTCATGATCACATTTGTATCCAAACATGGTGACGGAATACAGATTTGTAGAAATGGACATTTGGTTAAAAAAAAAAGAAAAGAAATCTAATTTAGAATCAGAAATGTTCAGGGTAAATACAATACATGTACATTAGTGAATGTGCTTCCAAGTTTGTTTATTAGTAGGTCCAGGGATGGCCCCCTTGGGGTTTGGACCATGTAGAGTCTGTTTTGACATTTTGGTCTTCTTTTTGTAAATGCTGCAGCAATTTTCTTTCATTTGGAGGGTACCATTGTAATAAAATGTGACCCTGCATCACAAAATGAACGAAAAGTCACCAGACACTTTCAAATGATGTACAGCTGTAGAAAGCAAATAAAATAAACTCTCCTAACCTACAATGTATCTGAATATTGTGAGAAAAAACACACTCTGGAAAAGTTTTACTGAGAAAAGAGGCTCCAAAGTAAAGGGTCTATTCAAGTGCTTAATCTTGCTAAGCCATCCTTGCTCTACAATGAATTGGACAAAAAACTGGATGTAAATTACCATATCAACAACAATAAAGGGATTATCAGATTTAGCTGAAATTGGATGCTCTGCTAACACAATCTATCCGTAACTAATACCAACTTTTAAAGCAGTAGCACCATCCTTTCAAAAGTGATTAAAGTTGAAAGTGAAGAGTGTGTAAAGGATTATTCAAAAAAAAAAGTGCAGAAGGGCCTCTAAGACATACATGATCACCCTGTTCTACAAAATGAATGTTTTAGAAAAACTGCCAAAATGCAATGTTGTATTTATTTGTTATTTCAAATTATTCTCTATAGAAAATATTAAAACTTCAAATGGACTCAGTTGACCTGTTAATAGCTTATTTTGAATCCCATGTCAAATCAAGTTATGTACAACTTTTTGGTGGTTTTGTGAGTCATGGTCACAAATTTTATACAATTGGATGGACATTATGCACGCTTTCTGCATATTTTAGTGTGTTACATTCATGTGAACTGCACAATAGTCAACACACATCAACAGTAGCCCACAACAACGGGTCCCAAATCGCAACAAGTTAGCTCTGAGTTTCATTAACCCCAGAACAGCTTGTTGAATCACCCCCCCCCCCCCCCCCCCGACGTCACACATCTTATGACACCATTTTAGCGCAAATCGGGCATACTGTTAAGATGCTGCACAACCTGTTATCCATGCCTGTCAGACCGAAAATGGCTCAAAAACATGATTTTGTGTACAAAGTTTTCGTAAATGGAGTTTTCTCACCTTATTCAGAAAGATATGATTATTTTCATTTTCATTGGCTGAAAACAATCATTTTTAGTATAATTATGCTGTCATAAATTTTGCACAAAAAAAGATAAACTAAAAAGTCCTAAAACAATACATGAGAAATTCATTTTGATATCAGATTTTTTTTAAGTTCATTGTTAAGAATGCCACAAAGAATGTTATTACCAAGAAGTAGGATTCTAGGAGTTTTATTTTCTGATTTAGAGCAAGATGTCTGTTTTCCTGCATACATTATCATAATTAATGAAAATTAGGGTTAAGAAGAATGAATGGTGAATGGATGGAGAGTGAACATTTGATACTCAGCTGAGGGCTTTGCATCTCATCCTTGTGAAACTTCATTGTCATTACTTATCCTAATTTATATATAAGTTTATAAGGGGGTATATATGACCGTTCATCACAAAATGAACAAAAAGTCGCACCCCTTGACTTAGGACATAAAAAGGGTGAAATGGGTCAACTAAGACAATGTTGGGTTTTTCATATTTTCTGAAAGAGCTAACCTTCTTCTACATTTTCTTAAGTTTGGGATCATAAAGTAAATGGGAAAGTTCATTTTCAGCGGTTTTTCTACAACCCTTTTTAGCTCACCTGAGCCAAAGGCTCAAGTGAGCTATTGCGATCGCCCTTCGTCCGGTGTCCGGCGTCCGTCGTGCGTCGTGCGTAAACTTTTTACATTTTCATCTTCTTCTTGACAACCCCAAGACCGATTTTCATCAAACTTGGCAGGTAGCATCCCTAGGGGGTTAGGAGCTCAATTTGTTAAAATGGGCACCATGCCCCACCCAGGGGGCCCCCAGGGGGCCCAAACCCCCCAAAATTAAGGAATCTGTAAAAATCTTCTTCTCTAGAACCAGAAGTAATAGAGCTAAGTTAATACTATGTGTTAGTACATTGATGACTGTAGTTTCAAGTTTGTTCATGGCAGAATCAGGGGTGCCCCCCTTTGGACCCAGGGGAGGGGGGTGGGGAGGGGTCCTAATGGGGCCTAAATTGTACATTTTCATCTTCTACTTGAGAACCCCTTGACCCATTTTCACCAAACTTGGCAGGTAGCATCCCTAGGGGGTTAGGATCTCAATTTGTTAAAATGGGCACCATGCCCACCCAGGGGGCCCTCAGGGGGGCCCAAACCCCCCAAAATGAAGGAATCTTTAAAAATCTTCTCTAGAATCAGAAGTTATAGAGCTAAGATAATACTATGAGAGAGTACACTAATGACTGTAGTTTCAAGTTTGTTCATAGCAGATCCAGGGGTGTCCCTCTTGGGGGCGGGGGGTTGGGAAGGTCCAAATGGGGGCCTGAATTGTACATTTTCATCTTCTTCCTGAAAACCTCATGATGGATTTTCGTCAAACTTGGCAGAGAGCATCCCTAGGGGGTCAGGATCTCAATTTATCAAAATGGGTACCATGCCACACCCAGAGGGCCCCAGGGGGCCCCAATCCCCCCGAATTAAGGAATCTTAAAAAATTTGGGCCCTTATTGTACATTTTCATCTTCTACTTGAGAATGCCTGGTCAAATTTTAGTAGAGCTGTGAATAATTTAGATTAGTGACTGCGTGAAAGGTGAACTTGCGATACTCAGGTGAGCGCTAGACCCGCGGGTCTCTTGTTTTGTGGAGTAGTGGGATCAGGTATGTCTTAGAGGCCCTTTTCATTATTTGATAACAGTTTGCACACTTTTCACTTTCAAGTCTAGTACCTTTTGAAGGGATAATGATCTGTAGGTGTAGATATGCAAGACACTCTTTGTGTTTTTAACTGACGTGTTGCCGTGGTGACTGTGTATTTTATTCAAATCTTATGGAGTGAACTATTTCCACAATTGTGAAGCAGTCAAACTCACCAGGTACTCACAAGGTACCATACACATGTATACACACAGATAGACACACACACACACACACACACACACACATACATGTATGTGACCTTTTATCAAACCCAGGTTCAATTCTTTTTCATAGGAATGTGGGCTGCTGGAGTGGGGGTATTAATCACCTTTAGTGATACTTGTAGTATTTTATTTTTTTATTTTTTTAATACAATGAAGTTTCCCCAAAAATTTCCTGTAGTGTATCTTTTACCCAGTGTATCTCTTACCTATCCAGAGATATTTTGACAGACATGTGTCAAGCAGCAACTATCAGTATATATTTTTGTTGTGACAAATTTAATTATGTGCTCTTGATATTGAATAGCCTCACAACTAGACAAAAACCGGAGTCTTATCAAGATGAGAACCACGGAAGACTTGTGCAGATTTGTAACCAGTACACATGTACCTTTTTTTTTAATACCCCCGCCACACATATAGGAATCACCGTGATGTTGGTCGGGCGGGTGGGCGGGTGGGCGGTCGGGCGGGCGGTCTGTTGCAAAATCTTGCGTCGCGAACTCCTCCTACAGTTTTGAAGCAATTTAAATGAAACTTAGAGTGAATGATGATATTGAGGTATAGATGTGCAAGACATGTTTTTTGTGTTTGTCGGACAATGCGTTGCCATGGTAACCATAATTTTACCAAAACCTTGTGAATTCATGGAGGACATGGTGGATTGAATAACTTCCATAGTATTTAAGCAGCCAATTTCAAAATTGGTATCTATGATGATCTATAGGTGTAGTTATACAAGACACTCTTTGTGTTTGTACTTGACAAAGCGTTGCCATGGTAACCGCATGTTTTCTTCGAAATCTTGTGGAGTGAACAACTTCCACAGTTTTGAAGCAGTTGAAATCAAATTTGGTAGGCATTATGGCCTTGAGGCGTAGATGTGGAACACATAGTTTTTGTGTTTCAGACAAAGCGTTGCCATGGCAACCATACTTTTACCAAAACCTTGTGGATTGAATAACTTCCACATCATTCAAGCAATTACGGTCAAATTGATTATGTATGATGATCGGGAGGTGTAGTTATGCAAGACACCAATGTGTTAATATAAGAAAAATGTGTTGCCATGGTAACCACTCATTTTTGTATCAAATTGAACCATTTAATCTATGAAGGTGAAATTTGGTGTGTATGATGCTCTTTAAGTGTAGTTTTGCAAAATGTCCTTTGTATCTGTATCGGACAATACGTTGCCATGGTGACCGCATATTTTTTTTTTAAATCCTGTGGAGTGAACTTCTTCCACAGTTTTCAAGCAATTGAAACCAAATTTGGTAGGCATTATGGCCCTGAGGTATAGATGTGGAACACATAATTTTTTTGTTTGTCACACAAACCGTTGCCATGGTAACCACAATTTTACCAAAACCTTGCAGATTGAATAACTTTTCCATCATTCAAGCAATTTAAGTCAAATTTAGTATGTATCATGATCTAGAAGTGTAGTTTTGCAAGACACCAATGTTTTAGTTTAAGGAAAATGTGTTGCCATGGTAACCACTCATTTTTGTATCAAAATAAACCATTCAAGATATGAAGGTCAAATTTGGTGTGTATGATGGTCTTTAAGTGTAGTGATGCTGGGGGAAAGCATGTTTCCATTTGCTGTAAGTTTTATACTCAGTGTCAACTCTGTAATTGTACAGTAAACTAAAATTATTCTGTTTCCAATTTGACAAGTGCACAAACTTGGTATTAACGTCATTGCTCTCATGACATCACATACTATTAAGCAACACTAGGGGCGGGGGTATTAATCACCTTCAGTGATAATTCTAGTTTTTTCTGTTTGTTTACACCACTCAGGAGACTGCACAGGAGGCAAAGAGTTCCAGGCTTGTGGTCCATCATGTGAACGGACGTGCAACTCGCCACCTGATCTCTTGTGCATTGCCATGTGTCAGCCAGGCTGCTTCTGTCCAGAGGGCACTGTCCCCCTTGACCAAGACTCTGATGTCTGTGTCTCCATTGAGGATTGTCCTAACGGTGAGTTCTTCCTTCTCTCTCTCTCTCTTATTCCCTGCCCTGTTCTTTTTCTGTCTGACACTCTCTCTCCCATTATGTCTTCTTCTATTTTCATATTTCACCTATCCATCTCAGTCTCTCAATTTTTCTTTCTTGACATGTATAATATATCTATCCTTCATAAGAATCACTTGGGGGATGTCGAATGTAATATTGAGACAATAGCATAATGGAACACTTCATTCTAGAATCAGTCATGTTTTTGAATACTGCTAAGAGCAATATTGCCAAATTGCTGTTGTACTAAACAGAAAGGAAACATCATAAGAGATTAGATTGAACACATGGTTTAATAAAGAAGTTTTGTATTTCTTTGTAATGAAATGATGAGTTGGAAAAAAAAAGTTTAATTCTCATTTGAGCTGGTGCCATAAAGATGTCTTTTCTGTGGACAACCATCAGAGTAAATTTGTTTGTAGCAAGTTGAGAGCTTTATCTATTTATCTCCACAAAATATTACTAGTACAATTTGTACTAATATGTGGTTTCTAAGTAATCTTTGAGGACAAATTATGGATGTCTTCTAATATACCTTATCATAAATTTACTTAATCCTTTCTCACTATGAATCAGAAAGTTGTGACAATTTGTCACTTTCTTTTAAGTCTTTCAAAAGAAATAATTAACACTGCTTGATTTTCTCAAGATGAGTTAGAAGTCATCACACTTCTTTTTGTTTTGTCAAAATGCAGTAAGAATCAGTGCCACCCAAGTGACCGATGTAGTACTTGCAGCAGAAGGTTAGTTCTTGTTTGCTTGTTTTGGGCTTTCTTTGTTGTTTTTTCTATGTTTGTCTTTATGCTTAAATCTCAAATCATCATCATGGAGCATGGCTTTCAAGTGGTCCTTAAACCCACAACCCTGATGGTGATCATTCTCTTCCTGTTCATGCCCCCTTCTCTGGAACAATCTCCCTACTTATATTCAAGAATCAATCCTCAGAGGCTTTCAAAATGACACTCAAGACACCTATTTGAAGAATACCAGTGGTTATGTAATTTCATTGGTACTTTCAACTTGTGATTGTTTTCTATGTTGTATTTCTTTTGTTATTTTTCAATGATCATTCCTTTATTGTCTGTAAAGTGTTTAGAAACATTTTTAATACTGTACGAGCTGAAATTTTCGCGTTGGTTTTATTTTTGCGAATTTCGCGAATCGCCTTTGATTTGCGAAAATAACAACGCGCAAATAACTAAGTTCAGTTAGACCATCGCAACCGCGAAATTAACAACACACGAAAATTGTCTCCAAGTAGCAATTCGCGAAAATATCTGTACGTGAAAATTTTAGCTCGTACAGGAGGTGCTATAAAATGTTTCATATCATTATTGTTATTTATTTATCATGGAGCATTTTGCAATTATGTCACTACCATGCAGTGTGAGAGAGATTGTTTGTTTTGAAAGAGAAAGAATGTACTCTGCTTAGCTAACAGTAATTTGCTTTACTTTGGTATGTTTGTGATGACATTTTTGTGTTATTTCAAGTAACATTTTACATCAGGTTTGCTAGTGAAGACTACTTCCTCTCAGAATGACTAGAATGATATAAGGCTTTTCACAGTGTATGTGTAAGGCAGGTGAGAGTGTCTGTTGACTTTTGAATTCTGTTTCTCCTTAAACCTGTGTGGTGCTTGAATTTGAACATATATATATTTTTTTTGGGGGGGGGGTTGTGATGTTCTGCTTATTAGAATGGAATTTGAGGTGAGGGAAGGAGACATAGCTTGAAGTCACATTGATGTCAAAATGTGTGTAAGGTTGTATTTTAAAATGGCGTTTCTGCAAACATTTTACACAAATAAACTCATCATGCTCATTGCTAGGCCAAATAAGTGATAGTGGCCATTCTTAAAATCCTTGGTGTATATTAACCCTTTACTAGTAGAGGTATGTAAATAAACTGATCTGTTGCCTATATGGCTATATTGATCAAAGAATAGTTCAGTCTTGTGAAACCTTTGAACTGACAATAGGAATATTTAATGTTTGTATTAATGCTGAACCCTTGTTTTGCAAACCCTTCAAATCTTGTCTGATCTAGTTATTAAAAAGCAGCTGAAAAGATCTGTCTCTAACTCCAGATAAAGGTATCCCTCTGAATACATTATATTAGCTGCATAACTTTTACATGATTTTGCATGTCCCTTCTCAGTCAGCCTGAAGGAAAAAAAAAAGAAAAGAAAAGAAGAAAAAAAAAACTTCCTACAAACCCTCTCCGTTTCTGTAATATCGTAAAATGCTGTTACCCTCATTAATACCATGCTTCCAACATCACTCTAAAAAAAAAAAAAAAAAAAAAAACGAACAAAAAAAAAAAAAAACCTTCTTTTGCCCCTGCAAATGGTAAAAGATCCATTTCTCCTCTCACATTCCTGAAAGTGCTCTAGGGGAGTCTCCACCTGCCTGTATATGCCAAATTTCAACCAAATTGCACCTCAAGGTGACAGAAGCTCAGTGATAAGACTGGTTTGCCCTGTGCCGTTATGTGTTGCGTTTATCTGTAGACAGAACAATAAGCCAATTCTTTTTCTTTTTCTAGGATCACAAGATATTGCCAAAGTGGCTGCCCAAATCTTAAATTCCTGTATTTCCTCATAAATGGTTAAAAATTGGATGCAAAAATGAAGTTTTACTGTATTTTGAGTGTGCTGAATACAAATCTGGATGATGCAACTTTTGCATTCTTGAGGATACTAAGATATTCGAGATGGCCGCCAAAAATTTAAATTCCAGATATTTCCTTTACAATGGTAAAAAAATTGAAAAATTTGATGGTCTTCACCTATTTTGGGGGTGCTGAATCCAAATCTGGAGGAAACAACTCTTTCATCTTTGAGGTTTTTGAGGTATTCAAAATGGCCACCAAAAATTTGAATTTTGAAATAGCTATTTCCTTGTTGAATGTGAATGAATTGGAAATAAATTGATGGTTTTACCCTACACTGTATTTCAATGTTGCTGAATCCCAGTCTGGCTGATGCAAGTCTTACATCGTTAAGGTTATTGAGGTACATGTATTCAAGATGGTGGCCAAAATGAATTTTAAAAATCTTCAATGTCTCAAAAACCTCAAAGATTCAAGAGTTGCATCAAGCAGATTTGGATTCAGCACCCTCTAAGGAAAGCTACACGTAATACCATCATTTTTGTATTGATTGATTTACCATTTACATTTTGTATAAGAAAATGCTTAAATTGGAATGTCAATTTTTGGCAACCATCGTGGATATGACAAATTCCTGACTGATATACAATAAGAGCTGCATCAACCAGATTTGGATTCATCACCCTCGAAACAGGGTAAGCCTGTCAAGTTATCCTGAACTTTGAACAATTTATACAGAAATACTTTTTTTCAACTTTTGGCATTTTTCAGTTTTTGGTGGCCATTTTGGATATCTCAAAATCCTCAGGGATACAAGAGTTGCCATATCCATATTCTGATTCAGCACCCTTGACCTTCAATTTTTTACAACTTTTCATCATCTTAAAGGAAATACACAGAAATGTAAATTTTTGGCAGCCATCTTTAATATCTAGAATGCTTACGAATGCAAAAGTTGCATCATCCTCGTTCAGATTCAGCACACTCGAAATGCATTGAAACTTCATTATTGTGTCTAAGTTTACACCATTTATGAGGAAATATATAGGAATTGTCAGCCATTTTGGTGGCCATTGTGAATATCTCAAAAACCCTCAAAGATGCAAGCGTTGCATCATCTTGATTCAGATTCAGCACCCCCAAAATAGGCCAAACCATCAAAAGAACATCAGATGGATGAGTAAAACAAGGTTAGGCTCAGAATCTTACTTTGGCACCCAGACTAAAAAATTAATGATTTATTATTATTTTTTTTTACAAGTCATTTTCAGCTGTAACCTTACTTTGAAAATCCAGTCTATAAGTAATTTTTATTTTTATTAGGACAGAAATACAGTTAACTTCATAGAAGTATAAATACTTTTGTCAGAATGCAGTGGTCAATCACAGAAGAAGATGATAGTATCCAGACAAGTGTGGCTACTGGCTTCAGTTGGTTACATTGTCATTCCTACTCCACTGCTCATGTTTGTTGAAGACTCTGATTTGGGGGGGGGGGGTGGGTGGAGGTTGTGCTTTGATGTAATTGTCTTCAGTCCAGGCACTGAAATCACCGTGAGATAAGCCAAGCTATAATAAGAACTGTTCCATGGTCACACTACATTGTGTGAAGAGTTTACTATTCCACTCACCTTAACTGCTATTATTCAAAGCATGACCTTGCTCCTTGCACACTTAAACCTCGTTGAATAATTAAAGACAGGGAAACATTTGCTTTGACAGAAGGAAAGTGATAGAGATATTTGATAAGGGTTATGTAAAGCTGTCTCATTCGGGTTCAGTGACAATCTGGTTATATTTCTTTTCACAAATTTTGTCAGTCTGGAGTTACACCACTAATCCATTTCAGTGGTCACACATGTGTTACAAAGGCTTCAGGACCGCAAACTAGCTTTTGATGCATGTATTTAAGTGTACTGTAAAGTGTTCACATGGAGACTGAATGATAGATAACATGAGATGAGTTTACAGGAGCACATTGATAACATTAAGGGACAAAGCTTTTTAAAGAACATTCGTGCGCTTGTATGCAGTGGTTCTGTGTATTTCCCTGTGCTGCCTGTGTCTCAGTATATTCAGTCAAACAAAATTGCAGTTTAGGTTTTATGAAGCCTTTGAGAACTGAGGTTGCTTGCTCATAAAATTTGTGCATTCCCTTAAAAAAGTGCAAATAAATGTACTCCCAGAAATGTTTAGTGTGTGAGCCCCAATGCACTCTTTTCACCATCATGAAGGTACATGTAAATTCCTTCCCTGGTCAGTGGCTGTGAATGAGAGAATAACAAACTCGAGTAAAAGTAATGGTTTCATTTTTTTTTTTTTTTTTTTAGATTTTAAGATCTGAAAGTTATCAATCCATTTTCACAAGACATCCATGAATTTTCCTAAGTGTGAAAAAAAGCTGTTTACAGAGTATCACAGAGATATTGTATCCCCTGAACAGAGTTCGGATACTATGAATTTGGCCTCAACACGCCGCCGCCCTGTTGGCCACAGATTTTCTTGTGAGCATTCTTTTTTTGAGACCAGCTGCAGTTCTTCTCCAATCATCTTCAAATTTGGCATGAAGGTGTATTACGGTAAAAAGAAAAAGCCTGTTGATTTTGGTGATGGCGCCCTCGCTTGTTCTGTCTTTACACATAAAAAATCAATTTTTTCAGGGTCTGCTTGTGTGTGCGAGACTGGCCATGTTTCTTGACATTTTTTGCTTTTTTTAACAATTTTCAAATGTCGTATATAAATGTATCATAGTCAAATCTAGTCACCTATACCTATTGGTAATGCTGCCCCCACTGTTCCACCTTTTACAGAGTCAAAGGTCACCCTCGCCCAGGTCAAAATTTGCAAAAATGTTTATTCAATCAAACTTCATTGTTACTCAACAGATTCTTTTTTTCATACTTGCTGTGGAGGTGTACACAATGTATGGGTGGTCATTCTACATGTAGGACAAAACAGTTTGTGATTACAGTGCTCTCAGTGTTCCGACTTTTAAACATATCATATTTCCTGCATATGTGCTATACCAGCCTCTTATCTCGTCAGATTTTATCAGACTTGCTAAGGAGGTGCACAGGTGGTTATATGTACAAACGCCTGTACATGTAGGACACTACAGTTTGTGGTGATGGTGCCCTCAATGACTTGGATGCCATGTCACATTTCTTGTACAACTGTATGTGCTTTATCAGCCACATTCTTTGTCAGATTTTAATCAAACTTGCTATGAAGGTTTATTGGAAGTCATTATATGTACAGCAAAGGTTTTTATTGACAGCGCCCTCATGGTTCTGACTGTAATAGGATGACATGTCATATTTCTTGTATGTGCTATATTCCAGCCTCATTTCTCGTCAGATTTCATTGTAACCTGTGACAGTTGCCATATTGTACAACATTTTGGCCCAAAAAGTCATCCAGATGGGATAAGGGAATGGGTTCAGGGATACATGTGCTTGAACAGGTCCCCCAAGCAAGTGCTCTACTTTTGTGGGTATCTCCATCCTTAAGTTGCTAGAGGCATTTTTGTTGTTGTTGTTGTTGTTGTTGTTGGGGGGGGGGGGGGTTTGTTGTTGAGGTCTTTATGCCTCCGCCACGAAGTGGTGCCGGAGGCATTATGTTTTCGGGTTGTGCGTCCGTCCGTCCGTAATGAATTTTGTGGACAGGGTAACTACCAAAACCTTTTGAGGTATCCTAATGAAACTTGGCATGTATGTGTATTAGGGGGTGAAGTTGTGCCTATCAACTTTTGGGTGCACATGCTCAAGGTCAAAGGTCAAAAGGTCAAGGTCAAATGCTTAAAATTTTACTATTTCCCCCATATCTATGCCATGCCTGAAGATATTTTCTTGAAACTTAGTGTATACATGTATTACTCAATCAAGATTCTCTAGTGAAAGTTTGGGATCATGCAGGCAGAGGTCAAAGGTCAAAAGGTCAAGTAAAAAATGTGAAATTTAACTTTTTTCTCCGTATCTTGGAAGTAGTTCAGGGTATCTTCATGGAACATAGTATATATGCATGTACTGACTGGCAGTGATTAGCTAGGGAATTTGGGGTTCATGGGGTCAAAGGTCAGGGGTCAAAGGTCAAGGACAACACTTCAAAATTTTACTATTTCCCTCATATTTGTGCAATGCCAGCAGGATTTTTTTTTTTAACTTGGTGTATGCATTTTTAACCTGATAGTGATTCTCTAGAAAGTTTTGTTTTTGTTTTTGTTCTTTGTTTTTTGCCAAAAAGTAATTCTCTTATGAGTTTTAGGGTCAATGGCCAGATGAAAATGGTAACAATTTACTATTCAATACAGAAATTGCATTTTTTCTCCATACCTTGAAACTTACTCAAGGCATAAACTTATGAAAGGGTCTAAGTCAAGTTAAAGTCCTTCAATCCCCAAATACGTGCTCTCCTATTCATCCAATTAAACCCATGTCAAGGAATGTGAACATTCAACACTTTTGTGACAAACATGTTATTTTGATATTTTGCCAGTTTTGTGAAAATGTAATCACACATTGTCCACATGTACTATAGACCTATTAGGAGAATCATGCACGCATTATGGCGGAGGCATACCAGTCGCCATAGCGACATTTCTAGTTGTTGTTGTTGTTGTTGTTGTTCATCCTTTACTCAGACTTTGGTATGTGTGTTGTTTTTTTTTTTACTTTTCAACACTTCTGAAACTGCTTTATGTTCTCTTCTGTTCACCACTGCCTGATGAAAATTTATGTCATCGTAAAAAGGACTTGGCAATCTAAGTTTTATTATCCATCAACTGATGTTGTTTCTGTGAAGGGTTGTTGGGCATACCAAACATGAGCTTTATTTGACAATATGGTAAAAGTATTGCTTGCATCCATTTCACTTTATCTTGGGAGATGAGATGAGACTAGAGCAGAGGAGCAACCATTTGCAATGTACATTGTACTTTTTGCTAGACAGAACTACAGTGTAGGCCAGTCAAATGTTAGTAGCATCTGTAGCGGCACTCCCCCCATAAAAGAGACTTTCCTTATCAAAGTACAATTTATTTGACAGAAAAGGAAGTGTAACATGGTTTCAAAGAGGGCTGAAAGAACTGAGCTGCCCATCCACAAGAGGGGAAGGAAACAGACCAAGACAATGACAAATCAAATAGATAGAGCTTTCAGGAAAAGAATAGCAGATTATCTGCCAACATTTCAACTTCCACTGAAGTGTGCTTTTTTGAAGCTAGCAGTCTGAAGAGAACATCCCATTTTTTTCCTGTGCATTCATGTATTGTGTGTTTCATTTTCCCCTGGAGAGATTCTGTCATACAGCTCCTCTCTCATCCTAAGTTCTTTCCCAGATCTTTACTTTTGTGTGTTTTAATGTCTTTAGGTGATGGTAAAATAAAAAGGTAAACATCAGTCAGTGTATTTTGCAGAAGAGGAGGTTGTGATTCCAGAGGCAAAAAAAAAAAAAAAAAAGGAAGAAAAAATTAGGTACACATGTTGGTAATTGGTACATAAGAATGTACCTTGTTGTGGAATGATGCATAATTTTACCAGTTTTAGAATCCTTTTTTAGTTGTTAAGGGAGGAGTGGAAATGCAAAAATGTACATTTAATGTCATTTAACCTGCTGAGGACGAGTCCCGAGAATACTCGGGAAGGTGTCTATTTGAAATGCGTGTCATAGCAAAATCAGTCTGTCTTCAATGGGTTAATTAATGTGTGTGTGTGTGTGTGTGTGTGTGTGCATGTGTTTTGTTGTTCTTTTTTTTTTGGGGGGGGGGAATGGGGTTAAAAAAACTTGATGAGAGCATGAAAAAAAAAAATCCCAAACCCAGGGCTTGTTATAAATAGGTTTTATGGTGTGAGAAAGAATTTTCTGAGATACACTTGTGGTAAAAAAAAAAAAAAAAAAAAAAATCATCTCGATGTAAACCTAAGACCTCTTGTATAGGATTATGGAGTCTTATCCAAACATACCACAGCAAATCCGACATCAAACAAGAGTGAATATTGTATGCTTACAGATTTTTTTATCATTATTATTACTGATGAGCAAAGTGATCAGCAAAGCCAAACCCCTAGTAGATACAGGTACCAGTGCTCTCCAAAATAGACGAAGGAAAGATAAAGGTGAATCTTGCAGGGCATGTGCCTGGACCAGGGAGTGCACACAGCTGGTATTTTGATTAGGTCAACTTATAGTTGTTCTTGTCTCAGTTTTGTTTCTTGTATCTTTTTTTCTCAGGCTGATGATGTAAGACTAACATTTTTAATGATGCTTTGTGTCTTACTATTTCATTAGTATTCAGGGTGCTACATAACTTTATTTAACCACTTGCCCAGTCGGGCAAGCAGATTTTCAAATTTGCCGTGAAACACTTGCCCGAATATCAATTTTACTTGCCCAAAAAGACAGTCCAAAATATAAGGAAATAATAAAGAAAATCATGTCTAAGTCAAGGGCTAAATAAAACATAATCATTTAAATAAACAGCACACACAGATTCGCACACTACACAATGGAGTAACAAACTTTGTCAGATTAAGTGTTGCTATGGCATTGCATTTGGGCTTCTTCACAAAAGTGTTGGAAAGTTGTTGAAAATCAAATGAAATGTAAAGTGCATTGCATTACTAAACAGCCATTATCTTTGGACTTCTGTATGGCTGACTTTGTTGGTTTGGTGGGGGAAATAAGGGAAAAAAGGTGGCTTCAAAACTTTTTGCTTGCCCAATTCGGGCAAGCATTTGTACTCACTGTTGAAAAACACTTGCCCAAATTTGATTTTTCACTTGCCCCGGGCAATCGGGCAAGAGCTTATGTAGCACCCTGAGTATTGCTTCATGTGTTAGCCATATCTACAAGTTATGTACTGTGTGCATAATGCTACAATTTAGATCTCATTCCTTCCTTGTGTATTGTGCATCCGATGTAAAGTGTGACAAAGTTATCAGGTTTGAACTGTCCATAGTTCTCAAAGCAAAAAACCAAGACGTTATTAATGCCAGCCCGACTGGAGTCTAAACTTGTGATATCTGAAATTACCTCCACATTCAGTAATGTGAAGTGTTTGCATACTGGTAACATCTCTTCACTGTACTTTCATCAGTGGGCCAGAAAACAGTTCTTCTTTGGCAAAGGCTTGACCTTTTAGTGGCACCTGTAATGATTTTACCTCTTTTCACTTGTTTGAGAGTAATATGTGTGTGTATGTGTGTTTGTGTGTTGGCCCTCATTTCTGAACTCTTGAAAGAAGTGTGGGTGGGAATAGAAACTGGGATTGGAGTGGGAAGCGTGTGGCTGCAGTGAGAAGGTGGGCCACATCCGTTGATAAATAAGACTTTGAATGCTGCCCTCGCAGGTGGACTTCCTGTTGACCCATTAAAGGTTGAAATTAGCCATCTCCAGATGACACAGTTGGGGTGACACTTATCAGTTATGGAGACATGTTGTCTGTGATTAAACTCTAGCAGACTCGTATCAGACTATATCATTATCAGTAGTAAAAATTTACTAAGGGATAACTGATATTTTTCCAAACAGCACCAGCTCCAAACTGGTAAAAGGACTGAGTGGCAAATTCATGAGGATAGTGTGATGTTTTATCTAGTAGTAGTAACACAGTTGAACTGGGTGTACTTCTGATATAGACTAAACCTTTAAGGGCAAAATTTTTGCTGATCTGATATTGAGAAAGCCAAAATTTTCTGGATAGTGCAAGGTGTTTTCCTTTTGAGAGTTGGCATACAATTGTGTCACCCCTGGGAATGCAGTGTGCAAGAAAGTCAAATCCTACTCTCACTCTTGCCATGAAGTCTTAATCTGTTTTACAGCATGATTGTGCCACCATCCGTGAGGTTGATATGCTGAGGTGATAAAGTCAAAAGGAAACTTTTGTAATGAGGCATTCAGGGAACTGTGTTAGATGTGGGTCACTGGTTGTACATGTAGTGCCGTAAAATATATATACAAGGGAAAAAGGTACAAACCTGTGATGGCTAGTTGAAGGGAAAGTTGTCAATTTCATCCACTTTGATTACCCATGTGAGTCGCTGGTTATACATGTATTATGATAGAATATATACAAGGGAAAAAGGTATAAATCTGTTATGTATAAAATATATACTAGGGGAAAAAGCTGCAAACCTGTGACAGAATCGAAGAGAAAAGTTGTCAATTTGATCCGCTTTGATTACCCATGTGAGTCGCTGGTTGTACATGTATTATGATAAAATATATACAAGGGGAAAAAGGTGTAAACCTGTGATAGAATTGAAAAGAAAAGTTATGAATTTCATTCTTTGTTTACCCATTGTATTTTGAGCATTTACTGATGGCAGTGAGGTGGTTCATGAACACCATCAAGATGTATAGATACCATCCCAATCTGTTGAATTTGTGACTTGGCCTACCCGTTCCCTCCTGCGTTCCTCGCAGTTAGAAACCCTCAAAATTGCCATGTTTTTGTGGAACAAAACTGCAAAATGTGTACATGCATCCATTTTCTGAAGGTTTGCTGCAATCCTTACTACCACGTATACAGATGTTGCATAAATCATTTATGTCAGGAGAGCATACTGCACTATTACACAATATTTCCTTTAAAGATAATATAAAGTTTTGGTACCTCAGAAGTTTCCCTGAATTTCCTTGTCTTAGTTTGTGTTTCAGGTTAAAGTACCTTTCATATAACTAACACTGTGAGACTTCCTCGCCCCAAAGTGCTCTCATGTCTTAGTAATCGTGCAATAATGGTTTCGTACCAGAGCCGTTAGTTTGACTCGCCGTGGTACTGCGAGGTACTCAGTAGTACATGTATGGTACGAAACCATTATTGCATGATAACTGCGACCAGCAGCCCCATACGCATAGCTAAGCGACCAGCAGCCCCATACGCATAGCTAAATGGGGCTTCACATTGTAGCATTCAGGATCATGACAGACTAGTATCGCGGGTAAATATCAACGTAAAATCCAAAAATTTCTTCAATTTGAAGACTTACCAGTTAAGTTGAAGTATTGAAAACAGGCTTCGGGCAAGGTTTGGTTCTGCCAATAGTCCCTTTCTGTTTGAATTGATGACTTAATGTGACTCGGTCGAGAGGACCTTGGGAGAGCTACACTGAATACTACGGCCAGCTCACGCACACACATCACATGCGCACAAATTTCAAATCCATGAACGGATAAGATGTCCTGAATGCTACAATGCACAGCCCCATTACGCTATGCGTATGGGGCTGCTGGACGCAGTTAATTGCATGATTACTAAGGCATGAGAGCACTTTGGGGTGAGTAAGTCTCACAGTGTTAGTTATATGAAAGGTACTTTAACCTGAAACACAAACTAAGACAAGGAAATTCAGGGAAACTTTTGAGGTACCAAAACTTTATATTATCTTTAAACCTAGTCACTATCACTTTCAGTTCACAATGGTACATAAAATACCGTACATTTTGCACCACTTTCTCATAAGTAAGATCCTGATCTGTTGATGAATTACTTCTGAGAATTTTCCTTGGGTTTTGTTGTTTTGTTGTTGGTTGTTTGTTTGTTTGTTTGTTTGTTTGTTTTTGCAGCAGTACATATTATATTTCAATTGTATGGAATTCCTCTTATCTGCAAGAATACTTTTCAGCTCAGGGACATCTTTTTTTTTTTTCCTTATGTCATCACATTGCCACAAGCTGTAGATGATCCTTGAAGATTGCTATTGAAAAAGCAACAGCACAGAAATCCAGGACCCAAGGCAAAACCAAAACCAAATGCATCACAAGAAGCACAGTTGCTATCTACAATTGTATCTGTGTAGTAGGGAAAATTGCATGTCTCAATGAAATGAGCCCGTCAGGATTTCACAAACCCATTGCAGGCTTTGCCATGGGCAACTAGAACTCACTGTCAGACAATTAACATGAGTTGGCAATGGAATGTCACAAGCATGGGGTCGTCCCTAAATGCCCATTAGGGCATGTGGGGAAAATGTTTCATGTCATGCTCTGCATGTAAATTTGTTCATGCTTTTATTTTGTAAGATCTTAATATCTTTCATCATAGAGTGAGTGTACTGAAACTGAGAACAACTTTGTACACTAGTATGCCATCATTTTTTTTTTCTTAACTGTTGTTGCCTTCCCATCTGAGAACTAATGACATTGCCACAATTCTTTATGTCTGTCTATATCCATCATCAGTATCTTGTCACTCACAGTGACTTTGCCATGGTACTAAGCACATTCATTGCTTTGTGTTGTCCAGGGATTTACCTGTGATTGTTCCGTTGTTTCTTTCACTATGATATCTTTTGTGTCATTTTCAGCAGCTTTGTTAGTAGCATGAATATGATTGTATTTACCTAATCAATATCATGTTGATCTATTGCATATTAATCCTAGAATGACTATGTCCAGCTATGGATATCACCTCACTCTTGTAAAAGTGTTGTATATGGTTAGAAAAGAAACAGCTTGTACTTTAATTTACATAGTGCATAGCAGTATACTTCTCAGTTCTATTTTTCAATGAAGTTCTGTACATGACCTAAAAAAAAAGAAAAGAAAAGAAAACACTTTTTCTTACTGTTTTATTTCTCCTTTGTCTTTCCTGCCACATGACAGTGTTCCAGTGTCCTCCAAAGATTGGCATGTGTCCATTCCAATTGGAGGATTCAGCATCGACTTGTGTCGAAGAGTGCAGCAGTGATTACGACTGTCCGGGAGAGCGCAGGTGCTGCCCTAATTCATGCGGCCATGTTTGCCACTACCCACATTTCCCAGTTCGTAAGTATCTTGTCACACTGCAGGGATGAGATATGACCCGAATCCTTTGTTTATTACTTTAGTAGAATTTTGGTCAGTGATTTAGCAAGTGTAACCCCTTTTTCCTTTCATGTGATAATGTGCTGCAAAGGGTACGACCTACTCCTGAGGTCATGTCAAAAGAGGAAAAGGAAGTTGAGAGTTATGTGTGTGAATGGGAGCTGTGTCAGAGTACCAAACGGTATGTCATCCTCACCTCATCCATGTTATGTATGTGTCCTCTTTACACCACTAGTAATATTTTTGTTTTAAAAAAAAAAAGTTCAAATTGAACTTTGCCCTGAACTCTTTATTCTATCTCCAAAAACCTAATCTATTTTCAAAGTTTCCTGATAAGGGTATTTTGCTATGTTGTATAAATTCTATAGAAAATGAGGTGTTGAGATGCGATAGGCCACACTTCAGTCTTTGCTTAACATTAAGTAATATGTACTGCAAAATCATTATCTTTTGTTTCATTATAATGATAAATAATCATAATAGTGGCCTCTTACAATGCGCTGAAGTCCATCAAGAATGATGCTCATGGCGCTCTTACATAACCAGCATGAACAGTACATAATACAACCATACAATATTCAAATATGATAACTTATCAGAGCAAATGAAATACAAACAAAAACAAAATGCTTTACTATACATTACAAAATTAATCTCAGAACATAAAAAACCCATCACGTACAAAATATGCAGTTATGTATACAAAACAACTCAAATTAAAACAATCATGCTTCATTCACAATTGAGAATTAAACAGCTGTGTTTTAAGGAGTTGCTTATTATATTGTGTAATGTAAAGTTTAATTGTAAAGTACAGTATTTTCATGTATAAGCATCCTAATACAAACATGGGATGCCTTTGTGTTTTATTTTGCCAAATAAATGGCTTTATTGACCTTCATCATTCAAAAATATGTTATCATTTTTAGCCATATTTTTCATTTGCTGTTGCTGTTATTGCTTTTCATTGTCTTTCCAATATGCTTTAGCCCAGCCTGATGCTCACCTCTTCCCACCCGAGCCAACTCCCCTGCCAGCAAGCGGTGTCTCTGTACCCATGTGCCCTGCTGCTACCGAAGCAGCAGAGACCTGTGGGGCGGCTTGCTCTACCAATGAGGATTGTGCTTCAGGGGAGCTGTGCTGTGAAAACTCTGGCTGTGGGGGATCCGTCTGTCTCCCCTCAGTCATGGAGCAGATGTGCACTCTCAGTCGTAAGTAAAATCTCACAATCCCAATACAGGGGCAGACATATATCCTGCTTCTAACTTTAAATCCTCTTGTTTGTTTGTTTGTTTTGTTTTATTTTTGTTTGTTTTGTTGGGGTTTTTTGTTTCGTTTTTTGTTTTGTTTTATTTTTTGAAGGGGAGGTTTATTCTTGACATGTAACAGGCATTGGAAATATATGATTGTGATTTCATTGTTATTCCTGATTACAAAGATGGATCAGTAGGTGAAAGGACATCATTGAATGTGAATGTACAGGCAAGAAGATGTAGCATGAATATTATTAAAAGTTGCAAACTGCCCATTGGTTAGAATAGATCAAAATGGAGGTCAGACTTCTCAAATTAGTGAGCGATGTTGCCTAGTCACTAGAAGTACCAGTGTATGTTACATTGCGTTTTCAGAGGTAGAAATCTCATGTAGCCTTCAGCTAATGTAATCACTTTTTTTTTCTTTTTTTTCTTTTTTCTTTTTTTTTGGCCATAGGGCAAAATATCCCGTTAAGTGTTCAGGTGTTACTGTCTTACTGTATATAGGTGTTGATTGCTTTTGTTGTTGTTGTTTTAAAACACATGACAAGTCTACAGTGTTTATGTGTTTTTCTTCTGTTTCCCCATGACCACAGCATGCCCAATCTATTCTGAGGTTATGCCAGGGGACATGGAGAATAAACAGTGCGGATCAGATCACAGTGAGTTCAGCATACAATTCTTACCTCGGTGTCTTTGAGTGCTTGAGTGTATGGATGATCATGCATGAGTGCCCATATTCTAACAAAGAGGGCAGTAGTGGATCCGTTATTTCTTAATTTGTATGGCACTTCAAATATTTTCCTGTCAATTGTGATGCCTCTTTTTCCATCTAGATATATGATGGTGCTACATCCTACATGTATATACAATGTATGATGCAAATGTTATTGACTAGAAACAGTTACCATACAGTCAACTTCTGTTATAACAAAGTCCTCGGGACCAGCTGTTATTTTTCATTATTCTTTTGTTTCAGTCACCAGTTTTTAATTGTTATGTGTCAACCTACTATACCTTTCCCACCATCTCTCTCATTTACATTGCAGTCTTCCTTGTGAAGATAAGACCTGATGGACGAGCAAGAGTTTTGAACGACCTCAAGTACACTGAAAATCCACACACTCAATCCAGAGACATCATCAAATTTGAGATGGCAGACCAATGTACCCCTTTCTTTGAAACGGGTGAGTCCAAACTATTTGTCAACTTTTCAAACCTGTTCTGTTTTTCATTTGCGTTTTCTATGAATGGCATATTATGTGTCAAACAAAGAGAAATATGTTTTTAGATACATGCATACTGAAAATCAGTCACATAGGTGAATGGAAACAGATTGTTTCATTTTCGTCTGTTTTGTTTTTTGTATTGTTTGTTGGGATGACATTGAGGTAATAGATGTCTATTCTGTATTTTAATTCTGTAGATGAAGGTGAGCAAACTATACCCCTTTCTTTTGCACCCAGAGTTTTCTAAGTATATACTAGGGCAAGTCCAAGATCACACAAGACTGAAAATTCAAAATGGGTCAATCTACATAAACTTGGTATCATTTTAAAGGGGAAGGCTAGTAACTGATCAGTGGGAATCAGTGGAAATGCTGGGAGATGATTGTTCCAATCCTTATGGGATTCATTCAAGAGTTCATTGTATATCTATTGTTGTGTGAAAATGATTTGCTTCAGAATGGTCTCATATTCAAGTAATGTGCAGTTTAATGCTTCCAGGTTAGCGTCCCTGGTCAGTGACGGAGTATTAATCTGCACATTACATGAATATGGGACAGTTCTGAAGCAAATCATTTCCACACAACAATAGATATACAATGAACTCTTGAATGAATCCCATAAGGATTGGAACAATCATCTCCCAGCATTTCCACTGATTCCCACTGATCAGTTACTAGCCTTCCCCTTTAAAGCTAAGAAGTTAAAATACATGAATTTCAAAAAGAAAAAGGAAAAATCCTTCCGCATAACCAGCAATAAATTAATTAATCTGCATAAATTAAAATTTAGAGTAACGCGTGGGACATTCAAAAATTCTGCATTTTAAATTATATCTTTTCATTTTTGCAAGTTTTTATGAAAATAAGTATGGTGACCTTAAGTCTGAATAACAAGTTACTTGTATCATGACTGTGATTTTCAGTTTCTCAACTGATTAAATATGCAAATGAGGGATGGGTCAAAATGAGCATGTCCCACGCGTTACTTTTTTAGGTCATTATTTCTCATTTGCATAAAAGTTACTAATTTAATTGGTTTGAAACTTTCAAATGACCAAATTCACAATGGACCTAATCATATCCAAGAGATACAAAGTTAGTCTGGTAATTCTCATACTTACAATTTTTAATCAAATTTAGTAATGCGTGGGACATTTCAGTAACGCGTGGGACGATTTGTGTACAAGTCAGCGGAAGTGTACTAAATCTTAGTCTTCTATGGGAAATGTGTACATTATTGAGGGATTTTTTTGTAATTTTCTGAATTCTGACTTGAAATTTGGTGAAAAGTTCCACTTTGGATAAATAATTCACAAAAGATCATTACACGCTATTTTCAAGGTCACATTTAAAGTCAAATGTCAAAAAGTAAAGGATAACACAGGCATTTCATATTTTTTATTATATCTATTGTTCTGGTGGGTCTAAATCATTGAAATTTGCAAGAATTTATTTGAAATACATCTATTTAGATAATTAGTACCACATATTAATGTTTCTTTGAGTAAATGTGCAATTCACATCACAATATTCATAGTGACAAAAATGTCCCACGCGTTACTTGTCCCACGCGTTACTATACCTATCTTTCTATAATTGACCTTGAGAGAAAACAGTTTCATGATTTTTTCTGAAATATTGTGTTTCAGGTACAGTTATTGTTGTAGAAAAAGATGTTTGTAATGATTTTATAGTATACCAAGTATTTTCACAATAATTGAGATAAAAAGTAAAAGAACAAAAAAAGGACAATCTTTCTGGTTCCACGCGTTATTGGAGAATAAATTTGCATAAATTAAATACTGAACGCGTGATTCTCATTATTTCTATTGTTTTGAACGAAGATACCTACTAGCTATCAAAAGCAGCCCAACTTGTCAAGTTTCAATCTTAACAGTGCAGTATAGGGATAAAACTTCTTCTGATGTCCCACGATACTGATGCAAAATAGCTTGGACTTGCCCATTATTTATAAATATAGACTAAAGTGAATCCTATGACGACCTATTCATGGCATTTTCTTTATCTTGTTTTATCTCAATGCTTATTACATACTTCATAAATGATGACTGCAAGTTGTAAGCATTCATTGCAAGTCCACTTTTTTGATACCCAGATTTGGGTATGGTTTTAAACAGGTGATAAATAAATCTCTTACACTATTTATCTGGTACAGAGCAACGCTACGTCATCTTTGCAAATGGCCCCAATACGTTCCTGGACGTAGATCCTCGGAGGAAGAAAATCATCCTTGACCAGAATGTTCTGGTGGTCAAACTCAGTGCTTCCGTCAAGTTGGCCATTTCAGGTGCCAGCTCGAGATGTCCAATTGCGTGAAAGGCATATGCAGACTAGAACAATTGCACAGCATGAATGAAGTTATCAATGGGGTAAAAAAAAAAGATAAATAAAAGAGAAACAGGAAGAAAAGTAAAAAACTGAGTAGAAGTCTCTCATTGAATATGATATGCTCTCACAAAACTCATTTCCAAGGTTGGCATAAAGCATACCACCATCAACATTTCTGTGAATCTGCTCTTTTTTTATTCAAGTCTGTGTGCTGACCTGTTGAAAAGGAAGGGATGTATGTATAAAAAAAAAGAAGAAGATATTTCAAAGCTCTTGTCCTCCCCCTTTCTCCAAAGGCAGTAATTTCTCAGGAATGCTAACGTTATTTATGTTAATTCAAATCTAAGTAAAATCAAATTCTGAAGAGCGAATATGTTTGGTTATGGTTGTAAAATAGTTGGTGTTTCGTAATCCTTTTTAAAATGTATGATAGGATGAAATGTTTGTGTCTTTGATGTCTCTTCATATTATCATGAGTGAATATCAGAGCTACTCTTATTTCATAATTATTATCTCTCACTTTCTGAGGTACATGTAACATATAATTATCTCCCTGAATGCTCCTAGCACCCTCCGTGATTCTGGGGATGGTTATGAATACACCCCTGTCCATGTGTTCAAATTTTTGTTATCTTCACACACACACACAAAGAAAAAAATGTCAATTGCACAACTTGTGTCTCTACTTGTTCTTGTACTTGTTTTTGTACTTGTTCTGTCAAAACACTGCATAATTTTATTTCAAGTTTTACATATGTAAAAGGAATTGACAGAAGGTCTTGTGATATAGAAAAGCAGATGTCTTGATGAAGAGTGTTGTTTTAATTGCTACTGTTACATGATGTGGCACTTTCCAGAGTGCATTCAGGTGCCTGTGTATCTTGGTGACTTAGACACAGATGTATTTACATGCCACAAGTAGGAAAAAGTTCAGAAAGCAGTGAACCAATCTTTGCAAAGTGATATGATGTTTCAGTTCTTTAGACTGTGTTTTGCATAGGAGACTTGCACAAACTACCAAGTTTTTAACCTTTTCACTTTTTTAACAGGATAGATAATGTGATATAATCTTGTATGTGTGTGTGTGAGCATGTGTTACTGAAAAATAAAAAGAACATTTGATTTTAGGACATCCATCTAGTTCAGATACCCCCTATTTTAGATCCAAAGTTGGATTGTGTAAATTTTCTCACATTCATGACATACATGTTTTTTTAATATGTATCTTGGAGTTACGTGTACTATGATCAACACACATCACTGTATCTGTAGCATGTGAAGTTCAAGGTTTGTAGCTCTTGAAAGTATTTAAAAAGAGAAGATGACTTCAATTTGGTCAGAAAATGATTTCAGATAAAAAATTAATGCTGCAATTAAGTGCAAGGAATCAGCTCAGTTCTTTCTGTTGATACGTTTGTAATTTTTTTTAATACCAAGAAGTTCCTGTGAAGAGTAAAACAGCAGTATTCAATGAGGGTGTATGAATTGTTAAAATGTGAATGCAAAAAAAAAAAAAAAAGGTTATTTTGGCAGTGACTGTAGACAGTGTGTGGGTGTTTTCTACTTTTTTGGTGTTAACATACAAAAATGTACTATTCACTTCTCAGATGGCTTTCATGGGCTTAGAATAAATTGACAAAAAAAGCCAGAAAAAATGGTCAGTTTGATTAATGTCTATTTTTTCCATCTGTGTGTTTGTTATTTGTATTAGCTCTGAGACCACGACCATAAAATGCCGTTATTGTCACATATAACAATGACAATTATTGAATTTAAGAATGCTTTTAACTGAAATAGATTTTATGTTGTCCCTCTAGTGACAAGACCTCATTTCTCCCCCCCCCCCAAAAAAAAAAAAAAAAAAAAACAACTATTAGAATAGTGAGCAAACTGTTTCAATTTTGCTACAATTTTGCAAAGTGATATCAGTCTTGATGTCAAGTGCAATGGGAGCAATAATTTGGATCACATTGACAATTGTTCTGTTGTGAAATTTAAATCAGTATTCTTAATATTCCAAACTGAGTAAGGAGGTGTCTTTGATGTATACCAATTGAAATACAAGGTCTTGTCAACCCCAGGGATATCTCTCTCTCTCTCTCTCTCTCCCTCTCTCTCTAGATGAGATATGGCAAAGGAGAAGATGGCACATAGCTTAGAATTATCATTCCTCTTTATGTTCCTCCTTTTTTTCTTGAAAAAGAGCACACGTTGAAAAATTGGTCTTCACCGGGAATCAAAGCCAGGTCTTGGTCATGGAATGCTAATACCTTATACAGTTGAACCTCTATTATCCGGCCTCCCTTTATCCGGATCTCTCTATTATCCGGACGCAATCTCGCCGTGATTTTTTTTTATAATTACGGGAAGAAAGGGGGATTCCCAACTCCTTGAGAACTCCTACCCAAACACGCATGAATTACATATTACTTCCAATATGATTAACATACATTGCATCAAATTTCCTTCCAAATTGCTTACCTTCAGACATTTCAACATCCCGAAACATCCCCAAATGTAACAATGAAAAGGTTGCAGTATACACATTACTACATGTGGTACTACAATGGGCTACATCAGTACATGTGTATGTATATGTACATGTATAAAGCATTGAGTCTCCCGTATCTGGCCAAATCCCTTATCCGGATGAGCCCCGGTCCCGACTTGTCCGGATACGAGAGGTTCAACTGTACGTGTATATATATATATATATATATATGTATATATATATATATATATATATATATATATATATATATATATATATATATATATATATATATTATATATGTGTATGTGTGTTTATATATATATATATATGTATATATATATATGTATATATATATATATATATATGTATATGTGTATATATATATATATATTATATATATGTATATATGTGTGTGTGTGTGGTTTAAGAGCTCCTTTCCATAAGATGCTAAATCCATATTTCATCAAATGTATTCATTTTTTGTAGTCCCATGCATTGTACTCTTTAAAGTACTGTCAACCAGTCTATAGCAGCCACCCAAGGGAGACGAAAAAGTGGCTGTTGTAGACAGATGGGCGCTATAGACAGATTATCTGACTTTTGTGTACATTGCCTACATGTACTTGTATCATCGTTGTATACATCTACGTGTAAGTACATAATTACATGTACATGTAGTATATGTACGCACACGTGTGTTTCATGCATTGAACAATGCCGGTGTTTATCAAGTTGTTGCACAGTAGCAATTATACAGTTGTGAAGAAAGCCTTACACTAGTGCATCGTTATGACTGTATGAGTGATGAAACTGTATGTAGCTTTGACGATCACTGAACGTTGCCCATGAATGACTGGCACAGCAACAAAGTAGAAAAGCATGCTGAATTGTCGGCTCGGCTGAGACTCCATGTGAGTCTGCGGTCACTATAGACAGGTTAGAATGTACCGTGGGAAACAAAATTTGTTGCCGCTGGCCACGTTAGACAGGTAGCATCTATACACACGGTCTTTAAATCCCGTCCAAATATAAGTTAGTCTGATAAAAAAAGAGTAAAATCTTATGATTTCAATGGTAAAAATTGACTGCAATCGGATGAAAAATAAGGAAGTTAAATGACATTTAGAATTTTTCTCTATTTCTGCAAAACAGTTCTTGTACAGTGGATATGAATGTTTCTGTCATGGAAGTGTGAAACATGATGTTATTCCTGGTTGAATAACTTCAATATTGTGATCAGTTAGATATACCAGGATTTGAGCTTCGGGCATAATTGCGTTTGAATGAAAAACTGGAAATTTCCAAAAATTTTGTATAAACGATATGGGAAGTTGTGAGGGAATGACATGCTCACTTTGCCATTTGCATATTCATATTGACTGTTCAAAAACTGTGTCCCTCCAAAATAGCAAAACTCTAAAATGTCATAACTTCCTTATTTTTCATCCTTTTTTGATGAAAATTATACCATTGAACTTGTAATATTTTACTCTTTCTTATCAGACTAACTTATTTTTGGACTGGATTTCCCCTTTAATAGGGCTTTTCGGGGGGGGGGGATTTCATTCAGTAGCCGCTATAAACAGGTGGCCACTAAGACTGTTTCGTTTGGCTGTACATTGTATTAAGATTCTTGTTAAAAAGAAATTATGGATATCAGGCCATGAAAATTGAGTTTCGTTCCAAAAGGTGCTAAATCAAGAAAGATCCAATCAGAAGCTTGTGTGCTTAACCTGACTTTGACCCCAGAGTACGTAAGGCCGAGCTGACGAGCTTTCCTGCTTGTTTAGCTTTCCAGATGACCCACATATTGCTAGTACTTGAGTATTGACTGAAATGTTTCGTTTCTTAGCATACAAATTCTTTGGAGAAGTGGAAAAAATGGGAGGAAATGTGGAGATTTATACATGTAATATCATTATTTAATCATTCAAGAAAAATACACAAAATCACAGAAACTAGTCACTAAACCACCACTTACATGTTGTACATCACTATGAAAAAAAAAAAATGTACCACAAGGTGCTAAATCTACAAAATCTAAAAAAAAAAAGACTTTAAAAAAAAAATCAATCAATCCTAGTCAATAGTCAAACTCTCTCTATTCCTTTTTGGGGGATACTATTATGGGACATGAAGTTATTGCATGAGGAGGCGCAGACAAATGTGAAATTAAAATCCATGTTTTTCTCCTTACCATCGAAAATGGAATTACAAGTACCACCTTTTTGGAAAGGAACACTTCATGTAAGGATCTTGATTTACAGTGTATCCATGTGTAGGCATTTACACATTAATGGTCTAGACAAACACCTTGGATGCATTTTTGCCAAATAGAGCCTTTTAGATACGCCATGAAACGCCTCCCTGATCGGCATAATTGAGACATAGCGCAGGACGTGTATGAGGCTTGGTCGCATGTCCAATTGTGCATTTATGCAGATATTGTTCGTACCATTCAAGAAAAACTAGAAATGTCGCTATTGCCACTGTTATGCCTCCACCATAATGCATGGGGCTTCCAATAGGTCTCTAGTAAGTCTTGACAGTATGTGACTATACAACTGTAGTTTCATACGAGTGGTGAAAAAAAAAATGAAATGACAGGTTTGTCACAAAAAGGAAAAAAAAATCCTAACAAAATGCGACAGGCTACGACTTCTATTCGCATCTAATTTGTCTTCCCTCATTTTTGGATATCTCAGTCATTTCAAAACCGATTTTCATCGAATAAACTTTCAATTGTAGAGAGTAGTTGTATCTTGCAGATTGTTAAAAGCTGAATCCTCACCTCTGTCACTACCATATAACCATCCCTTTAACCCCATGACCTTTGACCCCATGGCCCCAAATGGTCCCAGGGAAATCACTGTCAGGCAGTACAAGTATATGTGCTAGAGATTCATGATGGAACATTGAGTGAAATGATTTAGCATTTTCATATGACCTTTGACCCATGGCCCAAACCTTTCCCTAGAGAATCTTAATCAGGTGATACATGTAGGCTTACATGTATACACCAAGTGTCAAGGAAATACCTTCAGGCATTGCATAGATATGGGGGAAATAGTGAAAATATGAGATTTTGGCATTGTCCTTTAACCTTTGACCTTGAGCGTATGCACCCAAACTGTGCACTGGCACAAATTCATCCACTCAAACATATACCAAGTTTCATTTGGATTCGTCAAACGGTCTTCTAGTTACGCTGTCCGCAAAATTGATTACGGACGGACAACCCGAAAACAATGCCTCCGACACTTCATGGCGGAGGCAGTTTTATTTTTATGCCTCCGCCACGAAGTGGTGCCGGAGGCATTATGTTTTCGGGTTGTCCGTCCGTCCTTCCGTCCGTCCGTAATGAATTTTGTGGACAAGGTAACTATCAAAACCTGTTGCAGTATCCTAATGAAACTTGGCATGTATGTGTATTAGGGGGTGAAGTTGTGCCTATCAACTTTTGGGTGCACATGCTCAAGGTCAAAGGTCAAAAGGTCAAGGTCAAATACATAAATTTTCACTATTTCCACCATATCTATTGAATGCCTGAAGATATTTTCTTGAAACTTAGTGTATACATGTATTACCCAATTAAGATTCTCTGGTGAAAGTTTGGGTCATGAGATCAAAGGTCAAAGGTCAAAAGGTCAGGGTCAAATACATAAAATTTCACTATTTCCACCATATCTATTGAATGTCTGAAGATATTTTCTTGAAACTTAGTGTATACATGTATTACCCAATTAAGATACTCTGGTGAAAGTTTGGGTCATGAGGTCAAAAGTCAAAGGTCAAAAGGTCAAGTAAAAATATTAAAACTTCTTTTTTTTCTCCATACCTTGGAAAATTGTTCAAGGTATCTTCATGGAACATAGTATATACATATACTGACTGGAAGTGATTATCTAGAGAATGTAGGGTTCATGGGGTCAAAGGTCAGGGGTCAAAGGTCAAGTGCAACACTTCAAAATTTTACTATTTCCCTCCTATCATGCAATGCCAGCAGGGTTATTTTTTTTTACACTTGGTGTATGCATACATGTGTAACCTAATAGAAATTCTCTGGAAAGTTTTTTTTTTTCTTCTTTTTTTGCCTCAAAGGTCAAAAGGTCAAAGATCAAGTGAAAGTGCTGAACTAACTTTTTCCTCCATATCTCGGAAGTGGCTCAAGTTATCTTGAAACTAAGTACATATTATGCATGTTCTACCTGAAAGTGATTATCTTATGAATTTTAGGGTCAAGGGCCAGATGAAAATGGTAACAATTTACTAATCAATTCAGAAATTGCACTTTTTCTCCACACCTGTACCTTGAAAATTACTCAATGCCTAAATGTATGAATGGGTCAAAGTCGGGTTAAAGTCCTTAAATCCCTAGATACATGTTCTCCTATTCATCCAATTAAACCTAGGTCAAGGAAGGTGAACATTCAACACATTTGTGACAAACTTGTCATTTCAATATTTTGCCAATTTTGTGAAAATGTAATCACACATTGTCCACATGTACTATCTAGACCTATTGGGAAAATCATGCATTATGGCGGAGGCATACCAGTCGCCAAAGCGACATTTCTAGTTTTTTTTAAAGTGTGCAAGAAGTTTCCTTTACTATGTTTTGGGGTTGATATATAGGAAAAGAAGATAAGCTATATATATATATATATATATATATATATATATATATATATATTGTAGTTGCTCCGCGTATTGCCAGTACTATAGCAATAATAATGTCACAACAGAGGAGTGCATTAAATGCCGATCTTGATTTTAATTAAAAATCCGAATTTTCGGGGGAGGACCACCGAAAATTCGGATTTTCAATTAAAATCAAGATTGGCATTTAATGCATTCCTCTATAATATATATATATATATATATATATATATATATATATATATATATTCATTTTTTTTTGGGGGGGGGGGCAAAATCTCGGGTAAACGAAATAATGTGATTTCTATCCATAACCTGACCTAGGAATGTGCATTAGGAATATATAGGAATCATCTGAATCATCTTGGTATAATGGCAGACAAATGGTGAAGTTATTTGATTAAAAGTTCCGCCATAATTTTCAGTGCGGCAGGCTCGAGATTGTAATGTCTTACAACGAGTGGGACGATGGGTGGGGGATTTTTACTATACCTGGAGGTCCCCGCAGAGGAGAGATTGCAGATACCATACCATATACCATAATAATGAAACCTAGATCAAGGAGAATAACACTCGGCACATTTCTGAAAAACGTGTCATTTTCATTTTTGCCAATTATATTATGTGAAACTGTCGTCACACATTGTCAAGACATACTGTAGACCTATCGGGAGAACCATGCATTATGGCAGAGGCATGCTACTCGCCGTCGCGACATTTCTATTTTATTTTATTTTTTTTACTGTCTTGTTTAGTAGTTGATATCAAATCATGTCATTAGACCCCGTTTAGTGAGAGAGATGAAAGAAATGACCAATCACGATGAAATGTGGAAGAGACAAAGCTTACTACGAACATAAATGCACATTGCAGAGAACAGAAAACAGATGCTAATTAGTGGATTACAAAACTTGGTAATGGTGCAGCACGTACCACACCTAGCAGGAAATACTTCCTTTGAGCTATTCACCATCTGCGGGAAACAGATCGTGTGTTTACGACGTCTATATTCAGGCCCCTGGGAGCCGGAAGTGGAGGGGTGCTGCAGCACCCTAGGCTTTTTGGAGTATAAGGACGCGTGGTACCTCTGTAAAATATTTGAAAGCATCTCTGAAGTTTGCGTGTGCGTGTGTGACACTATAGTTGACCATGAAGTACATGTTTTCATCACGCGCTGTATCATTACTTAGTCTCTGAGAATCTTTTATTTTGCTTAAATCTGGCAGTTCCCACCCTCCCCCTGTGTCCTGTATCTTTTATTGATTGTATGAACAGGAAAGGGGTTTGATCATCAATTCTCGAGTCATTTCCTTGTCTCGCGGTCTTTTTTCCTACCAAACGATAAGAGGAATGTTTCTTTCTCCTTCGAAAACGTGGCGGCGAGGTAGCATAATTACGCTCAGAGGTTCCCATGGTTATCTATTAAAAAAAATTATGTTTGCCGCAATTACATGATCATTGTGAACACAGTCAGTAATAAGTTTTGAAGTCTTTGCTATATTTCCGCTTGCGGGGGGGGGGGGGGTGACATACCGGGAATTTGATTGACTCCGAAGAGTTTGCTATGTATATACTACAAATTTTCTATGCACCTTTTTGCGTGCAACTTGTCCCTCTTTCTTCGTGAAGAAAGAACATTGCGTCTGAGATAAATATATATCAACAAAGATGTATACACGTTCTATTTTCTAAACGTGAGAAACATCAATGCGCTTTACAGACAGGGGAAAATTCATTTAGGCAAAATGATTAATCAAGTTTCACTATATCGTTAATTTTTGAAGTTGAGATGTTCTTTATCCACCATGAAACTTGTGCCTATTGACAATAATTAGGTCAACATGTAAGTTGTCTTATTTGGGTTTATCAAAGGCGCCTTGATGTCCCAATGCATGTCTTCGCATGGAGGTATCTATTAGTTCTTCTTTTTGTCCATTTGTCCTTGAGTCTGTCATTCACTCGGTTGCTTAGTGCAATGAATTGTCATTAAAAATTGTTAGTAGATGAAGGTTATTCCTCTGAAAACAAAGGAAAATCCAAAGGAACTGGAAATAATATATGCCCAGAATGATCGCTACAATGTACCCTCTTCCCTGGTACACTATACTATAGTGTACCATAGTGTAATGTTTTCACCTTTTTAGAATGTCGATTCAACGATCGAGGCGCACTTTTTGGTTGAATATTTGGACGATTTTGTATAATAAAAGCAAGAAAAATAGATATCCAGGGACATGAAATGTGAATGCCTAAATTATCGTATCTGACATCGCTTGTTTCTCGTGTGTATAGTAATATGTAGGTGGATAGCGCTTACCGGCAATGACAAAATTTTCGGCAGTGAATCAAGTGGTGACATCCAGATATCAAAATAATGGCTTGTGTATTCTCATAGTATAATAAAGAGAAATGTCATTGGCAAACACAAATATTTAAAAAAAAAGCGAAATTCTTACTTGTTCCGTAATTTTCCAATTTACCAATCAACGGATTTGATCCTTCCGAGCCTATGAATAAAAGGGGAACAACAGCTGAACTGTTATGATATGGGAGAAGAGGACACAAAGTCAAATTTCCCACAAATGTCTACAATCCACACTGATTTTGGTTTACTTTTTGTTTGGTTGGTCGTTGTTTTGTTTTGTCATTAATATATTCAAATATTTTTTTCTTTGCCTCATTGGCAATCTAGTTTATCAGAGTGCTGTTCCGATGTTCTTTATCTCAGCTGTTTGTTTTTATTTAAAGGAAACCTCCGGATGATTTTCAGGTTTTTACATTTGAACAACTATAAATTATTTATGCTGAGGACAGAGTTTCAGAATTTGTGATAATTGGGATGAAGAATAAGAATATTTTCAAACTTTAGAACAAATTGCACTGAACAAGGATGATGACATGGCAGAGTCACCATAAGAATGCATGAGTTGGGGCTCAAGGAAGCAGAACAAAAGAAGAAGGCATGCATAGATTATACACAGGTGAACTCGCAAGCAAGCGGTATTGTAATGGAATTACACTGCTACATTTCTGAAATATGTGAACCTCCTATGTCATCATCCTTGTTCAGTGTAATTTGTTTAAGGTTTTTCAAAGTATTGTTTCTCTGCTCAAGAACCACAATAAATTCCACAAATCTATACATGGAGTTGTCGATTTATGTACTACGTGATGTGAAATTATGAAAATCGTCTGGAATGTCCCTTTAAAGTCATGCAATCAATTTCTCCATTAAGCAGCAGTCGGTTAAAAATTCTGGAAAAGTCACGAGGGGAAATGAACTTGACATTTTGTACTGATTATAGAGTAATGGTGATGACATTGGTATAAGGCGCCGATGACTAGCAGACCAAATAGACCGTCAGCTGCCGCATTAGTTCCCCCGGAAGCAGACGAGAAGGTCGTAGTGCATCGTACGTGTAGGCGGTGTGATCGGATGTGATGGATAGCGGTGGTTTAGAATCCAGACGGACGCTGTGAGTGTATCCGTTTCAAGGTTTAAAGGTTTAGTGGAGAGTTTAGCAGCTCCAGCATCTTTCTCAATTTGTCTGTGTTATTTCTTCTTCCCTTTCCACCCCCACTCCGAAACTTCATAAGCTAACAAATTTGCATTTGCATTTGCATTTTATGATTGTAATTAAAAAATTGGAATGCAAAACAAACACTAAAAAAAAACAAAAAAAACTTAGGGGCCTTTTATGTGGTGTTGGTTATGTTCCATCCTTTCGGACAATGTGAATTAAGTATAAGAAGGCATGTATCTTAGAACAAGATACATGTTACAGTGCATTATCACTTTCCTTTATTAGCCTAGAATGTCAGTTCTGCATTCACTTCGAAGTACTTCTTGTGCAATACTCCATACATGGTTTATAAAAGCCTTTCACAGTGTGTGCTCAGATGCTTGGCCTGTCATTTGATTTGTTAGTAGCCTTGAATGACTGAAACGAGAAAGAAATTGAAGAGACGAATGAAACAGGGAATCATTTCTAATAGCGCAGTCTCGTCTTCGTGAATGTTGAGCTTCAGAGTGCTAAGTGTATGTGATAACGTGCTGACGATAGTTAAGATTGCTTGTTGTTGTTTTCTCGTGCAGATGATTTTTCTGTAATGAGAGGTTTATTGGGAACTTATGTGACGAATTTAAAATGCATGTAGAAAGGGGGACCGAGTATGGCACCAGCATTTTCCATGCAGAAATCTGTAATTAATTATATGTTAGTTGAGCAGATTGCTGGTCCAAACTGACGAGAATTTACACACACACACACACACACACACATTCACACACACACACACACACACACACTAAAAAAACCGATGTTGTTGCAATGATTACATCTCCGTATTTGACCGATGAGAGTTGTAAACCTCTACGCAATGTTTGAACAATAAGAACCTACAGAGGTTAGATCAGAAATTTTACTCCCGAATTTTCAAAGTTTATAATAAGAAATGAAATAACTTATTAGTTAATTATTATCATCATGAATGATAAAATTCATATATTTTACCCATTATCAAAATATAAAAAAAAACAAGAATTTGGTTGTCATGATATTATTAACCCTTTCTCCGCTACTCTCTACTTCTCAGCTACTAAAGATGCTGTTATCTTCATGCAACAAGCATACTCATAAATTTGCTATCAGGCTGGAAGTCGCCCTTTAAGCTCCTTGGCGCTGCCGGAAGTTACAGTGGATTTACAACAAGTGGCGCATTTTCCGGATTAGCAGACGGCGGTTGGACAAGTCTTATCCTTATCATTAACAAACATTAAACTCACTGGTCTAATTATCCATTGTCAGACACTTACATTATACTACACCCATTTTAGGTAAGACGTGATAACCCACCTGTGGCCATTAACCTTGTATGATGGTAACCATTCTCATGCAACGTCATTCTTACCTCCCCAGTCCTGCCCCCCCCCCCCGAATGTTTCTCATGACAATAATTGGTGCTCTCTCATTACATGTCCTGTCTGGCTGAAAATGCATCTTCCGTTGAGTTATGTTAGCATAAACTGGTACGTTTTCGTTCGGTTAACAATCACGATGCTATATATTTATAGATGTGAATTCAGAGAAATGCAGAAAATCGCATATTACAATGGCTTATTATTCTTGTTAATCTTTACAGCAAGTTTTCTTTTTATTTTGTAAATGAAAATTTCCACTGTTGTCTGTGGGTTAAAAGGCATGATAAATATCAGAGGGGGGAAATGAAGAGATAAAGATACAGTTGACGAGGATAACGATAAAAGCCATGATAGAGTGATAATGATTACTATGAAATTAAAGGCAACATCAACAGCACGTATAGTATAATGGAAAAAAAAATATGTATATATATATTTGACGGAAAAGTCAACGTTCTTTGAATGTAGGCCCCTATTTGATGAAGAAAATTCTATAAATCCCCCGACGTCATTTGCTGTTATCGATGTTCGTTTGGCTAACATTCCCACTTTTTGTACATGGAAGAAACATATTATGTTATATGCCATGGTGGCGGGGGGGGGGGGGGGGCAAAACTTCAGATGACGAGAAATTGAGTCCTTAGAAGATCATGTGGGAATCTCTGTTGGGCATTTCATACAGCGTCTTGCACACAACTTGTCATTTTGGTTCCCGTACGGAGATTATCCATACTTGAATGAGGTCGAGGTACTGTGAGTTGAGTACAATTAAGAGTATATTGCTCTTGCCTCAACTCTTCACACTTTAATACTCGTCGAATAATTATGCATGTATTGCTATACTATTTATATATCTATAAGTTGTGTGTATCGACGAAAGAACGATTAAGCAGCCGGTGCATGTGATGTGTATGCGTGTGTGAGGGTAATTATGTGATATTGAATGTTGATATGTTTGTGCGATTGACTGTATAAGGATTTTTTAATCTGTTTTATATATATATATATAATCCGTTGAATCTAAGCAAAGTGTAATGAGCGTGTCCTTGTGTGGATGTGTAGGCATATCCACTCAAAGTCATCTGAGCAAACAGGTCTGCACGCGTCGGACTGAAGTAAACAGAAGATGGAAGAAAAGTTATGTGGAAATAGATTTCTGACATAATAGAGTATTGTAAAGCGTGTCCCCTGTACTCCAATGTAACATTTTGATTTATTGCTCTATTACATGTTTGCATATGCCCATATTAGGCGCGTTAGATGTAGAATAGTGCCACTGATTTAGGACCTGCATCAGAAACAGCTCAGGAGTCGCGGGTCACGAGTGCGGATTTACACAGACATGACCATTGGCGACCATTATGTACTAATTGCAAATTATACATAAGGATGATGGTCGTGAGAAGATTAATCCTGTAATGACAACCAGAGCTAATTGTCGTTGTAAGAGGGTTTAGGCTGAAAGTTTGATCGCCTTTTGATACGGGAGAGTGGCGTAAAACAAAACATGCACGTCCTCGAATTACAGCATTTCCAATACGTGAAACCAATTCATTATAAGTATTAGAGCTCTGGTCTCAAAATCTAGATGGCGCCTATTTGTTATTGCCTTTTGTGTTTCATCCATCTGCTTTTCATGATCTCATTGTACTGAAATTGGTCATCGAATACACACTCACCTCAGATAGCAATAAGAAAATTCGATTGAATTGCCTGTCCACAAGGAGTATTTTCATGTTTTGCTGTAAGTATGACGATATCAACAATGCTCGATATACCGCAGACCACAACTCACTGGCATAACCTACCAGTTACTTTCCACCAATCTCAACACGTGTACAAGATAAGCATTTTTTTTTTGTCACACTAAATGACTAATGGAGGACATGAGAAATCGGAATGATTTGTGTATGCCGATGGTGCAAATTTGCATCTCAACCACACATTTGAATCAACAAGCCTTCATTCACAGAGAATCTTGGTGGTCTGCATTAGGTCTGGGTGTTTTGTTCTCTGTCTGGAGAAATTTGAATTATATCCCTTGTCGCCAGTACGAGATGATTTGCCCATTGAGAGATGCTGGTTTACCAGTGTACTAAAAACTACATTTGTGTGTTTGTGGTTTGTTTGTTTTTTCTCCGAGGAGATCTATGAATGACCTATCAAGTTCAAATGTACCTATCTATACAATACATTTAAAATTAGGAATCCAGTTTGCATGCCTTTGTTGTTGTTGCATCGAACCACACCATGAATGGCCTATCAAGTTGAAATATACCTATCTACAATACATTTGAAATTAGGAATCTAGTTTGCATGCCTTTGTTGTTGCTGCATCGAAGCACTCTTTTGGTCCAATAGTCCTCTGCTAACTTAACGCATTGTTAGGAACATTTTTTTTTTTCATTTATTTATTTATTTATTTATTTTTTGTAAAGGTATTCCTAAAGCCCCGGCTAAAACCTTACTACATGACAGCGTACGTCACAATAAAGAGGTATCTCTCCTTTTTCGCATGAATTGGAGAAATTCTGGGGGAGGGTATTAATTTTTGTTGTTGTTTTTTTTTATCACATTAACGGAAGCCTCCGAAATTAAGGCGCGGTTTGCTCGGAGCCTTGTCATCATTATTGTCCCGGAATTGCCAGGTACTCAGGTTTTCTCAAGGGTCAATAATCACATCTTGTCCAAGCATATCCAACCGCGTGTGATTTGAGTTCAGGATCTTGTGATTGTAGATCCATGCACAGTTCTCCTCACACCCTGCAGAGAATGAGCTCAGAGGCTCTTCTTGCCAATCTCTAAAGACAAAATCAAGAAAGAAACTATGCAGGTAAGGATTAATGAACAACGTTTATGGACTAATGCACTGGTGGGCTGATTGATTTTTGTTTACGTAAACTTTGTAATCAATCGCATGCTGGTACCCGCGCTGATTGAAAAGTGTATGCGCGTGTAAAGTAAATGGGTAATTTAATATATTTCCCAGGTGTGGGTGCTAATTGAGGTGTTTAAACAAACACATAAAGAAAAATTGTTGACAAGTCTGCACGCGGGTGCTTCATGGTACCTTTAATTCAAGGCCGTTAAGTAAAGTCACTTAAGATTTAGTGTCCGATAACTTCCGGATGAGTAAAATGCAGTACGTAAGGCATTTAACGGGATGAAGAAATGGCTGCATCAATAAGTATGTAATTACAGTAGTGACAGCGGGTATGATACAATGTAGCAAACTATGAGTTTGGGGATTTCAGTTTGTGGGAAAATGTGTTAACAACTCGGTGTTCATTCGCGAGGCATTCCTATGCTGCAAAAAGTACTTCTGTTGTCCATGTAGAACTATTGGGTGGGGCGTTATAGTCGTGCTGTATATAGCTGACTCATGATAATTGTGTTGGTTTAGGTGTATTTTGTTTTTACTGCAATGTTATTTCAAATCTGTAAATATATCACTTGATAGTGTGCACATTATCATTTGGTAGATTAAGAGAGTTCTAGGCTAAAATGAGTGAATGACAAATTATTCTTTAATCATCTGCTCAGTGACTGATTGGAGTTTCTCTGTAACTTTACAAATTCACTGACATGTGCTCATAATTAAAAGCTATATACGACCAACTGTAAAACATTTTAGAAGCAGATGGTTCGCACGGTCTAGAACCTTCAAATTAATGTATAATTACATACAACAATAAGTAACTAAATCTTTTTGAAATGTTACACATGGTTTCTTTCGTTCTTGATCTCAAGGACACAAAGGAGGTAAAAAAAAACAAATCGAAATTTTCTTGAGCACAATCTGCTACAGAGTAAACCCTTTAATTATAAAGCGTGCGTGTGTGTGTCTATGGGTATGTGTGTGCATGTGCTTGCTTCTTAAAGAAATATCAGTTATCAGTTACAAGCATCTTCCAAATGCTGAGTTTGTGTGATGTCACTGTCTTCTATAAACAGTGTGATTAAATTAGCTTTATACACACCGCACATCTATGAAGTCCTGTTTTATAATGATCGTGAAGAAGTTTGATTTGGTTTGGTTTGATTTAATGGTTTCTGTACTATCTGTACGTGAATACATAATATAAAATGATATAAAATGATGTAAAATTACTGTGTGATTACAAATAATAGAACAAGACATACGAAGTTCCAACGAACTATATCAAAATGATAAATGGAAAGGCTAAGGCTTATGCAAGGTTTTACATGCTTGCAGAAGTTTGAGTAAGTTTACGAGTTTCAAGTGAACTATGGAGAAAGGGAAGAAGGAAGAGGAAACGGTAATTTCGTATGAACACGGAAGAGGATAAAGGGAAGGAGCTTATCTCACCTGCATTATCGACTGAGGCTCTTTGTCTTTCTCATATACTCTCTATAACACCACTGCTGGTTGAGAATTTTGACGAGCGGTCATGGCAGATGGCACACTTCACAAAATATAAAATATTGTCAAGAAAACTTCGGAGCTTTGCATCCGATACACAGTAGGCCCTATACATATCGGATATGTAGACGTATATCCGACAGATAAAAATCAAAAATATTTATCAGATAGAATATGTCAAAAATGATCAGTTTACTTATATATATATATATATATATATATACATCTCCTTTTCTTGTAGTTTCACTCAACATTGCAACCTTTTTGTCCTTTCCTCTGCTGGTCCCTTCAGTTATATCTAATCTCAAGTCATATCTTGCCAAAGAACAAACTGTTTTTCGAATTTTGTCCAAAGACTATTTTCTTTTCTTCCAGAGATCCCACACAATCCAAACTTATCTCTTGGGACAGACCGATAAGTCCCATTCCAGATTCCAATTAACTTACTCCCACCCAGGTCAGGTCGATAGATATATCAATGACATATCATCTGTAGTGTAGAAAGGACAGGCAGACCACGACTGCTCGTTCTTACGTTCCATTGCCTGAGCGCCTACGATTGTGGATGAGAATCTCAAGTCATGTTAACGTGTTTACTTGAGCACAAATATGTTAGAGAATGTCTGTCATGTGAGATTATGTCAGCTCTATGGTTACAGAAAGAGCATGATATTTGTTAGTCTACTCCCAGGTGGGAAAGATTTTGTTTCTTTTTACAAAGTATGAAGTCGACAACTAAACATTATATAGGGAAGTAGCCTGTATTTGCGAGGCAATATTCTTTCACCTTTTCTATGACGATGAATGCCTGACAGGATTTCAATTTACAAGTGTTTGGAAGACAAAAGAGAAGAGTTTAAAATACCCGTTGGTCTGAATTTAGGCTACTGTGCTATTACGTGTATGCTAAAGCGTGATAGCTCTCATCGCGTATTGGCCGAAAGTATTCCGGAAGTTGATGAAGGAGTTCAGTTGCGACTTATAACAGAGTGCAAGGGGACAGTGTTGTCCAGTGGCTTTGACAACACTCATAGCGCTCGCGTAGCTCAACCAGTCCTCTGCACCAGGTCTTCTACAGTTGGTTCCCCACTTCTTAAAGACAGGGCGTTGAACACGTCGACAAGGAACCAGGCTGGATTTAAAACAAATTTAAACCTTTTTTATTCAGTGTAATGCCTTCGCCATAGATTCAAGATGAGAACACTGCTCATTTCGGCTGCACTGTGTCTGGCTTTTGCTGGTGGGGTTTGGAGTGATGCACCTGGCGAACAGTGGTAAGTGGAACTTTTGTCAATTTCTTAAGTGCCCTATCTAGAACCTGGCACCATATCATGTTCTCAGGTGGTATTGGTTCTTATAATCATGTGACGAGCAACTCTGTTTTGTTGGTGTATTCATGTAACGAATGAATGCGAGTATATTTCCTTCAAACTGTTGGCATCGTAGCGTGTTCTGTTCATTCTTTTTTTTTCTCTCTCTCTTTGTTGTGAATGAAAATATCAGCCAAGATAGAAAGGGAAGTAGAGATACTATACAGCCAGTGTTTTACAATTTTGCGTCAAACAAGCTCATCGTGAATATGCATAAGGAATATCAAATTTCATGAATTTATAAATTGTTGATGTATATGAAACATGATAACTTATCGTTAGAATTTAAGCGATAAAGTATTTTTCTTAGTGAGTTTAGTGAACATACAGCATCAATGAATCGCCCATCTATGTAGGTTACGCGAGGTCTGGATACGCATGCTTTGAGAGAAGAATTATAATACAATGTATACTGTAAGTTACACATCTCTGGAAGAAGTCACCCATATATATATATATATATATATATATATATATATGAGATTAAAACCTAAAATGGCATTAAAACGCTTTCCTCGCCAGGATAAAGCGTTTTAATGCCATTTTAGGTTTTAATCTCATATATACATATATATATATATATATATATATATATATATATATATATATATATATATATGCTGTCCTCAAAACAGCTTGTGTGGCACACTTCATCTTTGGCTGCCAGATTGGGGTCATCCCACGAGACCGACACCCACGAGTAATACAATCCACGAGTTCGACATTAATAAGAAAAGGTCCATGAGTAGTACAGTCCATGAGTTCGACACTATAGGCAAACAAGAACCGTGAGTTCGACCAGGGAGGTGGAAGAGAGACCCTGGTTCGACACTAAGCAAAAACGGCCCACGAGTTCGACATTCATCACGAGGCTTGATGTGTCGGTTGCATGCGCCTTATTTGCTTAGTGGACTCGTGGACCTTGTTTGCTTATAGTGTCGGACTCATGGGCCTTATTTGCTTTAGTGTCAAACTCATGGGCTGTATGACTCATGGATGGGCTGAATAGCTCGTGGGCTGTAGAGGGTACCTATACAGCTCACGAGTTGTATGACCAGTTGTATACTAACTCACGAGTTGTATGACTCGTGCATGGGCTGTATGATTGCACCCGGCAGACTTTCTCATATATCATATTCTGTGAGCAAGATGATGTACTGAATATTGCAATGATACATCTAAATTCTAGCTATTTCCGTCACTGGCAATCATTTTGCCTTCAATACAAATAGAAGTCATCTAGTTTGCATGTGGGACACGATGAGCAAGCTAGGTAAGAGCTATTAGTAATTTTAACGGAGAAGACATGACTAAGAATTTGAAGGTGTGTAAATGAATCTACAGAGATCAAATATGACTTGGGTAAACACGAAGCTACACAACGGTAGCTTCTGTATGTAAATGATCATTCAGGCCGTGGACATTGTCCCAGGGTATAACTCTGAAAACCAATTTTCTACCCTCAACTCGGGCCAATAAGTTTACAGGTCGAGGTGCCGGTGGAGTCAAACCGGAAATATACGATAGTGAGCTCCAGGTATCAGAATATACTACTATATCATATATCGCAAAGTATTGAGGGTCCAACATTTGGGTATCACATGTTAGGATGGCAGTCAGTCAGTGGGCAGGTACCATGTGTGGGGTTGGCTCCTTCCGGGGGGGGGGGATAATGGTTGGTCAAGGGTCAATGCTCCCAAAAGGAAAATCGTGGGACTTCTCGCGTTTCAATCAGAAGAGTTCTGTGGTTTCAATACTTTTTTTTTTATCTGCCAAAAGTGTGGGAGGCTGCAGCTTGCCCCCCCCCCCCTCTCCACAACCAATGTTTGGTGCGTTTTGCTGCTATTGTTGTTTTTCTCATTCATTGTTAATCTTATTATTACCTCAAAGATAATAAGTTTTGAAATTCTCAAGACTTACGTTCTCACGAAACGTGACTATCGATTTCAATCTCATGCGAGACCTATGAAATCATGATATAATTACCTCACACCAAGTGTTCTACTAACAGATATATTCACAGTTTCACACCCACTTAACTGATTTGGAATGCGTGAAAATCTAAAATCCTTTGAATTAAATCACTTGCAGTTGCAATGATGCATCAATAATGACTTTTGAGTATAGGAAATAACACTTCATTTTGTTTTGTCAAGAAAGTTTATTTTTTATGTATCCAAAATGATTTGAAAAAAAAAATCATTTATCATTATTAAGTCGACATGAGCACGAGGATGATTTACAGTCTGAATATTATTTCGTTCTACAACATTTGATGCGCGATAGTAAAAACAGAGACAGAACTAAATGTTACATGTATAGAAACGTGGACAAAAACAGCTGCTGTGTGACATCTTAAGTTGGACATCTAGAATCGTTAGCTGGTGAACTTGACTTTGATACCATCGCTTGTAATGAAACTGAAGCTTGCAATAGTTCGAATTCCTGCCAGGGAGTGGTCTAAAAGCACTCATGGTGGTGATGGGAAAAAATGATAGGGGCGGTTATATTGATTCCAGTAGTATCAAATAAACTTCAAACGTACAAATGATTGTGTTATAAACTGTAGACTCGTCGTTGTTTGTTTGTTTGTTTGTTCGTTTGTTTATATATTTATTTATTTATTTATTTGTTTGGATTCATTTGACATGGTCACTATAAAAGCACTTCCACTCTTACAAACGATCTATCATGGAACCAAGGCTTTAACTCCTATCCCTTAGTATAACCAGTGAGAAGGATGGTGAGAATTTAAGATTTTTGTCTCGTCTTCTAGAGCCACAGAAGTCGAGAAGACGAAATCTTGACATATCGCCCCTTTACACTGTTAAAGGACAAGTCCACCTTCATAGACATGTGGGTCGAGTGAATGCAGCAATATTTAGTAGAGCACATCACTGAGAGTTTGAGGAAAATCGGACAATCCGTTCAAAAGTTATGAATTTTTGAAGTTTCTGCTCAGTCACGGCTGGATGAGAAGACTACTATAGCTTGTGATATCACATGAGTACAACGATATAAAGAAAGTATAAAGAAAATTCAACATATTTTCACTTTTCTCGCATAACAAAAGAAAACTCGACTTCTCTCTTTCAGAAGGCAAGGGGAATAATATTTCCCTTAACATACGTCAGTAACGAGTCGAAGAAATGTGCACTTTATTAAAAAAACAAAGTTTCGTGAAATTCTCTTTTTATTTTCCTTATACCGTTGTACGCATGTCACATCATACACTGTAATAGTCTCCTCATTCAGCAGTGATTGCGCAGATGCTTTAAAAATTCATAACTTCTGAACGGATTGTCGGATTTTCCCCAAACTTTCCCAGATGTGTTCTACTAATATTGTTGCATTCACTCAATCCATATGTATATGAAGGTGGACTTGTCCTTTAAACGCGAGTTTGGGTTTAATCATAACGTTTGACGATAATACATGATGTTACAATAATTCGGACTACATTAAGATATACATTTATATCTCATAGATTAGATATGATAAATACAAGTACTTTTATGATCCGTTTTAAATTCATGTAGTATCATGGCTAAAACTATACGTACAAGGTTTGGGAATCCTATACCCAAGTGTGCAGTGTGTACTCCACCTTGGGATAAGAGCTGACCTCTTAGTTCTAGTTTTGAAATACACCCTCAATTCACATCTCATTGCTACATAATGATTTCGATTATATTATGCACAGTGACACCATTTAATTGTTATATTGCCAGCATAACAGCTAGTTAAGCTAATAACTGGGGATTTTAAATGCCATTTAGCGCGATCGAGTCGACATTGAGAATGATGAGTCAAATCGATAATCCAACCCATAAACATTTTCCTCTTTTATCATCTCTTGGTTTTGTGTAAAGTTATGCATTGTTTATTCGAGGACGTGTATCTTTAACGAGAGTGGAATGCACTTGTAATGAACTTATGGGAGAGCTTTCAATATGAAACTGACCGTCACCCTCCACCAGCCATGACATGACTGTACGTAGCAGGATATGGAACCTCGTTTTCTCCTGTTACGTGATCAATGGGTTTCCCACCGCCGAGTCTGACTGACATTTCTATCATTTCATATCATAGTATTGTATGTCTCAGCTTGTCTGTGAACCCTGTCAATCAAAGATTCTTTAAAACTTCAAGTTCAAGTTCAAGTTCAAGTTTTATTTAACCAATTCATTAAACATTTGACATTTTACAAAAGGATACAGCATTAAGAATAATGAATGGTTTGGGACCCCAAAAGAAGCAGAGCTTGTAAAAAAGGGGTCCCGGATAAACATATAAAACAAAACATACTAAAGTTTTAAACATATTAACAAGAAGTATAATAGTAACAAATTTACATACAGGACAGATGCAACATAAGCACACACACACACACACACACACGCACACACACACACACACACACATTCAATCACACAAACACGTGTCACAAAAACGCTCATGCACATACATGTAGTTCACATGAAACTTAAAAACTTAGTCTCGTTAAAAGGGAGTAATCAAGCGTACAGGTAATAGAGATAGCTAACGTAGAAGCAGGTGATTGATGTCTACAGACAAAAAAAAAAGTTAGTTTGATAGATAAATAGAGAGAGAGACGGAGGAGACATTCAGCAACAGACTTATGGAGATAGGAAAGAGATATTTTAGCGAGGTATAGCTCTGACCTGGATAGGTTTGGCGGATGTACCGGATGTGCGCGGTTTGTTGGAGGATCACAGGTTATGGAGGGCAGATCATATTGGAATGGTGCCGGAAAGGTATTCGTCTTTTAGTGCTTACACCCGACATAGATGTAGGGTTAAACAATCTTAATCTCCTGAATGGTGAAAGTCACCGTCTGATTGTGCATGAACGAAAGCTAATGGAAGAATCTTTCATTTAAAAGAAATGTGCGATTTAGGTTGAAAATTGAATTTGATAATCTGACTTGAGTCGTCGGTCTTTCAGTGTTCTTTCAGAGGTCTTACCCTATGTGGAATGGGGGTATTAATGAGTTGAGAAGGAACTTTATGATTTAGGTACCCCGCTACCCTATACAAAAGATTAGGAAAATACAATAGAATAATTAGTATTTAAAAAAATAAGAAAGTTGACCAACTTGAAGATCTTATCCATTTCTCAAGCAACAATATCGGTTCCAATGGTATTACTTAAAGTGTATCTTTGGCCCAAAAATATTTTTTGATATGTGTAAGAGCTACATTTCAGTAACCTATTACACCAAGAATCAGAAAAAAAAATGTTCAATATTAGCAAAGAAAAATACATTTAAAGTTATAAACATACCACTAAAGCCAATGGGTCTGAAAAGAAGACTATAACTTTGCTATTGTTCCCAGGCTGCCTGATCTCTTGCTGGTTCCTTAATCCCTTGCTGGTTCCAGAGAACAAAAGAAAGTTGATAGTCTTTCCTTTCACACTCACTGATTTAGTTCTTATTTTCTATATCAAAATATACTTTTTCTTCATTTATATGTAACATTTTTTTTCCTGATCGTTGGTGCAACAGATTACTAAAATACATCTTTTTCACATATCAAAACATATTTTTGACCAAAGATACACTTTAAGATACGGTAAGGCGAAGATTGTCGTTCCCTGACAAGTCTCGTGACTAATTGCACATGCAAATTATCTACATTTTCTCTCTTAATTGTCAATGAATTCCTAACTTCTACCCTTCTATTTCCCTACCACAGCTTAAGTCATCACAATTCTATGTCTGTGAAAGCATTACTCGGTGTTGAACTCACTAACAAATGGGAAATTTGGTGATTTGTGTGTGTGTGTGTGTATAAGTGCGTGTGAATTATTGAGAGACTTGCGGGGGATGAAATCTTCCTTTCTTCATTTTGGGACTTCTCACACAGGACGAACCCTCTGAAAGACCAGTTAAAGTTCGTACAAATTGACAAATCTGTCAATGATCTTTCAGTGAACTTTTGATATGATATCAGAGGTTTTTCATAATTCCTAATTAATCTGTCAGTGAATTTCATGGTTTCAATGATTTTCAAAAATTTTGAAGAGGTTCAAAATGGTCTTTCCGCTGTCTTTCATGAAAATGGTCTTTCAGAGATCATTCAGCGATCTTTATATGAGCGCTATAGAGGGCCATTATAGTTTTCAAATATCTTTCGACAGGCTCTCAAGAATTGCGATATTTTTGGAGAGGCTCACTGAAAGATTATTGAGAGTTTTTTTGAGGGAGCCTTGAAAGATTAGTCTCTCAGAGATCTTGATCGATCTCTCGAAGATCTCGGAGGGTATTTCTGATAATGATATCTCTCAGTGATCTCTCAATAGTCTTATTGGTCCAGTCCGTGAGCGTAGGTCCCACAAAGATCTCCGAGAAATTTGCTGGAAAATAACTTTTTGTTCTTTCAATGATCTTTCAAGGGTTTGTAGAGCAATTCCACATAAAGATTATTTTCATCTTTCCTTGAAGACTGCTGATGGATCTTGCCAATTTGTGGTATCTTAGTGGTCTCGTAGGGGTCTCCGTTATATGGAATCGGGTCTATAGGATTTAGGAATGTAATATGGTATGTTGCTGTGACCGATGTCAACATGTCTTGAAAACATGTCCGCCATCGTCTCAAGTTGCCATTCTGTTGTAAATAATAGCTTAATAAATGACAAAACCATCAACCTTACATATTTCGTGAACTATAATTTGTGTTGCAGTGTTATAACCATGAATTGGGATGTGACATCACGTTGTTGTTGTTGGTTTTTTTTTGTGTGTGTGTTTCTGTTTAATGATTGTGTGATAAGTGTACATGAAAGCAGGACTGGTGAGCCATTAATTGCAGAAGTTCACCGTGTAGGAGAGTTCTGCTCGCACTAATGGTTGCTCTGGAGGACGTAATGGTATGTGTTAGTGGAAGTGGATTAATGAAAGTAAATTATGCTGTCAGAACGATAGGAGACAGATAATTTCATGACAACAAATCTTCGAGGTGACAGCTTTCTGAAAAGTTCAAAGAACGTTCTGTTATTGATAGTAAAAAACCCATGTGCATTCACCTTCTGTTTATAATGAGTTTCTATCATATCAGATTTTTGAAATACATCGACGCACATGGGAGAAACAGAAAGAGAAGGGGGATGGGAACAGTACAACAAAAGAAAAAGAATTGTAAACGTTCACCCGAAAACGATATTAATGGAATGATATCTGCCATGACATGTCCTTGACCATATTTCATTGCCATCAAGTTCAATGTTACTATTCATTGCTGTGTCCGGAGGAAACAGCCACGGCCAATGCCAAAACAAGTGAATTATCCATACAGACTGATGAAACCGCACTGATTTCGATCTCATAATAATGAAGACTGCTCGCGAGGTGTATGTGCAATGTCTTGCCGCTGTGGCATAGGCAAAATCTATGCCCTCTTAACAATTCTTTTTGAACAGACATTACCTAAATCAACATGGTAAACGGAGAAAAGGTCAAGGGAGAGAGAGAAAGAGGGAGAGGCGGAGCGGGGGGGATCGAAATTAAAAGTAGAAGGGTGGAGATAATAGGGAGATTACTATCGAGGGAACATAAAAGGGATTTTTTATCACTTGAAGCTTTCAAGAGCAATAATTATTAATTACTTTAATTGTTTAAAATTACGCATTCACCTACCTGGAATGTAAGCAGTAGGGCCTAAACAAGTAGGGATGTGAAGGTAGTATTGTAACGTATTCAAACTAGTCCAACCATATTACGTACTTGCACTTAGAAAAAAAAAAAGAAGAAAAACCAGCCGCATTTATACGCTTGTAATGCTGTCTTTTTACACATAGGTTATTTATTTGCAGATTAGCCACACCTTCCATGAGCTATAATGCAGCATTCTTTCTTCTACTAGTGATCATACAAACTCCATGAATTGAATATAACACAGTCTTGGTCTTTGGAATTACCTGCCAATGCAATATCCCACATGAAAGTTTATCGTTTTTCCAGTTTCGCCTTGCTTGAGATTTGACATGGTGTTACAGTCAGTATTGATAGAGATTATTTTGCATACGCCTAGGGTAATTCCCAAATATTTTTTACAAAGAAATTACACAATCATGAGCTTAACCTGTCAACACATGCAATGAACTAAGTTTTCATAAGTCATATTATTCAAATGATAAGCGGATGGCTACGATTACTATCATGATTGTCTTACCAATTTCTTTCCGCAGTGGCTTCAAATACCTGGTGACGTCGCCAAAGATTCTCTTGGCGGGTACAACGGAGAGAATCTGTGTCAACCTCCTCGATGAAGTCGACATTGACTTCTCCCTGTCCCTACGGGAAGAGTTTTCGTGGTGGAGGAGAGATACTGCCGGAGAACCGCAAAACCTGACCATGTCTGACTACAGCATGAGCTCTCAGAGGGAGTGCTTCGACTTTGAGGTGAGCAGAACTTATTGGATCGATTTTAATTCAAGAGGATCCGAGGCCCAAGTCTTTCGCACTTGGGATATTTTGAGTAAAAGTATACTCCTTCTCTGAAGGCACCTCTGAAGGAGCCAAAGGTGCTATGTTAAATGAGAAATGGTGTATAATATCTTTCTGTTCCCTAGTTGAGATATGTACCAGAAATAATTAAAGCGATTTTTCTTCTGTCCCTTTTTCAGAATAGAAGGCTCATGATAAAAACATTAATGGAAAGGGGAAAAACGACTTCAGACTATCTTCTTATTGAATTCTTCACAACATCCCAAATATGGAACGTGTCCCCTAGCCTAGTTTCATTTTAACTTTTCATAAACAAAATAAAAAAGGAAATTTAGGTACTTGGTACATTGTACGGTAATGAAATTATGTTCACTTATCCAAAATATTGAATCTCGCTGAGGGCTGATAAGGCCAATCTTTGATGAACAATCAGCTGTAGCTGCGGCTGTAGAAAAATTTCGATTTAGGTTTTCTTGTTGTGACCAAACTAATTTTCTTAATGAAAGTTTTATTTCATTGTAAGCCGCATACATTATGTTTTACTTTTACTTCGAAATTTGCAGTTACCTGAAAAGGAGAGAGTGGGCAAAGAAACTCGCATTAATTCAATTGTGTATCACTGTTGATTCTGTGCCCTCTTTTGTTACAGCCTCGCTACTATATCGTAGATCTTAAGAATTTCCTAATACACTGTGGACATAACAATAATACATCTGTCTATAATTACCGGTAACCGATACCATCAGTTGCCACTATATAGCTACATTCAAGGGTTGCAATTGTTATTTGCCCAGCAGTGACCGGCCGAAATATTCTCATCAGTAGTTGAAGATAACCGGTCAAAGAAAATGATGGCCAGTATTTAAAAAGACAATGAACATGTTTTAAAGATTTTCCGTTGACTTGGAACATGATCTGCATTCGGGGCAACTGCACTTTTCAATAATGTAGCATGCAATGCTGTTGGTGCTGTTTCACTTTGGTTTGTCAGGGGGCAATCAAATTGACATGTCTATAATCTTTGCTGGCGCACGTACTATACTGACCAATGAGAGGAAAGACTGTGGGTGATGAATTTCAAAGCGTGGAACAGTAAATGTGTTGTTTTGACAGGTTGCTAAAACAGGATGTAAAAGCCTCCACAACAAGGTTGGCCACATAGAATTACTAAAACAGACCTCAATAATATTGACAAGCCTTTAATGAAGTGGGATAAGGCATGGGGCAGCAACCGCCCAATGGGAGAAAATATGCCACGCGTGACTTTGTCCTTGTGAGCATTGTCGGGGGATGTATGAAGGTGGATTAATGAGTTTGGCATGTGGGATGTGCTGAATGGAGATTTGTTATTTCGGAAAGAGTTCAAGCCTTCATTACGAACAACGTTGTGCAACAGCAATTACAGAGTTCTATTGCAGGAGATATTTTTACTCCGAAGGTTCTCTGAGAAATGTAGAGCGTTTTAGATTAGATCAAATAACGAAGGTTATTGATTGTATAGATTTTTTTCTCTCTTAAGACTGCTTTATTTTCTTGAATGACATTCGACTGATTGGGTCAGCCTATTTTATCTTGCGTCTTACATTAGACTGTCGATGTTTGGGGAATTTTACTATCAAACCATTGTAAAACTATATTATTTTCAAGTGAATAGAGCTTCTTTTTCGCCGCTACGATTTACAATTATTGCTTTATATCTTCTTCTTTTTTTGAAAATTGATTATAGTGTATCTACTAATGGTGAAATATATCTTTAAACTAGTGTGCCTGGCCTTTTTTTTTAAATTATTCCAGCATAAATGTTTGTAGTTTATTTAAACTTGGTTGTTTTTGTTTTTGTTTTTGTTTTGTTTTTGTGTGTTTTTTGGGTTTTGTTTTTTTTTTCTTGGGGGGGGGGGTTAAGCAGTTCCCATTGAATACAAGTTTATTCACATCTACTTGAGATATTGGTAACTTCGGATAATTATATAAAAGCTACAGTACATGAATTATGTTTTAGGCAAGGAAGTAAAAACAATGACATACAAATGTAGATTTGATTACTTATCAACTGAATGGTATAGTTTGTATACCGCATAGTACGTTACCAAGAAAGACCGTATAGTTAAGCCTCTCTTGCATCCTCATCCCTATATGCCAGAAAGTCCCGTGTACGTGACTATGGGCATATTATGTAAGAGCTCGGAGAGAACTGACCATTCGGTTTTCAAGAGTTGCATTCGTTGCCAAGATAAGTGAAATAATCGCTGATCCATAGTAATGCATGGGCGGATCCAGGAATTCCGTAAAGAGGGGATGCCTTCACAAAATTAAATTTAGCGCACGCACTCTCCCTTTTTTCTTTCTATTCCTTTTGTTTTAACTAATCTTTTTATTCTTTTTTGTTAGCAACGGTTCTCACAATCAAATGATGAAGCAGGAGATTTAGAAAAGGCCTGTATTAAAAAAAAAAAAACGTCCTACAGGCCATATCATCATTTTGGTTTCTAGAGAAATATAAACATGTCAGATCAAACTGTCGAACATTATTATCAGATGTTTAATATAGATCTTCACTGTGCTGTAGTCATTCTTTAAAAAAAAATAAAAAAATCCCTTGCCGAGTGACTATGATGAGGTTACCGTGGTAGAACTGCCCATAGTAAAATATTGAGAGATAGAGTCTACAGTACAAAAGAAAGAATGTAATTCATGTTCTGCTATCTACGATGAGCTACTGGTGTGTTATTATACATGATTGCATTGTTATAGTTTGCAATGCTCCGCAAAGAGCTGCGAGTTAAAGGACCAGAGGACAAACATCCCAGCAGTGAGAAATCACGTACGTGAGCTACTTCAAATGATTTTTGACGATTTTTAATTTCTTTATGATGAATTTCTTCTCTGCTTAGGTCCCTCGTATCGACAACTCGAGGCAGAATGCCAAGCTCATCTTCAGGGCTAGAGAGAGCAATCAACCTGATGACGCCTTCGTCTGTGACAGCGAGAAGTCAATCCTTATCTCAGAATATGCGCGCGAAACACTCATTCAGACTGACAAACCCATCTACAAGCCTGGCCAAACAGGTAAAGACGTTATGTTCATAGCGGTATATATATCTCTCTAATGTCTGTTTGTCTAACTGTATATAATACATTATCTCTTTATTTCTCTGCATAATGATGAATACACAGTTTATGCATTTTATTTTGAGAAAGTATAGGAGAAAGAAATACCATGATGGAGGCAGGGAGATCGTTTTGTTTTCGTTATGCATGGGATTGCCTGCATACTATGATTTACAAAGCAGTGGTAAAAATGAACGCGTTTCTCAGGGATTATTAGATAACTTCATCATCAAAATCAGGGCACAGTAACGAGTGTTCCCTCCTCTTCAACCTTTCCTTTTAAAAAATGTTCTGAGACCGCCATAGAAGCCTGCCTTTGTTGCGAAAATATTTAAATTCTTAATAAATCACAGCTCGCGCAACCCCAGATTTGGTTATAACAGATTTCAAAAGCTATCAAAAAAGACCCCAGCGCTTGAGTCTAGTGAGAAATAATCGTTTGTAATATGTGGAGTTTTTGAGTTGTTTTTTTTTTTTTTTTGCTAATTTCGTATAGTTTCGAGCAAGAAGAATATGGAGAGTGAGCAAAATACATATCCAAAGGGCAATCTAAAAAAGAAGCCTTTTTTTCAAATGTAAGACAGTTGGCTGTTTTGAACCATCATACATAAATGCGCACCGTTCTTGTCTCAATGTATAATATTCATACAATAATTCCAGTGCTCTTCATAGTGCCGAAGGCTGCAACCTCATAACTTTATTTAAACTGCGACCCAGATCTGAATGACTTCGGAATGGTGGTAGCTAACGACCCGTGTAATTGATTGTGTAGGCGGAAATATTTCACTTTGACCCATGTGTACGACGGGTTCATCTCAGGGTCTGTATAGCTGGACGATCGGATAGGTTCAAGCCCTAATTTGCTCTTTGCAACGCTGGGTTCATCCGCACTCGATTAGCGACAGATGAAAAAACGCAGGTAGCAACGCTTTTTGAACAATATTATGGCAAAGCACTCACACACATGCGTGACCTGTAAAGTCGAACTCCAGCATGAAAATGATAGACAGTTTGGATAATTTTTTATGTACTGTGCCTTACATGAAATGTCACATGCCATCTTTTCCTAGACCAAGTTTGAAATTCCAAACTATAGGACACTTATTTTTTATGCATCGATGTAAAAAAGAATTGTGTATTATTCATCTTGGTGTAGATTAAACTTATTAGTTTTATTATGATATTGCCTTCTCTTCTTCAGTCAAATTCAGGATAATGTCCATTGACAAAGACTTCAAGACTGATAATTCAACGGTGAGTTCAATTACATAACGACGTCACTAATTCAAGCAAGATTAGAAACATGAAATTTGCATGCTTCAAGCATTTTGTATTCTGCTAAAATGCTAATGAGATCAAATATTGGTTTTTACATTTTCCGGGGGAAGGAGTTATATCTCTTAGATGTCTATCTGACACACTTTGTCTTCTCGCTTTTCTTAGCAAACTATTTCAAACGTTGATTTCGAATTTCCAGTGTAATATAAAAAATAGCACAAAAAATAGCTGTTTGTTGTATTTGCTCGACGATGAATTACAAACCTCGAGAAGAACATGTAGGAACATAAAGCAAATGTCCGAAACATATTATGACAACATCTTATGTCTCTCTGTAGATACCCCTTATCTGGATTGAGTCCCCTAACGGTGTTCGGTTAGCCCAGTGGGACAACGAGGAACCAGAAATGGGGCTTGTAGATCTCGAGTTCCCAATGACCTCGGAGCCTCTCCTGGGAGACTGGAGTATCATCGTAGACTTTGGTTACAGGGAGGCTCGCACTACGTTTACAGTAGACGAGTACGGTAGGTCTTTGACTAATTAGCCCGTTCGTGTATTTCCACTTTGTGCAAGAGCAAAAATGCTGATTTGTAATGTAAAGCTTGTTGGCATTTAGATTCATTGTAGTGAAATTGTTATCTATGTGATCCTTATATAATCAAATGGTACTTAAAGTCTAGTATTTTGCCGGTCCAATACAAACGTTTGCTATTACACTGAATTCAAAAGAATGGACCGGATGCTTCCACAAGTCTTAATTGACCATTTTGGTCACCTAATTGTCTACGCAAGCTCATTCTTTTTTCAACATGCATTCCATGATACATTCTTACGTATGAGTGAAGTACCTAACCATCTGAGAAAAAAAACAAGGTCGATTGGGAAATGTGCACATAAGCTAGTTACGAAATGTCTAATAGAACCAGAAGACCTATAAAGAGTATTCGGAATTTCGGAAGTGTCCTGAGGGCCCCGTTGCAAGAAAGTTGCAATCAATTGCAAATAATTGCTAATTTTGAAACAACCATTCTGATTGGCTCAGGGTCTGCCCTATTAAGAAGACATGCATGCAACAATGATTTTGATTGGCCAGTGACAATCAGTCGCAAGTTGCGTTTAAACGCAAAGTTTCTAGCAACGGGGCCCTGATCTTCTCTCTGGCGTGCATTCATTTTAGTTCTGCCGAAGTATGAAGTAACAGCAACTGGTCCATCCTACCTGTCGCTGGTCGACACATCGGCGGAAATCAGCGTCTGTGCCAAGTAAGTCGAATCTCTTAGAGAAGGGAACCTCGGACGTTGGATCAGGCATGCAAAATTTCTTTGACAGCAGATTTTTGATGAGTGCACATAATTTGTGATTAAGACAGATGAAGACTGACATTAACTTCCTTCACTCTCTGTGTTAATGCACCCTATGACTTTTGCGTGAGGACCGGTTTTCCCAGTATTCTTCTTTCAACGTGGGTGTCAAAATTATCTTAGTAATCCAAAAAACTAAGAAACAAACAAACAAACAAACAAACAAACAAACACCGCATTTCTTATTTTCTTGTCACTGCTTGTCGTCATTGATCTGCTATATGTAAAGAATTATGTGGCAAAATCATGACGTCACCTGTAATAATCCTTTTCCTTTTAAATTGCAAACAAGGTACACCTATGGTCAGGCCGTTCGAGGTTCCGTTATTGGAGAAGTTAACATCAAGCCGTACTACCGATACGACACAGGCCGGCCATCAGTCCCTTTCGATGGGGTGAGTGCGAAAGAAACCCGCTGTCAAACCAGGGAGGTGGTCAAACTTTACGGAGCGTGTGCCCTGCGCCAAATCGCACGAATTCACGCTTATCATTAACTTTTTCATTACCACCGATGTCTAGTTTTCAAGCAATGGCGATGACACGTCGTTTTGCTAGTCTTGAACGGTTTCATCTGAGAAAAGTTTCATCCCCTCAGGGCTATAGTCTCAAGGTCACATTGAAGTGACTATATGAAATGAGGTGCTGATTGATTGTATCGTCAGAATTAATCAGAAAATGGCTTGGTCATGGATTTGAGGATTTATCGGGTTTTTGATAACATGATGATTATTGATGTTTTAATAGCTCTAAGGCTTCATATTCACAAAAATTATTCCTGTACTTATCTTTGTGGTTTGTTTTGTGTTTAAGATTAATTCATGCTGTCGGCTAACATCCGTTTTTAAGTTATAATAGACCTACACCGTACCTACATAAAATAGGAATGAAAGGTACAGTTTGTAGTTGTTGATTTAGCAGCAATTCAATGTAGCTTGGTTAAAAACAACAATGGACAGGACAGGTCATCACACGAGTTTGGGAAGGGAGAAACTCAATCGTATTGCTTCAATAGGAGGAGAGAGTAGCAAAGCAAGAAATTATCGCACATTATGAGCTGCATCCTATACTATCTCACAGGAACTGGGCGGTGATGGTTGCTACACCTTCGAGGTAGACCTGAGTGATCTTGAGATGATGTCGACAGAATATTCCATCTGGAGCTCGAAGCTTACTGTCGATGCCACTGTCATAGACTCTGTCACAGGTGGGTGCAGTACATATACTGTCCTTTTGATCTCTTAGTAAAGATTGACTGATTAGTATTCCTCACAGCGCCTTCTCAGTCGTGGTTTGATGTTGATCGCGGTTATAACGTAGTGGTGGCTGATTAAACTGTTGATATCTTGAATGATAGAAATTCTTTAAAATTCGGTGGTCATCATCAGTCAAACGAATCATTTTATATGTGAAGAATTAAAATTTGGTTTGTGTTTCTTCATCTACCATCTTGCCTTCCTGTCTAGAGGAGACACGGTGATGTCTTGAGAAAAATTGACTGACGTTAGTAATTATCAGTTATTTCTGGTTATGAATTTTTGTAACATTGACCACTATATACCAAATAAATAGTCTCAATGAAAAGAGCCAAGTAATAGTAAATTCATATATTCCTCACCCTCTCCTAGGTATCTTCGAAACACTTTGATAAGATGTATTCCTCGTAATCTACATTCGAGATAACTGGGTCATATGCTCAAGAAATGTCGTAGATGGCAGTCACAATATGTATGTAAACACGGTGTATTACTTTCTAAACATTATATTACTAAACACAGGGGCGGATCCAGGAATTCTGTGAAGGGGGGGGGGGGGGCGTAACTATTATTTTTGGTGCCACTTCCGGGTTTCATTTCATTTTTTTTCTTTTTATTTCTTTTGTTTTTAACGATAGATAAAGGGGGGCGTGCGCCTCTTGCGCCCCCCTCTGCATGGATCCGCCGCTGAAAAACTAAAGTGACTACCTCTTTGTCGCGGATCACGAAAATCGCTCGACTACAATAGCCAACGCTGATTGCGGGATTCAAAGCCGCACATAGATGATAGGTGCAGTAATAATGATACTGTAATAATGATAACGATAGCTAGTCTTTATATAGCGCATTTCACACTTGTCAAGTATCTCAATGCGCTTTACAGACTATCGTAGGCTATCCCGGTCACTGGATATTATTTCCAACCAGCACTGACAGCACTCACTCTCCACTCCCTGGGGAGCATTCCAGCGAGTCGCAACCATGCTGATCAACCAAGATAAACTTTCTCATCCTACCGGGTACCCATTTATACTCCAGTATCAGAAGTACCGCGCGCTCCAAATTTCGATCTAGGTTATTATATAGGCCTGCAGTAAATCTGAAATAGTATTTTCTAAGTTTTTTTTTTTTCCATGACCTGTCCCAGAGTCGTAGTTTGGGTTATCTGTCAATCAGACTGAAACGTGTTGTTCATAAGTTATGGACCTGAATTTGTTTACTCTCTGAGTTTCGAACTCAATGTTTTTCATGTGACTATAATAATGTAGGGGAAGAACTGACCGAATCTGTGGAGATATGCAGTATCAGCTTCGACCCTCTGAACATCGAAATCAACGTTCCTTCATCCTTCAAACCTGGAGTACCATTCTTTGGGACTGTAAGTTCATCACCAACCAGTAATTTGTTTAACATGTTTCAGCTATGTAGGAAGTGTCATGAGATTGTTTTTTTTTTTTTAGCATATTCCTCCGCCGCCGCCCCTCCCAGCCCCCCCCCCCCCTCCATGGAAAGGGGAGGGGAGGGGAGGAGAAAACAATTATGAGAACAATCAAAATACATTTGAGCTTCGCTTCAGACAATTCTCGATTATCACTGGAAAATATTGCAGCCATGTATCAACTCTTGTTATCGTTGGTCTTGATATCTGAAGAATATCACTTTCAAACGCATGCTAAACAATTCCCATCACGAGCACTTGCACGATGATTATAAAGCATTGTTTAATCTGATCAGACTGTGACATTTTTGGCAACTCACGTCAAAATATTATGGTCACTGTGGTAATACATGAAAACAAACAAATTAACATTAGTAATGACAGAATGTTCAGATGGTAAACGTTCGTTTTAGTTTTTATAATTATCATCTTTTAATTCATCTTAAATCTTAACTTTTGAGTAGATTTGTGTTAACACTGTGAGCACATTTCTTTCGAACCGATGATTAGAGATACGAGATAAAAAGAACCTATAGCGAAGTCTGAACATTTGGCCTCTCGCTATTTTCCTCAGATTTCTGTGACAAATCCAGATGGCACACCTGCCGCTAACAAATTCATCACCCTGGTAGTGCAATCGGCAACGAAGGATGCGCCCAGAAACTACGTAGAACTCCTGAGAAATAATTACACCACGCCTGAGTCTGGCAATGTTGCCTTCAGCATTGATGACGTTGACATAGAGACAACTTCTCTTGACTTTTTTGTGAGTATTAATGGCTTTGTGCAATGCTTGTCCCAAATGGGATTCTCTGTCTTTGTAATTTCTTTGAGGTGAAAATTGGTATTGTTTTTGGTTGTTGTTTTGTTTTTGATTTACGACAACTTGTAGTCACAATGCAGACATTTAAATGCAAATCAAGAGGTGACATGTGTATCAGGGCAATCGCTTAAAAAATTAAAACAAAGTAAACGGAAACCAATGAAAGCGAAACGATAATTAGTATAGGCAATTTTAATTTCCTCTTGAACAACTTTCTGAGATTGACAACAAACCAGAACAAAGCAAAAATCAACAAGCAGGTACAGAAAATTCATGTTTTCTTCAGCAAGAACATGAAGAAAATATTTAGACAAGGAGAAAAAAATGTGTTTACGGAAAGACCTGTGGTTGATTACAATATGCATGAAAGGGCTGTGGACTCTTGTTCGACAATGGAAACGCTATTCGATGAATGGAAATGTTTATGCGTGGTCTGAAATGTCACTAACGTGTTGTTCGGGATTGAGGGAGTTTTTGTTTTACATCCGCAGGAGTTTTTGTTTTACTTCCGCACTGAAGGGTGCAGAAGATGTATGTCTTTGACTGTCCTTTTTTTTCATTCGTAAGCCTACGATCCCGTTAATGAAAGACTTTTTGGTGGATTTTGTGACAGGTAAATGTACATGAGGTGTATAAGATGCCCTGATGATCTTAAGAATCCCTCAAATGTAATTTTCCATCTTAAACCTTAGCTAGGATTGTCCAGTTGTAATATATGGACAAGAGATGAATGACTGTAAAATGTATTGTGGATAGGTGAATGTGAGATATCCGTGCCCTTTATAACAATGATAATCCATGTGACTTGAAATGCGCCAATCTCACTCTGCAGAATGCTCAAGACGCAGACTTTGTCTAAGAATGGGACGCTCCTCACTGAGAAAACGAAGGAAGGTTCGATTTTCAATTGCATATAGGATCAAATTTGTGTTGGAAATAATACAAGGTACACGTCATGTAACAAGCGCTTTTCAGTTTTGGACATGTCTTCTTTACCCTCCCAGGTTGAGGCTCCTGGTTACGATAACAGCAACCGGTCCAACCACGAGCAATATCACGTATACAACCCCTACGCATCGTCACAGATCAGCGCTCAGTTTTCGCCGAGCGGAAGCTTTCTCCAAATCGAACCAATCCAAGATACCCTGGCCATTGGTTCTACCAAGACAGTAGACCTGAAGTTTACCAGTGACGACCCAGACGCAGATAAAAACACACAGTTCTTCTTTGCAGTAAGTCAATATCCTGATGAAAACAGATAAACGTTTTTTTTTTTTTATATATAATCCGGGAAAATAAAAGAAGTTTGAAATTTTAGAGATTCAAATATTTCCAGCGATTGGAGATGGAGTCACAAACGATAACATCAATCGAATCAGCTGAAGTAGTGCCAAAAGTGTCACACTGATCTCACGAGTATTTTCTTTTTATTTCCCTAACGTCTTCGCAATATAGAATTCCTTCCCTTGCATTCAATCAATCTTTAGGTTTAACATTCTTAATGATTTTCACGAAATAGATGCATACCGTTTTTAGTATAATATAGAGCCGCCAACTGCATAATGAAATTGAAGACGTCAGTACTTCTTGAAACGGCAGACTTCTAAATTTCCGTTATATTGGATGTAATTTAGATAAAACGCTTACCTGCTTACTGTTGTGTACTTGCTCTTACTCCTGTTACTGGAAATTAACCTGGTACCAAGGAATGGAGCTGCCATGCAAGAAATGATTATATTGTGGCACTGTCTCTCTCTGAAGAAAATATATAGACGCATTCAAATGCCAGGGTGCAGCAATGTCTCCTTACTTCTTCGTAACATAAGTGAAAAAGAGAGATGTTATTGTCATTTTGTGCACCAGAAAATGATTTAATTTTCATTTCATGATCAGTATTTTAATATCATCTTCATCACAGCCGCGTTCTGTTGTCTTGGTCATTATTTTCATCGTCATTACCATATTTTGCTCTTTCTCCTCTAGTTCATGTCACTAGGTGATGTCCTAGATGTCCCAGTGTCAATGCCAGCAGTGATGAGACGAAGGAGGCAGGTGGACGAAGAGGAGAGATCTGTCGGAAGTAAGCTCTTTGTACCCCTCCCCACATGCCCCAGGCGTTTCATAATGTTCTTTGGCACTATATGTTCCCATACAATTGTTTTTCGCAGATATACAGCCGTGTAAATAATGATGTGTGTGTGTATGGGGGAGGGGGTAATAGTGTATGCCGTGACATGTTTGCGTATGCCGCTTGGGCCGGGTCATGTTGTAATGGAGAACTAATGGCACACGTCAGTCTGTAACAGTGATTTCTCGCAGCTTTCCGGCCTTGTTCATTCTTGTACACTATTTTGTACTCTCCTTGTCCCATCTCATCCCCCCCCCCCCCCCATTGTCCTCCAAGCTGAGTCTTCTTCCACAAAATTCTCTAAACTTTGCCCAACTTTCGTCTTTTTTTTGCAGCACCAGAGTGCGAGGGTGATCTCGTCTTTGACAGTTGCGGGACGGCTTGTCCGCTAATCTGCGGCGAACCGGAACCAGAGATCTGTACGTTCCAGTGCGTCATTGGCTGTGCCTGTCCCGGCGGTCTGTACAGAGATTCTTCCAATGGGACACGGTGCCTTGCTGCTGAAAACTGCACCACGTCAGGTACCTCTATGTAGTCCTGCTCCCACTGAACAAACTCGTACAAAAATCATACATTAATAACGTCTTTCCGAGAGAAAACACATAAGTTTCTTCTATAAGTTTCTATTTTTGTTTTGCAGTTAATGCCGCAAAGTCCTGATGTAAAACTGAACTTTTATGTTTTCTAGACATACAACTTGCCTGCGTGAATGGCTACATTGTCTGCTTCTGCTGTGCACCTTTCTATGTGCGTCAAACTCTTGTGTCCTCTATAGTCGTTCAAAATGACGACATAATGTTATGATGGATGATATCTAAATCGTGTGGAAGAGGTTTCATTTTAACCTCGCAATCTAAGCTAAAGCAAATAATTTATTCATCATAACAAAAATGATAGCATTAATGAAATATAATGTCTTCTTTATCCATGGTACCGGTGGGTATTGGTGATAATAATTGATAAAAGGTAGTGTCTGTCGGTTGTAACACCGTTAGCTAAGCCTAAATTTGTATTTCCTTGTAATGTAAAATAAGATACTATTTACACTGATGGTGTCCTTATTACCTGCATTGCATTTAACAGGCAACTGTACTTAAATAAGTTCTGGGTGATGAAAGAAAGATATTATTCAGAGGGGTGGAGGTTCAGGTGCGAGTTTCTTCAGTTTTTCTCCCTCTACAAATAAAATCGTAGAGGGAGACATAGTGAAGAAACTCGCACCTTATTCTGGGTGATCTCTAATTTTTGGTGGACTGCTTTTTTCCATGGTTATACTTACTTTTTTTGCGACGTATACATTGCTGTTCTTGATTATTCTGCGTAATTGCACTTACATTTTATCATATACTTCGATCCTGACTGCATATGTATTTCTTACTTAATGATAAAATGATAATTTGTGTTATGCATGCTTTGTATTTTGTTGGCACTTTTATCGGATAGAAATAAACTTGCGATCGAATTGAATTGCATTGAATGAAATGGAATTCAAAAGGCAATAAAATGCTGATAAACCACTTGCATAGCAATAACAATGATAATAACATGAAGAAGACGTAAAACTACAATGACAAAACAATGTTCTCATTACTTTAAAAAAAATCACGTGTTTTAAGAACAACAACAACGACTACAAAAACCATTCAGGCATGGCAGAACTTAATTGTCGTTTAGGATATTCAATGAGTTGCATTTTTGTTAAAAATCCCATTCATTCAAGGATTAAATTCCATGAATGTCGTTCTTACCATTTCTGAAACCACGCGACATACAGCCATGAATGGAGTACGTGGTTGCTAGTTTTGTTGTTGTTTTTTTCTCTCTCCAGATATCGACTTGGTCATCATCGATGAGGGTGGAATCGATTACTCGTATCCAATCATCTTTCCCGAGGGGGAGGACGTCAACATCACAGAGCCTGGTCAACTCTTTTCGGCCCAAAGGTCATTCACGGTCACTGCTGCTATGAGCCCAGTGACCAGCATGTTGGTCTATTTCATCAGACCCAACGGTGAGGTGGTGGCTGACAGCCTCAAGTTTGAGGTCGAGGGAAGGTTAGCAAATGAGGTGAGAACCACTGTAAAATCACGCTACATGGTCGAATATTTATTTATTGTGTGTTGAAAAGTTGAAAATTTTGAAAAGTTGAAAGTTTATTTTACTCAACAACCCGTATTCTGGATATCGAAGTCCAATGTAAAACATGTTTCACATTATTAATTCAATGATACAAGCAGAGTTGCAAATAACTTTAAAAATATACAAAATAACTATAATAAAGTAAATAAGAGTGAAATACGATTGACGAAAAGAAAAAGTAAAAATTTACAAAAATATATGATATGTACACGATATAGTAAGCAAAACAGGAAGGAAAATATGACGAGAGAGAGAGAGAGAGAGGATAAATGGAGGGAAAGAAGGAAGGGTGAAAAGGACACAAAACTGATGACAAATTACTTATACAAATTAATAATAAAAGAAAAATGAGTGACATGTAATTGAGAACAAAACTATCAAAAAGAAAATGAAAATGGAAAAAAAAAAACCGCAAAGACGTACGGAAATATATTCATACGATAAGTGAACAAAGAATGAAGGAAAAATGGAGAAGAGAGCGAGAGGAGGAGAGGAGAGAAAGAAGGGAAATTAAGAAGACAAACAAGTTAAAAATATCAATTGTAAAGAAACGCACAGCTTGTAGAGAGGTTTATGTAGTACCTAAGAAAAGAACAAAATATATACTCAAATAATCTAAACATGTGTCATTATATAACTACAAAGCTTGGTTAAATTAGAAACGACTGTCTTCTTTTCACAATTAAACCTGATCCATCTTCATAAAAGTGTTTGCATACGGAATAGTAATTTTCTCACGCACGCGCGCGCGCGCGCACACACACACACACACACATACACACACAGTGTAGACTCTTTAATGAACAACGAAAGAAATACTTTAAAAATATTACTGGAAATACCCAAACACTATGAAGATGGATCAATTATTTAATTGTCAAAAGAAAACAGTCCTTTCCAATTTAACCAAGTTTTGTAATATAATGACACATGTTTAGATTATTAGTATTTTTTATCCTTTTTGCAAATACTACATGTCTTTTTTACAGGCTGTGCCTTCTTTACAATTGATATATAACTTATTTGTCTTTTCACTCTCTCCTCCTTTTTTCTTCCATCTCTCTACTTCTTCTTCTTCTCGTTCCCGTCTCCATATTTCCTTCATTCTTGTTCACTTAGCGTATGAATTCATTTCCGTATGTCTTTGCGTTTTTCTTTTTTCTGTTTCTATTTTTTCTTTTTTTTTTCCTGAACCAAAAGTCACTCGTATATCTTTTGTTAATTCACCAGTCTTGTGTCCTTCTCACTCTCCCTTCCCTTCTCTCTCTCTCCTCTCTCTCTCTCTCTCGTCATATTTCCCTTTCTTTGTTTTTTTTTAATCATGTTATCGTGTATATATTGTATATTTCTGTACATTTCTTTTTTCTTTTCATCAATCGCATTTCATTCTTATTTTTTTTTTTAAGGTGTAGTTGTTTTGTACACTTTTCAGAGTTATTTGCAATTATTATTTATTGATATTATAATGTGCTATATGTTTTTCATTGGACTCCGATACCCAGAGTTTGGGTTGTGAGTAAATAAACTTTCAAACTTTTCAAACTTTCAAACTTTCAAACACACACTCACATAAGCACTGATCTAAACCTCTAGTCAACTACTTAATAATATTATGTGACTGTTGTTAGATATCTACATACACTGTATTTGCATAATGCACCGTAGCATAATACTGAATACGCTTTCTGAAATTGTAATGCCTCGGTGAAAACTATCCCTCAGACTACCTCATGTATTTCTTTAAATATTTCCTGGCAGATTTTGCAGAACCCTTTGTTTGTTTGTTTGTTTGTTTGCTTGCTTGCTTTTTTACATGCTTGAGCCCAATGTCATTCTACGTCAAGGGGACCATGCAATGCAGATGCGTATTGGCTTGTAGTTCTCATGATACCCTCATCATCACCTACATGTGGCCTAGAGATTATCATAATAATTATGGCTTTATGAGACATATTATATTTGTAATATTTTTCTTCCATTTTGCTTCAGATTGCATAATTGGATATGCCTACAAAAAAATAACAACAACAAAATAAACAAACTTCCAAGCCAAGATTCTGTTGATTATATCCTTCAATCACTGATAAGATTACCATTTAACACGTATGGAAAACACCTTCCCCTGGACTGAGCGTAACTAATATCATTTCCCTGCCGTGTTATTTGTTAACCGCATTAGTAACATGGAAACATTTGAGTTAGGCTCCGGCTAGGAAAATGTGCGCTCCAATGTTGTTGTTGTTGTTGTTGCTTCTTTTTTTTTTTTTTTGAGTACTCAAAGCAATGATGTCATTGACAAAATTTTGGATTGGTGCCATGGTGAAGTTGGCCCTAACGTACTCGTGGATATGAACTTTCAGTGGGAAAATGTGAAAATGAATTTGATTATAGCAACGGCGTAAATCCGTACTGAGGAGTGGGGGGGATGGTCACCATCACCACGATTACAAGCCCATAACCGGACCGGCGCAGCCTTGGGGGGGGGGGGGGGGGGGGGAGAAGCTTGGTGCCCCCCCCCCACACACACGCACACTTTACAGGGATCGGATGTCCCACTCTTTTGCATGAAATATAAAGTGAGAGGAAAGTGGCAGCAAAAATATGAAGAATTTTTGTTCTTGTTGTTGCTTTTTTTTTGCTTGTCAGATGACTTGCGGCGGAAAATCAGACCTTAAAAGTATGAAGACATTTTTTGTTTTTGAAATATCTGTGAGAGAGAGTGGAGCGACCGGGTTAACGGGGGGAGGGTGTGTATGGGGGGGGGGGTTGTCCCTCTCCCACACGAGGAAGATTTTGCATTTTCAGACCTGAAATTCAGCGATCTGGTGCACACTTTTGGTGAAATTTTTGTTTGTTTTTTTTCTTTAAAAAACCAATAGAAAATGAAATATTCACAATATATTATTGAATGACTAAATCGTGGTATTTCAGCTCTTGCTCCGCCTGTGCGACATCACTGTGAAGGCCTACTAAATAGTGGGGCCTATCACCGGCGTAGACAGGATTGGGGGAGCGGTTATGAGATCGTGAGGGAGCGAAGCAAGCGGGGAGGGGGGGGGGAGGGTATGGTAGGGGGTTTCTCCCTCCCACGGTGAAATCTTTTTACATTGAAAATTTTGACATTTTACAGTCCAAAAACTGCCGTTTGTAGCTATATTCTTCGCTTTGGAAATTAAGGGGGGAGGCACACCGTGCGCAACTGCTGTCAATCACTGGCAGCAACATCAGGAGAATGGCATAGCGATTAAATGCGAGCGAGCGGAGCGAGCGAGCTTGAAAATTTTGACATAGGCCCTAATGCTTTTACATGCTAAAAACTGCCGTTTGTAGCTATACTTCTTTGCTTAATTGGAAATCAAGGGGGGCCGCACCGGGCGCAACTGTTGTCAATCACTGGCAGCAACATCAGGAGAATGTTATAGCGATTAAATGCGAGCGAGCGAAGCGAGTGAGCTAGAAAATTTTGACATTTTACAGTCCCAAAACTGCCGTTTGTGGCTGTATTTTTTTGCTTTGGAAATTAAGGGGGCGCACCGGGTGCAACTGCTGGCAATTACTGGCAGCAACATCAGGAGAATGGCATAATGCGAGCGAGTGAAGCGAGTGAGCTTGAAAATTTTGACATTTTACAGTCCCAAAACTGCCGCTTTTGGCTGTATTTCTTCGCTTTGGAAATTAAGGGGGGCGCACCGGGCGCAACTACTGGCAGTTACTGGCAGCAACATCAGGGGAATGGCATAACGATTGAATACGAGCGAGCGAAGCGAGTGAGCTTGAAAATTTTGACTTTTTACAGTCTCAAAACTGTCGTTTGTAGCTATATTTTTCGCTTTGGAATTAAGGGGGGGGGGGCGCACCGGGCACAAATGCTGGCAATTACTGGCAGCATGCAACATCAGGAGAATGGCATAACGATTAAATGAAAGCGAGCGAGTTTGAAAATTTTGACACTTTACAGTCCCCATACTGTCGTTTGTGGCTGTATTTTTTCGCTTTGGAAATCAAGGGGGGGGGGGGGGACACACCGGGCGCAACTGTCGGCAATTACTGGCAGTAACATCAGGAGAATGGCATAACGATTAAATGCGAGCGAGCGAAGCGAGTGAGCTTGAAAATTGCGATATTTTACAGTCCCAAAAACTGTCCTTTGTGGCTGTATTTTTTCGCTTTGGAAATTAAGGGGGGCGCACCGGGCGAAAATTGCCGGCAGTTACTGGCAGCAACATCAGGAGAATGGCATAATGATCAAATGCGAGCGAGCGAAGCGAGTGAGCTTGAGAATTTTGACATTTTACAGTCCCCCAAACTGTCGTTTGTGGCTGTATTTTTTCGCTTTGGAAATTAAGGGGGCGCACCGGGTGCAACTGCTGGCAATTACTGGCAGCAACATCAGGAGAATGGCATAATGCGAGCGAGTGAAGCGAGTGAGCTTGAAAATTTTGACATTTTACAGTCCCAAAACTGCCGCTTTTGGCTGTATTTCTTCGCTTTGGAAATTAAGGGTGGCGCACCGGGCGCAACTACTGGCAGTTACTGGCAGCAACATCAGGGGAATGGCATAACGATTGAATACGAGCGAGCGAAGCGAGTGAGCTTGAAAATTTTGACTTTTTACAGTCCCAAAACTGTCGTTTGTAGCTATATTTTTCGCTTTGGAAATTAAGGGGGGGGGGGGCGCACCGGGCACAAATGCTGGCAATTACTGGCAGCATGCAACATCAGGAGAATGGCATAACGATTAAATGAAAGCGAGCGAGTTTGAAAATTTTGACACTTTACAGTCCCCATACTGTCGTTTGTGGCTGTATTTTTTCGCTTTGGAAATCAAGGGGGGGGGGGACACACCGGGCGCAACTGTCGGCAATTACTGGCAGTAACATCAGGAGAATGGCATAACGATTAAATGCGAGCGAGCGAAGCGAGTGAGCTTGAAAATTGTGATATTTTACAGTCCCAAAAACTGTCCTTTGTGGCTGTATTTTTTCGCTTTGGAAATTAAGGGGGCGCACCGGGCGAAAATTGCCGGCAGTAACTGGCAGCAACATCAGGAGAATGGCATAATGATCAAATGCGAGCGAGCGAAGCGAGTGAGCTTGAAAATTTTGACATTTTACAGTCCCCCAAACTGTCGTTTGTGGCTGTATTTTTTCGCTTTGGAAATTAAGGAGGCGCACCGGGCGAAAACTACTGGCAATTACTAGCAGCAACATCAGGAGAATGGCATAATGATTAAATGCGAGCGAGCGAAGTGAGCGAGCTTCAAAATGTTGACATTTTACAGTCCCCAAACTGCCGTTTGTAGCTATATTTTTCGCTTTGGAAATTAAGGGGGGGGGGGGCGCATCGGGCGAAAACTGCTGGCAATTACTAGCTGCAACATCAGGAGAATGGCATAATTATTAAATGCGAGCGAGCTTCAAAATTTTGACATTTTACAGTCCAAAAACTGCCGTTTGTAGCTATATTTTTTTGGTTTGGAAATTAAGGGGCCGGGGCGCATCGGGCGCAACTGCTGCCATTCACTGGCAGCAGCATCAGGAGAATGGCATAGCGATTAAATGCGAGCGAGCGGAGCGAGCGAGCTTTAAAATTTTGACATTTGCCGTTTGTGGCTGTATTTTTTTGCTTTGGAAATTAAGGGGGCGCACCGGGTGCAACTGCTGGCAATTACTGGCAGCAACATCAGGAGAATGGCATAATGCGAGCGAGTGAAGCGAGTGAGCTTGAAAATTTTGACATTTTACAGTCCCAAAACTGCCGCTTTTGGCTGTATTTCTTCGCTTTGGAAATTAAGGGGGGCGCACCGGGCGCAACTACTGGCAGTTACTGGCAGCAACATCAGGGGAATGGCATAACGATTGAATACGAGCGAGCGAAGCGAGTGAGCTTGAAAATTTTGACTTTTTACAGTCTCAAAACTGTCGTTTGTAGCTATATTTTTCGCTTTGGAAATTAAGGGGGGGGGGCGCACCGGGCACAAATGCTGGCAATTACTGGCAGCATGCAACATCAGGAGAATGGCATAACGATTAAATGAAAGCGAGCGAGTTTGAAAATTTTGACACTTTACAGTCCCCATACTGTCGTTTGTGGCTGTATTTTTTCGCTTTGGAAATCAAGGGGGGGGGGGGACACACCGGGCGCAACTGTCGGCAATTACTGGCAGTAACATCAGGAGAATGGCATAACGATTAAATGCGAGCGAGCGAAGCGAGTGAGCTTGAAAATTGTGATATTTTACAGTCCCAAAAACTGTCCTTTGTGGCTGTATTTTTTCGCTTTGGAAATTAAGGGGGGCGCACCGGGCGAAAATTGCCGGCAGTTACTGGCAGCATCATCAGGAGAATGGCATAATGATCAAATGCGAGCGAGCGAAGCGAGTGAGCTTGAGAATTTTGACATTTTACAGTCCCCCAAACTGTCGTTTGTGGCTGTATTTTTTCGCTTTGGAAATTAAGGGGGCGCACCGGGTGCAACTGCTGGCAATTACTGGCAGCAACATCAGGAGAATGGCATAATGCGAGCGAGTGAAGCGAGTGAGCTTGAAAATTTTGACATTTTACAGTCCCAAAACTGCCGCTTTTGGCTGTATTTCTTCGCTTTGGAAATTAAGGGTGGCGCACCGGGCGCAACTACTGGCAGTTACTGGCAGCAACATCAGGGGAATGGCATAACGATTGAATACGAGCGAGCGAAGCGAGTGAGCTTGAAAATTTTGACTTTTTACAGTCCCAAAACTGTCGTTTGTAGCTATATTTTTCGCTTTGGAAATTAAGGGGGGGGGGGGGCGCACCGGGCACAAATGCTGGCAATTACTGGCAGCATGCAACATCAGGAGAATGGCATAACGATTAAATGAAAGCGAGCGAGTTTGAAAATTTTGACACTTTACAGTCCCCATACTGTCGTTTGTGGCTGTATTTTTTCGCTTTGGAAATCAAGGGGGGGGGGGGACACACCGGGCGCAACTGTCGGCAATTACTGGCAGTAACATCAGGAGAATGGCATAACGATTAAATGCGAGCGAGCGAAGCGAGTGAGCTTGAAAATTGTGATATTTTACAGTCCCAAAAACTGTCCTTTGTGGCTGTATTTTTTCGCTTTGGAAATTAAGGGGGGCGCACCGGGCGAAAATTGCCGGCAGTTACTGGCAGCATCATCAGGAGAATGGCATAATGATCAAATGCGAGCGAGCGAAGCGAGTGAGCTTGAGAATTTTGACATTTTACAGTCCCCCAAACTGTCGTTTGTGGCTGTATTTTTTCGCTTTGGAAATTAAGGGGGCGCACCGGGTGCAACTGCTGGCAATTACTGGCAGCAACATCAGGAGAATGGCATAATGCGAGCGAGTGAAGCGAGTGAGCTTGAAAATTTTGACATTTTACAGTCCCAAAACTGCCGCTTTTGGCTGTATTTCTTCGCTTTGGAAATTAAGGGTGGCGCACCGGGCGCAACTACTGGCAGTTACTGGCAGCAACATCAGGGGAATGGCATAACGATTGAATACGAGCGAGCGAAGCGAGTGAGCTTGAAAATTTTGACTTTTTACAGTCCCAAAACTGTCGTTTGTAGCTATATTTTTCGCTTTGGAAATTAAGGGGGGGGGGGGCGCACCGGGCACAAATGCTGGCAATTACTGGCAGCATGCAACATCAGGAGAATGGCATAACGATTAAATGAAAGCGAGCGAGTTTGAAAATTTTGACACTTTACAGTCCCCATACTGTCGTTTGTGGCTGTATTTTTTCGCTTTGGAAATCAAGGGGGGGGGGGGGGACACACCGGGCGCAACTGTCGGCAATTACTGGCAGTAACATCAGGAGAATGGCATAACGATTACATGCGAGCGAGCGAAGCGAGTGAGCTTGAAAATTGTGATATTTTACAGTCCCAAAAACTGTCCTTTGTGGCTGTATTTTTTCGCTTTGGAAATTAAGGGGGGCGCACCGGGCGAAAATTGCCGGCAGTTACTGGCAGCAACATCAGGAGAATGGCATAATGATCAAATGCGAGCGAGCGAAGCGAGTGAGCTTGAAAATTTTGACATTTTACAGTCCCCCAAACTGTCGTTTGTGGCTGTATTTTTTCGCTTTGGAAATTAAGGAGGCGCACCGGGCGAAAACTACTGGCAATTACTAGCAGCAACATCAGGAGAATGGCATAATGATTAAATGCGAGCGAGCGAAGTGAGCGAGCTTCAAAATGTTGACATTTTACAGTCCCCAAACTGCCGTTTGTAGCTATATTTTTCGCTTTGGAAATTAAGGGGGGGGGGGCGCATCGGGCGAAAACTGCTGGCAATTACTAGCTGCAACATCAGGAGAATGGCATAATTATTAAATGCGAGCGAGCTTCAAAATTTTGACATTTTACAGTCCAAAAACTGCCGTTTGTAGCTATATTTTTTTGGTTTGGAAATTAAGGGGCCGGGGCGCATCGGGCGCAACTGCTGCCATTCACTGGCAGCAGCATCAGGAGAATGGCATAGCGATTAAATGCGAGCGAGCGGAGCGAGCGAGCTTTAAAATTTTGACATTTTACACTCCAAACACTGCCGTTTGTAGCTATATTTTTCGCTTTTGTTTGTCCCACTTTTATGGGGGAACCATCCCCCCCCCCCATCGACGCCTCTGCATATGAGGGTGCTTTTGTTAAGTGAAAGATCTGCTGCACACTCTTTGATAAATTAGGGAAATATACGTCAATCTCAAAAGTGTACAAAGTCTATCGAAAGGGATCCTGTATAGCGGAGCTTTTGCATGTTTATGATTGCAATACAACGATCTCGTGCGTAGTTCTGGCGATATTTGGACAATTTTCCATTAAGAAAGTTCGAGATTTGTCCTCATCTCGGGAATTGCTTGGGGGATAAATGATTTGTCTGCCTAAACACTTCCGTAGGGGCGGGGCAAATGCCCCTTTGCCCCCCCCCCCCCCCCCGAGATAGATTCGACGCCCCTGATCTTCCCTGGGTGTGCTCATAGATGTATCCTGACTGAGTCACCAGTCACTGTCGTTTCTCAGGAATGATTCAGGAAATGGAGGGGGTTCAATTATGGCAATATAGTTTTTGTTATTGTTTGTTTGTTTTCGTACATAAAATCTTGCAGATGGTCCCCAGTTACTCGCGTCATAGCATGTTTACATAGGCCTATACTATTTGACGTTGTCAGCGTCTGAGCCATACCTTACAGTGTATGTCGATGTTACTTTCTTCGCGAGCGAGCGAAGCGAGCGAGCGCTTGAGAAAATTATGTATACATTTTCCTACAAGATAGAATACTGTTCAGCTCTGTTACCTGTCTGAAGGCCGGCGTACAAACGTCATGCAATATGCCAAAATTGATACAATCACATTTCTGCTTCCTCCATTTTTTTTTCAAAATTCAGGGGGGGGGGGGATGATTGTACAGGCCATCCCCCCCCTCCTCCATTTCAGGGGGGATATATCCCCCCATCCCCCCCCCCCCCGGATTTACGCCCATTATAGGGCCTATTACACTTAATGATATATTTACAGCATTGTGAGCGCTTATTGGTGGGGTATCAGTTATTATTACATTCAGTGATATTTCTGGTTTGTAGTCGTATCCATTGAAATATATACTTGAAAAATATGAGCTTCTGTATCTCTTGATTCAGGTGACCTTGGATTTTGCTGATGACGAAGTAAAACCTGGTGAATCTACTACCATGAAGGTGACATCCCAGGCCAACTCTCTGTGTGGCTTAGGAATCGTTGACAAGAGTGTCCACGTACTAGGTGGAGACAATTCGATAACTTCAAACAAGGTTCGTTTCTCCCCCCACCCCCCCCCCCCGGGTTTCTCCTCACCATGGTTCAGCTTATTACACATGGCAGTTATTCACTGTTTTAGCCCGATGATTTGAATCCAAATATACGTTTCCCCTTTTATTCATGTTCCATGAAGGTTTTCACATTAACGCATATTTTCAACCATGGTCCGAATCCTACCATTGTAAAGCACTTTAAATGCACAGAATCATCGCCAGTTCAGATGAAGGAATTCGATTATTTTATGTACTTCTTTATGATGTGGTCGTCTGTGACTACACTTAACTGGCACTTCGACGAAGTACGCCATTCTCGTCATTATGTTTAATATGACCCTAGATATAGGTACGTATAGTATCATTACTCAATTGCTTAAAATCTGTTCCGATTCAGTCTCGTTCTTAAACGTTCTATCGGGCTTAATGTCAAAGACATTTTCTTTAAATCCTGAATGTAATTGTAGCACCCTGATTGCAGGAATCATCTTTGTGTACTTATCATGTAAGAAGGATTTACTATTTTGGATGGCGTGTGATTGCAAGTTATGCTTTTATGCATTATTTTACATGCCATGAAACACGTTATAGCTCCGCCGCAGTTAAGCTAGGTAAATCTGTACACAGGTTCAAAAAGAGTGAAGCAAATCTGTGTGTGGTGGGTGTTATTTTCTCTTTTTTTTTGCGGGGTCCTAAAGTCACCAAGGAAGAGGGTTGTAGTCCCCGTATTTACTTTGTGCATGACTAAGTACTGCGTTTACATCATTATCTTCCACCATACTACGGACCCTGTGAGAGAAATAGAAATCGAATATCATATACAGCAAGAATAATGTGTCTCTACCCACAATATGAGGTAAGGCCGAGGTGACAAGATTAAAGCTTTGGAACATAAGAGGCTGTAATAGGGAGCTTTAGATTTTCGCGACGGGGCCGTACAGAGGGGAAAAACAAACAAACAAACAAACAAACAAACAAACAAACATGTTCTGAGCATGCGCAAAAGCGCGCATCAAGTCGATCTATTTATAGCTCGCGTCGTCTGAGTTTTTCACTATGCGTTCTGTGCTATTTCTACGTCCGCTGAATTCACGACGTAGAGAGCTACCTGATGCACCGATCATATAAAAGGGGCGCTATCTTTATACGTTGCGTCCCAGCGTAATCTAAAACTACTTTTCAGCATGGAGAGAGGAGAACGTCCAACGCACTTGTCGTCTCAAGCGTCCGCGCCGCAAATCTAAAGCTCCCTATTATAAATGCGGGTACGCGAATTGATTCCACTTGAAAAGGTGCATGGCAGATCTTCGATCGCATAAATGGTAAACATACCTTAACTCTAGGCAATGTGTCTTCCATTCTGTATGTCTTTTCGTACAGCTTATCGAGGCTGTCAGACGGTATCAGTTGGAACGCTATGGAATGTTTTACGACTCTAGCTCCAGTTGTCAAGACTCGTCTTATCCCTGGTACCTTGACAGGAGGAGAAGGAGGAGGAGGAGGAAGAGGACTTCCGTTCCTTACTTTTACGGTGGTGGATCATCATTCGAAGACTCCTCAAAGGCATTCAAGGTACGATCAATTAAGTCAAAAAGAAAAAGGGGATGATATTTGGCGAGTTTTCACCTAGTTATATAGTATCCTTTGTACAGAATACTCTTTTATTGCCCACTTTCTCATAAAATCTCCTCCAACTTAATACGCATTCTGCTGTCAGATAAAGATTTTTTTTTTTCAGGCAATTTGAGCATTCTAAAAAGCTACTTTCTACTTTCTATGATACAAATGCTAGTAATTCGAAGTTCCTCATCTTAACTGAAAGCTCATTGTACGTTTAAGCATAACCCAGCATAATAATCTTGCCTGCACGTCTTCTAAATATCATTATGTTAACAGGCATCCGCCGCGATACTGTCATAAATAGAGTTCAACCTTTAATGTGAGTATTATGTAGATGGAAGACTGCATATCATTTTGTTGTATTCATTATTCTTTCAGGACATTGGCATGATCTACCTGACAAACATGGGTGTTGAGACCAAACCGTGCAGATGTAAGTCCTTTAAGTATGCGCTATTTGACTGAATGTAGACTGTTTGGCATAGTGTACATAATTATCATTTTGTTTTCCAAGGATAAAAACACTTTGTAGATACCTATTGTTCAGGGACTATAACAGAAAAGTAAAAGAGTAAAGGCAAGGAACCACAGATTCGAAGAACACGCTAATACTGGAGCAGTGATGATGAACGAAATGAAAGAAAATTATTACAAAAATGGTATGAACGCATGTAAACAGGGAAAAGGAGAAAGAGAAGAGAGAGGGGGAGAAAGAGAGACCGAGAGAAAGGTTGTATGATTCTGTCTAAATTTACGGAGAAATTAAAAGAGTATGCCTACTGGTGATGGTGGAGAAGCAGACTTATTTGAAGCCTTTTTCTCTTCTTAAATGCTGTCCATTTGTATCTCTTGATATCAGCTTTTCCAGAGGTTTACTACCGAGGTGGTTTTGATGCACCACAGGCCGTGCCGATTGCTCAAGAAAATATTGTTCAAGACAGTATTAGCGTTGGTCCACAGGAGACACCCGCTGTTCAAGTTCGCAGTTACTTCCCAGAGACATTCTTATGGGACTTGGTGAAAACTAAGTGAGTGCTGTTTAAAGCTGGGTTTCCTCCTACAGACTTATCCTTTACTATAATGTACGTTCAACAACAAGGCAACTGGTTAAATTCACCGAGGAGTCTTTTGTAAGATGAGAAGGCGATACGACGACTTGTTGACATGCACTCGCTAAGGCAAGGTACCTTGATCAGGAGGAAAAGACGAGATGGCAACATTGCCTGGGCACAGTTTCCCCAGGAATGTTGCTTCCTTGCCCTGTTTCCCTAGACAAAGCGCCTCCGTAGTCGAGTTGGTAGAAATCGTTTTCTCCACTTCTTGTCCTTAAAAAAAGTCGCTTGGACGGGTTGGAACAAGTCACCTGGGCTCCTCGTAACTTCCCGCAAAAGGGACAAACCTAATTTAGTAATATATTGCTCGAAATCTACAAATAATCAGACAAGCAATCAGATTCTATTTCGCAAACAAGAAACATAATGATGTCACGTTCAGACCAATTAATACCATCATCGAGTCATGTTTGGTATGTTTAATACGACTTCAGGAAATATTTCATGGAAGGCCATCTGAAACAAACAACAGACAAACAATCCACGATTTATGCTTTCTTAACATGGTCCACATTGCATGACATTATGGTACCGATGTTATTTCCACCTTCAAATATTAATGTATGTTTATATGATGATATTGAATACAAGTCAAAATCTAGGATGTAAAATTACTAAATATCCACCACTTCTTTGTCTCAACATCTCTTTGTTCCTCAGTACCTCTGGCTTAGAGATGATTTCTCTTCAAACTCCTCATACCATTACCGAATGGGTGGCCAACGGTTTCTGCATCTCACCGGAGAATGGTTTGGGCGTGGCGCCGTCCGCCTCGTTCCGAACCTTCCAGCCCTTCTTCCTTACATTCTCCCTCCCTTACTCCGTGATAAGGGGCGAAAATGTCCCCATCACAGTCAGTGTTTTCAACTATTTGGAGGAATGTTTGGTGGTAAGCACCTAAAATATAACCCATCTTTCAATTTGATTTCTTGCTGCTTGGAAAAAATTATGGTACTACTTTCCTCTATAACTCATATTTTGACCATCTTTATTTAAAATTCAATTCAAGCTCCTTTGAGCATCATAGTCCCGATCGAACAGCATGACATATTTTAGACAGTCAGCTTACCCTAAAGGGCATTGGCTCGTAAGGAGTTCTTTCGCCGAGATAAAATTCAAGATAGTTCCTTTCTGCTAGCAATGTAACTTAACTTGGAAAAAAAAAATTGTGGGTGATAACAGCATCGCTTCATCTCATTCGTTCATCCTCTTTATATATTCAAGTGGTTGCGACCGACAAAAAACAAATAAACAAACAATATAACTTTCTTACCCTATGTCGGATTCGCACAAACCTTATATGGGGCCTATAGTCTGTGTGTTTGACTTCATTCTATAGTTATCAAGTCAGCTTTAAGGTGGAAAGTAGTATGAATTTCTAGCATTTAAGCTGAAGCAGTTCGTGTCTTTAAATAATTGATGTGTCTTCCTTCATTTTTAAGATACAGGTCTTTAAATGCGGCTTTGTTGGATCAATCTTGCTAAGATTTTCTTTAAAATCTCTTTTACACACACATACACAAAATGAAAAACTAAAACCAATTATGTAATGGAACTGAAATAATGATAAATCAGTTGCCTCCAGGAACAGCTTGTGGCATATGGCAACGAAATGGGGATTTAAAACATTCTTGGGGGAAATGATAAACACCGTTTTAACACCTATTTGATACACATTGTAAAACTAAATAAATGCATATAAATATGATGCAATCCTTTTCTTACTCTCAGGTGAGATTAACTCTTCAAGACTCGAGTGAGTTCGAACTACTCAATGGCTCAAGGAGTCGAGACATTTGCGTTTGTGGTGGAAATGGAGCGTCGCTGGAGTTCAGAATCCGTCCCGATATTATCGGCCAGATGGCACTCGAAGGTATCTTCGTAATAGTTCCCTTAATAGATATTTTGATTAACGCTTGTGGAGCCCTTGCTGAAGTTTGGTTGTCGTTGCAGTTTGAATGGGAGAGCTATTTACAATTATTCTATTCTTACTTGTTATCAATTTTACTGTCATTACTAGTTTTGTGTGTGTGTGTGTGTGTGCTATTATTATTCAGCGTTATTATCTTTAAATAGGAGCAAGTAAGTAGTGCCGGATAATTTGTACGAATTGAATATAATTTGAATGCTCTTTACAGCTGCCGTGACTTGATCTCGTCTCGTAGACAGCGTCAATTATCTTTGCATGACAGGTTCTGTTTTTGTGTGTATGTTTGTTTGTTTGTTTGTTTGTTTATGTAATCACGGGGTTAAAAGCCTTCAAAGATGACATTCTAAAATCTTCAGATGGGAAAGACAATTAGATTGGGTGAAAAAAAAATGTTTTTTTGTTGTTGTAGCATGAGAGTATGGCATCTATTCAGTCATTTATGCAATTAGTTAGACTGAGATATTTTAAACAAAACATTGGGCGCTTTCAATGCCTTTTATTTGCATCCATTTACATTGCTGCATTGTGAGAATATTCCTGTTTAATATGTAAATCTCAGCATAAATTTAATTCCATGTTTATCTAATTCATTGCAGTGCACGGTGAATCTGTACAAGACTCTAACACGATGTGCGGAAACCAGATCGTCAGTGAGCAAACTGGTGCTCAGGACGCCATCCGACGGCAACTTCTTGTCAAGGTGAAAAGCAACCCATTGAGACACAAAGAATTTCGTATAATAAAACATATACATTTAACATGTAGGACGCACCGTTAAAACTACGATGCGTCGCCGATTTACAGAGTATTCTAAACCACGGAGTATTCTGGAATCACGACCACACACTAATAAAACCCAAGATGCGCGATAAGCATGAAGCGGTGGCAGCTCCATCAAGTTGTTCCCCTCATTCGCACCATTGATTTTTAGGAACGATTTGTTGAAATGACGCGAGAACCAAAGTTGAATGTGCGCGATATATGCTCAATCTCTCATGCTACATATATGAAAATATAATCCGATGAGCATTCTGGCACACCCAGTTGGAATACAACACATGACATACAGTGTATAATATGATACGACGTACATGACTTCTCCAGACTGAAAGTAGAAAAAGAAACAAAAGCAGTCATACCAATAGTCTGACTCGGAGTATGTTGCGATGTCCGTTCAATGCTAGTAAAACATCCGCGTGAGATCATTTTTGATTTTCCTGTTTGTGATTTCTTCCTAATTCTTTATAAGTGATGTGTGGCTTTCATCTCCCTACCGCGACGAAAATTGTTGTTATTTTTTTTTCTTTTTGTGTTTTTGCTCTAGCGCTCTTTAGTTTTCTGTTGGGAGCTTTCTTTTGAGAGAAAATCCAAGTTTGACAGGCACAGCGAAAAAGAAGGCAGAATGGTTAAAGCTTTCTTGGAGTTAGGTATTTTAAAAGGAAGTTTACAGCTTCTGTGCAGAAATTCATTTCTAAACAATCTCCACTGTATAACCAAATCACTCCCGTTGCGTGTTTATTTAAACGTAATACGTTTCAATCACCATTTATGAATACATACTTAGCTAATGAAAGTTGCTTACAGTTGTTTTTTACATCTCTTCATTAACACTGCCAGGAGGTGGTAACTTATGTCTACACGGTGCTACTGTAAATAGCTTATTTCACGATGGGTCAGAAATGTACAGTACAACTAGACTCGAGTAGCAAAGATGATGCAGACTCTCTCACTGTCTTTCATTGTCATCGTCTGTGTAGAGAATCCATCATTTCAATCCGATGGACCTATTCTTTCATACTTTCCGACAAACTCCTGTGTTCAAATAACTCAAGTTTCTTTGATATTGTGTTGAGATTGCTGAGATTGCTGTGTTGAGATTGTTATTCATTCCTCTGTCTCTTGTCGTTTTCTTTCTTCGTCTCATTGCTAGGCCGAGGGAGTCCCAGATGGGTTTACCATAAGTGAATACATCTGTCTCCAAGGTGAGTATTGCGCCTGACAGATGTGTAAAATAAAAAGTCTCGTCCTATGTTCCGCTATCGGTGACAAAATTAATCCCTACTCTGTGGAAAATCGACCTTTGATATCCTTTCAAACGAACATGACTTTGTGTTAGGTTTGCATGTGTGTTATTACATTAACATAGTTATGAGCGCCAATCTTAATTTCAGTACAAATCGTTGACTATCAACAGCTGCAGAGAAATTACAATGTTTCCTCACACATATTTCACAGGATTTGATAACTGATCATCGTACCGATAAATGAGATGTTCCTACACTCATTAAGAATGTCGAAGTAACAATTTTCTTGATGTTGTCCAAAATATTTTTCAGAATGTTAAAGCTGGCCTCTTGCTTGATGTAGAAACTCTGAAAATTGTAATCAGAACTAAAGCAGCTTGTGTTTAATTGTTTTAAACACAGCTGCGCAGAATCTGATTATCTGTTCAAAGCAATAGTAGAACATTTTCCTTGTTCAGTTTTGAATTTCATTTTTATGGAGGTCATGATCATTGCAATGATGTTGTCTCCCAGACTTGTGTTAAACAAAGCTGATTAAAGCGTCTGTCAGAGACAACCAGCGAAAACAAAGATTTTATTTTATTGCATGCAGGATGCTGGTCTCCGTCACTTAATAATTTACAACTGAATAGTTTCTTTGAAAGCTAAAATCATGACCCGTTCCAAAATGAATTGGTTTGAATGTTATACATGTCGGTGTTTTTATTCGTATCTTTGATTACGTATGAGAGCATGTTGTGTACTACGTGCTGATACTGCTTTGGAATACAGGAATCAAACAAGTATATCAAATCTGATTGTATTTCGCAGATCACCGCCATCGCGTTTTCGACGAGAATTACAGGAACAGGAAGCCCACAAATTTCGTGGATGATTCTGTGTCCGGAAAAATTGTCGTCACAGGTAAGGCTTTGACACTGGAATACAAAGAAATCATGACACTTAAGGATGGGAGTAAGTGGAAATTCTGTTATGTGATCTTTGATAATCAACCTGTGGCCTACTCAGAATACTGCCTCGGCGGTCACCCCGTCTTTCTCTTTGTTAATCCTGTAGTATCAGGCTATACTAGTTTTAAAGAGAGACAAATTAAATGAAAGTAATTTTGAAGGAGATGCTTTTCGACTATCGATATAACAGAAGGCTCAGAATAACCAAAATGAAGGGAATTCCTCCCTCTGATATAAATGTTGATACTGTAAGCCCCTATCTATTTGATGCGCAAATGATTATCTCGTCATAATGAAGTTGGCAACATTCAGTTTCACTGCATATCCTGTATTGAAAAAATATTTCGTGGAACTGGTCATATTTTATGAGATTAAGGTTCCTGTTTCTCTTTCTCTGAAATTGGCAACTTTTTGTAACTTTTTTTTATTTTGTGCAGATTTGATGAATTTAACCATTTGATGAATTTGTGCAGATTTGACGAATTTAACCATTTTGGTGAATTTGTGCAGATTTGATGAAATTCATCAAATCTGCACTAAATAAAAAAGAAGTTACAACAAGTTACCAATTTCAGAGAAAGAGAAACAGGAACCTTAATCTTATAAAATATGTTCTGCCAAAATTGAGAATTAGCTATAGATTTAACTATCAAGATGCTTTTCAAAGTTGTGATCATTACAAAAACCAACTGCATCAAACATCGGACATGTAGTTTCTGTGACTTGGCATTTCTGAAGCAACTAGCAGATGTGCAGTTTGATTACATCGCTCTTGCAGCTCTATATTCCCGAATCACAAACCAATATGTAAGTTTTTTATTATAGCAGATAGTCTCCTATGCAAGTCGTAAAATTCATGCAAAGATTTTTCCACTATATACCGTCACCCAAACTCTGGTTTGTTATTTTCCAGGCGACATGCTGGGACCCACTGTGGACAACCTGGAGCACTTGATTCGTCTTCCCACAGGTTGTGGGGAGCAGAACATGCTCGGTTTCGTGCCCAACATCGTGACACTTGAGTACCTGACGGCCACCAACCAGCTAGAGCCAGATGTGGAAAAGAAGCTCAAGTCGAACATGCAAGTTGGGTACCAACGCGAGTTGAATTACCGCCATCCTGACGGCTCCTACTCGGCGTTTGGCGGAAGGGATGGATCTGGTAAGCAAACCAAGGTGTTTTATAGTATACATATAGGCCTACACAAAGTGATATATTTTGTCCCGATATCCACTCAAAGGGAATTTAACTTGCACTGTGTGTAATAACATGAAGGTGTGTCTTTGTTTGATTTTAAGCCACCTGTTTAAGATTTTTACTCCAAAATTTAGTGTCCTTTTTCCTGAAGTCTGCATTCAAAGGTTTACAAGAGATTCGTATTAATATTTTTATTGGTTATCATATCATTTTAAACCTCTATTTCACACAACAACATGTAGAATCCATTAAAAAGGAGGTCGATAGTTGTATTCATATATTATGATCCCAATACGTTTGAAAGGAATGGACTGCTATGTGTATATTCCGATCATCCCTTTCGCAAGGATAGCCTCCCAATAGGATGCCAAAGTGTGCTGTCAAAGCCATTCATTGTCATGGAAACTGGTTCTACACAACTTCACTTGGTCCTAATACCCAACATTGTTTCTAACGTGCTTGCGTCTGGTTTCGACCCAAGATACAATAAAAGACTGCAACACTACTCTGTAAAATGTAACGTTGACAAGGGTTTCTTTTATAAAAGTTCACACTGAAATGATTATCCTTTTTTTTAGCCATACAGATGCAGATATTGATAGACCCCAGCATTGTGATGAGTCTTGCTACCGTTCTTTCAGAAAATGTAGTGATGTACATGTATACATGATTATAATGCATTTTGTGCTCATATCGTATACTTAGGCAATACATGGTTGACTGCCTTTGTGGTACGCTCCCTGGCCCAGGCATCAAAGTTCATCTTTGTTGATGAGAAGGATCTAAACGTGAGCATTGAATGGCTCAAAGATCATCAGGATGAGGAGACTGGCTGCATTGAGTCCGTTGGTTACCTCGGATACAAGGCTATGATGGTAGGCTGACAGCCTCTTTAAAAATATTTTTCTGTGAAAAGTGGCATTGTTTACTAGTAACTTTCCTAATGATTATCCTAGTAGCTAAAACAGGACAAGTAAAATTCATTATCTAAATGAGATTAAGATTTAGAATCAGTTATGTTGGTCTATACGAGATGGAAAAGCAGTGTCCACAAATTTAGGCATCAAACTTACATTTGAATGAAATTATGTCATAAATATAAGAACATCTACAACAGTAGCATATCCCCTAAATTGATAATGCAAAAGCTATTTTTTCTTTCCTATTGTTTGCTTCGATTATCTGAGGAGATTATTTCCATCGTACTGTGAATCCCATTTTCTTTTTTAATTCAAGTCGGCATGTCTGCATTTTGATTCACTGTGTATAAAAATCAAGAGTGTTTAATCTGTCTCTTCCGTGCAGGGTGGTGTGACTGGACAGTCCATGCTGACCGCCTATGTTGTGGTCACCTACCTCGAAGCTGGTCTTCCCCCTACCGTAAGTTTTTTCTTTATTCATGCAGTATACTCATACATCATACTTATACATTTTGTGAAATATCTCAGATAATTTAGGGGCATGGTTTTGGAAGAGAGTTCCCCTTTCCCTCCTTACGAAAATTACCCGATACATCAAGTATTTTGAGTTTCTCTTTTTAAATGCATACAGACACATATTTCATATATTGACACTGAAAGTTTCCATCGAATTTAGGAGGTGCTAAATGTGATAATGGTGATGAAGGTGATGATGATGATGATGATGATGATGATTGTTATTATTATTATTATTATTATTATGATAATGATGACAAGAACAATCATGAGGAATATAAAAACAGAATTTTGTCTGTAATGATACGGTAAATATGCCAATTATATTATATATATATATATATATATATATATATATATATATATATATATATATATATATATATATATAAAACATGTATATAGGGCTGTATATACAAACACATCCCCGAAACCCCAAAGACGCATTGAAGTGTTGAAATATTGGTACAACCATTAAAAGATGTTTGATGCTAAAAATGCATTGCAATCACTTCTCTTTATCTTAAATATACATGGAGAGAGAGAGACAGAGACAGAGAGAGAGGGACAGAGAGATAAGGGGGCATGAGAGAGATGCCTGTATAATATGTGTAATTATTATGATAACAAACATTATTAGCATCGTCATCATTATCACTATCAATATAAATCGCATAATTTACCATTTGCAGATGAAACAAAAACCCAGCATTAGTGCTTGAAAATAGTCCTAAAATGTGAGTCAGGGATAGAAACAACCACTGTAAAAATTTGAATCCGTATAATCGACGTTAAGTGTTGTTAAATACACAAAATGTGAACAATAGTTATAATAAGACTAAACCGTCTACAGTTACGATTTATTGAGAAAAACGCTGATATCTCCTTATATTTTAGGCTTCATTGCAAAAATTTTATATGGTAGGATGTTTTGTGACACAACAGACCTACACATATGCATCAAATGTGATATCTTGAACATTTTTGACATCACTGCTACCAAAGGTAAACAGGGCCTTTAATGTGGTCCTACGCTTCAAATACAATTTCTTCTGTCTTCAGTACTGTATCTGCACTGTGTTATCATGTATCGTAGGATGCGTATGTCGTGAAAGGTCTACAATGTGCAATGGCTGATCTAAGTTCTGTGGACGACACCTATGCCCTCAGTCAGATAGCGTATGCTCTGGCAATGGCTAGCCGAACTGTAGAGGCGACAAAGATTATGGAGAAGCTAGAAGGGAGATCTGTCAAACAAGGTAAGACACAAACGAAGAGCCATTGTGATGTCGCAATACATGATCATCTTTGTCGTTTCCTCTTAATAAGGAGTGTAATATTCAGGTCATCATGCTGGAATGTGGTTTCGAATATACGACTTGTTTGAAAGTGTAACTCCCATTTTGCAAAGCCATGAAAGAGAACCCCTACACTTAAAACAATGTGTGGGGTCATCCCACGAGACCGACACCCACAAGTCATACGGTCCACGAGACCGACATCAAAAATAGGTCCATGAATCATACAGCTCATGAGTTATACAGCTCACGAGTCATATATTACAACCCATGAGTTCGACACTACGCACAAAAGGCTCACGAGACCGACATTAAGCAAAGAAAGCCCACGAGACCGACACTGCACAATTAAGGCTCACGAGACCGACACTAAGCAAAGAATGCCCACGAGACCGACACTGCACAATTAAGGCTCACGAGACCGACACTATTAGGCAAAGAAGGTTCACGAGACCGACAGGAGGAACAGCGCCATCTACATGTCTGTGCAGGGTATTCCATGAAGGGGAAAATTACATACCTGCGGGTGCAATTCCGTCACGCTATCGAGAGAGAGATTGTAACTTCAAGTTCAAGTTCAAGTTCAAGTTCATATTTATTCGTTTTTTCCACAATATACAAACATAAATCTCACTTTCTTAAGTGACAAAAACAATGCATACAATTGTACAGAGAAGGCAACAATAATAGGAAAAAAAAAACTAACAGTAGCGATACATTGCAATAGGTGCTAAGATAACGAAAGTGAAATGGTTTTCAATATATGCATTGTGTGAAAAAACGGAGGGACCCACTAAAAAGACAGAGCTTGTAGAGTGTGGGCCCCTCTTGTAATAGAAGCCCGATGTAAAAATTGAATTGAAAACAGCAAAAAATCCGCACAAAAAGTTCGTCACAAAAAAGTTTGGGAGCCCACTAAGAGACAGACGAACAAACAGTTATACATAAAACAACAACAAACAGAGTTATGAACATGCAACAGGACTGGGACAGCAACAAGTCTACTTGTATGAGGAAAAACAAGAAACAAACAGACTTGACGACACAAGAGGAAACAAGACTATAGCGTGATAAAGAGGTAACAGAATAAAAAGGAACATGCAACACAGACAACGATCCTCGGAGGTTTGAGGAAGAAAGAGAAGAAGAAAAAAGAATATAGAACAAACCCTTCAACTGCGAAGTATAGGTTAAAGAAAATCTTATAATCAAGGCTTGAGCAATAGCTAGAATAATAAAGAGAACGGCAATGCCGATATTGCGGATGAGTAACAAAGTAAGCCTATTAACTAATCTGATTCTGCGAGTCGTCATTATAAGATTGTAAAAGAAAAGACTTTAATCTCCTTTTAAAGGAGTATATAGCACCATCAACATATCAAAGACATCAAGTAACTATGTATTTCTTCATGTTTGGCTTTTAGAGGGAAGTTCTGTCACGCTACGGGGAGCGACATTGTTACGAATTTATCTCTTTAAAAAAAAATAAAATTGTCCTCTTCATGGAGACCCACCCCCCCCCCCCCAAAAAAAAAAGGTATGAAAAAATAACAAAGGACAAGAACGATGTATGGTTTGATTTTAGATGCCATCGTGCTATTTTCATAGGCTTTTCCAATTTCTAGATAGACGGTTGACAGGATGTAAGTTTTTTTTTTTCACCCTTTTCTTTCTCGCTTCACTAATTAAGTATTCCTTATTAGGTATCCCATCCTCCTGCTTAGACCCGCCTGCTTAGAGTTCAATTTGTATTTTTTTCTGTAACTATAATGTATGACATTTCAAAGGATGAAAACGTTTTATATCGCAGCGATTCACCTCGATTTGGGGCTTGTATTGGTAAAATTATTCTCCTAAAAACGGTCCTTTCTTCATGAAATAGAATATCTGTTTTCATGGATGCACCTTCTTTTTCCGATCCTTAAAGCTACCTTAATAGACGATTATATAGTTTTCTATGAATTTGTACTAAATTAGCACCTTTGCAGATGACTGCTCCCCTTCCATATCATGTAAAGCAAGTGTGCACTGCAACATTCACCATTTTGTGAAATATTTTCGTGTAAACTTCATTTCACAACTGGGTATTATTCTAGTTGGTTGATCAGAATGTCCACATCAATTTATTATATTTATTTTTTCTAAGCAGGTGCTACCAGTATATGTTTTGCGGAAAGAGAAACGAGGGTGTTTTGACATTTTCGAAATTATGTTGAAACATCTCATGCACTTTTACTGAATTTTGTTTATTTTTTTTACAAACACTCAAACACATAAACAATTAAAAATCTGAAACAGTTCAGGAGGTGAGGGAGGGCAAATTTTGACTGGGCAATCCCCTAGCAACTCTCCTTTTCCATCTCTCATATCTTAATTCCTTATGCCATTATGTGGACACCCTATACAATAAATTGGTCTATAGGTGGCGCTGTTGATCCTGTCGGTCTCGTGGGCCTTCTTTGCCTAGTGTCGGTCTCGTGAGCCTCTTTTGCCTAGTGTCGGTCTCGTGAGCTTTGTTTGCCTAATGTCGGTCTCGTGAGCCTTTTGTATGTAGTGTCGAACTCACGGGCTGTATAACTCGTGGGCTTATTTTACTCGTGGGTGTCGGTCTCGTGACGTGCACCCCACTGTGTTACGGTGCCAATGATGTAGTTCAACACAGCTAGAACTCTCCCAAAAAGACGAATATGCTGTCCCATATCCGCGCAACCGCCAACAAACGATCAAAGATACATAAACCAAAACAGAATGAGGGTCAAAGCGATCCGTCAACGTAGAACTTTGTAATAACTGTTACAGCAATCCAGTAGCAGTTCAAGTGATAATCCAAGTGAACATTGAATATTATTATCTCCTGATAGATCCCAAGACTTACCAAAGTAGTAAAAGGAAGTTATGACTTGGTATTGGTGTCATGTTAGGTGGAATAACGTACTGGACCAACAACCGTCCGTCCAGTCTATCGCCAGGCAGCTACTACAGAGCCCCTGCAGACTCTATCACCATCGAGATCAATTCCTACATCATACTCACCGAGTTCCTTCGCTTCGACAGCGCTACAGCAAGGTCTGCAATGGCTAGCACAGTCAGGTGGCTTATATCAAAGCAGGGAGGACAAGGTGGCTTCGTCTCTACCCAAGTGAGTGAGAACTATACTGTATTATGTCTCATAGCACTGATTCGGACAATTTCATATCGCCTAATACCAACGACGTTTATAACACTAACAGCGATAGCCATCATAACACTACCATAGTCGATAAACAATTACAAAATGAAAGTAATTAGAACTGAACAGAAAATGAATGAGCTTTACTCTTTTCTTGGTTCAAGTGGATTTTCTTGTAAATTTCTTTGGTGAATTTTTCACAATATGCCACGACAAGGACTCTGTGAAAAAAAAAAAATCTACTGTAGGCTACTGTATGACTTTTTAATCAATCTTGTCATTGTAGCTCACTGTCTTGAAACGCCCGTCTCACTATTACGTATTTTGTACACTGATAGTGACTATAAGTAATCCAATCTTGTTGTTTTTTTTTTTTCAGCTTACAATCAGCTGGTACATATATATATATATATATATATATATATATATATAGCGAGAGAGAGAGAGAGAGAGAGAGAGAGAGGGAGGGAAAGAGATTAGGAGAGATCAGTTTATTTCATCAAAACAAGAATGATGTATGACAGCCCTGAGGCTGAATTTTACTGCGTGTCATTGCTTAAAATATAAAAAGAGCACAATACAATTCTTCTTCACATTAAACAAAAAAAAAAATGGGCTTTATTACATTTACAACAAATACAATTCTATTTCAAAGTAAGATTTTACGTCAAAAACTAATTGCACATATATGAGTATAATGGATGATTAAATCGACTGATTTGGAATGGAATATATACATGCATACATGTATGTATATGGACTCACATCGTCCCACTACAGCGGTAACATGTGCCAAATCACACATATTATATTACTAAAGGCCAAACATTGACTTTTGTTTCTGGCCACCAAAGCATATCAGTTCTTAAAAAGTGATGGCCCGACATCTACTTCTGGTGGCCCCGTCCACAAGGTTGTTTACCGCAAATGTCGAGCCTTGTATATACCATGATATACAAAATATTCAATGTTTATGAGTGCGATATGGTTCGAATATTTTTGAGCGTGCAAGTTTAATCTTCTATTCGACGACGCAAAGCGGAGTTCAATAGAACGGTTAAACTTGCACCAAAGGCAGTCGCATGAATGATAAAACATGGAATATATGTTTTATACTACTCACGATATAGGTCTGGTCTAGACCAAAATAGATTTTACGTTAAGCCTATCCAGGAAGAGGACTAATATTTAAGCCTAGAACAAGATCTGGCTCTCAAAGTGCGCGTATGCATCAACGCTTTGCGATACACATGTGTGTCCTAGGATCTATTGCACGGTTGGCTCGCTTGATTTACCGTTCAATAGAGGTCTATAGCACTGCCATTAAGTGTGAGCGTGGGATAGGTGATTCTTCTGAATGTCATGTGGCCCGCATTTATCAAATCAGATGGCAAGGATCTATAAATGTGTTGTATAACTCATACTATTTTAAAGTTTTAGTTTGCACACACATACACACACAGTCGTGACTTGGAGCTTTATACCCATGGTTGCTCGTTACGAAGCCTAATCAGTAATGTTTCATATAATCATTTATTGTTCCGTGTGCAGGACACTATCATGGGACTGACAGCCTTGGCCAAATATGCCGCTGGAAGTAGCACCCAGACAGCAATGGGAGTGGAAGTTGCGCTGCTCGCACCGAGACACAAATTTCAACACAGGTTTACCTTAACTCAAGGAAACCTTCGTGTGCAGCAGGAGCAACCGTTCAAGAAATTACCTCTCGAGACCAGAATTCGCTCCAGGGGCCGCGGCTGCGCTTTGGTGCAGGTGAGGTACCCCTACAATCACGATCCTTTCGCGCGCGCGCGCGCACACACACACACACACACACACACTCAAACGGAATGAAACAGTGCTTTAGAATGAAACAGTCCAGCATTTACGTATTTAAGTTTTCTGTAAGTATAACCTCCGCTGGAATCAAATATTACTCAGTTGCTTTGTTTAATGGACTTTTTAACATTTATGTACCCAAAAATGAAAGCAGAAATAAATCAAAACAAACAAAATAAACGAACAGACAACCACATACATACACACTTATATTTATTCACACACAGTAGGAAGAACAATAATAGAGAATGAGATATGTTTATCACATGTCTCGGAAGTAAATGTAGGGTATATTCTGGCAGTTACTCGTTTAAGTATTCTCTACTGAAAGACTTCATTCAGTTGGCAGTCTCCCTCAGACATAACCTTATCATATTCAAACTCTCTTTACCGCTGTTTTCCAGTCTAATCTAACAAGTTTTTCAGGATTTTTTTTTTTGTAGTCGGACATACAAAGTTTTAACATTGGAAGACTCGCTATAGTTTTTCAGTCATATCATACACATGTACATTGGAAAAGGCGCTGCTGGTAATGCATTAAAAAAATCTCTCAATTCAATTCAATCTTTGCAAAATATATAGATATTTTTTAGATGACATCGGGAAGAATAATTGTATTATTCATGTCAAATGGTCAAAAAAATAGCAATGATGAATTAGTGATGACTTTTATGGGGGAGAGGAATATAGTTGTGAAATCATATATGGACCAAGATTCTGACTTATTTATGTTTTTGTAGTTCAATCAACCGATGTCAAAACTGCGCTGACTTGGTTCAATTTTGCTTACATGTTTGCGACTGATACAACTTCTTACATTTGTATATAGTAAAAACGTACATTTTTGAAACTCAAATATTTTCTTATGTCTAAATATGACGAATCTCTTTTTGTGTTTTGTTGTATGTATGAACTTTTCCTAGTAGCAGCATTGCCCTACAAATAAACATTGAAATGTTCCGTTAATCACTTGCTTAGACTTCTTCCCTTACAGGTTGTGGTCAACTACAATGTCTACCCAGACGAATCACAAAGCTCGTTTGCCCTTAAGTCATCAGCAGTCCCGCTTGGAAGCAAGAAAGGAAATTGCCACAACTATAGAATCTTTACCAGAGTCAGGTAATGGATGATACATGTAATGTATGATGGGCCTCATCTTGCTTCAGACAACTGATGATGGTGATAAAGAATGATGCTGTAGTATCATAGATGGTGGCGGACCTAAAGGGGAATTTGTCTAAAAAAATAATTATTAATAAGGATTTTGTGACTGCAGAACACATCAATGTATAATTTGAAGAAAAATGCGTTTGAAATTTTCAGCTTTGGATGAATTACATCAGTGGATAAGAAGGCTCGAAAAGTTTGTGATAGCACTGTAATGAGACGACAATATAGAGAGTAAATAAAGATAACTCCACATATTTTCGTTTATCTAGCATCACTAAAAAGTATACTCCGTCAGGAGGCCGGAGGAATAGCGGTCATCACCTTTTAACAAGTCGAGGGAATGAGTGTCCATCCTTAAAAATGAACTTCAGTGAAAATCTCTTTATTTTGTTGTCTTCATACTGCTCCGCTAATGCATATCTTCCCCACCTCATTCTGCAATGGCAGCAACATAAACTTTAAGAAGCCGTAATATTTGTCTGATTTTCCTCAAACTCACAGATGTGCTATACTTACATTTATGCAGTCACTGAATACATGTATACGTATGTTTTGGGTTAATTTCACTTTTTAAGGCATGTGAGTCATCTGAATGTTGTTTATCTTTTTTTTTTAAATTAAAAAAGGAGATAGACTTTGTTAATGAAAATTGCTTTCTGCAAATCAAACACTTTAGTGTGTCAAAACCCTGGTTTTTACTCTTCTCTGTCTTCTTTCCAGTTACACCGGATCTGACGAGGAATCCAACATGGCGCTGGTAACAGTTGTTCCTCCATCTGGATTCTATCCCATAAAGTCATCCCTCGAATCACTGCTTATGGACAACGGCGACGTGAAGAGGTACGAGATCAATGGGGAGCAAGTCAACTTCTACTTTGACAGTGTAAGTATCCCTTTGTCATAGGTTGACATCTATCTTCATCTGTCTATCTCTCTCTGTCATCTATATCTATCTATCTATTGAATTATATATATATATATATATATATATATATATATTATATATATATATATATATATATATATATATATATGTATATATATAAAGCAAAGCGGGTTAAACGCCGCGCCGTGTTAAAATATTTCAAAGTAAGTTCACCATCAGACAGAGAAAAATAAAAATAATACCTCACTTGCTAACGAAAAAAGATGAATATTCTTGAAGTTATGTGATAAAAAGAAAACAATTTCTTATCATTCTATTTGTTTTTATAGCAACTTCAATGACAGATATCTCGCATTATAGTAAAAAGTAGAGTTAACTCGTTTTGCAATCACGCTATTAAATCATTTTGTTTAAAATACCACTTTATTATCTTTAACAGACTAATGTTTTATCTGAACTGTGTATTATTCAGCTCATACTCTTTCTGTGTGTTTAGCACAGGGAGTTCTATACATTTATGTTATGTATATGGCTATCCTTGCATTTTTTGTTTTGTTGGGTTTGGTATCTTGTGGGGAAAAGACCCAAACAAGCATGGCATAAGCTTTGATTCACTCGCATTAAATCTGATTTTTCCGTATGCAGTTAAACGCTGATGGAGCGAATTTTGAATTTGACGTGAGCAAGGAATTCGACGTTCAGCAAGCCAAGCCTGGCTACGTCACAGTGACAGATTACTACGAGAAAAGTATGTACAGTATGCGTTTGGGTTATTTATCACTCCAAGACTACCGTAAGAGTACTTTGCTTTCTACCATTGGGTCGGCTCTGTTTTGTAATTTATATGGAATGTTTGTGTGTGTGTGTGGGGGGGGGGGTCTGGGTGTTTGTATGTGTGTGTGTGTTTAGATCTTAATGTTCGACAAATGTTCCAGAAGTTTAGGAATGCGATCGACAGAAGCAAAAAGGAAAATTCAGTGCAAAAAGTGAAATAACTTAATTATATTCATCCATCCCCAAGTCAACAACATCACCCAAATTATCCTTAAACGGGCCTTTATTTGAATATTCTCTCTCGAGACTTAAAGCTCCTACCAGAAGGGTACTGGAGGCACTCTTTGGTTATATTTAGGACCATTCATAAACAGTTATTTGTGAATATGATTACTGCGAAATGTTACTCCTTCGATCAGTCATTGGAGGTATTACCGTCCTGACGTCAATTTTCTGATCCCCTCAACATGTCCTTCTGTTATGTTTGTTGCTTGTATCTAGGTCTCTCAGAGTCTGTAACTCTGAATCTAACCTGCGATCCTTCTTCTGAGCTCTTGCTACCACCCGACATGATACCGCCCCCACCTCCACCCAGACCCGAGATCAGTGTAGTTTTCGACCGTACCGACATCGAATTACCTCCCCAAGTCAGTGAAAGGGATCCTGGTGCACAGCCTGATCGGGACGAGGATCCTGGTGCACAGCCTGATCGGGACGAGGATCCTGGTGCACAGCCTGATCGGGACGAGGATCCTGCTCCTCCAGCCCCAGAGCCCATGGACTTCGATGGGTTTGGAAACCAGCAGTCTGTCAAGGAGGAAGATCGGGAACCTGTCAAACCAGTAGAAGCAACTGAAGACAAGCCGGGAACCCAAGTGGACAAGGACACATCAGAAGAAAAAGAGGATGGACAGCCGTCACCAGACCAGGACTCTGACGATGAGGTTAGAAAGGATGGAGATCCTGACAGTGAGGGACCAGCAGGAAAGCCGACAAAGCCGGCTGTCACGGTAGAGCAGAAGGAAGAAGAGCCTTCTGCACAAGAAGAAAAAGATGGTGATAAACCTTCACCAGCTTCCCCTACCGAAGAGGAAGATGAAATCGAAATGACAGAGGAAATGGAAGTTGCAACAGAAGTAGTAACGGAACAGGCAACCGTGTTTGTAACAGAGGAGGAAGAGCAAGGAGAACGAGAAACGACACCCGAACTGGATGTCGAAGAAGAGGAAGCCGGCACTGAAATGGCAGAGCTCAGAGGCACAATGACAATGATGATGAGCCCAGAGGCTGCTCCACAAGAAATCATCCAGGCAACAGTTGTTACGGAAGAGATTAAAATTGTGGAGGTAACTCAAGCTCAAGCGATGACAACCGAAGCAGTAGATGCCGCAACCACAGCATTCGATGCAGAACCACAGAGCACCACTGAAGCCGATTTTGATGAATGTACAGTGGAAAACATCTGTGGCGGACCCGAGTACAAGTGTGTCAACTTCCCAGGGACATATGAGTGTCAGTGCGCTGATGGTTATGTCATGGACGAGAATGGATCGTGTCATGGTAAGATTTTGTCCCGGACTCTGTCTACATTCAATCTTTGCTGTGCATTGTCGTATAGAACCTACTCGAAGTTGGTCAATGCAAAGGTGCTTACCGCCTTGTTGGTTAATCGCATACAGTGATCCGACAATGAGTGAGCTGTATCAAATGGGTGTTACCGGTGCGGTCCATGATGTAGTGCTACAAAAGTTTGGATATTTTTTTCCAAGAATTTCAGCTTTTCTGATTTACATAGCTAAATAAAATTCAGGCATCTTTCTTTGCACAGTACTACTGAGAGAAAAAATTGCCTTGTACATAAAGAGTTACATGACATGATTATGCACATGCACTCTCACAGTCTTATCCATTCCATCGGTGCTGATGTCCATCCCTCTTTACAATCCTCCCACAACCACCAAAGTAGGTGTGACAAATTTCTGCTGCCATTTATTTTGATGATATTGAAATTGGTACCAGTGTATGAGAGCAATATGACTCCTGCCTCCTGACTCTTTTTTTTTTTAAATGTCTTTCTTCCTGCACCAGGATGTGCGTACTGCGGTGACCAGTTACCGGAAGATGGCTTGGATCGTTTCTGTTCATCGACGTGGGGTAAGTTTATGAGCTTTATAGCATTACTAGTGTGGGTAGCGCTCTGCGGGACCGACAGATCATCCTATTAATATCAGTTGAGAACACACTGAGTGAAAAAAAAAAAAACCGTCTTATTGTGAAAAGCACACTACGGAAAACCTGAAATTATTTGCACAAGTGTTTCCGACATAAGATGGGAAATTTCATCAAAATATCTGATGGTTTGATAAAGTTATGATAATCTATGTTAACAAATTAGTGTTCATGATAAATATCGCACCTTTCATTCAAGCCTTGCTGTATTTTGTTTACAAGCTGGTGGAGTTGTCCTCCCTTCTTCGCCACAGTATATGAGCAAATATTTTAATCTGCTTATGTGTGCAGGTTATATTGTGAAGAGACGAAGGAAGGACCTGCGTCTGCTGAAGGAGAAGCGTTATTCCAATGTTGCTCCGACCGGTCGTGTCTACAGAAATTTCAACGTGGCCGACAGCTATTGTCAATGCGATCTTCTACAGTATGGCGGAGGTACGTCAATACCCATCATTCCTGGAAGACATCTTTCCCGATCCATTATAGTTGAAATAGAGTAATAGTAAGAACAATGATGTAAATAATTATAATAATGATAATGATTATGATAATACTACCAATAATAATAGTAGTAGTAGTAATAATAATAGTAATAATAATAATAATAATAATAATAATAATAATGATTTTAATGATAATGATGATAATGATAACAATAGTAATAAATAAATAATTACCTTATACATGTGGTGGAGATCCATGCGAAGCTATCGTTCTTCATTATTACATGGAAATTGGTTTATTTTCTTTTTTACTATAGCAGACAATTGTTTAAAACATTAATCTTTTTAACGAGGCTACCATCTTCAAGCCTTCAGAAGGCATGGAACTATCATAATTGGCAAGCTGTATACGCTTCCATTCAGTGTTGATTGAATTGCCATGATGAGACGAATTAAAAGTGTTATATCATAATGGTTTCCTGGAGAGAGAGAGAGAGAGAGAGAGAGAGAATGAAAGTAGAATCACTGCTGCTTGAAAGTGTCTTGTTGTCTGCGTGTACCATTAGACGGAAAATTGGACCTATTATTTAGCGATAGTACCTGTACGATACCCATTTCTTTTCACATTTTTCCCCAAAATCTCCGATCGCAAAGGAGGTCTATAAGATGCTCACAAACCAGTACATGTTCTGTGGTCTGACATAACACGGTGATATATATTTAATTTCGATTTATTTGTTTGTGTATTTCAGAACGTTTCTTTATTTTCACTGATGCCGGGGAAGACAATAGCGTACCTCTCATCATTGACAACAGATCTATGATCTTGCCATTCAGAAGTGACATCGTTGATGAAGTGGACAATTGGAGGAATGGGTGTTAAATGTCGACGGAAATGACGGGCGAAGCTTGCAAAGTTAATGTTATTATTCGGTTTCACCGGTGAAAGCATTTATACATGCAAATTCACGACAAATCTACTCCGGACTGTAAACTTACATCGAAAACTGTGATCATTTCACACAAGTTATTTGTTAATTATTGCTATGTTTTCCAGGGAACCAACGTTAACCTCAACTAGAAGGAAAACCCATCAAATTAGTCTTGTTTCATCAGATTGATGATATATTGTTACATTATGCTGCAGTGTATTATACAAAAATGTTGTGAAATCACTGGTCATATTACAGGGGTATGTTAATTCATGTATGCACCAAAATGAATGCAATATTTGCATGATAATTAGTCGAATTATTCTTTGGTTTCCAATTTATTGGTATAGTCGTTCGACTCTCTGTGGTAAGAGCTGTTCTAAATCGTTTGTTTGTAGATGTTGGTAGTTCTCCGTCAAATTGTTTTGTGTTAATCTGCGCAGCTATTTACATACACGGTCTCATGTGAACACTTCAAGCAGAGGACTAACACTACGAGCAAAATGTCATATCAAAGTATTCGATCTCATTCTATAAAATTGTTTTACAATTTTATCAATATTGTATTTTGTGTTTGTAAACGGTGGAGGTTTCCTTTTGTTACTCTCCCCCATAAAATGTCATAATATAGATAGTAACAATAAGATATCGTAGATATTGAAATTCTTATGTTTACCCATTTTACTCATGGAAATCATAATTCATGCCATTTAGTTGTTTAGATACTAATGCTCATTTGGATCTCAGCCAAATGAATGATACTCCTGTAATCAAATCCTAAAGGGATCTCGAATACTTAGAAGGTCTTGTCTTCCTAAAAAATTGCAACTGTGTAAAAAAAAAAAAAAAAAAAAAAATGTGCGAACTTGTTTATAAAAGGGCATTATATTTGCAAATAATAAGAAAGAATATTTCAAGGTAATAATCGTTGAAAATATATGACACTGGAAGCAACTTCAAACGTTTTGCTAGTTGATACCGGTACAACCAGCTGAGTAAACATGAATGTAATGCATAAAAGAGAGTGCAGGATTTACGTTCATACTGTAGAACTGCCAAGTTATGTAAAATGTATAAAGTTCCTTTCCGATGTATTGCATGGTTATTACTTCCATTCTAATATATATATTGTCTCTACTGTTAGTTAGAATGATAACCACTTTGAAGTCTTAAATACATGTACTAGTCAACGAATTTTTTAAAAAGTATGAAATTGACCAAAATATACAAGTCATGATAAATCATATCCGGATTAGAACACAAGTAGACACGCAAATCATATTTATACTTGGTTACAGAATATATATTCGCGACCATAGTTTCCCTCTTGTTCCCATAAAAGTTATTTAGCAATAGATATCAGAAATGTCTGCAGTGTTTGTACATTAGGGGATGCGTAAATATAATTGTTGGATTGTGTGGTAATCCTGATCGCTTAGAACGAGTGTGTAATACATTGTGCAAATGTAAAATAAAATAAACATACCTCTGCCTTTGAGCGTAACCAGTTGTGCCTTTGAATTTCGCCAGTTTTATCTATCTGTCTGTATAGCTAAAAGGGGCACTTGCCAAAAGCAGGCAGTTTTTTGGTTCAAAAAATAAAGAAAAAAAAAATCAATAGAACCGAGAAAAATTGGAATCCAAGACTCACATGGCCATTTTGACTGCCACTAAAAAAAAAAACAAAAAAAACAAAAAAAAAAACAACAACAAACAAACAAAAAACAGTTTCTGTCACATGGCTGTGTTACCTCTGTAACTTTATCCTATCTAAGGTGATTGCTTTCCCAGCAACCTTATATACAAAATCTTCTTGAGTATGTCAAAGTACCGTTTCGACACCTTGATACCCCTTAATAAGCATGGTAGGTTCCGCCTTCCACTGGATCCATTTGTTAAAAATCATTATTATATGATTTCAATCTGTCTTCCGGCAAAATTTCAAGGGAAGAATCTGCTGCACAAAAATAAATAAATAAATGAATGAATAAGTAAATAAATAAATAAATAAAGAGAGAAAGAAAGAAAGAAAGAAAGAAAAACCCTCCTGTTTATGATTAGGGGTACTGGGTGGAGTGTAGTCTTTGGGGCATTTCGAATCAGATACACTATGTCCTATATCAATGCGTTCGTAAAGAAGTCAAACGTTGGCTTCGCTTACACGCCATGTAGTACCTAAAGGATGAGTTCAGTGTTCGTTTACGCTCGGAGTGCCGTTTTCCTTAATTACAATTTCACTACGATTTCCAGTAGTTTCTTTGGATGAGTAAAGAAAACTTATCTTTTATTTTGACCCGTTATTCGCGTATGATTGTTCATTTCGATTTGCAGAATTTACGAAAATCTCTCAATTGTTACAACTGATTCTTCAGAAAGCAAACCAATTTACTATACATAATGTTCCTGAATCGGTCCCCCCCCCCCTCCCGATTTCGTGCAATGCAAGTACGAAATGTTAATGGCCATTGCTGAAGCAAGATTCCAATATAGTTGTGATGTCTGTCAACCAAATTTGTGTTGCCTGATGAAGATCACGTTCAGATCAATGAAAAGAAGATCCCCCCCCCCCCCCCTTTCCGGCCCGGCGAGAAGTGGCAGTCTTGTCAATAAACAAAAATCTGGTGAATAGGGTTATACTTTGTATATTACGTGTACTACTTTATATCTATATAATTTATGTAATATATATATACATATACATACACACACACACACACACACACATATATATATATATATATATATATATATATATATATATATATATATACATACATATATATATCTATCTACATATGTATATATATTATATATATATATATATATATATATATATATATATATATATATCCTTGGGTGCACGTCTTTGTTGCGGATGATGGTACATTTTTCCTCCAAGCAAAGGTTGCACAAGCCGCTTCTTCCATGTTTAGGTTTGATCTTTTTTCAATGCCCTAAGTTAATGTGTATCTTTTGTTTGCTTTCTTCAGGTTCCATATATATTTTGAGAGCTGAGTTTCATTCTTGTACTTTTCGTGCTTGATGGACTTGACGTGGTTTCTGTACCTGTCTTTAAATGTACCCCCTGCCAGACCGTAATAAGATTTTTCCTCATCGTCATGGCGCACGGTGGCTTTGTAGACCAAGGATGTTTCCAGACAACTTCCCCGTAACGGACATTGGTTTTTTTTTGTCGGCTATAACGCTCTGCTATATACTAACATAAAGCACTTTTTCCTGAATCCTACGCAAATCCTTCGCACTTATTATATATGAGATTAAAACCTAAAATGGCGTTAAAACGCTTTTTTATCCTGGCGAGGAAAGCGCATGTTTAATGAAGAGTTTGTTTGCAAAAACCGATGTCCATTTTTCATGAAAATCAATCGACATTTATTATACAAGTATATACTGTGCTTTAAGGAATTGTGGGACTAATGTGAAGATATAATCAGTTTATAACAAAATACAACATAACTCGGATTATTTCAGTCTAAAATCAGTGTTTTGCGGCAAAAACCGATAAGTCCACATTGACCATTCAGCATGTTGTATGTGTCGGGTGATTTCATTGATTACGCTGTGTTATGCATGCTGTTTAAGTAACTATGTAGGACTACATACAGACAAGATACGGACTTCACTATACATTGTATAAGCATGCAGGCTGGAACGCCATCGTCGCAGCTACTGCGTGCTGATCTAAATAATCATGTATGACAGTAGGCTTCTAGAGGCTGCCCAGCTTTCATCCAACCCGGGATGAAGACGGGAGCGCAAGAAATAGAATATACCGTTACTATAACAGCGCAGTTTTCACACATTTGAAACATGGTAGTCTGGGTGCCAAAGCGACTTTTTGGGCCTTACCTTGTTTTACCGTCCACCCAATGTTTTTTGATGGTTTTACCCTATTTCGGGGGTGCTGAATCCGAATCTGGATGATGCAACTCTTGCATCCTTGAGGGTTTTGAGATATTCAAGATGGCCGCCAAAATGGCCGCCCGAACTGGAAATTCCCACGTATTTCCTTCTAAATGGTGATAGATTGAAAACAATTGACGGTTTTACCCTTTTTCGAGGGTGCTGAATCCAAATCTGGATGATGCAACTCTTGCATCCTTGAGGGTTTTGAGATATTCAAGATGGCCGCCAAAATGGCCGCCAAAACCGAAAATTCCCACGTATTTCCTTCTAAATGGTGTGAAATTGAAAATAATTGATAATTCTATCCTATTTGGAAGGTGCTGAATCCGAATATGGATGATGCAACTCATGCATCCATGAAGTTTTTGAGATATTCAAGATGGCCGCCAAAATGGCCGCACCAATTAAAACCAGAAATTCCCATGTATTTCCTTCTAAATGGTGAGAAATTGAAAATGATTGATGGTTTTATCCTATTTCGAGGGTGCTGAATCCGAAACTGGATGATGCAACTCTTGCATCCATGAAGTTTTTGAGATATTCAAGATGGCTGCCAAAATGGCCGCCAATTAAAAAAGGGAATTCCCACGTATTTCCTTCTAAATGGTGAGATATGGAAAACAATTGATGGTTTTGCCCTATTTCGAGGGTGGTGAATCCGAATCGGGATGATGCAACTCTTGCATCCATGAAGTTTTTGAGATATTCAAGATGGCCGCCAAAATGGCCGCCAAATAAAACCGGAATTTCCCACGTATTTCCTTCTTAATGGTGAGATATGGAAAACATATCATATTGTGATAGTGATGTAGAGAAGTGTACTGAAATTACCCAATATTACCTGTCTTAATCCATGAGCAGTTTTAATCTCTTCATCCATGAACACTCAAATTGGTTATTTAGTTTATATTGATGGTCTTGATGACATTGTTGAAGACACGAGTGGGACATTTTTATAGTTATGCTTCAATTTTTTTTTTCAATTATGATGTAAAATTATATATGTGTATATGTATAATATTTATACGTATATATAATATATTACAAACACACACGAGGGGACGGTCATATCACAGGTAACGCGAAAAAGAATTGAGTAAAAAAACAAACGACAACATGAAAGGTAATAATTTAAGTATAAGAAAATGTTAAGGAGTTTCCGTTCATACAGGGCATTTTAGATGTCCCAAAACCTTCGAAGACCTTCAGCACCCTCGTAATAGGGTAAGACCATCAATTTATTTTAAAACTTTTACCATTAAGAAAAAATATATTAACATTGGAATTCTGCCACTTACTTTGGCTGTCATCTTGGTCGTCTAAAAACCCTAAAGAATGGATGAATTTCAACAACCAAGTTTCGAGGGTGCTGAATAGGGTCTAAAATTTTCCAATTTTTGACAGTTAAATATATTGGCGGTCATCTTGGACATCTCAAAAACCCTTAAAAAGAATACGAAAGTTGCATCAACCAGGTTCGGACTCAGCACCCTCGAAATAAAGTAAAACCGCCAATTGTTTTCAATTTTACACCATTTAGAAGGTAACAGAGGGCTTACATGGAAAATTTCGTGTTTAACGGCCATTTAGGGGCCACTCTGGCGGCCATCTTTATTATCTCAAAACCCTCAAGGAAGCAAGAGCTGTATCCTGGAGCTTCAAATTCAGCAAACTCAAAATAGTGTAAAACCACCAACTGTATTATATTCTACACCATTTAGAAGGAAATAGGGGGTCTACATATGAATTTCCGTTTTTGGCGGTCATTTTTGGCGACCATCTTTATCATCTCAAAACCCTTAAGGATGCAAGAGTTGTATCCTGAGCTTCGGATTCAGCACACTCAAAATAAGATAAAAACCACCAATGGCTTTCAATATATGGGAACTTCCGTTTTGGGTGGCCATTCTGGCGGCATATTGAATATCTCAAAATCTTCAACAATGCAGGAGTTGCATCATCCAGATTCTCATTCAGCACCCTCGAAATAGGGCAAAACCACCAATTGTTTTCAATTTCTCACCATTTAGAAGGAAATACGAGGGAATTTTCGGTTTTGGCGGCCATTTTGGCGGCCATATTGAATATCTCAAAATCCTCAAGGAAGCAAGAGTTGCATCATCCAGATTCGGATTCAGCACCCTCGAAATAGGGTAAAACCATCAATTGTTTTCCATATCTCACCATTCAGAAGGAAATACGTGGGAAATTCCGGTTTTGATTGGCGGCCATTTTGGCGGCCATCTTGAATATCTCGAAAACTTCATGGATGCAAGAGTTGCATCATCCAGATTCGGATTCAGCACCCTCGAAATAGGGCAAAACCATCAATTGCTTTCCATATCTCACCATTTAGAAGGAAATACGTGGGAATTTCCGGTTTTAATTGGCGGCCATTTTGGCGGCCATCTTGAATATCTCAAAAACTTCATGGATGCCAGAGTTGCATCATCCAGTTTCGGATTCAGCACAGTCGAATTAGGGTAAAACCATCAATTGTTTTCAATTTCTCACCATTTAGAAGGAAATACATGGGAATTTCCGGTTTTAATTGGCGCGGCCATTTTGGCGGCCATCTTGAATATCTCAAAAACTTCATGGATGCATGAGTTGCATCATCCATATTCGGATTCAGCACCTTCCAAATAGGATAGAATTATCAATTGTTTTCAAATTTCACACCATTTACAAGGAAATACGTGGGAATTTTCGGTTTTGGCGGCCATTTTGGCGGCCATCTTGAATATCTCAAAACTCTCAAGGATGCAAGAGTTGCATCATCCAGATTCGGATTCAGCACCCTCGAAATAGGGTAAAACCATGAATTGTTTTCAATATCTCACCATTTAGAAGGAAATACGTGGGAATTTCCAGTTCGGGCGGCCATTTTGGCGGCCATCTTGAATATCTCAAAATCCTCAAGGATGCAAGAGTTGCATCATCCAGATTCGGATTCAGCACCCCCGAAATAGGGTAAAACCATAAAAAAACATTGGGTGGACGGTAAAACAAGGTTCAGCCTCTGGCACCCAGACTATGGTGTCCTGTTTCCATTGTTCCAAAGAACAGCATGTGTGCCAAATTGCATGAGCATTGCTACAATACATGAGGAAGTAAAGTGTAGTTTGATCCAAATATTTTGTCCTGATTTATTTTCATATTTGGTTACCACAGCAACGCAGTTTCCAACGCATTAAAAAAAAATTGTCTTCGCCACCACACCAATGTGTTTGTACCAAAGTTGTGGGCATTTTGTTTGAAAAAATGAGGAAATTCTGCGAACCGCAATATTTTCCCAGTTTATTGCCATAGTATGCTGATATTACCATGTGTTGTTACCATGGCAATGCAGTTTCCAACACATTCGTCAAAAGTCTTGCACATCTTCATCCTGACACTAATATTTGTGTGCCAAGCTTCGTAAGCATTATGCTTGAAATTGAGGATTTTTTTTTTCAATCCCTAATATTTTCCTGATCAATCGCCGTAATATGTTGTACCATGGCAATGCAGTTTTTGAGCCATGAAAGAATGTGGCTTGGACATGTACCAAAGGCCAATGTGTGTGCCAATTTCATGATCACTGCTCGAAAAATGTGGAAGTACCTCGATTTCCAAAAGATATTCTTGTGATTTCATGGCCATAATATGCCATCACCATGGCTACGCAGTTTCCAATACATTCGAAAAAAGAAACTAGACTCGGAATTTGTCAACACTGACAAATTAGGTGATCCGATCTATTGGGAAATCAAGAGTCCTGATCCCAATAGGCATGACCATACAGGTTTCATCTGTGTTGAGGGGACATTGGCCATGTGATGTTTGGAGTCTCATTTAGAAGAGGGAGTCAGACCTGCCATCTTTGGTACCGAATTCCGTATGCACTAACGAAGATACAGAATGAAGTATATTTGACCTTTAATTTAATTTCAACCAAGTTTTTTAGCATGATCCAGACATCGTATGAAAAAACAAAAGGCACTTTTCTGATAGCGCAAAGTCTCAGCTACAACATATTAAAATCTGGGAGAAATTCACCGAAGGGTAAGTGAGCTAGTACTCGATAAAGACAATCATGTCAACTTTCACATCTAGAAAAATTCCCTCCCATAGAGATAACACGTCAAAACGAAGATACAGAAATAAGTATATATGACCTTTGACCCCACTTTGCACAAACAAGATGGCATCTGAGCAAAAAGTGGTTATTTTGTGAAATGATCCTTGTAACATGGTCTTTACGTGTGCAAAATATGGGAAAGATAGGACATGTATTTACTAATATACAGAATGAAATATTTATGACCTTTGACCCTAATTTACATACCCAAGATGGTGTCCGATCAAGTAGTTGTTTTTTTATGAAATAATGTACGTAACATGAACTAAACATGTGCAAAATATGGGGGTGATAGAGGCTGTTTTTCTTGAGTTATTGCAAAGAAAGTTGCAGAAAGGAAGAAATATCTCAATACATCGAAGATAAGCTTTAATTTCAACCAAATTTTTTGACGTGATGCCGACATCGTATGAAAAAATAAATGGCATATTACGAAAGCCCAAAGTCTCAGCTACAACATATTAAAATTTGGGAGAAATTCACCGAAGTATAAGTGAGATAGTGCTCGAGAAAGATAGTCATGTCAATTTTCATTTCCAGAAAAACTGCACTCCCATAGAGATAACACGTAAACTGGTCAAATTTGACAATATTACTTTGAATCCATTTTTACGAGGTGATGCCGTCATCCAATCAAAATGCTGTTATTATATTAATGAAAGAGCATTTAATAAGCTACAACATACTGAAATTTGTGTGAAAATTGGCAAAGGATTAGTGAGATACGCTCGAGTGAACTTGAAATTTGATGACGTCATTTTGAAAATTTACATTGTTTACTTTATTAAGAAATTTGATATCTTTTAATCATTTTTGCAGCATCGCTGACCCATGAAATGACATGTACAACTCATCAGCTTTCAGAATATGTAAAGAAAATTGGGGGTCACCGTCCATCCTGACGAGTAAAATCGGATCTAAAATTGGCGGTTTTTTGGCATAATAGCACTGTTTATCGCCATTGACGCGCGCGCGGAATTTCAACTTTGACGGGCCCGTATGACGTCATATTGAGACGGATTGACTTGAAACTTGGTAGAAATCTTCCTTGACTTTTCAGGCATCCTATCAAAGTGAAAAAACGGGAAATTTCTATTGTATATAAGCTGTGCGTGCGTATATGCGCGCGCGCGTACGCGCCCGTCCAATTTTTTCAATTTTTCAAAAAATGCTCCAAATCGTCTGAAACGTGTGCAAAATAAATTTGAGCTCGATTGGAGCATACAAATATTTCAACGCGCGCGTACGCGCACTTCTTAATAATAAATATGAATTTTGATAACATGAGTAGAATGCACTTGACTTGAAATATATGTGACGTAAATTTCATTGAAAAATTCCCTTCCATTAATGAGATATGAATGAAAATGTGTTTTCATATAATGACGTCATAGTGACGTCACGGTTGACCAATCACAATGATACATTAGATTTGTCGTCTTTGGGACATGATACATATATGCTATAAGTTTGAAATTGATACTCTGAGAACTTTCTGAGTAAGTAGATGCACAACTTTTGTCCAGAAAGAAAGAAGAAGAAGAAGAAGAACTAGACTCGGAATTTGTCAAGACTGACAAATTAGGTGATCCGATTTTTTTTAAATCAATGAATCGAGTTTTCACCTGAGATTAGGGACATTTGTCGTGTGATGCTTGGATTCTCATTTTGAAAAGGGAGTCAGACCTACCATCTTGGGTACTGAATTCCGTATACACTATCAAAGATGCAGAATGAAGTATATTTGACCTTTGACCCCACTTTGCACCCCCAAGATGGCATCTGAGCAAAAAGTGGTTATTTTGTGAAATGATTCTTGTAACATGGTCTTTGCGTGTGCAAAATATGGGAAAGATAAGACATGTATTCACCAAGATACAGGATGAAACATTTATGACCTTTGACCCTAATTTACATACCCAAGACTGTGTCTGATCAAGTAGTTGTTATTTTATGAAATAATGTATGTAACATTAAAATGTAACATACTAAAATTATCTGTTAACATTAATGAACTGTTACATCAAACTCGTTAGCCAGATAATACTTGACTACACTTGAGTGAGTTTCTTCATTTTCAACAACATTTTCATTTTGTTCACTACAGAAATTGGAAGATGTAGTTGATTCTTCCTGAAAAACAGATGTTAAGGGAGAAACCCTCACATCATCATGCACTATTAATGGAGTATCTGTATATAAAGTATCTGAGGTTCCATTGTCTTCGACCACTTGAGTAATCAAACTATTACGAGGCTCAAACATTTGGGGAAAAAAAAGAAAAAAGAAAAGAAGTGCAAAAGTTATACAGAAAATCAGAGATATACAAGTGTGTACATATAATTCAAAAAGAAAAAAAAAATATACAAAATTCAACAAGTTACCCAATATCTGAGTGCCTATTTGGGATCAATTTAGGCCCATGTCAAAGCTTTTCCAAGTCACATTTACTACGGATGGTCTTCTTTATTGTCTTTCTGTTTGTTGCTGGCAACAAAGTTTGACGGCTGGGATGTCGCGATGTCGTTGCGGGGGGCAACACGATGCGATCTGTCAAGATCATTGAGAGTAATGGGCACATCGAGCTGGTCGGAACAGAGGTGGCGGATGAGTTGGTCTGTGTCTTCTACATGTAGTCTGCTCTCTTTGACACCATGGAACTTCAGGGAGTTGAGGCGGGAATATTGCTCTGCTTCATTCATCGTCAGTTTGAGATTGTTGACAGCTGTTGCTTGATCATCAAGAGCGGTGGTGAGACGTTTTATTTCAGCATCTTTTGCTTTGAGGGATGCTTCCAGGTCAAAGATGCAGCCATCATGTTGATCGGACTTCTCCTTGAGACTGGTGCACTTTTGCTCAATTAGGTCAAGGCGCTGGACAAACTTTGTCATTTGTTTATTCATGGCTTTCTCAACAGCTTCTTCGATGGCTTTAAGGAAATCAGGACTCTGGATATACTCTCCAAAAGCCTGAATGATTTCTTCAGTACTTGTGGCTTTCCCTTTGCGGGTCTCCATATTGGGGTATCAGGTGCGACAGTGTGACAGTAGTACTGAAATCTGGAGTGATGACTATTACGGTGCTATACTCAGTGATGAACAGAAATGGCGAGGTCGGGCATACTGACTGAAGAGAAGCAGCCAGTGGACTGTAGCTGTAATCCACATTAGCACTCTGAGACTATGATTGTAGCATAAGTCAATTCATCTTCACTTTGAGGGAGGTCTAATAGTAATAGGAATACTCTTATATACCGTCAAGTGAAGAACACTTGTGATAGTCATTTGCTTGGTGATAATCACGAGAGGTTTTCAGTTCTGAGAAGATGACGCTTTACACTTCAGATGTCACATGAGATATTCAGTAGTCTACATGCAGTACACTGTGTAGCTAGGCGACTGAAGTACGTACAACTTGCTTGCACATAGCATTCCATTCAGCACTGCTACAGATACACGTATGCACAGTACACAGTTGACATGTATAACTAACACTCAGTATCATCAGTTTATCCAAGCACACTGTGCATTGACATTGATTAAGTTCAGGGTTTCCACAAATATAAGGCTGAGAGACACAGGTCACTGTAGCAAGAGGGCATGTAATATTGGTCCTGTGGAGTATGCAATATCAGAAAAAAACTTACAGCAGATCGTCATTGTCACTGCAATTTCTGCATGAAGAACTGGTGGTCCATGACACGAAGATGAATGTGTGGGACTATAGCGCGAAAGACTATTGTTTGCAGCGGTGTTTGCAGCAGGGACAGAACCACAAAATTCATGTTCAGCAGGTCCAGATGCATGAAATCACAGATAAATCAGTTGCATTATGTCTTTAGCTCTCAGAGGCGGAGGCACAGCGATGGCATGTCCATCCTTGTGATTTCTTGTGATTTTCTGGCATACATAGGCATACACAGGCATACATAGGCCCACATACCCAAGTACGGTTAATATGGTGAAATATGGTGAAATTCACCGAAGGGCACGGTGAGCTATAGACCGATTCAAGTGACTGTTCATGGAAGTGCGCCCTCTTAAGGCGACGCCATAACTGGGGGCCAACCAGGCCGGGTCGGCAAGCGCCGTGCGTGCGTGGCAAGGGTGCCAGCGGAAGCCAGTGCTTTTACCACCCGGCGCCAGCCGGCCAGCTAGCTATCTCTGGCGCTGGCAGCGATCAACGCATCTGGATTTGTGACAACTATAGAGTCTACATTTTTTTTTCGTTAGCTAATTAATAAAATTAAACAACTTATACCGACTATGAGCGAATGGGTAGATGACGTATATGGCTGTAGCCCAAACTTGAACTTCAAGGTAAATATCGGTACGATCCGTGAGTGTTTGTAGACTCTATTTCTTTTGCGATGACCTGGGTACTCGCGTGTAAGCCCCTTCACTAGATCTATTCACATTTGTGTAAGAGGATAAAAACACCTGGGGAGAACTATGGCTAGGCGCAGACAGACGTCTAGATAGTGAGCTTAGACTGTTGAGCAGTTAACTGATATAATTAAATACAAATAATGAATCAGACTCTTAAGCTAGATAGTAGATATGGCGCTATCAATTAGTAATAATATATCAGTTAACTTAAACCTTTTTAGGCTTTTCTCGGACCAGCGGGGTAGAGTCTGTCTAACGTTTTTTTAGATCTTGTCTAGAATTCTAGCCAACAGTCCAGACTAGATCTAGACCCGTCTAGACCTATATTGACTTCTAGAACCCTAGCTACATCCTATATCATTTTCGGTTGTCACTAACTTCCGGCAAGCCTAACTAAGTAAACCAAACTGAAGGCAAATCTAGGTGTTTCTAAGCCGTATAAACTTAAGAAGTTAATTTACGTTGCCTGATGTCAACAACCCAAAAATTCTACTGTTTAAGGTCTAAGTAACCTTGCATTTAACATCGCGCTAACGCCTAAAATTATAATCTACAAAAGTGATTTTCAAATCAAACTTTCTAAATATGAATTATGCTTATGAAACGGATGTTTGCCACCATTCATAGCAGTTTAATATCTATGACTACAGGTATCACTGTATCAAAAATTAACTCAAATTCAGAGTTCCAGGCCTAAGTTTAATATGGTCAATTTAATGCTGAACGCTTAGTGAAGAAGTAAAAATTTACAATATAAGATTTTTTTACACATCTTGAAACATTCATTTGGCTGTAGTGTCGGCTTTAAAATGTTTGTCATATACTCGTTAGTATAACCAGGAAGTGTATTCTAACTTTGGTAAGTACCGGTATTGCACCAAGCATTAAAAAAAAAAAAAAAAAATGAATTATCAAAATCTTTGATCTGAACTTGTCTTCTAAAATGAACAACTTTATTTTACGAATATGAATATGCAGTGATTAAGCCTATATTAAATAGAGAATCTATTAGGCATAGGCCAAAGTTTGTTTCGAAAATCTGTGCATTTTTCATACCGCTGTGTTTCACCCAAGTGATATATATTCATGCGTCAGTAGTGTCTGAATTTCACACACTGACGTGCAGCTTCCATTTCCGGTTTTTCGCCTGTCATTTGTGCACCCAAACAACTGCACAATATGTGTTTGTTTTTTTCTGATCCTTTGAAGCTTTCATTTTAGATCGATATGTCTGAATTACTCAATCTATCCAAAAGAAAGGCATTAAATGCCGCTGAATGACTTTTCCACAGTGAGTAAAACAATCACAATTTTAGCGCGGCGGTCGCCGACCCAGCGGCCGCCGGCGGCGCATGCGGCCGCGCCCGGGTAACTATGCGCGATGGGTACGCTAGGCTGCTGAGCTGCAAGTGCAACTCGCTGGGTAGCTAGCTCGCTGGGAGCCCCCGTTGGCCCCCAGTTATGGCGGCCGTTATAGCGCCGCTAGCGGCGGTAGGTGAATAGGCCATCGAAATTGAAACGGTCTATAACTGCGTGTGGCGGCTGTCGCAGTTAGGTGAGCTACTGCTCGATAAAGACAATCTGTCCTCCGTAGACAGACGGAAGGTACCAGTACCCATTGCTGTGTGGATATTCTTAACCACTGTCTCTATGGAAAATTGGGTGAGGTATTTCACCCTTCTCGATTGCGTCTAATTCACGGCCCTAGGTCGGCAAATTTAAGCTTGTACAGTTAAATCAACTATTCAAGAATAGACTTTACACACCACATTAATGAATAATCCAACATTTCGGTCGAATTTTCAACGTAAAACACACATCAACCAGCCTGTTGCGTCGTCACGTTCAAACTTGTTTGAATGTAAAAAAGCTGTCAGAAATTTGGTGTACAACGACGTTTGATCTGTGCGCGATGCTCCACACAGGAGCCGGGATCATTGGGATCCGTGAAGCCAGACGTAGTGTGCGGGGAATGCCCTGACGGACAGATACAGACCGATCTTTCGGTCAAGTATTCAGCAAGATACAGGATGAAACACTAATTTACATACCCAAGACGGTGTCCGATCAAGTAGTTGTTTTTTTATGAAATAATGTACGTGACATAAACTAAACATGTGCAAAATATGGGGGCGATAGGGGCTGTTGTTTTTTAGTTATTGCAAAGAAAGTTGCAGAAAGAAAGAAATATCTCAATACATCGAAGATAAGGTTTAATTTCAACCAAGTTTATTGACGTGATCCCGACATCGTATGAAAAAATGGAGGGCACATTCACGATAGCCCAAAGTCTCAGCTACAACATACTAAAATCTGGGAGAAATTCACCGAAGCATAAGTGAGCTAGTGCTCGAAAAAGAGAGTCATGTCAATTTTCACTGCCAGAAAAACTGCTCTCCCATAGAGATAACACGTAAACTGGTCAAATTTGACAATATCACTTTCAATCCATTTTTACGAGGTGATGCCGTCATCCAATCAAAAAGTTGTTATTATATTACTGAAAGATCATTTAACAAGCTACAACATACTGAAATCTCGGTGTAAATTGGCAAAGGATAAGTGAGATACGCTCGAGTGAACTTGAAATTTGATGACGTCATTTTGAAAATTTACTTTTTTTACTTTATTAAGAAATTTGATATCTTTTAATCATTTTGCCAGCATCGCCAACCCATGAAATAACATGTCCAACTCATCAGCTTTCAGAATATGTAAAGAAAATGGGAGGTTACCGTCCATCCTGACGAGTAAATTCGGATTTAAGATTGGCGTTTTTTTGGCATCGTTGCACTGTATATCGCCATTGACGCGCGCGCGAAATTTCAACTTTGATGGGCCCGTATGACGTCATATTGAGTCGGATTGACTTGAAACTTGGTAGAAATATTCCTTGACATTTAAGGCATCCGATAAGTGTAAAAAAACGGGAAATTTCCATTGCATATGAGCTGTGTGTGCGAATATGTGCGCGCGCGTACGCGTCCGTCCGATTTTTTCAATTTTTCAAAAAATGCTCTAAATGGTCTGAAACGTGTGCAAAAAAATTTTGAGCTCGATTTGAGCATACAAATATTTTAACGCGCGCGTACGCGCACGTTTTAAGAGTATAGATGAATTTTGAAAACACAAGTAGAATCAGCTTGATTTGAACTATATGTGACGTAAATTTCATTGAAAAATTCTATTCCATTAATGAGATATGATTAAGAATGTGTTTTCATATAATGACGTCATAGTGACGTCACGGTCGACTGATCACTTTGATTTTATAAAATCTGTCGTCTTTGGGACATGATACATATATGGTATGATTTTGAAATTGATAGGAAGAGCACTTTCTGAGCTAATCGATGCACAACTTTTGAGGAGAAATAAAGAAGAAGAAGAAGAAGAAGAACCAAAGAATCCGTACAGATACAGAAGGTGATCCGAGAGGATACTCGGATCACCTAACAAAGAATCCGTACAGATACAGAAGGTGATCCGAGAGGATACTCGGATCACCTAATAAAATGTCTTGCACATCTCCATCCCAAAACCAATGTGTGTGTGCTAAACTTGAGTATTGCTAAAAACTGGAGAAGACTTGCAACGCACTGATTTTATACTGCGAGCGGTGGACTTATCGGCTTTTGCAACAAAACAAGAAGTGGACTTATCGTTTTTGCTGCAAAACACATTGAAAAGTACAAAGTTTCAAATTTTCCTCTTTGTGTAGATTTCTGAAAATTAAACATTCCATAGGTAACTGACATTCATATACGATCTCTACATCATTCGCGTTCTACACCAACAGAGTGTAACGAAAAATCATGATTTAAAAGAATTGAACAAAATGGACTAATCGGTTTTTGCGAACAAACTCTTCATATTTGTACATATATATATATATATAATATATATATATATATATATATATATATATATATATATATATATATATATATATATATATATATATACTTATTCATTTGTAAAATACACAAATATATGATATTCAACTACAAAGATATACCATTGTTGGGGCAACAAAACCTGGGGCCCGTTGCATAAAAGTTACAATTATGGTAACTTTGCCATCCAATGGTAACTACCATGGCAACAATACTCAACAGCCAATCAAAATCAAGAATTCCATGGAAGTTACCATTGGATGGCAAAGTTACCATAATTGTAATTTTTATGCAACGGGCATCAGGTATTGCAAAAATGTCAAATGGTGAAGACAATGGAAAAAGAAATGGCAACAAAAGCACTTCAACAAATAGGACTGCCTTTGTCTTGCCATGGTGGCTTCATTTTTGGCTGAGACAGCCAGGATTTGGACAGGACATCATTTTATCTGATTATCTTACAATTCAACAAAATAGGTAATTTTCAAGAGACTTTGAGAAACAAGGTTTTATCACCACAGTGGCAATATAACCGCTCCAAGTCATAGTACCCTATAAACAGGAGATTGTTAAGAACCAAGCCACAATAGCATCATGCTTACAGCTGATGGTCTCCTTATGTTTGAAATCATGGCTATCATTTGTGGCAGGAAGTCTCATTCCATGCCTAAAATCATGTGCAGTGTATTTTGAAATACACATAATGGTACATTGTTCCATGTACACATGTGCTGCGAATTTCTCCTTGGACAAATATATAATAGAAAACCTGTACAAGCTGTCTGTGTAAAAACAAAAACAAAAACAAAACCAGAAAAAAGGGTTTATTTAAACATAATATACAAGTATGTATTCCATCAACTTGACACAGAGGTACAAAATCACTTTGTCACTTTGACATTATACATGGACATAAAATGGACATCATGTTCAGTCAATGCTGTCACCTGGCCTAAAATTTACATCAGGGATATCACTTCGTCTATACAAGTGAGCTTCAGAATGTTCCAAAGTTACAATTGGGTGGATAATTCTTACTAACAGCCTATGTAATTTGCATTATTTGAATACATGTACCATTACCTTTTTTTTCGTCCATCATCTCCAAAGAGCCAGCCTTGTTCAAATATTTTGCACATGTAAAACACAGACTACTTTGTCATCCAAATGTAGTCAGTGTACCCAAACCATCAGAGATTGAAGAGGTGTTCTTTATCTCAATGACGCAAACCAAACACTTGGTTCCATCTTCTACCACATACTTCACAGACTGACAAGCTGTGGAACTCGGCATCATTTTGTTTCATTCTTTCTTGTAATACTATTTCATTTATGTTTGTGGTTTATATTAGTGATAGAGCTGCCAAAAGAGCTATGTCACCAGGTAAAGAACCTACCTATATAACTCAGTTTGTGTCACATTTCAACTTGAGTTACCTCTGCATTTAGTGAATAGAAATAAAAATAGTCAATGAAACTTTTCTTCATTGTGCTTCCTTTTATTAAAGCTAACTTATACTGGTATCTCAGTCGACTTTTTTTTTTCAGTACTTAATGTTATATGTATGTATAAGATGAAGAGTGCTACACCAGCAGCTTGGCATGAAAGTTTCAATACGTCAGCAGAGGCGTATCTGGGGGGGGGGGGGGGGGGCAAGAACAAAACATGATGATGACGCGGAAAAGATGACAATGTCTATTGTGTTCACACATGTCATTTTATATTTAGCAGGCAAAATGTTACACAGAGTAGCGGCTGCAATTTCTTTCCGTCTGAAGCGATCGCCGATTGGATCAAAAGAGTGCGCCAACCGAACATACGGGGGGGAACAAAGCTCATTTGCCTAATAGAGATTCATACAGTGTTACACAACTTCATTGCCATCTGATCTGGTTGGCTACCCAGCCTGGAGTTCCTACAGGAACTAATAAACAACAACAAAAAAGCAAAACAAACAAACAAAAAACCTACACAACACAGAACTGCTAAATGGCTTCATTCTTATAAGTTTTACCTGTACCTTCAGCTGATGGAAAGAGCAGTACTCATTTATCTAAAGAGTCCAAGAGTCCTTGCATGACATGATTTGCCTGTTATGTTCAACTCACACACATGGGCTCTTCAAATGGATGCTTAAAACTTAATTTTCATGACATTCACTTGCCTCAAATATGCCCTGGAAATAGAACAGCTGACCAGCATGTTAAAATCTTATGCATTTGCATATCTCTTTCTATAATTATAATTAAAAAAAATATTGTTATTAAGAATAATAACTATGTCAATTTAGAAAGCCTAGAATATATTCTGTCCAGCAAGAGCTCCTGATAAACTTATTAATAAACAGTTGTTCATGATAGAGCTTGCTAATGGCTGATGATACAGCAACAACTGATGGATGTAAACCCAGTGCTATGCTTATTGCAGACAATTTAGACTACAAAAAAAAAAATAAATAAATAAAAACAGGTATGAAATAAATGAACTAATGACTACACGTACAGTGAAATGGATCTGCAAAGCATATTTGCAGACCAATTAGAAAAACATGTTAAATGCTTTAAAAAAAAAACTGTCAATGTATATGGGAAAGATTTTATACACGTATGATCCCATGGCTCTGACTTAGGAAGAGTGGTCTCTCTTCCTGTTAGAAGTCATCTTTCTCCTCTAATATGCCCCCCTCTCTCTCTCTCTCTCTCTCTCTCCCTCTCTCTTGCTCTGTACTTTTTTTTTTTAATGCATATGGCCAGAGATACAAGTGTCAAATCTTAAAACCATGGAACATGTTTCCTGATGGATTTTACTGTACACGGCATACAACAGACAAGCAACAAGTTGACTCTTCTGGTTGGCTGTATACTCAAGGAATTCTTTGATACCAAATACTGGGTCAGAAAAAAAAAGCTTAACATCCAAATGAAGATCCAGTGATCTGATGACCATTAAATATGCCACCTGAGCTTCCACATGTAGCAAATGGTGCACAATTTATTACTGGCAGGTCACTGGTAACTACTGTAAGGTAGCCTGTCCAACAATTCATAGACCAGGTCTCCTTTATTCTGGTCATTCTTTTATCGTCATTCTCTGCAGCAAAAGTCTAAACGTCTTTCTTTTCTCTCCTTTTAATAGAATGAAAACTTTTCTACAGGTATGAATGCTGCCTCACTCATCAATGGGCTGTCAGTCTCACAATCCGCACCATCTATATCAGCATCACTTTACAGATGTTCTCCTGAGTGTGCATATTCTCGATTGAACGTTCCTGACACTGCAGCAAACTACAGTGAGATGGGTGCTCTGTCAGTATCTCTTCTGGGTGCTGATGTATAATACTGAAATGAGATTTAAAGAAAAGAATACAAACGTTCAAATAAATGCACATACTGTACATGCATACATTTTCACGCTTCCCTATGGACATTGGTGGTAGCTTTTTTTTTCAATTAGATATTTTTTTTATTATTTTTTTTTTAATGAAGGGAGTGCATTCTACAAGCTCTGCTTTTTAGCAGTCCCCTCCATTTCCAGCAATTTTGTTTCTGCCTTTACCACAGTGACGTAACAATCATTTGTATCTCTGTTGACAATTTACTTGTATCTCTTTTGCAATGTTATTCTGTTCATCGCATTGTGGTATTGATTTCCTGACATCTGTATATGATACGAGCGTTTCATTGTATTTCCAATTATTTGTTTGTTGGAAAGGAAACACATCAACTTGAACATGGCTGAAAAGCTGCTTTCTGCACTTTGTTCTACTGAAACTGAAGAGAGGCTAAGAAAATATACATTTTGTCTTCAAAAGAACAGATACAGACTGTATGACTCATTCCTAATATAACACTAAAATATTTTTTCCCTCCAGTCTTCAGGATGGCTGCCATTATCCATATTGTCCTTTACAGGGTATACATATAAATATTCTACATGTACAATGTATATCTGAAGTCGGTATCACATGGGTGTGAATTCCTTAACAATTTACTGAAGTCCCTGAAAAACAGTACTGTCAATATCAAGTCTCCATAACAATACAGTAAGAAACTTTCAGCTCTCTCAAAACAAATGCAATTTCTGAAATTTCTTGAAATTTCTGACTGGAAAGGATGCAATGCAATAAAACTTAAAAGGTTTTTGATCAAGGACAAGTTTCCTAACATTGTGAAATTCACAGAGAATTATTTGCTAAAACCCAACAGCTTTGTTTAATGGAATATTTCAGTTTATACATTATAACTGTACATGAACATGACCATTGAACTCAAAATGATGTTTTGTGAAATTCATCCTCTTTATGTTTGTTCAGGGGTACCTCCATGTTGAATACTCAAATTGCTGCAAATCATAATTTGTTCACACACTTGTATCTGTCCTTCAAGGACAAGTTCACCTTCATTAACATAAGGATTGACAGAATGTACAACTGTAGCAATATTAGTAGAACACATCATTGAAAGTTTGAGGAAAATCGGACAATCCGTTCAAAAGTTATGAATTTTTGAAGTTTTTGTGCAGTCACTGCTGGATGAGAAGACTACTGGAGTGTATGATGTCACATGCGTACAACAATTTAAGGAAAATATAAAGAGAATTTCACAAAATTTCATCTTTTGAAAAAAGTACACATTCCCTTGACTCGTTACTGACATATGTTATGGGTAATATTATTCCCATCGCCTTTAGAAAGAGGCAAGTCAAGTGCTCTTTTATTATGCGAAAAAAAGTGAAAATATGTTGAATTTTCTTTACATTTTCTTTATACTGTTGTACTCATATGACATCACGAGCCTTAGTAGTCTCCTCATCCAGCGGTTCCAACACAAACATTTCAAAAATTCATAACTTTTGCATCGATTGTCCGATTTTCCTCAAACTTTCACTGATGTGTTCTACTAATATTGCTGCATTCTCTCAATCCTTATGTTTATGAAGGTGAATTTGTCCTTTAAGGTTAAGCTTCAAGAGTACTGCCTTTTGATGATTTGGATATCTACGAATGCAGTATAAATGTATCAGTAAAATTATTCAGGGAAAGAGATTCTGAAATTTTGAGCAATGTTAGGCCAAACTTATACTTCTCACAATGAAAATGAACATAAGTGTAGGTGAGACAAGTAAACATGTTGTCACATTAACAAAATTCATTCAGAGACTTGACTTTGTGTGACTGGAAAATTCAGGCAAAGATCTGCAAAGATGTTTTGCATGTGGGAGTCAAATCTCAGAATGCATTGCTGACTGCTAGTGCTACAAGCAGATATAAAGCCACTAACATTTTGCATTTATGTATTACACATTTGTACCCCTTACACATACAGTAACTACATGTATATTGACAGCACTGTAGCCATTCAGACAGTTAGTTGAAAACCATAAAGACAGCAGCGAAGAACACGAAGGACTGATCATTGACATATTTTTGCTCTGAAAGCAAATAAAGAGGAGAAAGGGAAAGGAAATGGGAAACTATTTGTAATGAACTACAAACATCAACATCAAGCAGCCTCTGATGTAATATAATGGAAAAAGGAAAATGCCATGAAAATATTTTTTCTTGATATGGCACATACAGGAGTGAAAGACAGAAAACTTCATAGCAAATAATATCAAGAATCGCTTTACCATTGTTTCCCCTGATAAAGGCATCTCCATATTTATTCTTTAGCTGTCCGTTGACATACTCCTCTGTCTGCTCAAGGGCAATGTTCATGTAGCCATCCAGACAGGCTAATACTCCTGCAATGGAAGGATACACATAACTCATTCACAAAAGGCATTTTGATTATGTAGGAAGACTATGAAGGTATGAACTATATGGTAAACTTCCCGTAAGCCAAAGCCACGAAGGTGTCCAGAAAATATAGTATGATTGATCATCAGGTAGCATTCTACACTTGTACCTCCCCACAATGCCTGCAGAACTGTTGACTATTGCTCCAAAATGTACACACATAATGCATAAGAAATGTGTGAAATAAATTGTAATAACATAGTTTCAGTTGGGCAATGACAAAAATGCAAAATATTAGCATTTGCTGGAAGTCCACAATCTCAGAGCTTACCCAATCATGGTTGCTACATAATTTTTCATATTCATTTATCAACAATTTACAAATTGGGTCAAAGCAACATCTATTGATCTTCTGCGCTAGAGTGAATCACATGCAGGTTGTTGGAAAATATGACTACAAGGGCGTGATTGATCGTCAGGTAGCATTCTCCCTCCCCACAATGCTGAACGGGAGGTCTCTTCTGGAACAGAAGTCGTGTACTAAGATCAAAATTATCCTACACATCAATCTCAAAATACTAAAAAGAAAAAAAAATCATCCTGAAAATTGTGTCAGCTGGGAAATTTCTTGAAAGATCCTTTCAATGTTTTGCAAGCAAAAGGTGGAAGATGAATTTTGAGCCCTTTTGAGAACCTTGTGTTGGCTTTAACTCATGGAAAGTCTGTACTTAATTTGTCATAATGTACATGTAGATCACAGCCAATGGCATGGGCCGGGTATAATCATACATTTTTCTCATTTGGTAAATTGGTCCTGCTGTTGACATGTTCAAGGAAGGAATTAAAGTTATAGGAGAGAATCCTGATCTCCAGCTCCATAGAAAAATCCAGGAGAAGAAACAATGCACTTTGGGTTTTTCCCAGGTTATCACAATATCCACCCCCCCCCCCTTCCTATTCCTTGATGTTCACCCTTCTGCTGTACATTTGCATCCCACTCATTAGGTTCAGCATAATGAATACATGTGAAATACTTCTCATCATTGTAAAATAGCTTGAAATATTTCATTTTGGAAAGAGACAGGCAAAAATGACTTAACAAGTTTCATGAGCATTGGGTTTTAATGTGGGGGTGAAAGTTAAGTTTACATTCTGGGCTGGAATCAGAAAATAAACATCAAGCATCACATCACCTGACTTTAAAACTACATGTACCAGTACACTGTTAACATGAAACTCAATGGATGTCATTATCACGTCCTGCTCAACACAAAAGATATTTTGGAATAAGAATTCAGTTGGCATTGTGAGCCTTATCTTTAAAGAGTCTGCATCATTTACAGTACTGTATCTTATCTGCCCATTTCATAAAAACATACTGTACACACTGATATTGTGGTAAATGGCTGTTGATCAGACATTGCATTGCTGTCTTTTCAGTATCATGATAATTGAAAAAAACCCACACAAATGTTAAGAACATATGACTTCTCAAACAATTGTCTAGTTAAAACATTGCTTGAAATGAGGTAGCTACAACTATATAGTACAAGCTAGTTTTGCTAGTACATACTACACTCTACACTGCACTCTACCAGGGACTGGTATAGGCTCTGCAATGTGACAAGACCTCGTATGAGGCTTCTTGACTTTTTTTCTTTCAAGTCTCATGCAACTTTTGAGACCAAATTTGCAACATCCATGCATACTGTTATAAAACCATGCCCATTTTTCTGATGGCATATCACCCCAAAATGTGCACAATTTTGTGATTTTGTGCACATTTCCTATGGGAAACACTGCTGCTCTGTCATGAAACTCATAAAAACCTGACTATTTTTTACTATCTATCACTTTGATTGATAAAAGAACAAGTCCACCTTCATATACATTTAGATTGAGTGAATGCAGCAATTATTTAGAACACATCAGTGAAAGTTTAGGGGAAAACAGCCTATCTTTTTGAAAGTTATGAACCTTAAAAGTACATTGAAACTGCGCAGTCACTACTGGATAAGAAGACCACTACAGTGTATGATGTCACAAGAATAGAAAGATATTGTCTGGAAAATACAAACAGAATTTCACAAAATGTATTTATTTTTTATTTTTTGCAAAAATGTGCGAATTCCCTCAACTTGTCACTGACATACATTTGTATGTGAAGGGTAATATTACTCCCCCTGCCTTCTGAAGCTGAAAGAGGCAAGTCAAGCATTCTTTTATTATGTGAGAAAAATTAAAATGTTGAATTTTCCTTACTGTATAAGCTGTTGTTTTCGCGAGGGTTTAATTTTCGCGAATTTCGCAAATCACAGTTGGATCGCGAATTTAACAACACGCGAAATTGTCTCCATGCGCTTTGTTAATAGAGCATTAATGTAAGCATCGGCGTCAATTCGCGAAAAAAACATCTCGCAAAAATGTCTGCGACCTCATCAATCGCAAAATATCTGTACATACGCGAAAATAAGAGCGTATAAAGTATATTTTCTTTACATTGTTCTGCACATGTAACATCACAAGCTGTAGTAGTCTTCTCATCCAGCAGTGACTGAGTAGAGTCTTCAAAAATTCAGATCATGATTTCAGCAGATTGTCCAATTTTCCTTAAACTCTCGCTGATATGTTCTCCAAATGTTGCTGCATTTGCTCAATCCACATGTCTATGAAGGTGGACTTGTCCTTTAATTTTTTTTTTTTTTGCTAATTATGGTAGAAAAGTGTTCCATGGCAATTTCAATTAAAAAAAAAAAAAAAAAACAAAGCAAAAACAAAAGTCAAAAGCAGAGAAATACATTAAAAATTCTGAAAACAATAAAACATATGAGAATTTCAATGACTTTTGGAAGTTTTATAATGTACAATTGTTGATGTTAAAACAGTATACAAACCATAAAATAGACTCTCATTGCTTTCAATCAGTGTTTAACAGGCTATAATAAGATGTTGGGCTTAATTTGCAAAATTAGTTGATTAAAATTAGAAATTGATAATTTCAAAAAATCCATATGTACATGTACATTCATGGCATTGGGGTTCTATTACTTAGTCACTTGATATTGCAACACTAGTTTGCTTGTCTGGATCATTGCATGTGATGATCTGAAAGCAGAGCAAAGGGGCTGTCAAACTTTTTGGGCAGTCATACTACACTCAATCTGATGTTCTATCTACATCAAGCAAGTATCTTGCAAATGAGAGTAACTTTCTTGCAAAATTTGTGACATAAATGCCAAATTTGAGCATCACTTTGAATTATTTTTGTAGAGGGCAACTTTATTAATGGAGATCAAAGCATGAATTCAAACATGAAAAAGAAAGAAAACAAAAACCATAAATAAATCAAAATCAGAATGCATATGAAAAAAACAAAAAAACACTACATGCATTGCCTGCAATAACAATGCATGCACTAACCTCGGTAATCAACACCAGAGTTGAGTTTGACGACGACTGGTCTGCCAATGATGAGCTTCAGAAAGTCACTTGGGGTTTGCTTCTTGGTACTCATGTTGACTGAATCCTTGGTGGTAGCAGTGGTAGTGAACACTTAACTATGTCTTATGAACAGCTATCTGGTTATTTGTTCCTTTAAACCACTTGCAACATTGAGCTTTACAGTCCAGATGCTGCAAAATAATAGATACTGTATATGAAAAGACAAAGACAAAAACAAAAAACAAAAAGAAATCATATTAATGAAGAGCATTTCTACCAAAGAAGACTTGTTAGAGATTCCATCTGTGGATTATTCACATGCACATGAATTAGGGGATGTCCAGTTTGCAATGGAGGATATTTGATAAATGACATACTAATCTTGTCTTGTCTAAATATCAGTACAGAGCACTCCCATCATATTGCAAACACGGTTATAACAAAATTCCGCTTACAATGAAATAAAAGTTCAGACCGCAACATATCGCGATACCTGTGTATATTTACAGATATTCCAGATATGAAAAACCTTTGCCACCCAGAAAAGGCTGAGGGCGTTAAAAGTAAAACTACCAACATTGGAGTATTATACTATGTCATGTATTGGTATCTTCAGAGTGTAGAAGTGCATGCACTTCTCTTTGGTTATCACCATGTGTTCGTGCATAATTAGCATGTCAATGAGCTGTTTCTTGGCAGTTCGTCTTTTTCCATGAAAATTCCACCCAAATCTTACTACTTAGACATTTCAAACAGCTGGTGAAGGATCAACTGCACATGCACCAGCTCCATGCACAGAACACCTGACAGCATCAGCTAAGAAGTATCATACCTCATATATAGATTCCTCTCATCTGATTGGTTAAAAGTGGAGTCATGAAAATAGCTGTGCCCCATTTTTGATCAAAATGATGTCATGATTTACTGTGCCCGGGGCATAGAATCAACTGTGCCCTGTAAACAGGTTTGGAGACAGTCGCAACCCCGCACACATACATGTAGATCACTCATATGTACGCACCAATGATACGACCGCCTCACTGTCGATCAGCGTTGATTACGAGTGCTGTAAAAAGAGACTAGAATCTATATTTTCGGTATCTATATTTCTGAATCTATATTTTCGGTATATAACACAAATAATGACAGCTTGTGTCGGGGCACAGTTAATTCGCGAAGCAACAATTGATTCCTACAAATGCTCCTTTTATCACGTTAATATCCCTAAACCACTCCAATCTCGCATCTGGAAACAGTTATCAACCATGTCCATGGTAGTTATTTGAATTACTGCCCCAACTGACAACAGTCGCTGCCTTCCAGGAGGCTGCCCTTCCTGTCATCAGTCAGAGCCTGAGAAGGCAAGGCTGAAACCTCTTGTAGGCTAGTGTGGGCTAATTTCCATGTTGAAATCTTACAGAATTTTTAGTGTAAATTTAGACCTCGACCGGCCCCGGTGGACGGCCGGTAGTCGGTACACATATATAAATATGCTATAAAATATTGGCTGCACCATCGGCATCGGTCATAACATCACCTGCTGTCATGTCACAGCACATCAGGTTAGTTCAGAAAGAGCTGTTTCAGGGATTCAACTAACATTAGGCCATCTCATCAAGGTTAAGGCTAAGGATCTGGAGCGTTTCTCTGAACTAACATCAATCTGAATATTTGGGACAACGATGAGCGCCCTAGCATTATCGCAAAGATTTAGCAAGATCAAGAATGCCTGTGAGGCTGTGTGATTACTAGTAGTCCGCAATGCATTGTCTGGCACATGTGTGTATGAAAACACCGCCAATTATAAATTAAAGATCACGATGTATCTTACCTTTTAAGTATCAACAGAGCCAGCAGCGCAGCTGAGGGAAACTTGAATGCATCTGACACACTTTATCGGTCTTCTTCCCGTCGTCGGACTAGACTTCACATAATCATCAAAGAAACCAAAGAGTGCTATGCACCGCGTGCGCGTGCTATAAGCGCCTAAAGCAAAGAGTATAGAGGCGCACGCAGTGCGCCAAGAGGGTCTACTCTCGCGATTTTACACGTAATTAGGTGTGGTACACCATGGAGCCCAACGGCGGCCATTACAGGAAGCTACCTATAGGGGTGAATTCTGCTAATTCTGCTTCCCTTTAATTTTCTCCTTTTCAAGTAGGCAAACAGTGGTATAGCATTGTTTAAGACCTCAAAATTCCACTTAGAATCATCATTTATGCCTAAAAATAAAAAAAAAATGAAGAAATGCCCATTATTTTCGAATCTGTAGTCCCTGAAAGTTCGAGCTATAGACACTACTGAAGCGGCCTTCTCTCTCCATCCCTCCCTCAGTCTCTTTCTCTCTTTTGCTCCTGCTCTTTTGGCTTTGTATTACACTTTTTTTGTGAGGGGAGGGGGGGGGGGACGTGTTCCCATGGAATTTTTCCGGGGATCATCCCCCTTGGTTTTCAAATGAAACATTCTATTTTTTTTATTATTATTATTTTTTTTTTACATTTTATTGACATGTATCTGCAATGCGAACATGTTCAAAAGTATACATTTTTTTTTTTTTTTTACTGAAAATTCTCAAATAGTTGCACCAAAGGTGTGCATCACATCGTTGAATTTTAGTTCTGAAAAATCATAGGCTCCCTCCCCGGCCCCAGGTCCACCTCTCATAAACTTACACATTGAAGACGCGCATATCTGATAGGCCTATTATTTAGCCATTTTTCCTACATTTCATCTTTTTTAAATTAAAAATTGCAAATATTCCACCAAAGTGTGCACCAAATCGTCAAGTCTGAGAATAGGCCTGCAAAAGATCTGAAATTTTGAGAAAAAATGGAGGAAGCAGAAATGTGATTGTACCACTTTTGGCATATTGCGCTGATGACGTTCGTGTACGCCCGCCTCCAGACAGGTAATAGAGCTGAACAGTATTCCATCTGGTAGGATAATGTATACATAATTTTCTCAAGCGCTCGCCCATCCGCTGGTAAAAAAAAAAAGAGAAAAAAGGAGAAAAAAAAAAGAGAAAAAGGGAGAAAAAAAAATTACCAAAATGGTAATTCAAGGGTTAGTAAACTTCTTGTGAAATTGACATGAAAGGGTGATCAAGAAATAAGATATTTTTCTAAGATTTCTTTTAACCATAATCTAACAGGTATATAGTGTGAAACTCTAGGCGTTTTCACATCAGCCCGATGTTTCGAAATAGCGCGCTATTTTCTGACTTGGGAATTTTTCCCGATAGCGAAATAGCGCGCTATTTGATAATGTGAACACAAATTAGCCCACTAATTGTATTGCTCTGATCGAGAAAATTTCTCGACTCCAACTCGGGAAATTTCTGAAATAGCGGGATAGTAGCGCTCTATTTGATAATGTGAAAACGACTCGAGAATTAGCGCGATGAATCCCATCATGCCTAGCGTGTGTGACCCGATCGATCGAGGCAAACTGCACACAAATCATGAGGAATTTTTGAGAGGGCACACACATTACTGATGCTGTTTGCACATACTCAGCTGTCGAATTAGCTCGAAAAAAATGCGGACTAATTCTCTTCGGGCTGATGTGAATAAGTATAGCGCTCTAATTCGCAATCGCGAAAAATATTTCGAGCTTGGATTTTTATCGGGCTGATGTGAAAACGCCTATTGTTCAAAAAGCCCGGAGCCGACAAAATATTGTGATTCAGCGTGATTCCTGGTTCGCATTCTGAATATAAGCAGGATGTGCCCAGTGTACTCAGAACATCCGAACGGCAAAAAGAGTCGCTGCAATGATGCGCAATGTGATGTAGAATGTACATCAAATGTCCTTTGTACTTTACGCTTCGTTATATCGAAGCTAGATCATTGATGATTTTGCAGTGTTGATTTACATACTAGCCTATATTAAAATGCCTTGTATTGCCAATAATAAGACTTGACCTGGGCTATTTCCTGACTTTTTCATGTATGTAAAACACACACACACACACACACAAACACAAACAATAATATTAGGGGATGTTCTAAAGTGCAGATTTTGGATATCCTTCCCCCATTTGGTCACTTCGACGCCCCCTCGCTGGTCATACCTCCCCAAAATCATGAACATAAACCAACACCCTTGACTACCAGTGGCGGATCCGCCCCCCCCCCCCCTATTAGATTCCAAAGCGGAAAAAAAAAACTACAAACGGCAGTCTTTGGACTGTAAAATGTCAAAATTTCCAAGCTCGCTCGCATATAATCGTTATGTCATTCTCCTGATGTTGCTGCCAGTAATTGCCAGCAGTTACATCCGGTGCGCCCCCCCCCCCCCTTAATTTCCAAAGCGAAAAAGTATAGTTACAAACGGAAGTTTTGAGACTGGAAAATGTCAAAATTTTCAAGCTCGCTCGCTCGCATTTAATCGTTATGCTATTCTCCTGATGTCACTGCCAGTGATTGCCAGCAGTTGCGCCCGGTGCACCCCCTTAATTTCCAAAGCGAAAAAGTAGAGCTACAAACGGCAGCTTTTGGACTGTAAAATATCAAAATTTTCAAGCTCGCTCGCATTTAATCGCTATTCCATTCTCCTGATGTTGCTATCAGTAATTGCCAGCAGTTGCACCCGGTGCGCCCCCCCCCCTTAATTTCCAAAGCGAAAAATATAGCTACACAATCGGCAGTTTTGGGACTGTAAAATGTCAAAATGTTAAAGCTCGCTCGCTTCGCTCGCTCGCATAATAATCGTTATGTCATTCTCCTGATGTTGCTGCCAGTATTTGTCGCTATAGTTGCGCCCGATGCGCCCCCCTTAATTTTAAAAGCGAAAAAATATAGCTAGAAATGGCAATTTTGGGACTGTAAAATGTCAAAATTTTCAAGCTCGCTCGCATTTAATCGCTATGCCATTCTCCTGATGATGCTGCTAGTAATTGCCAGCAGCTACTTCCGGTGCGCCCTCCCCCCCCCCCCAAAAAAAAAAAAAATCAAAAGCGAAAAAATATAACTACAAACGGCAGTTTTTGGACTGTAAGACGTCAACATTTTCAAGCTTGCTCGCTTCGCTCCTCGCATTTCAAATGGCATTTTTGGACTGTAAAATATCAAAATTTTCAAGCTCGCTCGCATTTAATCGTTATGTCATTCTCCTGATGTTGCTGGCAGTAATTGCCAGCAGTTGCGCCCGGTTCCCCCCCCCCCCCTTCATTTCCTAAGTGAAAAATATAGCTACAAACGGCAGTTTTGGGACTGTAAAATGTCAAAATTTTCAAGCTCGCAATATGCAATTATGCAATTCTCCTGATGTTGCTGCCAGTATTTTGTCGTTTCACACCGTCATTCCATAATGTATCACATTCCGTTATGTATTGCAATTCCCATAACGTCGGCCTCATGCCAGAAGGGCCTTAACACCATATACTTTGTACACTGTTAGGGCCTTTTGGCATGAGGCCGACGAATGTTTGCAGACTGACAGCACACGCACATACGCGCACACACACATACACACGCACGCACGCACAAGTATACACACCCTCAAAATTACTTTTCCATGAGGTGCCCACCCCCCCCCCCCATGTCTTGACCCACGGTACGCCACTGGCTGCACCCGTCCGGTTATGGGCTTGTAAAATCATGGTGATGGTGACTATCGCCGATCATCCCCCCCCCCCCCCCCCACTCCTCAGCACGGATTTACGCCGTTGCCTCTAATGAGTCCCACCGCCACCGGCCCCATGACTGCATGTCGACCTCCAATACATAGGACCCTAGCAGGGACGGATCCAGGAATTCTGTAAAGGGGGGCGTGACTAATATATCTGGTGCCACTTCCGGGTTTTATTTCATTTTTTTTTTCTTTTTATTTTGTTTTTTACGAAAAATAAGGGGGGGCGTGCGCCGGTTGCGCCCCCCCCCCTCCCTGGATCCGCCACTGCATAGTGGACCGTGAAGACCGGCAACCAGACCACGATTCAGCCAATCACGCATGATTGTCACAAAATATTTTCTCTTTGATTATAGACATTTTAAATATCATTCCACCTACAAAGTGGGCGCTGAGATTGTTGAATTTCTACATGAAAAATCCACTGAAGAGATCCGACGGGATGGAGAGGGCAGTGGGGTATAGAAAAGTCCCAGATCAGACCTGATGGAGGTATTAAAATTTGCGGCCAAGAGAGACGATCTGACATGACTGTGTATTGCGGCCAACAAAGGAGGTTAAGGTACGTTCACCCCCCCCCCCTCCACACACATACACACACATACACACACACACACACACACACACACACACACACGCACACACACACACACACACACACACACACACACACATGGCCACTTTACTCAGGAATATTAGGGCAAGAATAATCAACATTTTTTTTAGACGTTTATGGGCGGGGATCAGTAATGTGAAAATGTAAGGTGACGGCGACAAAATCACGATTATTAATTAAGATAACGATAATACTAAGAAGAAGAATGTTGATAATTATACCATTTCATTTCATTTCATTTCATTTACTTCAGGACGGCATGATTCAACCAACTAAGGGCTGTTCTGTCCAAATTCGCGCATACCCTTCATCCGTTTGGTACATGCTAATTCAAGTTCAAATTCAAATTCAAATTCAAAATTTACTTCTTTTTTTTTCAACAGAATGAACAAAAAAATACGTGAAATTTGACATGCGTGTCGTTGAAAATATAGGGCCTACACAGAGAAAAATAACAGCATGTTCATGTTTATAATATATGATCAGTACAAAAAAGAGACATACAAATATATTCATAAATTGTAAAAGTGCCAACACAGTGAAATGCTCACAAAACGTATCTTGAGGTCTATACATTACCCGATCCACGGTACCCGCCCCCCCGCCACCAAAAAAGTAAATAAATAAAAAGTAAAGATAACCCCAAAAGAAGAAATAAGTGTTCTACACAGCTTTTCTGTAAATGACTATATGAAAATGATAATTTTATTGACCGCCTATGGCAATGATTTCTATTGGTTGTTCTAGGGAAAATCATTACATATTTGGGTATAGTCTACATCGTTAACCAGGATGTTAGAGAGAGTTTACCAGGAGTTGAGAGAGGGAGAGAGAGAGAGAGAGAGACAGGGACAGAGAGAGACAGAGAGACAGAGAGAGACAGAGAGGGAGAGGGAGAGAGAGAGAGAAAGAAAGAGGGGGCTCTGAAGCTGTGAGCAATCAATCTCATGCATATTATATATCAAACACCATGTTTATAAAATCCCTATCATTATGTCATTAGTTTAATTATAGCTCGACTTTGGAGGGACTACAGATTGGATAATAAAGGGAATTTCTTCATTTATATTTGGTTTTTGAAGGGAATGACTCTTCTAAATGTCGTAATGAGGTCCGAAGTCCGAAGTCTCCATAAAACGGAGAAAATGAAAGGAAGGCAGATACCTCTCCATTGAGGGTCACGTAAAAATACGCCCCGCCATCGCTCGCTTTGCTTCCTAAAATGGCCCCTGAGCGTACTACGCAAAATCGCGAGAGTAGACCCGGTGGAGTAGACCCTCTTGGTGCGTGCGCCTCTAGTGCATGCATGGATGTTGCTGTTTTTGCAATTCGTCACATGTGGATACATACTCCAAAGCTAGAAAGCAACGAATCAAACTTATTTTTTTCCCGAACTTCAAATTATCAATTGTCTCGTAATGGGGAAGCTGAATGTCACTATGCTCCGGTATCTCTCCAAGGAGGATTTCCGTGTCCTTACCGCGGTGAGTGATTGGCTGTTAGTGTTTTCGGTACTTCATCTTCAGTACGGTAATAATTGCACGTACGGCATAAGAGGTCTAGACGCTAGTCCCATATGTCCATTTGTATGTCATGCCGGGGTGTCCTGTATTCTTTCGGCTCACATTCACAATCATCTTTCTCTCGTCCTTTCCTTTTGCTTTTCAATCTGTTCTATGGTGCAAAACTACACTAGTGCCGAATTCACATATCATAGAATCTACAAAGTGAAAAACTTTAACAGATTTCGGACAGGATTGAATAGGTCTAGATAGTTCTCACTTTCACTCAGTCTCGGGCGCTAGCTAGCTAAGGAGGGGCGGATCCAGGAATTCTGTATTTAAAGAGGGGGCGTGCTTACAAAATTAACTTGGGGGGGGGCGCACGTACCCCTCCCCCATTTTTTTCCTTTTTTATTTCTTTTGTTTCACCAAAAAAAAAAAAAATAAGGGGGGGGGGCATGCGCCCAGTGCACTCCTCCCTGGATCGATCCGCAACTGAGTTTTAGGGGTAAAGTTACAAACAAAGTCCCCAGCCCTTGCACAGCCGTTTGATGATCCTCCTTCCCATTTGGATTACCGGTACTGATTAGAACAGAGCATTCTTATCTTAAATATTTGAGATAGAAAGGACAACTCAGCTAAACTTATGTTTATGTTCATGTTCTTGTTAAAACTGTATTTTACTTGAATACAATGTTGTCACTAAAATCAGAATCATTTTGTCTTCAAATTCTTATCATTTATATTCATGTCATAGCTTGAAATGGGGATGAAGAACCATGAAATTGTGCCACCAAATCTGGTAGCAGTGATTGCTAACCTACGTCATGGAGGATGCCACAAGGTTTTGAAGGAACTGGTGCGGAACAAGCTCATTGCATGGGAGCATGGGAAAGGTACCGGTATTCAGGAGTTACACTTGAAATGTACACTGTGTCCATCTCTAGCACCAGATTCCTTTGATCAATACTTGGTACTCTGGTTTCACATTGTGTATTGAAGTATATGTATAAAGGGCTAAGATTATACATGGTGTCCATGATAAATGGAATGGAACATTTATGAGGAATATGAATGCATGTTTCTTAAAAATCCCACAGTGGCTGAGTAAATATCATTTTGATGGGGAAAAAAAAAAATTGTGAAGTACCGGTAGAAGATACATGAGCTTAAAGGTTCCCTTCAACTATTATATTGGAGCCAGATGGCACCTGTGGACACAATTGTCCGTCTTTGAACTTTGTGACACAACATTATTAAGATTATTAGTGGCAAATTGATGCTGCCATGGGGGAAAATATGTTGCCTGGAGATGCACTTGTGTTCTCACAAAAACCATGTGATATGTCAAAATGACAAGTGCCTTCAGATGATTTTTTTTTTTTTTTTTTTTTTTTTTTACTTTAATGGACTAATTTGTGAACGTGCATATACTGGTAATTATCAAAATTATGTTGGTTCTCAATGTAATGTGGATATGTACAGGACTGTATTCAGGGCATTCATGTTTAGACCATCTTGCCCAATAGGGCATCCATGCAAAGATCCTCACAATTTAAGCATTCTGGTGCCCATTCATTATACTAGCATGACAGAATTTTAGTTGTCTTAATGTCAGGGGCAAGCAGGTGTGTTTGTTATATTATAACATTTTGTCCTTTGTTATTGAATATGTGTAAACATTGAGTGGCATTGGAACAGTAGTGCACGTACATCATGCAAGTCATGTTATATGTCTCTACTCCTCTTCCATCTCTCTTTTCCTCTTCCACTTTTTCTGCCTGTTGAATATGTATGTGTAACTTCAATGTACATGTTTGTCTCTTGCTCATATCTGTCACTAACATTCCCACACATGTTGTCCCCATTTCCCCATCCATGTCCAAATCTGTCACTATGTACATTTTACATTTGTGCAGTGTCTGGTTACAGACTGACATACCCAGGATATGACTACCTGGCACTGAAGGCTTTGGCAGCTCGAAACTCAGTCACATCTGTTGGAAATCAGATAGGAGTGGGCAAAGAATCAGGTGAGGAAACCAATCTGTTAGGTACCCCGCACGCAAGGCTGGCATAATGGGTGCTGCAGCTTGTCAAGCTGGAGCTACTAGCTTGGACAGACACTGTTGTGAATGTATGTAAACACAACAACAATGGAAAAGCAAGAACTGGTAGCTGTATGTATGCATGTTAATACTTTGGTAATTGAGGGCTTACCTTGCAGAGTGAGATTTTAATACATAAAAAGAAGTCATATGCAGCAGAAATTTGTTACTTTCAATTCATGTTGTAAGTCCAGCATTGCTGTCTCATATCAATGTGGCCCTGTGAGATTGCTTAGATATATTATAGTTCATGACAGAACAGTTCAAACCAACCTTAACAAAAATAAAATCTCTTAACCTGTTGAGGACGAGTCCCGAGTATACTCAGGCAAGCGTCTATGGGAAATGTGTGTTTTAGCAAAATCAAACCGTTCTCAAGGGGTTAACCGAAGTTGAGTAAATGCTGCAAATAACTACACAATTCGTGCTGAAGAGATGGTCAAATAATTGACTAATAATGTTATGATGTACTTCTGTACTTAACAGATATCTACATAGTGGCAAATGAAGAGGATGAGCAGCTTGCACTCAAGCTACACAGGTGAGAAAATGTAACATTCCAATAAATTGTCAGTTAGTCTGATGTGAACGTTTTAAGTAAATGGGAGTGTCTTGACAAAGACTTCTACCATGAAACTGAATCTCTTTGCATGCTGAACATTCTTCCATGTCCATTTTTTATCTGAATATGTGGTGTTCTCCATAGTGATTATTTGCCAATCATACAAAACCATTGTGTCACATTGTAAAGATGTTGTCTAGACCTTGTGGGAAAATAATGCGAAATAGCAGCGACATACCAGTTGCCATAGCCATATTTCTGGGTTTACAATTTTATGTAGTAAATTTCTGTCTCTGCCATTGAAGCCAACAGATTTAGCAGTGATAACCTCCTGTAAAAACAATCAGTGGTGTACCAAGAGTTACATTTGATATATCTTTCTACATTGTATGTTGTGACCCGTCAGTATTTGACATCATGCCCTGAGAAACCTGAAACACTATTTATAAAAAGACAAGAACCTATTCCAATGTATGCTCAGTGAGATTACTGTAATAAATCACATTTCTACAATGTTGTGGTAATGAACTAGTCTATACTGTTCCTTCCACATTTTTTATTCCAAGATTGGGAAGGACTTCTTTCAGGAAGTTGAAAGAGAAGCGAGATTATCTGGGCAAGCGGAGAAGTGCATCATGGCTCTACCTGTCTCGTCTTGCTGCTATGAAAGAGTTTGCTTTCATGAAGGTAAATCCTGAGGGCAATAAAGCCACAAAGACACATTTTGTGGTAATTCAGTCTCATGTAGAACATTGATCAAATATTTGTCACATCTGAAGTAGTAATTACACCTATAATCGAGTACTTGAAAACATATCAAAGAGATGGATGTTGATTGATAATGAATTGTGCTGTAGAACATAAAGGAAGGAAAACAAAAGACAAGCTGATGGAATGAAAGTGGTCTGAAGCAATTTCTTGATCTTCTTGAATCAGCTATTGAAGTTGAACAATGATACACTGTACTCTGCACTACATTGCACTCCTGTTAAAATGAACACTGTTATAACGAAGTTGTTAAAATGAACACTGTTATAACGAAGTTTTTTCAACAGTGAGGTAAAATTGAAGTCCAAGAATTATCATGTATTTATATCTATGTACTTTACTGTTTGGCTATAACAACATTTCGATATATCTAAAGAAAACTGCCAGTCCTGAGGACTTTGTTATAATAGGAGTTGCCTGTACTCTGTTGGGCAATATTTTAACTTTATATGCTCATTTTTTTTTTCTGTGATAAAAAAAACCTATAATAGTTTCTGTGATAAAAAAACCCTATTAGTTTCTGTGATAAAAATATTTTAGGCTTCATTCACATATTGTACAAGACTTCACATTGATATACTTCCCAACCGTAATGTTTAGAGACAAGTCAATTCAAAAATTTGTTTTTAAGTTAGCTGGTTATGCAGAAATTATTATTACCATGCTGTGATGTTTTACTGTGATTTTGTAGTCATTGTTTCGGGGCAGATATACTTGTACTAATCCAGTACATTGTAAGCATGTCCCTACTCTCACACTATAAGGCACTGTTGATCATAATTTTCAGGCACTATTTGACCATGGCTTCCCTGTACCAAAACCTGTGGACTTCAACAGGCACTGTGTGGTCATGGAGCTGATAAATGCCTACCCTCTGTAAGTCAAGACTTCTTGTTTTCATAACCACGTGATTCAACAATAATCTGAGTGTATATCCTGTTACTTTATCTCTTGCAGGTCTGTGTGTGTTGGAGTGTGATCACCAATATTATGTACATATCCTCAAGAGGCAGGATAGTTTCATTAATTCATGTCTTGAGTGCAATCTCACTGGCAAATTGTTCCAAATAAGTCATACTACCATTTGAAGTTTTGCTCTGGAGAAAATGTAATTAATTTCTATGGCTGTAAAAGAACTGAGGCTGGATTTTCAAAGCCAAAGAGAGGAAAACTTGAAAGTTGACTAGGTTTAACATTGGCATTTAAAATTCTTGGTAGTAAACCAAATCTGTATTTTGCAAACACAGTGTAGGATATCTCAAGATTTGCAAAGATATCATTTGCCACAAATTTATATTAAAATTGAGATATCCAATGTCCACTCCCAGAATTGTAATGGTCTTTTAACCCTCACTGTTCTTTCTGTAGCAATTATCACAGTTGCTTTTCACACTCATCACTTAGCACAGCTGTCCTGCAGCTGGGTGTTAGTAATTACAGGTAACAGAGTTGTAATCCTGCGTATACCATACATAGCATTTTCACACTAATGTTAGAATGTTTATCTTAGATGGTGGACAAATTTTGCAGGGAGAGAGAAACAGACGTGTAAAGAATTGAAATCAATAACAGGTGATTGGAGACTGTAACAATGATTGTGGTCATTTTGACAGCAACCAAGTGCACTCCCTTGAAGACCCTGCCTCCGTCTATGATGACCTTATGAGCCTCATTGTCAGACTGGCCAATCACGGCCTGATCCACGGCGACTTCAATGAATTCAACCTGATGATGGACGATCAGGATCGTGTGACCCTGATTGACTTTCCCCAGATGGTGTCCACTTCACATCCTAATGCAGAATGGTAAGGGGGTGGGGGTGTCAGTCTTCATTCTCCAGTAACCATGCCTGTCTGTACATTGGGATAATACTAATACTAACATTCGTAGTACTGCTTCTACTACTACTACTACTACTACTACTACTACTTCTACTACTACTACTACTACTACTTCTACTACTACTTCTACTAATACTACTTCTACTACTACTACTACTACTATTACTACTACTTCTACTACTACTACTACTTCTACTACTACTACTACTACTACTACTACTACTACTACTACTTCTACTACTACTTCTACTACTACTTCTACTACTACTACTTCTACTACTACTACTACTACAGGGACTCCAACCCAAAGCACCTTCTGATCTGGAGATTCTCCCGCCTGAAACCCCTAGCAAACGGGAGATTCCAAGTTGATGTGTGCGAAGCGCGAAATTCCCAGGGTTCTAGATGCTCTCTGGTGCAATCTAAGGCTTATTTTTTCAACATATGATAGAAATAAGTGAGAAATCCTTTCCAACGGGAGACAAAGAGCCAGGGTGGGAGAAATTAAATCTCAAGCGGGAGAATGGGAGATTTTGCAAAAATGGGTTTTCGGCGGGAGATCTCCCGTCGAAAACGGGAGAGTTGGAGTCTCTGCTACTACTACTACTACTACTACTACTTCTACTACTACTACTTCTGCTACTACTGCTACTTCTACTACTACTACTACTTCTACTGCTACTACTACTTCCACTACTACTGCTACTTCTACTACTACTATGACTTTTAATAATGATGATGACAATGGATGGTGATATTAATACTGTCCATATTCTTTATGCCATTCCGGGGGTACACCTCAGTAATCATGGTAAATGTTTGATGAAGCGCCTTTGATGTGCATCCTGTTCACAAGAGAGAAAGTGAGCCAATCATACACGATGGCGCTAAGGCCAAATCTGTGTCATAGTCACTGTAGGAGAATATTGTGGTCTACAGTGTCACAGGCAGCACTTGTGTATACCGTGTATAGTGAAGGAGGGCAAGCATAGCTTCTCTTCATGAATCCAAGGCTAGAAGAATTTCATTGTGGACCTGTAGAAGAGCAGTTTCCACATTGTGATCTTTCTTGCAGGGCAATCATGTTGAAATAGTGGAGGCATACTCAGGAAAGTAATTCTTTATGTGCTTTATTTTGTTTGTTCACCATGTTTTAGAGGAATACATTGAAATGTGAAATGTTTAATGTTTAAATTTCTGAACAACTTTTTTTACAAGGCCATTATCATATTTTGATTGCATAGGTACTTTGACCGTGATGTGCAATGTGTAAAGGATTTCTTCTGCCGGAGGTTTAACTATGAGAGTGAACTCTTTCCCAAGTTCTCTGATATCACGTAAGTCATGGCACATCACTTTCCTTGTATGCGGTATGTTAGAGACACGCACCCATGCCCAGATGAGAAGGGTGCAATGTTGCAACTTTTGAAGTACAAGGGTATATCATTGAAAATCAGATATTTTGTCGTAAAAACACGTACTAAGGATGAATAGTTATGTAAATACCTGTAGAGAATAGAATTAATGTGAGTTGCAGAGTGATTTATGACAAAATTTGTCTAAAGAACATTTTATTGGTCATAACCCGCATCCCACCGGGTTTTTTGAGGGACCTGAAACCACCTTTTTGGCCCCCCCCCCCCACCCCCCCCCCCCCCCCCCGCTTCAGATCTCGGTTGTGGATCGCGCGAGCCTCGCAAAAATTTGTAGAGGTAGAGGCCAATGTAATCTACAAGACTGTATAGTTAGATTTTTCAAATTTTAATTTATGTATTTTATATCAATTTATGTTAATTTATGCAAAAATAAATTTTTTGCCTATAAATAAAAAAATAAATCTCCAAGACCTTTAATTTTGGGTGAACATATTCTTTTCAATATCCTCAACAATAATATTGAAGGAAAAATTGGGCTTATTATTCTGATGTATTTTACTGTTTATTGAATTTCTTATGTATTTCTTTGTTTTTTTACTTTTTGGTTTTTTTTTCGTCTAAATTTGTCGCAGAAACTTTTTAAAGCATAATCAGGCTAAAATAAATCATTATCAGCCATTGAAAGTAAAAGTAATTATTTTTATATGAATTAATTGCAAAGACACAATTTACATTGGATTTGTACACAAAATCATGTTTTTGAGCAATTTTGGGGTCGACAGATTTTTTTCAAAGGGGTGTGGCTTCAAAATGGTATGCCCGGGAGCAACAAACTTGGTCTCAAAAGTTGCGCGATACTTCAAAGAAAAAAGTCATAAAATGTCGCGGTGAGAGCATCACGCGTTGCGGAATAATCACGCGAAATGTCGAGCCCCCCCCCCCCCCCGTGCTAATAGGGTTAGTGCTAATACCATACCTGCCAACATTTTGAAATGAAAAATCTTACTCTGATTGCTCGCCCCCCAGGGTTTGCGGGTGGGGTCCAGGGGACCGCCTTAGGGCGGGGGTTCAGGGGGCAGCGCCCCCTGAAGTTCCTAGGGTTTATGGTAATTTGAACTAGTTTAGCATGCTAAATTTAAGGGTCAATGCCCCTTTGAAGCTCCATGGGGTAAGGTTTGAAATCACCAGAAATGGACAATAAACATGGAAGAAAATTGTTATTATTATGGGTCTCTAATCTCAATTCTAAATAGTGCAATTGATCAGCTATATGAATTTGATAAACATATGCATGTATCATGTACTGACATATTTTATATATATATATATATATATATATATATATATATATATATATATATATATATATATATACATACATATAAGGGCACAAAAGGTAGGTACTAGGGTTGGAACAAGTTTAGAGCTGGTGCTTGTCAGAGAATCTCACATGAAAAAGTATTTGTAGGACTATGTAGAATGTAGACAGCAGAGCAAGTCAAGAGAGTCCATTGGTTAAAGATGTATCCTGAAGTACATATTCCCTAAAAACTGCTCTAATCCATTGTAGAACGCATGACAGATATTCCAGTTCACAAAAGACAAAAGAAACAATATTTGGATCACAATCATGAAGACAATAGAGCAGGGCTCTTCAATGTCAGCATCTATGGTGATGAAAATATACCAGTACATGTATAAACTTGCACAAACATTCAATTACCACAATATAGAAGAACTTGTCTACTGCCATAGTGCCACTATCAACAGGTTATTCTGAGCCATGTAGAGTCTTGTATGTTGCACTCTTGCATTGCTTGAGGACACTTTTCGTCGCTGGGGTGACAAGACCTCGTATCTCAAAAATGTCAATTTTTTTTTTTTTTTTAGCTTAATGGTCAAATAATGGGTCAAGTGATGTCTTGGCCAAATCCTAACTGTCTTACTCCAAAAATGAAGCCACCATGACATGTCAAAGAGAAGGCTTTCCCATTCACTATAGTGCTTTGGCCGCCATGTTTTTTCGCTCTCCTGAACATTTGACGATTTTGAGATACGAGGTTTTGTCATACCAGCGACGTTTTGCTATAAGATGTTGAATAGCATGATTCCTCCCTGCTCGACATAGCCATTCTATGAGAGACCAATGTATTCAGTGTATCTGTATTCATAGCAGATCTCTCTTTCCTCTTGTCTTTGGTAATTATGCTGAAGACACGCTCGCAGTCAGCATTACTATGGAAGATGACCAACACAGCTTTCATGACCAATGTTAGTAGTGGGTATTTCTTCCTCCTCATTGTGTCTTCCAGCATACTAATCTCATGCCACTGCCTGTCAATACACACATTCTCCTTGTACTGAATGTTTTCATCAATCTGGTAAAGATTGAACTGACACTCTAGCTGGTCCATATCCTCTTCTGGTCCATATCCTCTTCTCTCACTAGGCTGAAACGCTTCACAAAGTAGAGAACAGATTCAAACTTTACATTCAATCTGTCCCTGATATCCACAACTCTTACATTGATGAGTAGTTCATCATGGAATGGGTAATGTTCTACCATATATTCAACAGCTGAGATGTAAAAATCCTTCACACTCTTGTAAAAGTTATCTACATCTAGTTCATCTTTGTTCTCATTCAAGTAGTTTCTGCATTCTTGTCCAATTTGAATGTCACTGTTTTCCTTGTGATTTGATGCATCATTGACATCTACTTTTGTGACATCATGATGTGCATCCTGGTTTGATGAACTTTGAAAGTAGAGTAGCTAACTGATTCAGCAAGATGTGGTGGATATTGTGGACTTGGGGCTCATCACTCTGAATGAAGTACCTGTGACACAAAAAGTAGGAATTATAGACACTTTATTATGCAATTGAAGACATGAGACAAAATTAGTGATTATTGATGCATTCCTATACTTCCACCAAAATGGAGTGCAGCATTTAGAAGGTAGATTTCAAAATTCTTAAAAGGAGGATACAAACCTGTCCTTAAAAATGTACAAGAAGTTAAACTTAAGCACACATATTAATTTCAGTGTTTAAAACTCAAGTTACTCTAAATGACAAACATTGTATGAATGATCAATGGAATCAGGAAACAAGGGATTAAAAAAAAAATCAAAATATAAAAATGGGAATCCCGACCAAATGGAAAGTTGTTTTTAGGAGAAAATAAAACTGAGTTGAATTACATTGTTTAAGTTGAAAAAAAAAAAGCTGTACCCCTTATACATGTACATGTACCTATGGGGAATTCAAATTGGCTGCATTGGTGATGTTCTTGTGATATAGGGATAAGACTACTCTTCCATTTGCTCCAATACACAAAATGGCTAAAATCTCATTTCTTCCGAAAGTCTTGCTTCAAATATTTTTCTTTCATGAAGACATAAAAAAGTATGCCAATCGTGTTATATTTGAATTCCTGCATCATAGATTTATGATAAAACCACAAATTCCTGATAAAAAAGCAAGCCTACACAGCCTATTGGAAAATATCACTTGTCATAATTTACATGTATTTACCAAAGTGCAAATTTAAAATTTGTGTAGTCTTTGTGATCCCATTTTTAAAGCAACCACAATTCTCTTATTAGTTGTATGTTTTCATTCAAACTTCAGTATTCAGTTTTCCTGGTTTTAGTCCTCTCGTATACATCATTTAATTACCAAGGTTGGAGTCACCTTTAATGACTATGAACAACTGTTATTCTGAAATATGTGAAACTAACCTGATTTGGATGCTCAAAAAGGGTATGACTGCCTTCAGAAAGAGAGCATAGAGCTTGCAGTTAGGGGTTAATACAGAGTTGTTGATGAATGAGGGCAGACTTTTGTTGTGGTTTTGATTGTGGCTTTGGAGTTTCCTTCTTGGATGACTGGCTGCGAGTCTTTGTTGCTTTCATAGATTTCTTGGCAGTTGCCTGTTTTTTAGCCAATTCATCCTGGCGATACAGATATTGTGCAATACTGAACTGCTTGGGTTCTGCAGAGGTAGTTGCAGGTGTCTTAGGATGTATGGCTGAAGTTGATGATCCCTTGATTACTGCAGTAGGAGTCTTGGGATGAGTGGCAGAAGTTGCTGATCCTTGATTACTGCAGTAGGAGTCTTGGAATGAGTGGCTGAAGTTGCTGATCCCTTGATTACTGCAGTAGGAGTCTTGGGATGAGTGGCTGAAGTTGCTGATCCCTTGATTACTGCAGTAGGAGTCTTGGGATGAGTGGCTGAAGTTGCTGATCCTTTGATTACTGCAGTAGGAGTCTTGGGATGAGTGGCTGAAGTTGCTGATCCTGTGATTACTGCAGTAGGAGTCTTGGGATGCGTAGCTGAAGTTGCTGATCCCTTGATTACTGCAGTAGGAGTTGTGGGATGAGTGGCTGAAGTTGCTGATCCCTTGATTACTGCAGTAGGAGTCTTGGGATGCGTAGCTGAAGTTGCTGATCCCTTGATTACTGCAGTAGGAGTTGTGGGATGAGTGGCTGAAGTTGCTGATCCCTTGATTACTGCAGTAGGAGTCTTGGGATGAGTGGCTGAAGTTGCTGATCCCTTGATTACTGCAGTAGGAGTCTTGGGATGCGTAGCTGAAGTTGCTGATCCCTTGATTACTGCAGTAGGAGTTGTGGGATGAGTGGCTGAAGTTGCTGATCCCTTGATTACTGCAGTAGGAGTCATGGGATGAGTGGCTGAAGTTGCTGATCCCTTGATTACTGCAGAAGGAGTCTTGGGATGAATGGCTGAAGTTGCTGATCCCTTGATTACTGCAGTAGAAGGAGTCTTGGGATGAGTGGCTGAACTTGCTGATCCCTTGATTACTGCAGTAGGAGTCTTGGGTTGAGTAGCTGAAGTTGCTGATCCCTTGATTACTGCAGAAGGAGTCTTGGGATGAGTGGCTGAAGTTGCTGATCCCTTGATTACTGCAGTAGAAGGAGTCTTGGGATGAGTGGCTGAAGTTGCTGATCCTTTGATTACTGCAGTAGGAGTCTTGGGATGCGTAGCAGAAGTTGCTGATCCCTTGATTACTGCAATAGGAGTCTTCGGATGAGTAGCTGAAGTTGCTGATCCCTTGATTACTGCAATAGGAGTCTTCGGATGAGTGGCTGAAGTTGCTGATCCCTTGCTTACTGCAGTAGAAGGAGTCTTGGGATGAGTGGCTGAAGTTGCTGATCCTTTGATTACTGCAGTAGGAGTCTTGGGATGCGTAGCAGAAGTTGCTGATCCCTTGATTACTGCAGTAGGAGTCTTGGGATGCGTAGCTGAAGTTGCTGATCCCTTGATTACTGCAATAGGAGTCTTCGGATGAGTGGCTGAAGATGCTGATCCCTTGATTACTGCAGTAGTAGGAGTCATGGGACGAGTGGCAGAGCCTGCAAGTATTTCAGTTGGTAGAGTCTTTAGAGGTAAGCTTTTCCTCCTTTTGCTTGGAGGGGTGTCACAAGATTCTGCCTTTCTTTTTCCAGACTTGCTCTCACATTCATTCTTGAAGAAGTCCTCCAAGGGATCCCAGTTGTCAAGAAGCCGGATGACCGCCTTGTGTAGTGACAACCACCTAAATGCAAAGACAAAATTCAGAAATATCACTAAAGACAGGTCCATATGCAGCAAGCTATAGTCTGCAATAAAGACAAATTTAATAATTTCTGTTTGAAGTCTCACTAACAACCAATTCTTGTTGATTCTTATATGCAAGCTTTATTGAATATGAAAATAAAATAACTTTAATAAATTTTCAAAATTAGAGAGTAAAACAGTAAAGCCTATTTAATGTTTTGATCAATCCCCCCAAAATGCAAGGGACTATTCCAATTAAAATACTAAATTATACAAAAGTGTAGACCTATATGCCTTACAGCAGGTTTGATGTGGAGTATATAAATAAGAAAAAAAAAATTAACCAATAAACTTTGCAATTTCACATGGAAATTTTTGAAGTATCTAGTGGCCAGTCAAAATAAAATACCCGTGTATTTTTTGCTTTTAGATATTAAAATTTTCCAAAAATATCAGGATATTATCTTTGTCGATTTCTGATATCCAATCACCAAATTTGTAAGTGCTTATTGACACTTTGCCCTTTCAAAAGAAAAATAGAAAACATTGATGAAAGAGGCCACTACGGTGCTAGATATCTTTAAAAAATCGCCACTGTACTTTATAAGAGTGGAATGTAAAATGATCCTAAAGTAAAACTCACATTATCAACACCTCGCCATTAGCTTTGGGCAAGCTTCAATTATTAAAAAAAAAAAAAGCTCAGTTCAATGACTTCAGATGACCTTTGGCATTGACTTAAAAAATAATATTAGTTTTATGCGGGTGAGACAAAAAATGTGTCATGCATTTATCTTTTTAAAATTCTTTTTGCTGAGAATTAATTTCTTTTTAATTTTCCTAAGTCACTCAACATTCCTAAACAGGCTTGTGTTGCATACATGGTGATACAATAAAACATTCATGTATCATTATGAAGTGAAAAAAAAAATTAACATGTACTCACCTCGTTGACACATGCTTCAGGATTTTCCTAGTTTCCACGCTGTGTTCTTTTTGGAGCTTGATGAGGGTTTGGTGCCTAAGTTGACTTTTATCAAGATAATACCAAACGTCTACAAGAAGTTTGTCAATTTGGTACATAAGGCATTTCGCTCCCCTTTGTGCACTGATGTGCATCAGATGTCACACACATCCCATTATGTACACCTTGGGATTCTCTTCACGAATCTTGGTGGCAACGCCGTTAAGCCTGTGGCAAAGCTCATACACTTGGACCATTGTATCCCTCTTGACATAAGTTCATTGTTTAGAATGTTGAAGATATTCTGGGCTGTCGATCTTTCCGTGCACTCTTTCATGGACAGAAGATTCACAGAGACTTGGCCAACATTGTTGTTGAATGTCTTAACCACTATCGGGTACAGCTTTGTTGCTCCCATATCTATACTTCCATCTGTTGCAATGCTGAATATATTTGTTTGCATGGACTCTGTTAAACTTCTGGCATCTTCCATCGCCAAAGAATGGAGAATATGCTTAGTTTTTGTTCTCGCACATGAATACTTTTGAGCGATCTGGCTGTCGGGAAACATTTTACTAAATAATTCCCCACTGTGGTCTGCTACCGATGGTGGAATGTAGTGCTCACAAAGAAAATCGGAAAACATCACTTCAGCCTTTATGACGCTCAAGTCCTCAGTCTTTTTCGCACAAGGAAAAAATGAAGAGAGAGAACATGATTTTGCAGTTGCTTCAGCCATTTCCACATGTTTTTTCATCTCAGAGTGTCTTTTTATGTCATTGCTGCCACCACACGCCACACTTACGTCCATGCGGCAAACTGTACAAAACGCGTAAGTGTCACCTTTTGAAGATTTGCTGGCAAAAGGGAACTTTTCCTTGTACTCATCAATGAATTTCTGCTTGCGCCGTTGAGCCATCAGCCATCATTGATCTGTTCAACTTCAACTTTTCAAGAATCAAGTGTTATTGTTTTTAATTTGTTAACAAATAGACAACAGTAGACTGTAGTCTAGTCCCATGGCCATGAAAATAAAATCATAGTCAAAGCAAAGTCAAACTTCAAGTTCAGGAGAAATCTTGATGATCGATACGGTACCTGAGCCTGGCACCTGAGGCCGAGGCCTGACTCAGTTAAGCCAGCGCTAGCCGCCTTGACGACACAGTCGCACACACTAGAGACGAGTCCCAGCCAGCATGCCGCTGCAGACCTTGTCTAACTTGGAGTGTTCCACTGCCACTGCTTACCACAAAGTTTTAAAGTTTTAAATCAAGTTCAATCACATGAAAATCTGGAAATCGTAGAAATCAAGCTCCAAGTCCGCCGTTTGCAAAAGAAATTGCGAGATTACAAGTTGAAACAACACACCTGTACCCATATGCACGGCATGCCATGCCAAAACATGAAACTGCTTTGTGCTGCACTGCACATTATGCACACATGCATACTGATGCACAGTACATACAGGGTACATGATGCACACGTTATTTTCTCAAAGCAATTGCAGCTTGACAAGGGGAATCATCGTTGCACTGGTCACTCTAATAATGCATATTGCAAGTGGTGAGCACTAGTACCGACGATTGTATTTATTGTGTTCAAATATACGATCTTCAAATTGGCATGCGGTGCCTGGAAGTTATCGAAAACTTCAGTTTATGGCTTGAAGGCACGGAGGTTTTTTCCCGTAGAAAAGCACATGGATCGCACACCGCTACTAGGGAACAATCTTCCATAGGTTAATACACTGTGAGCTGGAGCTGAAGTTAGCATTATATTGTAACAGATGCTATTTTTTTTTCCTCTGTTACGGCTTGAAAAATTGTACTGTTCCGATTTTTTGACCATTTTTTAAAGAAAAAAACGGACTAAATACGATAAAATCGGACGGGTTGGCAGACATGTAATACATGGTAACCTGATAAATGAGTTAATGCATTGTGACATTTTCTTTTTTTTTTCTTTTTTGGCATGGTCAAGGAGCTTGTTTGGTATCAGAGATGTGAATGTTTCAGTCACACAGTCATACATATCAGTAGAGATTAATGTACCTAATTTGCTCATTGCTATGTGCCATCATCACAGTTCTTGTGCAGGATCTTGGCAATTTTTCAATTATTGTTATTATACACGTACTTAACACTTTGATTTGCTTTGTTATACTCATGCACATTTTGTAGCTGTGAGAGAACACTTGATGTGGAGGTGGCTGCCAGCGGGTTCTCTAAGGAGATGGAGGATTCCCTACAGGAGGTAACTCGTGATCTAAACAGACATGTTATTGTTCTTCACTAAACATGCAAACTGTTTTTAACCCTAAAAGGACCCATTTAGGGTTAAAGATCATAAAGATATGATTTCTGTCAGAGAAATAAGATTTTAAAAAAATATTTAGATAGATAGATATGACCCCCCCCCCCTCGTCATTTTTTTGCGACTATCTTGCCGTGCGAGATTTTTTGACCATGGCATTTGCTGACTTTTTACTTTCAAGTCTTGCGCAACTTGTGACACCATTTTCGCGAAAAATCATGCATACCATTACGACGCTGCACGTTCTTTTGCACATGCCTGTCAGACCGAAAATGGCTCAAAAACATGATTTTGTGTATAAAGTCTATGCAAATGGAGTTTTCTCACCTTATTCATAAAGATATGATTATTCTCACTTTCATAAACTGAAATCAATTAATTTCAGCATGATTATGCTTGAAATAGGTTCTGTCATAAATTTCGCGAAAAAAAATAATAAAACAAAAGGTTGAAAAACAATGAAATACATAAGAAATTCATAAAACAATAAAATACATAAATTAATTGTGATACCAGATTTTTTTTTCAAGCATATTGTTAGGAATGCTACAAAGAATGTTATCACCAAAAATTAGGATTCTAGGAGCTTTACTTTCTGATTTAGAGCAAAATGTATGATTTTATGCATATATTAGCATAATTAATTAATGTAATGAAAATTTCCATTTCTTTTTGTATAATTTGGTTAATTACGCCACAGGTAATGCATGTGCCAATTTTCATGGCGATTGCGCGATCAACGGATGAGATCTGCAGGGGGGGGGGGGGGTGAATCACCCCCCACAGAACACCCCAAAAAGCCCGGCCTGATTAGGGTTAAGTTTACACCATTTGCAAGTGGACAAGTGAATTCATAAAGCTGTGCTTAAGTAAAACAACAAGTCTTCATATTTAAGAATGTACTTTCACATGAAATACCATACTTACCAACTAATAAGATTTTATCAGATTCAGTAAGATTTTTTACATTAAAAATAGCAAAATAAGATTTTCTGTCAGAGAAATAAGATTTTAAAAAAATATTTAGATATACCTTTCATGTGTATTTTCTGAAGATTTGACTGAAAGTAAGATTTTTAACTTCAGTTTGCATATAAAATAAGATTTTTGCAATCCACGAGTAAGATATTTCATCTTGAAATGTTGGCAGGTATGAAATACATTTCCTTCTTCAAGGTTTTGACAAGCAAAATCATACTACAAATAGGCATGAGAATTGTAATATTGACCCACAAATCCATTACATAGGGGAGTGAAATCAAAAGTTTACATGTAGGGATTGAGTGAATGTTGAAATATTAGGACATTGAGAGAATATAATGCAGTTTGAAAGGGACTGTACAGTAGTGGTTGAGGTGGGGATTCATATTTTGAACATTCCTAAGTGAGATAATGAAAAGCCTCTAATGAAATATGAAAGAGCATGTAATTTCAAGAAGGATTCAATGTTTATTTGATGAAAATTGGTTTTCAAATGGCTGAGATACCCAAAAAAGTGCTAATAATAAAAGACGACATGCCACAACTTTATTAGGATCTCTTTGTTTCACCTTGTTTTTGGATATCTCAGCCATTTCAAAACCGATTTTCATCGAATAAACTTTTGATACCCCTTAGAACTGCATGCTCTTTGACATCTCATAGAGTGGTTTCTGAATATCTCACAAAACGTGAAAAGCCAAATCCTCACCTCGACCAGAACTGTACCCACCCTTTAAGGTCATCTGAGGATCCTTTGAAAACTGTAGAATTTGTAAAATTTTGGTACCATAATTGCTGGATAAGAAGATGGCAGCGATTTATGATGTGACATTAGGATGATATAAAGAGATTTCAACATGTTTTCATTTTTCTAGCATAATGATAGAACACTTTGCTTTTAATACGTAGGCACCTCTTTCAGAATTCTCTAAATTTCCATTATATTATTGTCCTACTATGACATTATGAAATGTGGTCTTTTTATCCAGCGATGGCAAGTGCCAAAACTTTGAATTCATACCTTTTCAACAGATTGTCTGATTTTCCTTAAATTTCAGTGAGGCGGTCTTACCAACATTTCTGTATTAATTCAATTCACATTTATATTTGGGTTTAGTCCACTCTAAACTATCATCTGTGAGACTCTGCATTTGCTTGATACTCCTGTCTTTCATTCTGAAAGGGCACAGCTGCTCTGAAAGATGACTCCACTGATGAAGATGCTGGAGAAGAGGAGGAAGAAAGTGATCAACAGGAAGATGATCAGGAGGAAGACTTAAAGACAGGGAAGCAGGAGGCAGAAAACAGGGAGGAGAAAGTGGAATGCACCAAAACTTCCCAGGACTGTGCTCTGCTACTTGCAGAAAGTGGAGATGCTGAAAATGGGGCAGATTCTGCTGCGGGCACCACAAGGAAATCCATGTCTGGGACTGAAGAAGGTCATCTAGCAGATGGCAGATTGACAGGTGATGTAGACAGTGATGTTAATGACAGTGATGGTGAGATGGAGGATGACCTCCAGGACATCGCTGCATTCAACAGGAACTACCGACCGCACAGGAGTGAGGCAAGTATGTCTCATGTAAACTCTCACTCTCGGAACATACGCTGTCGGAACAGTGACAGCGTAAGCTCACACACCTCAACCACCTCCACAATTGACCCATCTATGGTGAGGGCAAAGGTCAAGCGCAACATGCAGAAGAAGCAGAAGTCGGCTGAGAGGCGGAAACTGGCCAAGAAGGGAGAAGCGGCCCAAACAACAGCAAAGAGGAGAGAAAATTCTGACAATGTCAAACAAAGTGTCAGCTCTCTGTGGTACTAACCACTAGTCGTACATGCTGTTAATTGATGTGCATTTAACTGTTAACACCATTATTGGAACATTGCTCATGAATGCCTCAAAAAGGAAACACAGTCAACTCAGGGTTAGGCTGTGGGAATTTATATCAATTTAAACATTGCTGCCTGAATTAGAAATTTGAATACCAAGAAGATGTCCTATTTTCAACTGCCCTTTTTGACAATTAGGTCATGTTATACTGGGGAACCACCATGTAATGAGATTATGTAGTTGGATATTAAACAAGAAATGACTTTTAAGAAGGTATTGTCATATCTCAATGCTGCACATTGGCACTGGTTCGACAGTCCCTGACTGGTAAAAATTATTGTCGCACCAGTAACTTTTTATGCCTCCGCCATGAAGCGGTGCCGGAGGCATTATGTTTTCGGGTTGTCCGTCCGTCCGTCCGTAATGAATTTTGTGGACAGCGTAACTAAAAAACCTTTTGAGTTATTCTAATGAAACTTGGCATGTATGTGTACAATGTATTAGGGGGTGAAGTTGTGCCTATCAACTTTTGGGTGCACATGCTCAAGGTCAAAGGTCAAAAGTTCAAGGTCAAATACGTAAAATTTCACTATTTCCACCATATCTATGCAATGCCTGAAGGTATTTTCTTGAAACTTAGTGTATACATGTATTACCCAATGAAGATTCTCTGGTGAAAGTTTGGGGTCATGAGGTCAAAGGTCAAAGGACAAAAGGTCAAGTAAAAATATTAAAACTTCACTTTTTTCTCCGTACCTTGGAAATTGTTCAAGGTATCTTCATGGAACATTCTGACTGGCAGTGATTATCTAGAGAATTTAGGGTTCATGGGGTCAAAGGTCAAGGGCAACACTTCAAAATTTTACTATTTCCCTCATATTTATGCAATGCCAGCAGGATTATTTTTTTTTTTTTTACACTTGGTGTATGCATGTATAACCTAATAGAAATTCTCTGGAAACTTTCTCTTTTTTTTTCCCTTGTTTTGTTTGCCTCAAAGGTCAAAAGGTCAAAGATCAAGGGAAAGTGCTGAACTAACTTTTTCCTCCATATCTCGGAAGTGGCTCAAGTTATCTTGAAACTTACTACATATTTATGCATGTTCTGCTTGACAGTATTTATCCTATGAATTTTAGGGTCAAAGGCCAGATGAAAATGGCAACAATGTACTTTTCAATACAAAAATTGCACTTTTTCTCCATACCTTGAAAATTACTCAATGCATAAACTTATGAATGGGCCAAAGTCAAGTTAAAGTCCTTAAATCCCCAAATACATGCTCTCATATTCATCCAATTAGACCTACACTGTAGGTCAAGGAAGGTGAACATTCAACACATTTGTGACAAACTTGTCATTTTAATATTTTGCCAATTTTGTGAAAATGTAATCACACGTTGTCCACATGTACTATTGACCTATTACGAGAATCATGCATTATGGCGGAGGCATACCAGTCGCCTTAGCAACATTCAATTGTTGCTAAGGCGACTGGTATGCAATTGCAATCAAACTTCGAGGGAAGAGGGGGTCATACAAAGTGTCACATTTTACCATATATCAACCATATATCACCTCAAGGTCAAAGCTCACAGGCAGTTGTCAACGAACTTTTAGAGCCCAATGTTAAGTTTTTATGGCGCGTTTCTATTATGTGTCATAACTTTTGATCCACAGGTCCGTTTGTGACCAAACTTGGATGGTAGATGTCCCTTGGGAAGTGGATGGTCACCACAAGGTCAAAGGTCACAGGCAGGGGTCAACAAACTTTAAGGGCCCAATGTTAAGTTTTTATGGCACGTTTCATTTTTGGCATAAATTTTTACCCTTTTATATCTCTTTTTATCTGTTATATCTCTTCTTTTTATCTGTTATATCTCTTCTTTTTATCTGTTATATCCCATTCGCATACAATTTCTTGTACGCGAATGGGCGAGACACATTATGGCACTTGCCTTGTTGTAAAGAGTTGCATCAGATGTGCAACCCCATGAAAAGGTTTGAGCATGGCAACATATGTGGCTGGAGAAAACCAAACTTCACCAACAAGCCAATAATCACAGCAACACTACACTTTAACTCACATGGGCTCTGAAATCAACAAACTTACAATTAGACCCACCATCAAGGGTTGTGAGTAGTCTGTAGGGGAGTAATATTTACCTTAACCATAATCAGATCAGGTCACACTTTTTTGGCTATGCTATATCCATATTCCACCCCCCTCCCCCACTAGATCTCGTCTATCAGTAGCACAATCGTGACTGAATTTGACACGCTCGACACTCACATTGTAATCTACAAGATTGTGACTTAATTTTTTTTTTAATTATCAATTTCTGATTTTAATTAGTTACGCAAATTAAGTCCAAGATCTCATTTTAGCCTGTTAAACACTTATTGAATTGAAGAATTGAGAGTCTACCTTTTTGGTTTGTGTAAAAATTGTACATCGTAAGTCATTCCAACTCTTATATATTTTACTGTTTTTGGATTTTATTATTTATTTCTTTGTTTTCAACTTTTGTTTTTTCATTGAAAATTGTCAGTGACCACTTTTCTACCATAATTAGTATAAAATCAAAGTGATAAATATTGAAAATAGACAGGTTTTCATGAGTTTCACAGCAGAGCATTGTTGTCATAGGAAATGTACACAAAATCACAAAATTGTGCCTATTTTGGCATGACATGCAGTTACAAAATTGGGTGTGGCTTCGCAGTGGTATGTGTGGATGTTGTAAATTCAATTTGTTCTCAAAGTTGTGCGAGACTTGGGGGGGAAAAAAGTCAAGAAGTCTCATGAAGACGCCTTCTCGCATTGCAGAATTATGGTGCAAAACATGGGGGGTGGATTCCATTCCTTCAGTCAATGATCAATGCACACATTTACAGGAAGTACAAGCAATTCTAGGCACTACTAGTATTTGATAGCTGAATGAAGTTGTAAAAATTATGAATAGTCTGACAACAGCAGTTTTAACAATGTCCATGTCTGATCTTTCTGAATTTACCCGACTCCACTCTCTTTTCTGGAAGCATTTGTGACGGTTCGCTGTACAGACTTGTCTTTAGGCTTATTATTAGGACTCTTTAAAGGACAAGTCCACCTTCATATACATGTGGATTGTGAGAATGCAGCAATATTAGTAGAACACATTATTGAAAGTACGAGGAAAATCAGACAAACCATTCAAAAGTTGTGAATTTTCAAAGTTTCTGTGAAGTCACTGCTGGATGAGAAGACTACTTCAGTTTTACAATGTATGATGTCACATGTGTAGATAGATATATACGTTAAAAAAAATAAAAGGAGAATTTCACAAAATTTTTTTTTTTTAAAGTACATATTCCCTTGATTTGTTAATGACGTATGTTTAAAGTAGGCACGCATAGAAATCTAAATTATGCATAAACCAGGGTCATATATACCTCATTATAACGACGAAGTACCATAGATTCCATCTAACCATGTTTCGAATTCACCTAGAAACGCTTACCAATGATAGGTCCTTCTTAAAAAAACGAATTTCTAGTTTTAATAAAGCCAGAGAACTGCTCGTTTGTACTCTCAGCGGGGAGATGACGTCACCGTGATGAGGCCTCAATCTTATGCGAGAGAGGGAGCGCGAGCTAGCGCTAGCTAGCGTATAGGAAGCTGTATACAAAGCCAAGCTAATACGTGTAGGATGCGAAGCCGACTAGACTTTCTTGTTGAAAATGGCAGAAGGTACCTCTGACTTGGATATCGAGGACCTCATTTTGGAATGTGATCCAGATTCGGAGGATTCGTTTGATGATTCGGACTCTTACGATAACGACCATGGGGAGATAGGCGAGTACGACGAAGATGAAAGTGACGTCGAAGGATCATCAGGCAGTGCAGGTGCAGTTGAACGCCAGCCTGTACCGTATCAAAACGAGCCTCTTCCTCGGAATCCCGCCGTGGCTGGCCGGGTAGTGGAGCGGGAGAGAGATGGCGACGAAGGCGCGGGTGAAATCGATCTCCGCAGTAGACTTGACCCAGCTACTGTTCAAAATTGATAAGTTTTAGCACCATTTGTAGCAGATTTCATATCAAATTGAATAATGTGAAATGTGAGTATGTATTAGCCCAGCCACAGGCCATCAACATGAATTTGGGAAAGTATCAGAGTATAGAGACCTTTCAGTTTCAGTTCAATAGAACTAGAACAAGATTCAAGAAGTTCGATTGTGAGATTTTGAGTTTGGAATGAGAGCAAGGGCCTAACTGTTAGCAATTCAATTAGCATGACTTTGTCTGAGCTAGGGCCTAACTTTTTTTTTGCACAAACTAGACAATTCTTGAATATAAAGAATCAGGAAGAAGAATTAGGCGAATCGACACTACAGAATAAAAATCTTACAGATAGTATAGGCTGGTTTCGCCCATCACCGAGAGTTTTCACTACTCGGCTCATTGCATTGACCAGGTAGATCTACTAGACTCAAACTAACATGTATTCCGCCGGCGCTGGCCCTGGGCGCGGGTACGGTCGCGACCGGTTGGGGCGACGCCGGGGCTGCGCTACAGATATATCTAGGCTAAAACTACAGTACGGGCCATGGCTGTATGGGGAAGGATTTTCGCAACCTTCCAAGAGACCCAAGAGACCCAGAGTTGTATCGCCTATTCACGGTCACTCTCCAACAAAATGGCCTAGCTAATAAACATCGTTTACATATTTAAAACGAAGGTTATTATACTTACTATTCAGTAGTAAACAATGCCCAAAGGCAAAGAATTAGATTCCAAGCTTCACTGGCACGAAGAGAAGTAGCCTAACATTCCAACTTGATCATCAGCTCGCCGAATTGCGTCCGAGTCAGAGTGCGTGCAACTTGTAGTAAACAATCGTCGATCGTTCAACGGTTTCGAACTAATAATGACTTACTGATATCAAAAAGCTTGAATTTCCACGGAAATGTTATATTACTTTGATAATCCCGTAGTTTTAAATCAGAACTTTACAGTGACAGATTTGATTTTACTAAACTTCCGAGTTTCCTGACGATGAGGCGATCGCGAGCAGAAAAACATAGATCTACAGTCTAGCAATGCATATCACATGCATGCAGCTAGCTAGCTAGCTGCAGCGTGCGCGTGCAGGCTCGATACGGTGACGTCACATTCACAGCCTTTTCCAGATCGACTCGCTCCGTGTCTGGTGCCTGCCCCGAGTTGTCCGAGAGAGGGCGATTCTCTATGCGTGCCTACTTTAAGGTTAAATATTAGTCTCCCTGCCTTCTGAAAGAGGCAAGTCAAGTTCTCTTTTTATTATGTGAGCAAAGTGAAAATCTTTTTAATTTTCTTAATACACGAACAGTATTTTCTTTCTGCCATTCTACACATGTGACATCACAAGCTGTAGTAGTCTTCTCATTCTGTGATAGTGGAATTGACACTTCAAAAATTAATAACTTTTTGAACGGATTGTCTGGTTTTCCTCAAGCTTTCACTGATGTCTTGTAATATTGCTGCATTCTCTTTGTCCATTATTATGTATATGAAGGTGAACTTGTCCTTTAAAAGGCATAATTTACCATTTGAAGATGAAACAAAACCAAGCATTAGTGCTTTAAAATAGTTCTAAAATGTGAGTTAGGGATAGAAACAACCACTGTAAAAATTTGAATCTGTATTATAGATGTTAGGCATTGTTAAATACACAAAATGTGAACAATAGTTATAATAAAAATGTTTCCAGACCAAACTGTGTACAGTTATGATATATTAAGAAAAATACAGATATCTTCTACTTATATTTTAGGCTTTGTTGCAAAAATTTTATATGGCAGAATGTTTTGTGATAAACAGACCTCATATGCATCAAATGTGATATCTTGAAATTGTTTAAAATCATTGCTCCCAAAGGTAATCTGGACCTTTAAGTTCTTTGCTTTCAGTCTCACTTGCCTACTATACCACTAGCACTGGCACTGCTTGAGTTTAAATTGAAGCTGACGGCATTCATGCAACTGCAATGCGGAGGCAAGCTGAGTGGCACCTTTAGAGTGGGCACTGTGGCTTTGAGATGGTCATGATCCATTTTTAAACCCACCTTGGCCTATATCCAGCATATTTGCCATTATATTTTAAAGTGTCATAAGTTTTGAATCGCACACCAGGAAGTGACTCCTGTGCTTAGCAGACCACCATTTGATGATTACTGTCTTTGACATGAAGTTGTGGTGACAGTTTTGTATTGTAATCTCCTTGCTTTTCATTACTACTATTTCTGTGAAATATACAGTCATTATACAGTGGAATAAAAAGTTGTGTTTTTTTTTTCACTCCTCTACAGGATATTGTAATGTGAAAACTGATATGTGACACTACTAGTACAGTGTAAGTGGTACACACTTCGTTAAAGAAAACAAGACAGAAATAGAGAAGCATGTTTGTACACTATATATATTTGCTTGCTGTTGTAATCATATAAAATTGTGACTATGAAACAATAAACAAATCTTGCAGCTGCTGTCAGTCAACAACCAGTATCATAATATATCATTCATCATTGCCATATCTCTATTTCAGTATCAAAATCAATACACGTTATGATCAAATTAAATCAAAATCTTGAAGCTCGGCAAGTTTTCAGTGTACAGTGCACATAGGCATTGTACTACTCGACCACTGTTTTTGGTCCTCAAAATTTTATTTGTACTGTCAACTCCAATCATAATGACTAAAGACCAATGCTTGTTCATCTTACTGAGCTCTAAAATTCCCTCAAGAGAAATGCATAAACTGTGTTAAGTGGCAGCCTGAGTTGATCATCTGTGATTGATTATTACAAGGTTGTATATACAACTGTATGTTTGTATGGTATAAAAACTTAATATAAGGCATAGGCTAAGCATATGAGATGTCACTCTTTAGTACATTATTACAAAATTTTTACATCTTGCAGATTACCTCCTCCCCATAACCCATTACTATGCATGCATTGTGAGACATTTGGTGTATTCTGGTGTATGTGTGTGTGTGTGGGGGGGGGGGGGGGGGTCATAACTATACGGTAAAATTACACCATCTTCATAAATTTTGAAACATTTACAAATGCCATGCTATACAATTTTACACATGTCAGCATACTTATCTGAAATATATTTGAAGTGCCTAATTACAAAGTATAGAGGCCTTCTGCGAGTTGTTACTTTTGGCTATTTCTGAGTAATGGCAGCAACATAGTTACGTATATACTGGCTTTGTCATAAATTGCATACATACATCACAGCAAAGTGTGTTTTTAAAAATCAAAAGGGACTATTTCATAATGCTAAAAGTAATAAATCAAGACAACAATCCAATTCTCTTTGCAAATGTTTGTCATCTCCAATCATAGAGGCCACGGGCCATTGTTTATTGCAAAAACACTGCAAGTTGTAAATCTATAATATACTAACTTGGCAGAAATAGAACATGGTGGCCTCCACAGAATTAGGATGGGCAGGGAGACAAGTTTTTCTCCTTTCAAGTGGGGCTCCTCCTTAAGAGGTGGATGGTAAAGTCCATGTACTGTATATCACCCCAAATGAAACCCAGTGTAACGGCATTGCACTAAACCATACACAGTCATTTTAGCCATTGATATCTATGGTGACAAGTACACTGTGATATGACACCCCGACAATACAGCCACTGTAGAAGTCTTATACATGTAATTTGGGCAAATACACCAGCTGGAACAAACAAATAATCCTCAGACTTAACAATACACTTCAATACTGCTAACTTGAATGCACTATTTTTCATATTCTTTCTCAAATAATCCCTTCTTTCTTTCTCTGTCTATCTCTTCGTTTCACACAAACACATGTACACGTCCACAAACACACACAATACATACATAAAGACAGAGGGGAGAGTATGGACCACACATGGGGAAGGTGACTTGCCATACCGGTATTGAAGTGGTGGTATGTAGAAGCGCATGCATAAGTACAATTTGTAGAAGCTGACAGTGCTTGATATAACTGCCAGCACAATTTCCTACTTTCAAACTGCAAATGTTTAGTTACGTTAATTGGCATAATCTATCTGGCATTGGTTAGAAAACAACCCTTCTGGTAGGGAAATGGTATCCCTGTGATCGTTTCTAAGAGTTTAGTTATCATTTTGAGACATTGAGGGACAATGGAGGTGTTTTAGCCAAAATATATCTTGCTAAACCGGTTTGTGGTGCTGATTCAGCAAAAAACAAAGCAATTCCCAATTATGGGCGAGTACTTCACTAGAGCATAACATTCAAATACATGTACATACATTTGTACATGTACATTGTAGTGCATGTAACTTCGTACTCGAAGTTCAAACATGTGTAAAAGTGCATAGAACCTAAATACATGTATGCAGATGAGAAAAAGAGCAGCCCTGATGATAAACCTTATTTTGAAGGATATCTGACAATTACAAGTAGCAGTGGCCCTAACCTTACCACTCAAAATTAAAAATGTGATTAAATTTCTTTACTAATACGTTGTATATCAACAAAAGACAAAATACAGTTGATTTGGTCAGGTTGGTACAGTGTACATGTGGGGTTTTAATTTATTGCTATCTTGCTCTAAAAGGCCTAACCTTCAAGGGATGTAAAATCTCCCTACCACTAATCTTCAATCTTAAGACAATGTGAGATTGTCTTTGTTTGATCTTTAATAAAACTCTGAAAACTGTACGAATTACAGACTGACAATGATATCTCCGCACATAAAGGTGAACATGTTGAAAGCACTGCTCAATGGGTTTGAGAATCCAGCCCGAGTGTGATTGGTAGTATGAAGCAGAGACGGCGCAACCAGAGGGCTGAACTCCCCCACTGTTTTTTTGCATAATACATAGGAATACATAGGGTCTAACCACTTGGCCCCCCCAAACACTTTTTTATCCCGGAAGTGGGGCCACAAAAAGTGGTTAAGCTTTTTTGTTTTGTTTTGCTTATTAGTCGATGTTGATTGGAAGCCGATTGGAAATTGTACCAGAGGGTTCTTTTTTTTTTTTTTTTTGGCCAGCTGATGACACCTGGAAGTGGTAGAAAAGAACTGTAGATAAGGCCTTGTTTTTGTTTTGTTTTGCTTGTCAGCTGAAGAAACCCTGAAGTGGCACGGAGACCAAAAAGTTGCACTGAAGGCCTTTTTTTGTTTGTTTATTCATTTCTTTTTTGTATTTATTTATTTACTTTTTTATTTATTTTTTTTTTTTTGCTTGTTGGCTGCCACCACTTTCACTGGTTCTTGGGATGTTGCTGGAAGAAGTGATGCAAGGTTCTGCTGTGGTGGGACTCTGACTTTCGTTTCTTGTTGGACGAAGTGGATGTGGGAAGAGTTCTGCAGAGAAAGGTAAAAAACAAAATACAACTGTAGGTACAGGAAAAGGCTGCTATTCAACCTGCAGGAGCACAAATAGCAAGACAAGGTAAGCCAGCTAGCAATGTGTTGAGTGCTTGTTGTGTAATCACTATGCTGTATTTCAAAAGGACATGATGTAGAGCTTACAGGGCATTTTATCTGAACAGTGGACAAATTGCTAGCATCATGTAAAATACATACACAGTTTAATGACAATGTCAAAGGTGATATGCATGAGCCAAATTTTCTCATTTCAGTGTTGTTTCTCTTTCTCTCTCTCTCTCTTGTGTTCATTAGAAAAGAAAGTGATTACAGGGGAGTACCATGATAGCGAAGTTAGATAACACATGAGGTCATATTGGACCAGAAAAACAAAGAAGAATTTGTGCACAAACATTGCATAACAAGGAAAGCTTTTGGGTCCGAACGAAACGGCAGACAAAACAATGTGCCATGTCAAAACCAGCCCACTACTGTTGGATTTGTACCATCCCTGATATTTTTCTGCATTATCACTGCATGGTTACAGTCCAATGTATGTTAGTTTTTCTAGTGACAAGCGCCACATACATGTGTGCTCCGTACTATCTCAGCTCTGATAGGCTTAGTGGATAACAACATAATGTAAGGCAGGTCCCATCTGCAACCGATTACTGTTGAATCTATACCATTTGACAACAAGCATCGAGATAAATAGATTTTATTTTTTTCGAGAGAATACACTTAGCACTTTGTTGCTGTTTTTCCTATTCTTCAGTATTGGGTGGTACTTTGTATGTGACTGTGTCATTGCAGACCATGCTCACTCAGTGTACATTTGTGATTGTGTTCCAAGTCTAAGTAATACAAATACTAGGAGGGTCCACATTTTAATGAGGTTAACTAGCCAGACCAAACGACCTCATTATAATGCAGGGGCCAACCCCCCACCCTTAAAAACTTTCTGTGGCCCCTGTAATGGGATTCCTCTCAGCTCGTTTAAAATGGTTAGGCAAATTTTAATTTCTCTCTCATTATTAGCATTAAAGCTCACTTGTTCACATACAGTACCTTTTTTGAGCAGATTTCTTTTGAGGGCTGGGTCTGCTTGGTTTGTGATGAAAACTGGATGAGGAGCTGGGAGAGGCCGTATCTGTGTGAAAAAGTAAAGTAGCAAGTTCCTTTGACATGCATGTACTTGAATCCACATTTCTGATTTTTATCAATCTAAACTGGCAATGTGGACCCCACAATCAACCCTTTTCTGACAAGATTAATGCAAGTATACCCCTATTTATGTGTAATTTGTGTAGGATCCACCAGGTTTCCATAACTATGCGTTAAATAAAGATCTTTGTACGACCCACGAAGTGTCCCAGAAGGAATTGCACTTTCAGGCTGTCTGTCCGTCCTTTTGTGGACGGTGTAACTGAAGAATCACTTGAGGTATCCAAACAAAACTTGGCATATGTATGTATGAGTGGACAAAGCCTGCGCCGATCAACTTGTGGGTCACGCATCAAAGGTCAGAGGTCACGGTCAATTTCTAAATTTTATGATTTTCCCCTGTATCTCTGCAATGCCAGAAGGTATTTTCATGAAATCAAGTGTATACAATTATTAGCATATATATGGTAATAACACTTTCTGATGAGATCTTTATATGTAAAGATTCTCCTCAGAAAGTTTTGGGCCTTATGGTGAAAGGTCAAAGGTAAAGTGAAAATGCTACAACATCTTTTTCTGCAGTATAGCTCTGAAATGGCTCAAGGTACCTTTATGAAACTTAGTACATAGATATGTACTGCCTGGCAATGATTCTCTTGGGAAGTTTTGGGTCTGGGACCAAAGGTAAAGGGTCAATGGTTAGGTTAAAATGCTAGAATTATGCTATCACAGAAATTTCACTGGTTTCTCCATCTTTCTGAAGTTGCTCAAGTATCTTCATGAAACTTTAGTATGCACATATATTACCAAAGTTTACATGCGATGGGGACACACGATCACAGGTCAAGGGTGACCTGTCAAAGGTGAATACATAATCCTACAATTTTATTTATTCCCCTATATCCAGAGACTCCAATCCCAAGCACCTTCTGATCAGAAAATTTTCCTGTCTGAAACCCCTAACAAACTGGAGACTCCAGCTTGATGTATCGATCCCGTGTGTACATACCAGCACTCTGTGCATGCGTTTTATGATCTATGTAATTGGATGTATATACGTAGGGGAGGGTGGTAGGTAGAGCACCTAGTTTGCTCTTCGATCAGAGCGTTGACGCTCGACCTTGCATATCCTTGGATATATGAAAATTTAATTCCAGGTTTTAAAAATGGTGTTTGGGTGGGAGAAAGATCATTTTAAGTGGGAAAAAATACATCTTAAGTGGGAGACGCAGAGCCAGGGCGGGAGAAATTAAATCTCAAGCGAAAGTTTAAATAGCTTCCACTTGACAGCAATGTCTGCTACTTCATTGGAAAGTGCCTCTATGAAAGACAAGTGAATTATAATAAGTTGTTTTGCTTCATGTGATGACAAATAGCAAGGACAAATTAAAGCTTACAGAGGTGAGAACATCATTCCAAGACAATCTATCACAGCATCACTATATACTGGTGACATTTGTGTCATTGCACTGGAGGGCTGAACATAACACATAGAGCTGTAGGTGAGCACTTGGATGACAGCTGAATACACTGGGCATGCTTTGCATCTGTCAGCTGCACAAACACTTATTTGCTTAGAATCTGTCAGCACCCTCTCCACGAACAATTACACCACTGTGCCCAAATTTTGAAGTTCACAATTTGAACATTTAGAGTTGATTTCTAACCTTTTTGCAGTATCTCTTTTATGGCTGAATTGCTCAGGCAGACATCAATGTGATGGTTGAATGCAACCAAGCTGGGGTACTGCTTTGTCAAACCACAGATGGGGCAGACAAAAGATTGCAAGGGAGTCAAATGTTGGTCAACTTCCGAGACAAAGTCTGCAACACAACCAGGATGATGTTCAGATATCTGCTTTGCTGCAACACATTTAGTTTCAATCCCAGTATCATGTGCTTTGCCATTGGTTTCTGCTGCCAAGTGTTCTGAGCTGTCACCACCAACATGGTTCCTTAGTGACTGAGAAGCATCTGAAGTCCTTGAAGAATTTTCATGTTCAGGAGATTTTGAGGTGTGACATTCTCTAGATTCACTCTGGCTGGGAATCTTGCTGGTCAGGAGCTGTTGCTCTTCTGAGATTGTTCCATCAACTATGCTACAAGGTGCATGACTCAAAGCATCACCAGAGTCTGAAGAGTCTTGTCTTCTGGAATCATTTGCACCATTGCTAGAGTCTGAATGTCCTTCTTTTGCCTGAAGTACATGGCTTGAACATCCTTGAGCAATGGCATTCTTTCCTCCACCAATCATTTCATGAGTGGGTAATGCATCCTCATCATCATCATTACTATCAACAGCAGTGCTAGTGTTTGGGTGTGAGAGGTCCTTGGTGATAGTGGTCCGAGAGGAATTTTTGAGGTTCTGCTTTTTGCTGAATAGGTCCAAAAGGGTTCCCTGTCTACTCCTGGATTCCTTGCTGGCATCTTGTAGGCTTGACAACCTCACTCCTGTCATGAAGATGACAATAGAAGAAACTGTTGCCAACCATATTCTATGATTCACATGGATTTGAAGACAAGAGCTGCCACATTGTGTCTGCACATTGCAGATTTGCACATATATTCATGACATAGCAAGATGAGGATTCCTTTACACAACTTTACATTTGGAGGGCCACTTAACTTTACAATGCCTTGAACAAAGCCAGCGGTACACACAAGAAGAATGCAAGTGAAATTTGACATTGTGGATTAATTTTAACTGAACCCTATCTCATTGCCCTTTAGTCTGAGAGGGTACAAAATTCAAGGTTGACTACAGGTAGAATTCTCATTTGTTGAATTTCTGAAGGGTCAGTGGGTCATAATAAAGAGTAATGAACAATAAAACTGAATGCAAAAAAGGTGATATAATACCCATCAATCTGAGCCGGAGAGCTTGTGGATGGCAGGCCTTGATCTCTGTCTTTAGCAACTCCTTGGCTACAGGGAAGATCTCTTTGGCTGACCCCACTGGACACTTCAGGGATGAGGCACGAGTCTTCACCTCAAAATTCACCTTCTTCAGTTTAATGGTTACTGTCTTGCCCTGAGAAGGAAAGAAGGATAGGACATTTGCACCATCACAGAAAGCTTCCTGTTATCAACTTTTCCATAATGTTTTTTTTTTTCAAATATAGATGGTTCATATCAAGCCCTTTAACATGTCTCTGTAAGCAGGAAGCTAAATTCTGCTCGTCTTTGTGCAAAAAGTGCAATGACAAAAATACAACATTAGAGTTCAAGGCTTTATACAATAGAAAACTCTAAAAAAAAAATAGGATCTGTTCAGTTTGTTCAGTTTTATATCATTTCTGCAATTTCCCATGGAAATCAAACATGAATTATCATACCAGTACATGTATTTGAACAAAATCTACACAATGAATTCACTTAAGTGTATAGTGATCATGATAATCTTAAAAGTATTTTAACAAATACAATGAAATCAAGGACATCAATGATATGCTCATTTCCAAGGGGGGGGGGGGGGGGGAATGCATGAGTCTGCCATTTTAAGCCACAGCTTGACAGTTGATGGCAGCCTCATAAAAAAAGGAAAACACACACACACACACACACACACAAACAAAACAAAACAAAACAAAACAAAACAAAACACGGCAGTTGCCAGCATAATCAATACTAGTAGGCCCTATAGATCAAGGTGCTACAATGATACAACTCTGTCCAAAACTTGAATGAAATTTGTCTAGAAATGTGGCCAGAAGAGTGCAGACAAGAAGACCCTTAAGCATCATTTTGCATATAAAGACAGCAAAAGGGAGGTCAATACCCTAAAAGTTAGAGGCGGCTGATCAACATCAAATGTGAATAAAATAAATCATATACCCGAGTACAAAATTTCAATGTCATGAAATGCCACCTATGATGGTGCACACAAGACACAAACCACAACATGGCCTTTGACCCTCTAAATTGTGTAGCATTGGGGGCAGCATCACCGAAACATATAAGTTTTGCTATGATGCACCTCCATTACAAGTTTGAAGAAAATTGATTGAGAAATGTGGAAGGTAGAGCACATGCAAAAAATGTAACATGTGGCTGCATTAAACCCTGTAAAAGGTTCAATGTTGTGGCAGCATAATCAAATATTATAGGGGTTCAGATTTTCCTATAATTAACATCTGTTTAAAAAACAACAACAACAACAACTGAACAAAATCCGTCCAGAAATGTGGCTGGTACAGCTCACACAAACAGACCCTAAAAAATCAACCTTTCTGTGTATAAATGAGGAACAAGCAATGGCTCTACCACAAAATATTATATGTGCATGTGCATACTGAATTTGAATTAAAATGTGTCAAGAAATGAGGCCAGCATCAAACAAATGTGAAGCCATGGCCATGGCTGCTGCTGCTTTGATATAACACTGCTAAATCCAAAGTACCCTCTTGTACACATACTGTAGGATATGATCAACTTTGATGAATCAAGATTTTTTTTTTTTGAATCCAGATATTCATATTCATGATTGTACGATATCCCAGGAAATATGATGATACATAACATTCTTTGAAATGACAAGTGCAGCATACATATATGTTTAGGTGGTATGGCTGATATACATTCATAACTCATTGTTTAAAAAAAAAAAAAAAATTGTAGATAATACAGTGTTTTAGCAAAGTCTAAATCAGCTAGTAATCTCACCGTGATATGTTTCCTTTTCAGGTCTCTATCTAGTGCCTCACAGATTTCCCAACACTTGTTGTAGAGATCACTTGGGACACTGATCTCTCGGAAGGTTCTCTCTGTACTGATACTCTTTCTCTCACCATCACTGAACAGAAGAAATTGATGAAAATCCAACAGATTAATAACCTAACTCATTGCACAATAACATGAATTAATTGATTCACTGTAACTATCATGCACCCATCACTTTTTTGACTTACCTCCTGCTCAGAAAAGTGTTTGGCCTCTTAGCTAGTGTGATGTCAGGCCATTGCAGATTGTCAGTTTGAGTGCCACTTGCATGACTAACGTCGCTGGGGTGACAAGACCTTGTATCTCAAATTTCGGTGAAAGTCACTTTTTTTTTTTTTTTTAATGAATTGCCAGACAATCAGTTAAATGCTGTCCTGCCAAAAAATACAGCATCCATGGCATGTCAAAGGAGAGGCAATCCCATTTACTATAGTGCTTTGTCTGCCATTTGTTTCTTTACTCTGTTGATCATTTGTCAATTTTTGAGATGCAAGGTCTTGTTGCCCCAACAGCAATGAGCTCAAACAGGTATGAGGGAACAGACACCTGCTCCATGAGACATTGGCCAACTGTTGATATTCATACTTTTATGCAAATTCCTATTTATTTCTGATCAAACAAACATACAAAGTAAGAAAGGACTTAGAAGAATACTATGTCAGCTAAGGAATGCCAATACAAATTCAAGCATCAGGGACTAATGTCCTTGCTGTTGTTGTTGCTGAAGTAAATAAAACTAACTCTCTTCTCCATTTCCCTGTCAACAAATAACATTTAAATATGCCATGTGTCATGAGGTACATGTATATTTCATGTAAAGCATGAACAAAGCACAAAGTCTAAAAATATTTTGTTTCTTTTCTTCGTTTGTTTTTTTTTTTTAATAACAGACGTATTTATTGGGATTGTTTACTTGGTTCACAGTTCCAACTCCAGTGAATTTAATTTTCATCTCTAGTTGGAATACAAAAAAAAAAAGCAAGTAAGAGAAAAAACAAGCAACAAGGCCAAAAAATATAAAAAATAGACTGTACTTTTCTATATGAGAGGCGCCAAGGCCAAGGCTAACTCGCAGAAAATGGTGTGAGGAGATTGACGAGAACAGAAGGTGGAGAAGTGCCCTCTGCTGGTAGAGATCTGTACAGGTCTGGATGCCCAGGGCACTCACCATCCTCTCTGTCACCTTTCCTATTCCAGATATCTAAAGATAAGTCAGCAAAGGAACACATAAACTCATCATTCCCAGAGAGCAAATACTTGTCCTGTGATGCATCAGCTTTTTATTACCTCTTTCATCATTCATTCCTAGTGTTTCATTAATTAGAATAAAAACTTCACTCTTGGAACCTGTTTGATCATACACTGTTCGCAACTTAGGTTGGAGATAATCAAAAGACTGTACATACAAATATGCATATTAAGATTCTTAAATTGCAACACTCATTTCATAAATTCAAGTTGATATTTTTGTCTGAAACTGGCAGTTTTTTGTACTTTTATTTTCTGATTTTGAGCATCATACAATGATCATTTCAGCAGCAAAATTATCCCAAGACTTGATGGGTTAATTAGATAAAATGCAAGATATCACAAACTGAGAGTGAGTATGACTGTCTTACATCACTGTCTGGGATAATTGAGACACAGGGAATATAACAATGAAAGCTACAAATCTAATTACAAAAACTTTTCCATAATGCTCTTGATAAAATCTCTAGCACCCTTTGGAAGTCAGGCAAAAATGGTTGTGACAGTAAAATGAGTACCTGCACACTTATAGTGCTCTGTGTATGCTGTACATCACAGCCAGAAAGATAAAGTGCCAATCTAAAACAGCACTATACTTTTATTTGTTTGGTGGGGTTTCATATGAAGCAAATTTCCTGTTCTAACCATTTATTGAGTTCTCATGATTTCATAAACTTTTATCATCAAAACTACTTCACAGATATACTCTAGGTATTAATCTGCTTTATCTAACATTTGTAATGTAAGGAAACAAAATCACACAAAAAATGTGAGGTGAGAGAATTGTTACATAGGAGAACATTTTACTGGAAGTCCATTGTAGTAATCATAGGAAATACAAGGTCTGGTAGCATTTATGATGCAGTTCAAAACTCGCCTTTCTGATCGGTAAGTCCTTGATGAAATCCATGACAGCTTCTCGGGTTGGTTGGATTGTGTACTGGCCATTTGGTTTGTTCCTGTCTGAACACACCTTGGCTAACATGCAATTTGGTGCAATGCCTGACATTTGAAAGCATCAAAGGATGGAAAAAGAGAGAGTTGTAAAACTTTACAAGATTTTGGCAGCAGAATACATCTTGCAATATGCATTTTGTTAAAAAACATCTGAAAACAATGAAATTTCCTGTCAAACAAATGCAGGCAGAGACTCTGGTTTGACATTGTGGTCTGAAGAACTACTGACACAATATTCCTTTCAGAAAACCAGATTCAAGCATGATACAAAGAACATCCAAATTGTAGACATCTGTCAAGAAGACACCTGGAATATAATTTGCAGGCAAATTTTCTTATTGATCTGCATGATGGACTCACAAGCTAGGGACAAAGAGGGCAAAACTGAAGAGGTCAACTACTGTTGGGTTACTGCTGCACCTTACATCCATACACGATTAAAATGCTTGATAGCAATGGACCTATACCATGATAGTTACCGTTTTGTACAAATATCTGTGGAGAACAAGTAAAGGTTCATCACATCATCAAACTAAAGAATAAGTAGAGATAACTTTTTTAATTAATCTGAAGGAAATGATCTGGCTGATTTTGTCTGGCCCCCTGTAGGCAGTGGAAAAAATTAGATCCTCCCCTACAGAAATTTTGTTTTCTGTCATGAGCAGAGTGACTGAATAGGAGGAGGAGAAACTTTTTTTCCCCCTTCCTCTTTTTTTTTCCCCACAGAGCAATTCATACGCCTCAGAAGAAAACATTCCGCAGTCAGTCAGTGCGGGTGTGTTGGGCGCACAGTTTTTTCGGTGTCGTTGCATCACAATTTTGAGAATGTGTGCATTGTGTATCAAAGGTATGCGAAGGAGAAGTGTGTTTCTTAGGGGATTGGGGGCTGATGTAGGTGTGCCCTTCTCTCAAAGATCTGCATGGCAGAGTGAGACTGAGACAACCTAGATGGTTGCGATGTAATCAGTGGAGGTGAAATGTACATACAGTAATGCTGTGGTGCGAGGGCATCGGTCCGCTTGCTCGTTTTGTACGTATCCATATCGATTGGAAGTGGGAGATCATTTTGCGGACATTTGGTTTCGCTTTGTCTGTGTTTATGTTCCTAGCTCTTTTGTACCTTCCACTCTGAAAGTAATTATGATTCTGGGACGGCTAAGATTCACAGATGGCTTCTCCCTTCCTGCTTTCACTGCTGTCCTGCTATTTTCCCATCCACTTCTACCAGGTACTAATATAACATGTATCAGCTTTATGTTAAGAAAAAAAGAAGAAGAAGAAAGAAATGATTATTTTGTTATGTATCACCCACATGAAATATGTTTTTGTTGCATTGAAAGTATCACTAAAAGATGATTGAAATATTAAAAAACTAGATATATCGCTACGGCTACTGATATGCCTCCGCCATAATGCATGGTTCTCCTAACAGGTCTATAGTACAATGTCTTGACAATGTGTGATGACAGTTTCACACAAGTGGCAAAATATTAAAATGACAGGTTTGACACAAATGTGCTGAATGTTCACTTTCCTAGAACTAGGTTCAATTGGATGAATGATTAAAATGTCAGAGTGCAGGTATTTGGGGAACTGATGATTTTTACTTGACTTTTGACCCTTTTATAAGTTTATGCATTGCATAATTTTCAAGGTATTGAGAAAAAGCATAATTTCAGTATCAAATGGGAAAATAGCATTATCTAAACCTGGCCTTTGACCTTTGACCTCACAGTTCCAAAGAGAATCACAGTTAGGTTGAACATGCATAAATATGTAAGTTTCAGGATACCTTGAGTTACTTTCGAGATATGGAGGAAAAAGTGCAATTTAGCACTTTCACTTGACCTTTTACCTTTTGACCTTTGACCTTTCGGCAAGAAACTTCCCCAAAAATATATATTGGGTAATACATGCCATACATCAAGTTAAAAAAAAAAAAAACCTTCAGGCATATTGCATTTTAAGGAAAGTACTGATATTTTGAGGAGTTGACCTTGACCTTTGACCCCCCTGACCTTTGACCCATGACCCCAACTTCCCTAGATAATCATTGCCCATCGGTACAAGCATATATACTAAGTTCCATGAAGATACCTTGAACCATTTGCGAGATATGGAGAAAAACATGAAATTTCAAATTTTTTTTTCACAAAATAACCTGTGACCTTTGACCTTTGACCCAGTGACCCTAAAATCCACACAAAGTATTATCCCCCAAGGATATACCCTCATACCAAGTTTGATGTAAAACCACCACACGGTTCTTGAGATATCGACAAAAACAAAACGGGACGGACGGACGTACGGACGGACGTACGGACGTACGGACGGACGGACGGACGGACGGACGGACGGACGGACGGACGGACGGACGGACGACCCGAAAACATAATGCCTCCGGCCACTTTGTTGCGGAGGCATAAAAAGTAGTGATAACTTCATGTAAATCAATGTTTCTAAATAGCTTTTGTACCTGCACTGGCCGTGAGCTGTGTCTTTTGCTCAATCCGGAATCGGATTTCTCTCACAACTTCCTCAGCTGTCAGCCCAAAGGTTTCATATTTCTGCTCTTCAGAGGATTGCTGTCCTTCCTCAGCAGCATCACCTGGTCTTCCTTTGTCTGACGACATCCCTGTATTATCTTTCACATTGACTAGAGATTTATTGGAAGAATGAAAGGCATCCAGAGGAGTTGTCCTTTGTAACTCCTGCTGGCATGATCCATCTCCCACAGTTTCTCCATCAGTCTCTGCCGGCAATGCAGTCATTTCCCCATCATCCCTTTCATTTTGGAATTCATGAATATTGTTGTGATCCCCTGTGACTAAGTCTTTACGTAAATCCACGCCATCTCGGTCACAGGAGTCTGGTTGTCGGTAAGGAAACGTCCTCTGCTCAACACTCATTGTCTGCCGTCGTTTTAAATAGTCTGTCAGATCAAAGTAAGCCTCATCAAGGCTCATTGGGGCAAAGTTTGGGTCATACTCTGCAAGAATATCCCTGACCTCATAGCTCACAGCCTTATACTTGTCGTAGTGTGGGGGGACAATCACCAGCTCTGGACAAAGCTTCTTCCCGATGAATCCTGGCATTGCAGCTCGTACTCCAAACCGGCGTGCCTTGTAGTTTGAAGTTGACTGCATTTGAAATCAACAATGGCACAAGGCGTACAGCACACTGAGAGTAAATTACAATAATGGACAATAATCTTGGTATAGGAGTATATGAATCTGCAAATTTTACAAGCTGTATCTCAAGTTCTTCCCAACAAAGCACAATAACTTTGAATTATGTATAGCATATGGACAGATGTTGCTACTCAAAATGGAATATGGCTTGCATAATCTTGATGGAAGACACACAAATTATCACATGTTTTCCTTATTGGACGGTGAGGGAGAGAAATGAGAACACCTGCTCCTGTCCAAATCTTTATACAATGCATCACACCACATCAATCCAGACTGAATTACAAGGATAGGGGTGGAATGTGAAAACATTCCTAACATTGCTTAAAAATTCATGATTGCAGGCAGTAACAACCAATTGTGGGGGGGGGGGGCATCAAAATGGCATCTTCCATGGTTAATTTGTGACAGATATCACACTTTGTCATTTTTCCTCAGGGCAAAAGGGAAACACTGAAACACCCACAGTATACCCTTATGTCCAAATAATCAATAACAACTATGACAAAAGGAATTAGACAATATAAGTTAATTTCTTCTTGCAAAGTAAGTGCAGAATTTAACAAATGGAATATCGATGCCCACACTTTCCTTGTACCACTAACATTGTGTGGAAATTGGCTTGCCTGTGGAAGGAGGAGCTGCAAAACATTACACTACTACTCTGTGTGGGATGAACATACCAACATGCCCATTCCTCCAACTGCCATTGGTTTTTCCTTCAGGCTTGGGTCATCCCTCATCTCCACAGCAGCATAAAACATGTCCATGTCCAAGTGTACAATGGTCCGAGACAGGTCTCGACTCGCCTCAAGATCCATCACTGACTGGTCTGCCTGCAAGATTGACACAGATATGGCACAGACATGACTAGCATGTTAGCAAACCAAGGTATGGACACCTGTTTTCACTGAAATGCTCATTTTATTGATTCAACACATCTTATTGGACATGACACGCAGGTAGGCAGGAGATGGAGTCCCAATACACACAATTTTTGGTTACCCCAATGTCTGCTACATTATGGAATTCACATAGGATTCACAATCGTACAAGACACAGCAAGATCCTTCCATGCAATGGGATGAACATGATATCAACCCTTAACATGCCCAGGCACTTAGTGTAACTTGCTAAGCTATTTCATCAGCATTAAGTAACCCAAAAAAACTTAACCTAGTTGTAAAGTCTGAAAATCCACTCACTTGTAGCAATGTGCCTCAGTCCACAGAAAGGCCAAGGCGACACAATAAAGATTAATCTCTATTCATTGAGACTAGTTCCTAGATTCTGTGCCAATTGGCAAACACAGCACTCCAGCATGAATGCCAATTGGCAAATAAAGCACAATACAGAGGAATGAATCCCAAATAAATATGTGCAAGTCAAGTAAATGCAGAAATATTAGTAACACTCATCAGTGAAGTTTGAGGATGATTGAACAATCCATTCAAAAACTATGAATTTGTAAAGTTTTGGTACTGCCATTGCTAGATAAGATGACAACAAAAATGTGAAATGTCAAAGGACAATCATATAAAGAAAATGTTTAATTCTGTTTTAGGGCATGTATCACACTGGGCACCAGACATGTAGGTACACATGTACAAGAAGAGATATTTAAAGGACAAGTTCACCTTCATTAACATAAGGATTGAGAGAATGTAGCAATATTAGTAGAACACATCATTGAAAGTTTGAGGAAAATCGGACAATCCGTTCAAAAGTTTTTGTGCAGTCACCGCTGGATGAGAAGACTACTGCAGTGCATGATGTCACATGCGTACAACAATATAAGGAAAATATAAAGAGAATTTCACAAAATTGCATCTTTTGAAAAAAGTACACATTCCCTTTTCTCGTTACCGACATATGTTGTGGGTAATATTATTCCCATTGCCTTTAGAAAGAGGCAAGACAAGTACTCTTTTATTAGGCGAAAAAAAGTGAAAATATGTTGAATTTACTTTATATTTTCTTTATACTGTTGTACTCATATGAAATCACAAGCCTTAGTAGTCTCCTCAGCCAGCGGTTCCAACACAAAAATTTTAACAATTCATAACTTTTGCATCGATTGTCCAATTTTCCTCAAATTTTCACTGATGTGTTCTACTAATATTGCTGCATTCTCTCAATCCTTATGTTTATGAGGGTGAACTTGCCCTTTAATGTCTATGGAGTACATGTACCTGTGAATCACTGCATTTGACTAAAACTCTTCACAATAGAATTCAATATAAACACAATAGAAGTGTTTATAGTAGCTTAACCCGTTAAAGAGTCCCGAGAATACTTGGGCAGGTGTCTATGGGAAATGCGTGTTATAGCAAAATCAGTTCGTCCTCAATGGGTTAATTGGTCAGACAAACCTGTCGAAGTGCTGCTTTCTTCTCTGCATCAGTCAAGGTAGCAAGTTTGGCCATCATCCTGGCAACCCTCTCACTGTTCTGCTGGTCTCGCTTCTTCTGATTCTCATAGAACCTGTTACAACATATTACACATCGACAACAATGTTGCTGTTAGCATTTTCAATTTTTGCACACAGAGAGTAAGCCAACACTGAACAATCAGCGTTCACACATCATTCGGTCACATTGGGACACATCATTTGGAATTTTTTGATGGCTAACATCGGATATTTCCATTACCAAGCCACAGCTTCAACGCTTGTTTAAGTGAAGAGAAAATTTACCTCAATGATAGGAATAATGAATAAAGAGGTCTTACTTTGATCCCTTTGATGCCTCCACAATGATTTTGTTGATCTTCTCCTTGTCTAGGCCCTCCATTCCAGCTTTGTGAGTATTGAGTTCCATGCTTGGTAACCTGTCCTCTGGGGGCTTGGCCATTCCCCCGTCTGCTCCTTGAGCACAGCCTGCATGCAATTCACAAAAACAAATATTGAATAAAAAACTTGCCTTAGAAGGGCAGGTAAAAACTCATGAAAAATGTAGAACTTGTACTATGGGTGAAAAAGACAGAAATGAAATGGTGATAAAAACAATGGTAACTAATGATGATTATGATTGTCATCAGTATACAAATAATGCAAAGTAAACAGGGTGTAAGTAAGATTTATCTATCTGGCAGAAACTTTATAACACAACACACAGTCCAAAACACACAAGGCGAAGTGGAGTGTGTTTTGCACTGTTCAAAAATTATGGAGAGCGGATTATCTTACTAATGCCTGACTAAGAAAAGGGGTTTATTAGTTTAAAAAATAGTGACATGATTAAAATTCCACAGTAGCTAGTTTGGCAAGATTCACAGGCCAGCACCTGCTGGCATGCATAGACATCAATACCGGTAACCACATGGGTTAAAACAACTGATGATTTTCTCTTAAGTCGATCTTCTCGGGACTGAGCAAAACACATCGACTTAGGCGATTTTCGACTTGTGCGTAAGTCGAAAAAAATCGACTTACAGTTACACCACATGTACATAATATGTACAATGTACATGTATGTTGTCTACTCTGGAGCCGAGAGCTGGAGCGGTGTGCCGCAGCACGGGTCGCCCGGCAGGGCCGCGGCTAACTTTGCATGGACAGTGCGTTAGTATTGGCACAGGTCCGATTACTTTACGCCCTTTTTAAACCTTGGGGAAGTGAATATGAACGATATTTGAGCAGTGATTGATTCCAGTTTACCATACCGTGGCTTGAAATGCGTGTAGAGGTGCAATTCTGATTTACCCGTGCCCGTAACTTTCCCCCTACTTTCCGCTTTGAAAACTCAGCAGCTTCGTCCATACCACTCCACTGCACGACACTGCAAATGCCCAAACTACACTGCAAGCTCAATACTGTACATGTAAATGAACGCATGTGTACTGTACGAACGCCTTACTGCGAGTGGAGCAATACACAGCCCAGTCGCTGTACGTACGTAGCGCGACAGCTGACAGGGCTGTACCAGCGGACCTCCAAACACGAAGAGAGTTCAACGAGTTCATGCGATCGCTTTGAATTTTGATACTTTAGATCAATTTTTTGTCACCTCAAACTCATCTGACAAACAAAATAATAATGAGTAATAAATAATGAATAATGACAGTGATTTATTACACAATAAAATCTTATTCGACTTGGGCACAGTGAATTCAATGGTTTTTCTGTGAAAACGTTCTTGGAATTTCATCGACATAGGCGAATATTCGACTTACAAAATTCGACTTGTGAGTGAATTAATACACGTAAGTCAATGGGGAAAAATCGGGACTTTTTAAAATCATCGACTTACGCGATTATTCGACATATGCGATGTCGACTTAGGCGAGTTTAACTGTAGTTACTGTAAATTACTGGAGATTTATTAACAAAAAGTCTAGAAAAAAAAACAACAACAACCAAAACCATGTAATGCATGAAACAAAGCATTTTCCGACTTATAAATGTAATATCAAGTTTCAAGTTCTCAGGCTACATCTACATGCTTAAATGTTAACAGTCTATCCCTATGTGTGTGGTATCAAATTAATGGACTTTTCTCTGGCATCCCTTGCATGCAATAAAAAAACTATGGTCTTTTCTGCTGGAGAAAGTTGTGAGGTCAGAAGGTAGAAGTGCAATGCTGCCTCATTTAGATGCCCTTGTGACCTTTTAACCTTTCAGATGTACAGCTGTACTTGGAGAAACAGCATATTTTTCTGCTTTTCCTGAAATAAAAAAGTACTGAATACGCGATACAATGTGGTATACTCTTTGCAATATAAGGTCAGGCAGTTCTAAGTTTTGAGCCATCTTCAAATGTTGAGGACAAAAAGTTCAGACCACCCGGCCACCCACCATCCAAGTGATTCCTTTATATACACTATGTGTGGATGGGGGTATAAAAAGTTGTACGGATCCCAAATTCACACTATTCCCCTTTCTTTTCACACTAGAATCAGTGACAGTGTTATCTCACCTTGTAATGGTGTTTGCGCCATCAAAGCATCAGACCTTGTTGGCATTGACAAGCCAGGAGGAAAAGACACAGGGTGCATCCAGTCTTCATCCTCTTCATCTTCACCCTCATCTCCCCTTTCAGCCATCGTGGCTGCCAGTATGCTGCCGACTTCTTGTGTCTCCATACTTTTACTGTACAATGTATCTATGACAAAAATTATTCAGACAATGCAATTTAGTTTCATCAAAGTCAAAAGATCAAAGATCTACCGTATTATCCCATTCCCGCAGTGTTAAATACAAAGGTTTGAATTTAGAATCTTTGAAGTGGTAATATTTTGGCATGAAAATGCAAAGAAATGGAATTATTATAATCTGAATACATAGATGTAGTGATAATCATTAATAAATCACCACAGGTAAAATTTGGTTCTTCAAATAGTCCTTATACTGTCAAAATTGTTGATTTTTGTTGAATCAGTATGCCATGAAATCGCCACACTTCGACTGCTAGCCAGACCAGACGCTGTGCGAAGCACGTGCAATTTGCATGTTGCGACACTTGACTGTGTACAATTACAGGGCTGTGTATATTTATTCGACTGCATGAAATAAGTGATCTGGAATTCATGTCCATGTGCTAGCTGATCCATCACCTGTACATGAGCATCGTAGACATCACCCCAGGACACTCTGTTGTATTGCAGAGAGAGCATGAATGAAGAAAAACAGCTTAAGATCATGGGAACAGTCTAGATATGTTCAAGTTTACAGTGAGGAACATGTAAATGTATGATGTAGACTATAAGTTAAATATAAACAGTTTAAATTTGGTATAAATGCCAGCCTATAGCCAGATAGCTGGTAGGTGAAGTAGGCACTTTTAGAGGTGCCTGAATTTATCTTGCTTCTCAGCAATGCAAATTGTCACCTACAGTATTCATTCAGAGTGCTTCCACATGGTAAACGGTGGAGTGCCCCGAGGTTAATTTAGGATGATTTTAATGATGTCATACAACAATGCTTAAATGTCAAGTGGTAATCGAAAGAAAAAGAACACAAACTAGAGCTTTATTGTACACGTTTTCTCATGAACGATGTTTGAGATATGCACTGACTGCAACTGCTGACCACAATAGCTAATTATATGGCACTCACACACTTTATGGCCCTGTTTCATAGAAAAAAAGTTGGTATGATAGCAACTCTTGCTGGAACGTCAATTGTCATGACAATGACAAGAATCCAGCTTCCTGATTGGCTGTTGCTATTGGAAGTTGCCAGGAAAGAGTTCCATACGTGCCCCCCCCCCCCTAAAATTGAGTGAAAACAGCTCTAGGTTGTCATATACCAGAGCTGTTCACGAGATTTCCATCTCCTCTGGAGATTCTACCACAGAAAGTGAACACGGTGAAGCAGATATTATGTAGCTCCAGACAGCTGCGGATACTCCTTCCACTTCAACTTCTTCATCAACTCTTTGTACATCAAGTTAATCTTCCTCCATATCTTTATCTTCATCAACTTCGGCTTCTGTAGCTGCGTCAACTTCTTCGAGTAGCTCTAGCTCTACATCTAAAACTAGTAAAAGAGTTGTCACAACGAGCAGGGAGACTGTCAGTGACTACTACAACTACTGTAGAGAGGTGCGTCAGTGGGCTGTGCCCAACAAGCTCCAGTAAAACTCGCCCATACAACGGAGGGAGATCGGTTGACGGACAGTGGGTATTTGGGGGATTTGTAGGATACCAAAGACCTCTTTACTGTTCCATTACCAGACAACAAGAGGGATCGAGCGACGCTAGAACCACTCATCATCAAGCACATTAAAGGGATCATACAATTTTGGTTGAGACCTAATTTCAGGTTTCTAACATTTTTTGGTGAGATAATAAGAAACCTAGCTCTTATGAAATATAAAAGAGCATGTAATTCTATGAGGAATTCAACGTTTATTTGATGAAAATTGGTTTTGAAATGGCCGAGATATCCAAAAAAGAGCGATTAACAAAGTGTGGGACCCACACTTTATTACAATCGCTTTGTTTCACTTCGTTTTTGGATGTTTCAGTCATTCCAAACCCGATTTTTATCAAATAAACTTTGAATTCCTCTTGAAATGGTATGCTCTGTACTATATCACGTTTTCTTGGTATCTCGCAAAAAGTTAAAAGCCCATTTTTCATCTCCACCAATACTGTACCATCCCTTTAAACCTGGAATGACCAGCACTGTTGGAAGGTATACGACCAACTAGGAAGACAAGGATTTGACCAGCTAACTGTTAATCATTCATTACATTTCGTTGATCCTGTTTAAAAGGAACACACGAACAACATCAAAGGATTGTGGTGGCAGATCAAGCGTCAACTATCTGAAACGCACACCCGCAGCGATAAGTGGGGGCTTCATCTCATCGCATTTGTAGAGTTGTGTGATTTGTGTCAGAGGCTAACAAATCTACTGACTACCAGCTAGGACGACTCAATAAAGAGAAATATCACGGTGAATCTGGCGTTTCACTTCTGGCTGTTTATTCTGCCATTTTCTGGTGTTCACACTACATTTCAACAACAGGGGGCGCTAGACCACATTAGTGGTCAACAACACTACATCACCCTTTTCCTTTTTTTTTTGTTTTGCTTTGTTTTGTTTTAACTCCAAACATCCTATTATTATTATTTTTTTTGTATTAAAACTTATCCAAAACCATTCTTTCAGAAACATATGAAATCTGTGCTGTGTCTGTAATGCACATTATCAGAAATATGGTTTCCAAATAATTCTTGTTCATTTTTTTTTTTCCAAAAGTTTCTTTCGAGATAACTCCAGAATTCCAGAAGTTTTGGCTTGAAACACTTGAAACAATTAAAACATGATAACTCTTAAAACACCGAAATGCTTGTAACACTTGAAACACTTGACAGCATAAGGGTGAACTTCACGTTCCAAAAACTTCCCAGTCCGGTAATTGTCTAACATAAGCGCCATGTCTTGAGAGTGTAAAAATATGTAACAATCTGGTGAATAAAACAGATTGTTGGGTTCACAGAAAAAAGAGTTCAGCATTTTGAGTTCAGAGTTCAGAGTTCAGAGTTCAGAGTTCCTGTGGTATACAGAGCAGGATACTCGCAACCGGATCAGCATAGCGTAAAATGACCGCGGAATGTGGAGTCCAAAGTTCGTATCATGCAATCGTAAGTCCAGCATGAACTTTCATATAGTTTCTATTCAATCTTCCTGAATGTTAAAACTCTTTAGTTCACCAAATCTTTCCTTATGTTTCTTTTTTTTTTTTTTTTTTTAGAAAAAAACCAAACAAGTAAAATCAAAAGGTCTAAAATCTACAAAAATAATACAGCAACCGCTCAAGGTTCATGGTCGTAGGATCGAACCGCCATTCGACGTCATCTACTGGATCGTCGCGCTCACATCTCGTAGTCCTGGAAGCGAACTGGCATTCGACGTCGCCTACCAGATCGTCGCACTGGGGTCCTCCGGAACGGTCGTTGGGGTTGGTTGACATCGCCTGCGTTGTCGTCTGCAGGTAGGTCATCGATGTCGTCTCGTCGGTCTGCGATGTCGTCGACATCAGAGTCAGGAGGGTCGTCATCATGGCGTACCTCAGCATTCACCTTCTTGAAGAACGAAATGTTCCTCTTTGTGACATAGTTACCTCTCCTGGCTACGACAGAGTTGCCTTTTCTGCTGACAACGATCAGTGGTCTGTGGTCAAATGGAGAGCTAGCCTTTGACGACTTTGGCTGCCTGACCAGTACAACATCACCTGCTTTCACCTCACTGTGTTTGCTGTTCATAGCTTTGTCAGCATTCTGTTTCATCCTTTTCTTTTGGATGCTGTCTCTGTTCCTCATGATGCTGTCTGAGTCCACTTCATGCAGGGGAAGTGTGATATGTGGCAGCTCACACTTCATCTCTCGTCTGTTCAGGGCTTGGCACGGTGACACATTTGTTGTCGAATGGGGTGTAGCTCGATAAGCTCTGAGAAACTTGAAGAGTTGCTGCTTCCAGCTTCGTCTCTCAGTATGAGCTGTTCTGATGACTTTCACAAGGGCTCTGTTAAACCGTTCAACAGCTCCATTAGCTCTAGGCCAGTATGGCGTCACCTTTCTATGGTTGAATCCCAGGTGATCGGCAAATGCACTGAACTCATGGCCACTGAATGGAGGTCCATTGTCACTTTTGACGGTAACCGGCACGCCTTGTCGAGCAAATATTGCGTCGAGGGCAGGAAGAGTTGCTTTGGCTGATGTCGAAGAAACTATTTCCACTTCCGGGTATCTGCTGTAGTCGTCGATTACAACTAGCAGGTATTCACCTGATGGTAGTGGACCGAGAAAATCAGCCGAGACTTCTTGCCATGGTCCATCTGGGAGGTCCGTCATTCTGAGTGGTTCTGGTCTCTCAGCTCCATCTGATACGGCAGCTTGGCAGGGTATGCATGATCTCACCTTCTCTTCCACCATCTGATCCAGCCTTGGGAACCAAACCTTTTCTCTGAGGAGGCTCTTTGTTTTCACAATTCCTTGGTGTGAGGCATGGGCCAGGTCTACTGCCTTGTTGACCAATTTTGTTGGGAGTACTAGTCTGTTTCCCCTGAGGATCACGCCTTCATGCACCGAAAATTGCTCTTTGCTTGACTGGTATGGCTTCAGTTCTGGCCTGTTCCAATGTTCGTGTCTCTGTGTCTCAATGGCTGTCATCAGAAGTTGGAGATTCTCGTCTTCCAGTGTGGCTTGCATCACTTCAGCCAATGTCATTGCTTTGGGTACTGCATGGCTGCAGACATAGTTCAGGTACTGGCTATCTCTGTCTGGTGAGCGTACTTCTACTTTGTCTGGGTGTCTGCTCAAGTAGTCGACTGGGTTTTCCTCATCTCTGCCAGGTCGGTACACCAATTTGCAGTTATACGGCATCAGTCTCAGTCTCCACCGTTCAATTCTGGCAGACATAGGGGTTTGCTTCTCAAAAATCCTGAGCAGAGGTTTATGGTCTGTGATGACCTGGAATTGAGCACCGTACAAGTAGAGGTGGAATCGTTCCACTGCCCACACAACAGCAAGCATCTCTCTCTCCGTCTGGGAGTATCTGGTCTCGGTGTCTGTCAAAGATCGGCTTGCATACGAAATCGGTCGGTTGTTTTGGCAGAGCATCGCACCAAGGCCTTTGGGGCTCGCATCCACCAGTAGTACTGTGGGTTTGGTTGGATCAAAGTATGACATTGTCTGTGCGTTTGTCAGTACCTCTTTCAGTTTCTCAAATGCTCTGATTTCCGGCTCACCCCAAGTCCACTGTACATCCTGATGAGTCAATGCTCGAAGGGGTGCTGTAAGTGCAGCATAGTCCGGGATGAATCTGGATATGTAGGATGCCAGGCCTAGTAGTGACTTCATCTCTTTGGCATTCTGAGGGGCGTCAGCATTGATTATGGCCTCGATTTTCCTGGGGTCTGGGCTCAATCCTTGCCTGCTGAAGACATGACCATAGAATGTCACAGAGGGTTGTGAGAATTGACACTTTTCTCTCTTGAGTCTGACATTGTGGGAGTTGAGTCGATCTAGCACTGCTTTCAGTCGGGAATCATGTTCAGCCTGATTTTTCCCGTAGATGATTATGTCGTCTGACACATTTTTCACACCATCTAGTCCACTCAGGAGTTCAGCCACTGCAGCCTGGAAAATTTCACTAGCCGAGTTGACTCCAAACATCAGTCTCTTGTATCTCCTGAGGCCAACATGAGTGCTGAATGTTGTGATGTATCTGCTGCTTTCGTGTAACTCAAACTGGTGGTAGCCTGCTGTGAGATCTAGAGTGCTGAAGACTGTTGCACCATTCATGTCCTCTATGAGTTCATCCAGCGTCGGCATTGGGTGTCTCTCTCGTTCTATGGCACGATTGGCTTCTCTCATGTCAATGCAAATGCGTACCTGTCCGTCAGATTTTGGTACTACAACAATGGGGCTGATCCAGGGGGTAGGTCCATCGATTTTCTCGATTATGTCCTCTTTCTCTAGTCTCTCCAGTTCCTTCTCCACGTCCTTTCTCGTGTGGAACGGGATACGACGATGCTTCTGTTGCTTTGGTCTCACCTCTTGATTGATGTGTAGCTTGATTTGTTTTCCCTTCACCTTTCCTGTGCCCTGGAATAGAGTTGCATACTTCGTGAAGAGCTCGTCAGTCAGAGTGGTAGATACCTGGTTGATAGTGATCAATTTGAGCACAGATGCAGTCTCAAAACTCAGCAAATTGCCTGTGTTGGACTTCACGACAAAAAATTCTGCATCACAGCGTGTGTGTTGTTTCGTCTGGAGAGGCACATTCACAACACCAATGACTGGAATGGGCTCATCCGATCCATACGGAAAAATATGTGAATGGGCCTTATGCAGTTTGAACTTGTGCGAGGTTTTCAGGTCATGGAATGTGGGTGCATCCATGATATTCACTGTCGCCCCGGAATCGATGATCACCTCCATTCCTTTGTCACCAACCGTCAGCTGTGTAGTGGGTAAGTGCTTGTGTCCGTTCTGAGCACTGTAGATTTTGTCTCGAATGGTGAATGAATATTCATCGTCTGGTTGGTTGACACTGGTTCCAGTCGCATCATCGCCATCCTTTACATTGTTGATTTTCCCTCTCCGTGATGAGGAACGGCATACTTTGGCGAAATGGCCCGTCTTGTTGCACGCCTTGCACTGCTTTCCTGCTGCTGGGCAGGACGTTTGATGGGGATATGGGCCTCCACAATAATAACATGTCCCAGAAGGCTTGGGTGTCGTTTGAGGACGTGTGGCATTTTGGTTATGGACATGTTGCTTCTGGCCATCCTGTTTGTAACTTCTGAATTGGGATGACTTATTCGCCCTTGGGGGTCTGCGGCCTCTATTCCGCTGAAGACTGCGACCTCTTGTAGCGTTGACAGCATTGTGAGTGGTGTCTGGTGATTCGAAAGCTCTGGCCTGTACTTCACTGGCTTCCAGAGCCCGCCCAATATCCAGCAATTTAGTCAGTGTTAGATCGTCCCCTTTGCTGAGGGCTTGCCTACGGAGTTTAGGAGACTGACAGTGGGCGATTACCTGAGCCATTATCTCCCTGTCAGTATCTGTAAACTTGCAGTTTTTTGCAAGCATGCGAAGGCGAGTGACATACTGGTCAAGGGACTCGGTTTGTTCTTGCTTTCCCTGGCGGAAGATGTACACTTCATACATCGAATTGGACTTTGGCTGAAAATACTTGTTTAGGGCATCGACAGCTTTTTCATAGTCATCGTCGTCACCTACGTGTTGGAGTGTATCGAAGATTTCGTCCACCTTCGGTCCAGCATAGTGGAGCAAGAGGGCTCTTTTTCGTTTGGCTGATGAGATGTCTAGTGCCACCATTAACCGTTCAAAGCGATTTAGCCACTTGGTCCACTGAGGGCCAGGATTGTTGTCGGTATCAACAAACGGTGGAAAAGCTGGTAAGGCACTCATTCTACTTGTGTACTTGTATTCAAAAACAAACGAAGACTATGATTACTGGTACTCACTCACTCACTGCACTGTGACGACGTCATGCACTCGTTGACACCATGGAAGACAATGCATGGGACTACAGGGATGAATTACTGCATTGCTATCATGTACTGGAAGCATTCGTTGGGGCCCGCTGATCTGCAGCAAACATGGGCTCGTAAGCACATTACAAACTTCTCGTCGCCATTGTAGAGTTGTGTGATTTGTGTCAGAGGCTAACAAATCTACTGACTACCAGCTAGGACGACTCAATAAAGAGAAATATCACGGTGAATCTGGCGTTTCACTTCTGGCTGTTTATTCTGCCATTTTCTGGTGTTCACACTACATTTCAACAACAGGGGGCGCTAGACCACATTAGTGGTCAACAACACTACAGCATTATTTATTTATTCATTCATTCATTCATTTATTCATCTCTTCACCATCTTCCTTGCTGATGTACACTGCCCTCACAATCGGGAGGTCGTGGGTTCAAACCCCGGCTGCGTCATACCAAAAGACGTTAAAAGATGGGAGTTGCTGCTACTTTGTTTGCCGTTCAACAGTTGAAAAGGTTAGACGACGTCGATCTGGCGCTGCTCAGTGGCTACCGGGCCCACGATCAATTGGGCAAAATGAATTTCCATTCTTGGACAATAAAATTTGGAGTTTATATCCAAAACAATTATTATTATCATTATTAGATTAACTGTACCCTCCCAAAGAGTAGACGACCGAACCTGGTAAATATAAGTTCATTTGTGATTATTGCGCTTCTCTCAACTAGTAATTTTGTTATAGAAATACATTAAATTTATAGATTTAACTATTGGTACAATATTATTAATATTATCATAGATCTAGACATATTCAAAATGCTCAGCAGAATATATTTTCATTTCAATTTTACTCTTAGGAGGGGTACATATGGAACTCTAACCAGTTGCCATTCCAACAAGAGTTGCCATCGGCCATCCTAACACCTTTTATGAAATGGGGCCCAGCCCTGCCAGGTCCCTGGCCTAGTACGTAGCTAATAATGTCATCACCACACACACACAGACAGCACAGCAACCTAAATTGGTTACAGCAGAAATTGTTGTACTTACACAAAAATGGCTTGGTGGGACACTTCAATTCCGTCCGCAACTCGACTTGCTGAAAATGAACTCTGCTCGATTTTGTCAGATACAGTTTTCCAGGGAAATCAGTAACCGCTATCCTACTGTTGTAAAAATTACCTCCTTTAATATATTGCTATATTTCATTGAAATAGTGATATTTTATGTCATGATACTGAGTGTGCGAAGCATCCGACACTGGTACAGCGATTGGTGATGGATGGTGTGGTGTACTGTATTCGACCCTAATCAAAATATCGGCTGAGTGGTGTGTAATACGGTGGTGTGTGTCGAGCACACACGGGCACATCCACAGCTAGCTGACTTTGGGACCACGAGGCTGAAAGCGGGAAGGTACTAGTAATTCATTATGCTAGAAAAATATATATCATATGAATTATATAATTATGTTGAATTCTCTTCCAATATCCTATAGTTAACGTTGCCCCACTCACTATGACATCGTAAAATGTTGTTGTAGGCCTAGTCTTCTTATCCATCGATGGCAATAACGAAACAAAAAATAAAACAAAAAAATAAAAAAATAAAATAATTAAATCACAACTTTTGAAAGGATTGTCCGATAAACATGTTGCCCTCAACGAACCCGAATCGGTCAATAGCGATAGCTTTGGAAATTTGGATTTGCAGGCAGCGCGTGCACACAAATGAGGGGATGCCCGGATGCCAAGTGGATGCTGTAAGAAAGAGAGAGGGAGAGTAGGAGGAGATTCATCCAACTTGGGTAGGTCAAATGCAGCTCCGGAAAAAAAAAAAGAAGAAGAAGAAGAAGAAGAAGAAATTACTTCCAACACTTTCAGCTCCGAATGGAAGTTCATTGACCGACAAGTCTGTCTAATTCCGCGAAAAACTTCTCATTTATAATAATGACATTTGTAGTGAAAAACTGACCCAGCAAATGTCATTATTATAAATGAGAAGTTTTTCGCGGAATTAGACAGACTTGTCGGTCAAGGAAGTTCAGTGAAGGAGAACAAGCAGCAACGAAAGTGAAAGGTTCTCTAGCAAATGCGAAATTATGTCAGGTTGGTGCTATCGTGCATTGTTGTTCCGGAAGAGCCTTATAAGGTGCAGAAAACTAAGTTGGGTGGGAGATCGTACATTGTAACAGATTCAGGCTTCTACCAATTCTACCAATTTTGCTGGATGGATTTCGTCCATACTCCTGCGGACTCCCTCAGGCCAAGTGGTTACACAGTTTCTCTTAAATCACTGCCTGCTTGTTCCTTAATTGATCTGGACTGATTGAAGGTAAATTTTATTCGGAATCCTTATTGAGTGTGGGCTTGGATCTCTTGATGAAGATGGACTCTAGCTTTCGCTTTTCTTTCATGCCAAAAATCATTCCTACCAATAATTATGTCCTGTGCGGACGTGTGCATCATAGGCCCTATACAGCTGAATGAGACGGGTACATCTATTGGGAAACGAGGCTCTTTTGTGTTCCTTCAGTCGATCATGTAGGATTCTGGCAGTTTCCCCATCATAACAATCAGAATAATCTAAGCAGGTCACCTTATAGATAAGACCTGTCCTTATTAATTCTCTTGGTTCTTTGTCTTTGCTTCAAGGTGTATACGCGAATCGATTCTCCCCATAGTCAGGAGATCTTCAATCTCAATTTAAGGTAAAGACCGAGGTGTATAGAGATAGCCTATCGTGATGGGAGAAAAGTATATTGTCCTATACTAAACACATTCAGATCAAATCACATCGACGCAAATGAATTTGTTCCTCCATCAGATACTCGAAAGAAGCTTCATGAATCAGCGCTGCGTTTGGGATGTCGACAGATGCCTTCGGAATAGCGCCATCCTTTTACCGTGTTTTTTTTTTTGTTGTTGTTTTTTTTTTTATTTGCGACGTCATTTAAAGTGTATCGTTATCATACCATGTTCACGTTGGCAAGAATGAAGGCAAGAATGAAGTACAAAATTAAAAGTGGAGGTGGACGAAGAAGGGAGTTAGATAAGGACCAAGAAAAATAAAAATTGAGAATGAAAGCAGCAATAACCTAAAAGTCTAAAGACCAAGCTTGAGTTCATTTTCCCTTTTCTTCCGCTCGTTACCAATAAACGTTATTTTTTTTTTTTTTGCTAATGAATTTACTGAGAAAACCATCGTAGGCCTACTGGAGATGCAAAATCTCGAATGTTTACAGGTCTTTGTTTTCTTTTTGCATATTTCACCTGGACTTCATTTGTGTATACAGCCGTTTTTCGTTTTTCCATATAATCGATCGAGTAATTCTCGGCTAAGTATAATGGGACCTGATTAATTTTGTGCAAATGGCATAAAAGAATAAATCTGAATGTTGGCGGACTGACTAGTACGTCTAGACTGGCAAATTCAAGCGCTGATGAGGAAGGGAATTTCCCAACAATATCGCCCACCAACACCCCACCCCTCTCCTACCATGGTTTTGCGTCATGGTTGTTCAATCACGCCCGAAAATACGGCGCTTTCGGTTTACAGTTGCAAACTTCATTTCGCTCAATAATTACAGCAGACACTCCTGTAAGACGAGTTCATGACGCATTTCCTATAGTTGATACGATCGACATGGAGAGAGGGATATCGATCTGTTGCCTTCCAGTAAGCCAGTTATCCCCAGCAAAACCATTTCCCAGATCTTAGCAGGGAGTCTAGATTTTGCATGGCAAAGGAAATTGTCTCATGCCTACCACTGCCTACCAACATTCCAACTCAGTGGCTTCAGCTTTTATCAGTGCTCGTCAGTGCGTCAGCACCTTTCATTGTATTCATATCGACAGTATCTATTCTGATTGCGGAAGCGCTGGATATATTTCTTTTGGCAGCGTGACTGTGTCTGGTTGTGGTCACCTTCCCATGTCAGCTAGTCTATTTGGAGCAATTGGTCGGCGTCTATTCATGGTGCGTTCATGGATGTTTTGGTCATGAAACACCAATTTCCTGGCCTGGAGTACTTGGAAGCAATCCCATCGTTATTAAAACCTGCATTACCTCGTATCGTGATTTACACAGGCTATCATGTCCTTAACGCGTTGTTGGAGGATTGTTCACTTCCGTAGAGGTAGGTATAATCGAACCCAAGCAGCCATGTTAGTTATATGGGCCTATATCTTTCGTAGCAAATATACAGACATTTTTTTTTTTCATGCGCCCCAACGGCTAATTTTGTCTGCCACACGAGATGTATGATATCACTAAAACACTATTTTTGGAATAAGCTCACTTTTAAAAACCAAAAAGGTTTGGAATTAATGACAGCCAGGAGGGAAATTAAGGAAAGCGTGTAACTATACAGGTAGAGTAAAATGAATATGTAACAATCAACAGGAACAGGCAACCTTGCCTATACATCGAATCCAACGGGACCGGAGAAAACCATTCGTTTCACACACTGATAGAATTGTCATGTTTATATCTCTCCGTGGTAGAATTTTCCTTCGACTTTGGCAATTTTTTCAACTTGTTGCGAGGTCGACGTAAGTTCGATGTTGACTGTATAGTTTCTTTCTTTTTTTTAATTAGTTTTTTTTGTGAGGGGTGGGGTAGTGAAAAAGTTCTGCTTAGTTCCCCTAAATGCTCTGTCCAATGCTATTCTGATTCCTTTTAGCTCCGCGTGTACATAGTACAAATATCCTCTCTTCTCTTTCTCTCCATGAATGTACAAATCATATTCATGTACTGACAGTATGGTCAGACTAAAGTAGTGTAAACGTTCGCTTTAAGGGTGTTATTGTTTTTGTTTATGGAGAAAATAGATAAATGGACCCTATTGGAAAATGATTTGCCCAGGCAATACTGCTATGAAATGGCTATAAAATGGTTCTATCAGCAGAGCAAACTTTTTTATTATCTAAACCTATGCTAAGTTCTATGCTTTTCAGTAGATTCCTCTACATTATTTTGAATAGGGTTCCCTCTTTTCTCATGCATCAGAAGATCCCGCTTGTTTTGCTGCAGATTTATTGTGGAGTATAAAGCTGATAAGAAAAGATCCATTTGGATCGATCAAATATTTCTTGTGAGGACCAAGATAAAAAAGAGGATATACTTCATTGTTAGTCACAGTGACAGAATTATGGATAACGAATTGATGATATTTTCGCAAGTCATCAACAAAATGAGATATTTTATTCCTATAGCAATATCAAGGAGTCATGAAGACCCGGTCGATGTCCCATGTCCTCGCGTTTAGTTGAATAACGTGTGGTATTTCTGACGGATATTAACGTCCAAAATGATTTCCTCTGTACATGTTACATATTTATTCATTCCTACAGTCACTGTGAAGTCTCATGCTAGTTGTTGTAATCAATATCATGCTTGCCTATGAGTATTTATGTACTTACTGTAAGACGTACATGCTTGGAATTATCTCACAATAGGGACCTTTCGAGTGTTCGAGACATTTTGAATGATAAAGAAATGACCAGCATGATGACGATTATTCTTAGCGAAAATTTGGTGATTTATTTGCTAAAATCACGGAATGCAATCTTTTTCATTTTATAGCTTCATTTCGAATGCATTTTCTATCTAATTTGATAGATTGTTTCTGTTTATTTCACTTTGTCATATATTTTGATTGTAATTAATCCATTTTTTTTTTCATGCTATACATCCACATTAACCCGTTGAAGACGGACTGATTTTTGCTATATCACGCATCCCTCGGGACTCGTTTTCAATGAGTTAAGAGGTTTATACCTCCAGAAAAATATAATGCTGGTCAACACTTTCGGTATACTGGTTCTTAGAATTCATCGTAAGGGGATCGCTATTTCGAAAATCATCATGTGTTAACACTCTTTAAATATGTTGGAAGATGTTTTAATATTATACTAGTAGGCTTGCTAAGGGCGAAAAAAAGGCCGATCGCTGCATTTTATAGTACAAATGTCCTATTTGGCACTCATGTTCCTCGGTACAGTTGGAATTTTTTCATCTAAAGAGACAATCTGTATCTATGCAAATAAGCCTAAATTTGCATAATTTATGCAAAAATACATATAAAATTTATCAAAAAATATGTGTGCATCCAGTAGAAATACCTAATTTGGTAGAAGTATTCTATAGAGTATGTGGAAACAATTCCTGCAAAAATGGATTTCATACCTATGTAAATATACATAAAATTTGCATAATTATGCAAGTTGTGCAAATTGATTTGTAAACAATTAAAAAAAAAAAACCTTAGATCTCATCGTAATATAGATAGATTTAACCCGTGAGAAATACTCTATGAAACAAAATGAGAAAAGAATTTGAATAATTAAACCATCATTACCAGCTATTTTACATAATTACTGAAGAAAGTGAAGTAAAAACATTATTTACTAAGTTTTTCTCAGTCTAAAAACTGCATTTTATGATAAAAACTACCAAAGTAGTATGCATATCCTTTAGCCAAAAGGAAATGGTTTGTAATCTCAAAATACTATTTCTCTATGCAAATACCACCTAATTTATTAGCATATTGTGCATAGTAATACCCGAATGTACCAGAAGCCAATGGTCAAGGTCGACTTAAGAACCTGTATCAGCTTATGCGATAACTCAAGACTGGATGAAGCAAATTTCACCAAACTTGGTCCAAGGATGACGTATGATGGGGCAATAAATTAAGCAGTTTTAAGTAAAATTGGCATGAGGTCAAAGGTCATATATTTCAAGGTCAATGCTCAAAATTTCATTATTTCTCCCATATCTATGCAATGCCTGAAGGTAATTTCTTGAAACTTAGTGACTGCATACATGTACTATCAAAATAAGATTCACCAGAGAGTTTTAGGTCAAGAGGTCAAAGGTCAAATTTCAGGTGAAAATGTTACAATTTTACTTTTTTGCTCCGTATCTCTCAAATGGTTCAAGGTATCTTCATGGAACTTGATACTTTGTACTGGCAAGAATTTTCCAGGGAATTTAGGGGTCATTTGTCAAAGGTCAGGGGTCAAAGATCAAGGTCAATTGAGCACTCAAAATTTCACTATTTCCCTGATATTTATGCAATGGTTGTAGGATTTTTCATGAAACTTAATATATACATGTATTACCTAGTGGAGATTCTGAGGAAATTTCCTGGCAAAAGGTCAAAGCTCTAATGAAAGTACAATATTTCACTTTTTCTTGTGAATCAAGGTATCATGAAACTTAGTACATTATTTGTGCATGTTCTACCTGACAGTGATTCCCTTGTTGGTTATCGAAAAAATGTTAAGCCCTCCCCTCTCATGTGTTTTTGTTTCCTCTTGATAAGTAAGAAAGGACATGGAATTCAGTGACATAGTATAGTCATCACTGTCATTGCATTTGATATATGGGTCGCTTGAAAGTTAATCTTGATGCACACATGTATAACCTCTGACATTCTTACCTTTTACATTTTTACCTGTGTATTTTTTTTATTTTAACCTCTGACCTCTTTACACAAAACCAGTTAACATAATTATTTTTGGAAAAAGCTTCAAGATCATGTTGGTCATGATCATCTATACAGGTATAAGCTGGTATGTGGTGGAATATAACATTCCTTGGGCCGCCAGGGAGTTACATTATCCCAAGAGAAAACAATCACAACCCGGGAGAATATCACATTTACGATCCTCGCAAACAGTAGCATGTGACGATCTGTTGACAAATCACATCCTAGTAATTGTAGAGGCCATCTAATATACTCTTTTATGGCTATGAACATATCATTTCTGCTTTGATTTATTGTTGAAATTGACTGATTTTAAGTCAGAGACTAAGATTATTTGACTTTAAGTATAACATCTCCTATATTGTTCACATGACAATTTTTGCATACATTATTGCCTTTTCACAATGTTATTGTATATAAATTTCCTAGCACAGTTTCCATGCCATAGCAGCTCCTAGTATACTGAGGGGTTATGAAGGAACTTCTTTTTTCAGAAACAGCCTTTGTTTCTAACTCAAGCTTGTAAGTTCTTAATGTGTGCAGATACCCTGGCATCCACATAGTTTGCACAAGTCTAAAATCAGTTTGATGTAAAAAGCCTCTTGTTCGCTTGGTTGCCTACAAAATACAAGGAAAATCAGAATTATACTTTCACTATGGTAGTGTTTTTGTAATGATTTTCTAACCATGACCTCAGTTGTGTACTGTTTGCAAGGAAAAGAAAAAGTTCCTTTTGGAAGCAATATTGTTCCGATTTGCACGATATCAGTGATATTCCTATGTAGGCCCTACTGCAGTATATTTGCATAATCATATTTAAAGAGTGTCACTATCGACTGCTATGCTTCCCACCCTTCTAAGCATTTATGCAATGAGGGAAAATTGATAGTAAAAATGATTTTAAAGATCAATATGTTTCGAAATTTCATCTCTTTTATACTTATTTGCATAATTTATGCATAAAATGCCTAGTTAATTAAATAATATGGAAACAATTCAGGCAACTGAAGAGTGTTGTTGCGAGAATATTGTCTTATTCTATTAGCTTTTTGGATATCAAGTTTAAAGGGATTTAAGACGTTGTCACATGATTGCTTTTTGTTTGTTCTGATTATGTATGTATAGGTATTGATATGCATATTATGCAAATAACAGGTTGTTTGCATAGAGACAGTTTGTCTCTTTAGATGGATCATTTGCTTTTGACCCAAGGAACATCCATCCCAGATTCAAACTTTGTACTACAAGATCCAGTGCTTAATAGATTAGAAATTCTTTCAAAAATGCAGATTTTTGCTCAATAACTTGCATAACTATGCAAATTTTACGTTTATTTACATAGGTATAAAATCATTTTTGCAGGAATTGTTTCCACATACTCTATAGAATACTTCTACCAAATTAGGTATTTCTGCTGGATGCACATATATTTTTGAATAATTTTTATATGTATTTTTGCATAAATTATGTAAATTAAGGCTTATTTGCATAGATACAGAGTGTCTCTTTAGATGAAAATCTTTCAATTGCCCTAGGGAACATCTGTGCCAAGTAGGATATTTGTACTAAAAATGCAGCGTTCACCCCCTTAGCAAGTCTACTATACTGAGCATTTCGAAATCAGTAAGTGAATGGAGACAATGTCCGAAGGGCATATCAGGATAGTTCCTGAAACATTAGAAACTGGCCTTGCACATACTTTTCATTATTTCCTGATATGTCATTAATATCATCATTTTTATGATGTTTAATATTTTCTTTTGTTTCTGCCGTATAGACAAGAAAATAACACAATATTCTAAATCACAATCTTTTTAAAAACAAAATCAAGAAACAGATATAAAATCATACTTTGTACATGTACAAAGCCTATCAGGGGCCTGTTGCATAAAACTTACCGTTGAATTTCAATGGTAACTACCGTCAAAATTAGGCGTCACAGCCAAACAGCATCAAGGATTATAAAATTTTCCGCTAATTTGAAGACTTACCGCTAGAAAGGAGCGGTAAGTCCAGCGGTAAGGGTTTTATGCATCAGGGCCCAGGAGAGGTATGACGCAAGGGGAAAAGCTGTAGTAACTTCACACTGAGACGGCTACTTAGGATGTCCCCGGGACACTAATTTTGAATTGCATGGTGATATACACGTCCAGGTTGCAGTTACAATGTATTGTAACCCACACTATAGCTTTATATTTTTCCATTTTGATAAAGTGCGATAACTGGATATTGGTGGCTTTACTAAAGAGTTAGTAAACACTCTTCTGATAGAAATGGCAATTCACTGCCAATCTGTTATTCCGGTTCTTGCCCACTTGATTTTTCTCTTAACAGTGATTTTCGAAAAAAAAAAAAATCAAAATTTCCATTTTTTAAAGGGGAATTATCGAAACTAAAAACCAGCAGTCTTCATAATGAGAAAGGGATGTTTACGTCTGCTGAACATTACTTACATAATTTACATGACATAACCGTAAAGATATGAGTTCAAACATACCGTATTATTTTGTTTCACTTTCCAAATAATGACGTTTGATTGGAGATGATTGGAGCAACTTTGGTACATGACAAGTACTTAAGTTTCACTACTGGAGTATTCAATTGACGTCTAGTTGCATGTATACATGTACACGTAGGCCCTACTTATCATTTCAATTCAGTCGAATCGGAATCATTAGGTAAGTGAAAATTATGTTTCAACATACAAATGTATATAATTGTGATACATGTGATAAAGCTTCTCTTTAATTCGTTATATCCTGGTTGTTATTTTTTGTCTGCTCACAGAGAACTTCAGAGAGTGCATGGTTCCGCTGTGTTAAATGCCTTAGGAAGGAAGCTGGGTCAGTATTTGACCTTTGTGATTTTTTTTTTCTTCTACATGACGAAACAAGTGACAAGTTCACGCCAACAAAAGAGATAAGCGTGTCGACTAAAGCTATTGTGTTCATTTCAGCACACTGCACCCGTGACAAGCACACACACCTTTTTGTTGTGCACGCAGATATTGGTGCATTCTTCCAGGGTTTGAATAAAATGATATACCTGCAATGGACCAGTCTAAGGTAGAAGAAACATGTATAAACGCCAAAGGTAGCCAAGAAAGTTGTTGCAATGGGACAAAAGGAGATCATGATCACTGCTTATATGACTTTTCTGTGATTCATTCAGATAAGGACAGTGAGCTGTGTAGTCGCTTTTTCACTGTGTTAGAAGACAGGTTTCAGCTGAAAGGCTACCACAGTCAGCGGGACCAGCGGCTTGGCAAACTCAGAGACAGGCAATTGGTTTCGGCATTGCAAAGCTCACGGTACATCATCGAGTTAATCTCGCCTCATGCAGCGGACGATAGACGCCTCCGCCGCTTGAGGAACACAGCCCATCATCTCCAGTGCAACGGGAATTATCCGAAACTTCTGCACATCTATGTCAACCTTACCCGCCAAGAGCGCCATCGCTACTCAGCCACTGTTGGGAAGGTGTTTGCGGACGACGACAATTTCTGGAGAGAACTGAGTTCTTATCTGCTGGGGAACAACATTCAAGACTGTAATGGTCATGAAGCACTTTCACCTCTTGCTGGGCGCAGAAATGATTTGAAACACAGTTTATCTCTAGAAAACAACAATAACAACCCTGAACACAAAGACCTAGAAGAGCCAGCATCACGAAAAATTCGAAGGAAGCACAAAGTGTTTACTGGGCTGTTCTCAAACAAGAAGAAGCGAAAGCAAAGCGTTACACGAAAACGATGGTTAGAGACCAAGAAGAGTGAAAATAAATCGAAAAAGAGGCGGAAATTATTGCGACGTTTACTCCTGTGTGTGCCATCTCAGTCCACATCGCCGCCATCTTTTAGTCCACCTTATGAACCCAGTTCCAGCACTGGTCCTGTAAACGGCAGTGTCCACGAAAAAAGGTGTGGAGATTGCAGTGGACGCTGCGACATCAGCAGATCATGATTATTCGTAAGTGTTGGTTCTCTTTTTCAAAGTATTAATGGAAAAGTATTGCATTAAGTATTTGTATGCCTTGGTCATGGAGTGTCGCCAGATGTCTAGTTTTGAAGTACTGCCATTCAACCTTGAACAAAGGCTGGTTTGACGAAGAGGCATGGGCCTCACCGGGGGGGGGGGGGTGTTGGGTGCGGACGCACCCCCCTTCAGACCCCCCCCCCAAAAAAAAAAAAAAAAAGAAAAAGAAAAGAAAAGAAAAGAAAAATCACCTCTTCAGTCTGCGAGCAACCTAAACGCCGGACGCTAAATAATATCTTCTTTTTTTTTTTCCAACAGCGACAACAAAATCGTAGGCAAAAACAATTCTCATCCTGGACTCTGTCAACACTGATTTTATACACATCTACGAGTATTCTACAGTGTTTACTATTTATCGACCGTACTGTACATCCGTACGGTACGGAGCACGTACACGTTTGCATGTACGTGTGCTATACTTACAAGTATGTAGGGTCCGTGTACAGCACGTTACTTCTGACCAATCCATATTGATAATGCGAGCCCAAGTGCGAGCCTTAGCCTAATTAGAAAAAAAAAAAATGGAGGGGCAAGTATATCATTTTGCCCAACCCCCCCCCCCCATAATTCCCGAGACGAGAAGATTTTCTTGCTTTTTTTGCCAGAAAAAAAAAAAAAAAAAAGTTTACCCCCATAAAAACATTGGAAGGGCAAGTATATCATCATTTTGCCCCCCCCCCCCGCCTTAATTAATGATTAGTGAGTTGAGAAGATTTTTTTTTTTTTTTTTTGCTTTTTGACAGAAAAAAAGTTGCCTCCATAAAATGTTCGAGGAGCAAGCCACCATATCTTCCCCACCTCACATAATTGTAATTCCCGAGATGAAAGGATTTTCTTGCTTTTTTGTTAGAAATCTGTCCAATTATTTCACCAAAAGTGTGCACCAGATGGCAGGTTGCTGAATTTCAGTTCTAAAAAAGCAAAGTCTCTCTCGTGTGGGAGGGGGATACTTCTTCCCACACTTTCCCCCGTTCGGTCTTTTTTTCCATGGACTTGATACACCTACAGATTGACAGATTTACAAATGTTTAATCGAAAGTATGCACCAAATCTGTCACTTTACTTGATAAAAAAATGCAAAAGTTCCGTCGTGGGGGAGGGGATATTATCTTCTTTCAATTGAATTATCAACCCTTTCCCAATGGCGTAGCCAAGGGGGGGGGGGGGCGATGGAGCAGTCGCTCCCCCCCCCCCCCCCCAAGATTTTGACCGGGGATTTGAATCGAATATGGGAGAGGTATCTTACCACCCTCTCATTGCCTTGTCCCTTCTATAGACTTAGTACACTTATGGGGAATGACAATTTCCGGATTTTCCACAAAAAGTGTGCTTCACATCGCTTTTTTTCAATTCTAAAAACTCAAAAGCTCCGTCGAGCGGGAGGGGGTATCCCCCTCCCAAATCCTTCCCCTAGCACCTTACTATACTTTGTACTTATACAGAGATGATGCACACTCGGAATAAGAGCCATTAACATTTTAATGGAAAAAAATATTTGTTAAAATTATTATTTTTGGGAGGGGGCTGCAACAAATTCAAGTACAGTTGTATTTGACCAAAAGTTTGCACCAGATCGCTGAATTTCAGGTCTGAAAATACAAAATCATCTTCCTTTGGGAGGAGAAATGTGAAATGACCCTCATGTACACCCTCGTGTGCATGCTTTTTTTTTCTGTTTGATTGCTTAACAAACAGCGTTCATAATATTCAGTGTAAGAATTAAGTTTATTTAAATTACAACATTTTATAGGCAAATTGTTTAATAATGATTTACATCAAAATGTACTGCTACCTTAGTGGGACTGTTTCAAGTCGATTAAACACGCAAAAACCTGCATCAAATCGCACCATTTACAACATCAAAATTAAAAAAGTTCTCACCGCACCATGGGAGGGGGACAACCCGCTCCCATACACTCCCCTCGCTAGCTCCGCTTGCTCGGGCTCGGTCGCGTTCATGACATCAGTGTAAGAATTAATACAAGAAGTTTATTTAAATTATATCATTTTATAGGCAAATTGTTCATTAACAATTTACATCAAAATGTACTGCTACCTTAAACAAGTGGGACTGTTTCAAGTCGATGAAATACGCAAAAACCTGCATCAAATTGCACCATTTACAACATCAAAATGCAAAAAATTCTCACCGTGGGAGGGGGAAACACCCTCCCCCCCCCTCCCCCTCGCTCACTCCACTCGCTTTTGTTTTGTCGCGTTTATGATATTCAGTGTAAATATTAACACAGGAAAATTATTTTAATGATACTATTTTATAGGCAAATTGTTCAACCATAATCTACATCAAAATATATTGCTACTTTACACAAGTGGGACTGTCTCAAGTCGATAAAACAAGCAAAAACATGCATCAAATGGCACCATTTACAACATCAATATGCAAAAACTTCTCACCATGGGAGAGGGACAACCCCCTCCCACCCCCCCCCCCCCCCTGCTCGCTCCGTTCGCTTGGCCTCGGTCGCTTCCCTCCCTCGCTTACTAACAGCCTCCTCCCTCCCCCCAAAAAAGATGAAATCCTAGCTACCCCGGTGCCCTTTCCCCGCTTGGTTTCCCTAAAAAACCCTAAAAGTCTGGGGATTGAGAGCTTCCTGAATTCCAAAAGAATGTCCGTTCAAAAAATCTCGTTCCATTTAGTGTCAAAACGCACCCCCCCCCCCCTACCAGTATCAGTTAGCCAACTGGTTTTAGAAGTCATATGCATCAGTCCTCATTAGATTATAACAGGAGAGTGTCGTTCATACACAACAATTTAGACCATGTGGGAGTGGAGGAAGCCTTCAATTGGGTACATAAAATAAAAAAAAAATGTTATCCTAGAAATATTGGAACCTCATGTAGAGAATTATATTTGCATATTTTGACAATCAGAACTTACTGTTCAATAATGCCACCTATTGTGGCAATTTTTTTTTTTTTTTTGGGGGGGGGGGGATTGCTTTAAATCGTCAGGTAACGATCATCAACTAATAGGCCTCTAATTTCTTCCTTCCCCCCCCCCCCCGGTTGTCCTCGGCTAGTTTAGTAGTATAATATTATGGTCATGACTGCATCATGTTTTATATGGAGTGATCGGAATGTGTACAACCATTACAAATATTGTGGCTGTATCTCTCCTTCCGCTTGCTATTTTTGTATATTACGAGTGAAGCATACACCCTAGTCTCTGTTTTGTTTTCGCTTCACACGTGTGTCCATGACAGTAGTAAGTAACGACTATAGTTAAGGGACCAATAGATACTAACGTCTCCAGTAACCAAGCGCGGTAAGATCGAAGAGTCATTAATTGGCACAATGAGTGTCACAACTTGACAGACGTGGTATTGTATGAATTCTACCATAAACAAAACTGATACTTCTGCCTTCATGTATTCTAATACATGCATAATGAAGGGGATGTGTGGATGTGATCAAAGAGTGCAGTACAGTGTTATGGGCAGTTACATGGGCTTGTATGCAAGCAGCGGACAGTATTCTTTTTTTTTTCTTCTTTTTTTTTTGCGGCTGATAAGAATGTGCTTGCGAAGTGCCAAATACATGTATACGCAGAATCAAAAGCTAGTTCTGTGATCACACTTGCATCGGTAAGTAGACATGTACTTGATATCCATGAAATCCTTGCCGTCGACATGCAGGATTCTCTGTTTTTAGTATGAAATGAATAAGATTCGTCTCATGTACGGCCCTAATCGGCGGATCCAGAGGGGGACGCACCGCCGCGCGCCCCTCTTTATTTGTTGTTAAAAGAAAAGAAATAAAAAGAAAAGAATGAAATGAAACCCGGAAGTAGCACCAGAGATATTTTTGCGCCCCCCCCCCCCCTCCCTCCTTTACGGAATTCCTAGATATGCCCCTGGATTAGTCTGATGATATCTAAAGATGATGCCTTTTGTTTTTTGTTTTGTTTTGTTTTGTTTTGTTGTTGTTGGTTGTTGTTGTTTTTTTTTTAACAAGGAGCAAATGAGAATCATGCCGAAGGCTTTCTCACAGAATTACCAGCAGCTAGTGTTGATTTCTTGAATGTTTGTTGCGGGCAAACCCTGAGTAGTCAATCAGATATCCATTTTGCATTCCAAGAGGGAAAGGGACAACTAGAAATGAAGCAACATTTGACGGGGGAGATCTTCTGACTTTATTCTACAGAAATAATACCACAGAAATTATTACATGTTGGAGCACGTGTTTAGTTATGTCTCGTCTGTATCATCAATATGGGCCTGCAGCCCCCAACAATTTTGGCTCTTGGAAAGAAAGGGATAAAATCTTTAACTAAAATCACGACCCATGACTTTCCGTTGCGGTTCGGGCTAGAGCATGGGAATATTAAGCGTGAATGTCATTTGAAAGAGCAGGACATTGGGTTCATGGTGAATCGAAAATGATTAATATGGGGGTGTATTGAATGACAGGCACTGTGGTGTATTGCAATATGATATTCGGGATTCGAATCCTGCCTGGTGCACACATAGTTTACTTTACTTAAAACCAGCGTGTAAAACATTACATTGCTTTTCCGGAATGATTTTGCAGGACAGAGCCTGTTCATCGAACAGACAAGGTTGAGTTATTTTCTGCTGCTCCTAATGTTCTGCTGCTCCTGCTGCTCCTAATATATATATATATATATATATATATATATATATATATATTCATATATATACAGTAAAAAAAGGAAGTAAATACTAAGTTTATTTTTCTCATTTAATATTTGGCTAAAAGTTAATGTATTATATACCATATTGAAGGTAATTTAATCGGCTATAAGCCTAGTAGGTCAATAAAATGGGAAACTTTACGCATGAGTGAACACCTTTGTTTTTTTCTTCCAAGGCACAAAATAAAAAATGAACAAGTTGTCATTCAAGTGCTCTTCCATATAACAATAAAAACAAAAGACAAATTTAACACAATTAGATACATGAAACCTTTGATATCTATAATATCTTTGAATACCAAAGTATCAATACAAGCCAAAGATAAGGGAGGATAATGAAGAATCTTGGGTCATACCCAAATTCAAATGAAATAAGAGAAGCAATATTAACAAAAATGGTAGAAATTTCAATTTATTTTCAAATTAGGAAAATTCTAAATAATATTTGGTTCGTAAATATTCTCTCATGAATCCTTAAATTACTAAATGAAAAGGGTAACATAAAGAAAGTATGTTTATTTAATCATCTTTATGCCATTATTCCCTATGACGTTTGAAGTTTAAGCTGACAGAAAATTCTTATTTCCCCCTGTAGTTTCCCATTTTGTTTTTATTTGAGGTTATAAAGAGATAAAGAGAATAAAAACTTGTTTTTGCTATTTCATGTCTCTCATTGTGTTAAACTAGCATTTTGTTGTCATGTTATCTTGAAGGGCATTGCCAAGTAAAGGACAACTTGTCAAATTTTGCAATATTTACTTTTATGCCTTGGCAGGCAAAAATGAATATGTTCACTCATGCGTAAATTTTCCTTTTGTATTAATGTATTAACTTGATAGCCAATTAAATTCCCTTTAATATGGCACATAATACATCGATTTTCATTAAAATCTTCTATGAAAAATATGAACTGAAAAACGTGTTTACTTTCTTTTTTTGCTGAGTGTATTGTATCTGTGTATCTTGCGCTGCCATCCAATAACGTTCAAAGCTAAACTTATGCTACTCTCCTAAAATCATCTCTTCCCGCTGTTTATGGAAGACCATTCAATCAACCGTTTTGTTAGCACTGAAATACTCTGGCAGAGTATATATGATGGCAGACTATTATGTGACGCTGCATTCCTGGCTATGTCAAGAGGAGAGGCTTTACAGGCTGATTGTCCAAAGTGCGCTATTAATAGATTCCATGTCACATTATTTTGAAGTCGAAAATAGATATGATGTATTGTTTGACAGCAACTGAAATACATTTGAATGTTTACCGAATGTCCTCTTTCCCCAAGCCGCTGTAAGATGGTTTTGGCACAAATATGATCACAACACTGATTTAGTACTGTAGTATTACGGTTGTACTTCCAAATCGTAATGTTTATCGTATAGAGTGCAAATCATGACACAGTCTTCGATAAAAATAAAATAAAAAAAAAAGTAATACATGAGCTGTTATACGTCATGTATGACAAAATCAGTGATGAATAAACTTGCGTGTAACATACATATCATAGAGATATCCAAGTACGTGTACATGGAAAGAATAATGTATCATACATGTAAACGATAAAATGCTCTGATCGACGAACAAACTGTATAAGAAAATTAAAAATTCTGATTAAAACTAAAGGAGCAATGACTGAAAAAAGTCTCTTCAGCCTCTAGTTATAGGCCTATTATACAATCAATTGAGCGCATCAAGTTTGACATTAGATTATAATCATAACGAGAGAAATACGGGGACAGGGAAGGGGATACATGAAAAAGAGGCGAGAACAACGAAAGGATATTAACGGTTTGGAGCTTTTTTTTTCATAAGATGATTTAAAACTCGGAAGGGAAACACTGCGTCTAATATCGTCAGACATTGAAGTCCATACGTCTGATCCATGATGTTTTATAGATTTTTGTGCTTTAATGATTTTTAGAGTTTGCAAATGATGATCACCTGCATGATGCCACTATCGAGACAGTTATCACCCAATCTTTCAAAAGAATTTACGTGATATGTAGGCCTAGACTAAAAAGACGTGGTGGAAGGAGGAAATTATAAAAAGATCGAATATTGTTTTAAAAGAGTCTGAAAACAAGGACATATATAGCATTTTTTAATGACAAGGAGGCTAATAGTGAGGCATTCTTGATGCGGCTCATGCTGAGTAGCTTTCCCTGTATAGACTGTGACATGTATTGCGTAGTATACCAATTTGTCTTCCACGTGAAATATGGCTATTGCTAAAGAAAGAAAAATTGCACCACGAGTGTCATCTGACAGATATAGGCTTAGTGCTGTAAGATTGTTATATCTACCATAACGCAGGGGAAACTTTGTCACCTTGATTCTTTCGCTCTCTCTCTCTCTCTATCTATATATATATATATATATATATATATATATATATATGTGTGTGTGTGTGTGTGTGTGCGTGTGTGTTATATGTGTCATTGTGCGTTATCAGTGTTATTGATACAAGTCGGGTTCTGTGGCCAGAAATTACAAAGGAAAGTAGATTCTTGTCCAATAGCATGGCACGTTTGATAATGATTCCTTAGATTACGTGGATTAACAATTATCATTTCTCAGGTAGCCTATTTGCAAAAAAAAAAACAAACAAAAAAACAAAAAAACAAAAAAAAAAACGAAAAACTCGGTATCACTTCCAGAAATACACATACGGTTTATCTTGTTCTCATTTAAAAGATTTCATTCACATCATTTTTTTCTCTTTTGGAACATTCTGACTGAAAGCCAAGTAAATTGTAATTTGAAACAGGAACAAATTCTTCAAGTTTCTTCTTTTGCCTCTTCTTGCACGAAAGTAACTTCCCTCACTGCCTTGTTTAGTCATTTGTTGTATTTGTCATAAAGGAAAGTGGTATTGATTACACAGGAAGTGTTCGATCCAAAATTAGAGAGTAGTTCACAGCAAGCAGGACCTTCTTGTGGAAAACATGTTCAGGATATTTGATAAGAAAGAGTGAAATGTATGTAGCATGAAAGAGAGAGGGAATGAGAGGAAGGGGCTGTAGAACAATTTGTGAGCGTTGTGTCTATGTCTTTGTGTTTGTTATGTGTGTGGGTTATAAGTTTGTTTACCATAAAATAAAACTCGGGTTTATTGTTTGAAACAAACATTATAGTAACAGTCATAATTCTTATTGAATATGGGTTAACATACATACCGGGTTTTTTTTTCAATATTTGTGTAAATTCATGGATAAATTGGCATGAAGGCAATTTGTACATAATATATATGCACGTGCATAATATTACTTCAGTCTTTGAAGAATGTATGTGAAAACTTCATAGACTTGGCTGTTGGCTTTTTGATTAAATCACTTGGGAGAAACAGTCAATGAGAGGGATGAATGCAGTGGTTATCCGCTCATCACATACCTTTTAGATAGTATTGGTAGTAATCGGAAAGTTGGCTTTTACACTATAGGAACTTTATTCATATGAAACACGACTGCGGCTGGAATATGCTAGGAAAACACTCTTGCGAGTTGAGCATGTTGTAAAGTAAGATTTCACTTCTCTAAAGAAATATCCATGGCTCAAACATGAAATGCGCAGACCTCTTTTGTCCGTCTGTCTGTCTCTGTCTCTCTCTTAAACTGTCCAAAAATAGAGTGCTTACTGTTCACGTACACAATTTGAAAAGGGGTGGGCAATGTTTTGTTTCTCTTAGCTCTGCGATTCACAACCTCGAATAAAGTTAGGGTGTATTTGGTTTGTAAGTGAGCAGATGACTGAAAAATCAGGAAATTCTCCTACCTAATGTTGCCAATTCATGTTCACATGCATGATACGATATACATTTCTATTGTAAGAGAGAAAGTGAAAGTGATCACACAGGCGTCCTGTTAAAGGCGGTATAGTATTGGTTGAGAGGAGGATTCAGCTTTTAACTTTTTTTTTTGCGAGATACTAATAGAAACCACTTTATGAAATGTCAAAGAGCATACAATACTAAGAGGATTGCGAAGTTTATTTGATTAAAAAAAAGAAATCGGTTTTGAAATGGCTGAGATAAGAAACAAAGTAAAACAAAGCGTTGGTAATGAAACGTGGGTTCCACCTTTTATCAGGATAGCCTTGTTTTAGATATATACAAATGTATAAGCCATTTCAAAACCAATTTTCATCAGATAAACTTTGAATTCCTCCTAGAATTATATCAATTATGCTCTTTCACATTTCATAAGAGATTTTTCATTATCTCACAAAAAAAGTTGGAAACCTGAAGCCTCATCTCAACCTACCATCCCTTTAAGCTCAGTACATTTGCTGGTTTGAGTTCGAGTGCGAGTGAGTGTGTGTGTGTGTGTGTGTGTGTGTAAATAAAAACAAAGAAATTGGTAGATATCAAAACCGTTAGAGCTAGCAGCTGCTGACCACCTTTTTTTTTTGGGGGGGGGGGAGGGGACAATTTGGAGAAAGTCCCAATATACTTGCGTGTAACCCCACAGTAAATTCAACGGAAAATACAATTCAATTCAAAACAAACTTTTAAAAAAGTGATAACAAACAGAAGATAGTGATTTTCGTCTAACAAAGACAAACGAATAGGACAGTGGCATTTTAAGATTTTCACATGGTTTCACTAAGTAGTGAAAGGAGTCCCAATTACAGTGTTGTATGCAAGTTATATTAAGATGATGATGTGATTGTCATATACAAATATTCCATTAAAAGCACGCTCTCTGTACTGTATTCACTTTTCAATGAATTAGAAATAACAACTAAAACTTTTGCATCAAATTAATCTGGAGCTGTGAGGAAATTACATTTATCAAAGTATAGATTTTGTTTTATGCCAATGTTTCCTAATTTTGAACAAGCTTGAGTCATGAAACGTTCCCTTTTCCTTCAAACCTATAAAGGAGAGTTATTGTGAGGTAAGGCCATCACTGTCTCATAAAATTCGCACATCTGATTTGGGCATATCAATGTTTCATCAAATACTTCCTGCAAAACCTGGAAATTACTAAGATTTCCTTTATCTCTGTGTAACACCAAAATATCGGAAATAGAGTGTAGAGAAAAAGCATGCTTGATTGTGGATGACGCAAAAAATCAATGAATGTGATGTACAATTTATGCCTTTCCATTATGTCTTTAAAAAAAAAACGTTCAGTTTTATCATTCGTTTTCATTCTTTTGGAGACTAATTGCAATTTATCTCTTCTTCACCCTTGGTAGGTCGCATTGAAAATCAACATCAAATATCTTTGACTACCGAGAATCGTCCAGAGTATATGTATGAAGGATAACCAGGTATACAGAACCTGACGACACTAGTACTGTCCAGGAGAAAACGAGGAACTACGCAACCAGCGAAATGAAGGAAATGTTAATGGAGTGCCAACTTTACGCTGTTTGCTTCACGTATACTTCTGAAATCTTTCTGGTGTGAGAATCAGACGCAAACAAAGTCAAAACTTGATACTAGACCTCTAGTTGAAAGCGATTACGCGACAGTGCCATGTCAGAGAGAGTGATACGATGGTTTAGTCTTGTAGTGGGTCGTGAAAGGCATTCTCAGTAGATTATTTCTAGTAATGAGTGTGAACAGCCCAGCACGTTGCTCTACCTTAGAGTTTCATTTCTGAGGACTCTTCGAATGGAAAACGAGGAAGGTGGGCTTCATGTACTTTGTGCTTTTTTAAATCACCGTTTGTGCTGAGGACAATACAAACGAATACATCCCTGAAGGCAGTCACAAGGTCATGCCGAATGTCTGTGAGTTGGTTAGAGATTCCAACGAGATAGTAACAGATATGATTTGCATTGAATCCTGTACCATACTTGTTTGTAGGGAAACTTCTAATTAGTGCATTAGCAATTATTGTAGTAGTACAGTTTATGTTATGCATTAATGTAAATACCTACACATACATGAGCTGTAGGTTTGAAATGAGAAAGTGTAAGGCAAACATGTCAAAACTCTAGCTGCTCAGAGTTGAAGATGAGTATCGGTGATCCCTTAACGCGTGGCCAGGATGCTCTTGAGTCGCTCAAGATGTCCGATGATGTGCCTCCTTACTCCTTGCACGACCCAAGCAAGAGTTCCTTGCTTACTGACCCAATCCTTCGTGCTTCCTCTAAGCACTACAACTTCCTGGTCCTCCACCACGAAAACGACTCAGAGGCCGCTAACCAAATCTATGATCGGTTGGAGGAAATGGACCTGTGTGGCTACAAATATGAGAGGGACAAGGTGATTGGCAAGGACAAACTGACCTTAGAACAGAATGCCATTGAGCAGTCAGAGGTTGTCATTCTCCTCCTCTCTAAAAGTGCGCTTGAATCCCCCGACTTCCAGCACAAGACCCAGCTGACCATCACAACTCCGTCAACCGGTGTTATTCCCGTGCGGCACGGTATCCGGAGGGAAGAGGTCCCACGTGCTCTGCGCAACCATGTGGACATTCAGTACGGCCATAGACGTTTCTGGAATCGCCTCGAAGAATCATTTGTTGGACCACGGCACTTTCCAGAAACTAAGAAGCCATCTGAGGGGGCTGGTACCTCTCAGAAATCTAAGCAAGAAACACGGTCGTTGCAGTCACCTGTGTCTAGGAAAAAGACAGAAAAAACTACAAACACTCGGAGTAGTGATCCTCCCAGCACACAGAATCCTCCATCCACCTTGCAGAAACATTCGAGAGCAAGTAGTCTGTTTGGGATCTTCAAAACAAAGAGGTCCAACCCAAGTAATGCGCCAACAGAAATTCAGCTTCAACCTGTGAAACAGAGCTTGGGGAATAGGTAAAACAAGCTTCATTATTCAAACATTTCGAAGAGCGATTTGATGAGAAAAACAGAACAGTCATGACGTAGCAGGAGTTATGTGGCAAGTATTGCAACACATTTCTTAAAATGGGATGATGATTGTGGCACATCAATCCACTCTACCTGTCTACTTTGAAGAGATGACTTTAAAATGTACGATGAAAAATAACGTGTGTGGAAGAATGGCGCTGGCTTCAGATTGTATAAGAACGAATTTGTTGAAAGAACAGTTTCATCGACTCCTGGAGTTTGAGGTTTGATTAGACCAGAGAACTGTTTGAATGATATAAATAGTAATCCGATGCAACTGTGATATAATGTAGGTTATGAATGATTGTTGTGTGGTGGATACCAAAATGTTATACAGCAATATTTCTTGCATTAGTATGCAATATATTCAGTTTGATGTTAGTCTTACTGGATGTGTGTTAACATGATGTTCTTGATAGGCCCTACTGTGCGCAAAATACTGATGAGGGCTACCAATGTCTTTTTTCGAAAAGAAAAAACAGTGTGCTTGAAAATCAAGGTATCAATATCCTGTATCTGCTTTTTAATTGACACATCCTGCAAAGTGATGCACATCACACAATAATGCTGTCATTATCTCTATTATTCGTTGTTATCATGCTGGTCATGATGTACATGTATGTATTATAGTCTTATAAGTAAAAGTTTTAAAGTATTTGCAGTGTCTGAATGACACTTTATTTGCTGGAATCGTAACAAGTTTTAAGGCCCCGTGATTTACGTCACTCTTTAACTTCTACTGGAGTGAAAAGGTCTACAATCACAAATTCTTTCTATAGAATTATTTCAATATGATATATATTTTTAATCATTCGGGTTTTCTTTTTTTTCTGATCCCACGAGGCTTCTCCCCTAAAATTGTCGCTCTGTTGCCTAAAGTCGGGAAAATAAGCATCACAATTGCATTGTATGATGTCTGTGTTGCTATTGATTGCGAGCTGATGCACCTAAAATTATGGCAAGGTATACACCATAAGGATAAGGTATTGCCTACTAGTATTTCAGCTGACTTTACTCTTGATGAAATCAAGAACGGAAAGATAAAAAAATTGGATGCTTAAAAACATTTGATGTATATTTCAATCGAGCAATTTGAATTTGTGATATGAAAACCTATTGATATCAGCAGAAGTCATCCCGGACACAAGACTGGAATTATTTTGTGCCGTGCTTGTTAAATCCCCATTATGATATTGTACATAAGACTTTTGCGGTCCACTCATCAGCTGTGCCATTGTCAAGTTATTATTTGGTTAACTACTAGTTTCAGGTAAACTTTCGTTCATGCTTTTATGATGACCATCTGATATACACGTACATTGTATTGTGCAAACATAATATCGAGATACTTGGAAGGCATATAGTATCATCATTTGTCATTTCACCACAGTCGCCAAAGCTGCCAATAAGATGTTTTGAGTGTAGGTACAATTTTATAACAGAGCAGATACAAATGAAGCTACCCGTTATTTCTATGAACATCATGAGAAATATAGTCACAGACATAATATGAATTAACGTGTAGTAACAAATTTTCTGATTGTTCCGGTTAGTATTATTTACATTTAACTCTGTGTCCTGCAATGACGGTGCGCTTCAATCGTCAAAATGTCCTTCAATAAGGCACTTGATAATCTAACAGGGTAAATAGATATATAATAAGAGCTTTTGAGGTTTAGATAAATTTTGTTTGAGCAGGGGATTTGTATTTCAGAACCTAACATCTGACAATCAGTTAATTTTTTGCAGATTAGTAGGAGTTTGATAAGCACAAAATCATTATACTGATATCTTTAATTTGATGGTTTCATATAGAAAATATTTTTCCTGTACTCTAATCATTCTTTCCGTACTTGGTCTTCTTTTTGCATCGATTGTCTTTCATTTATTACTTACATGTTTATGCACAAGCAAAGCAATTGAATTAAATTGCATAAAAAAAAAAAACACGGATACTTTCCACTTACGTCCATCAACCTGTCTGACGCTATGGTAATAAATCAGCAGTGCGTTGGTCATACAAGGCTGTCTTTATACCTTTTAGAAACAACAACAACAACAACAACAACAACGCAAAATATATGAAGTATTCAATTTCTGAAACAAATGACGCGTGAAATGGAGCCATTGGGGATTTCACGAAGTGGAAATTGATAACCTCCTTTTGTAGCAGTGTGTGGATTACATTAGCCATGAAGTACGATCCATCCTCCTGACGAGTATGAGGTACACACAAACGTATAAAAACACTATGCTTCTCGTTGAGGTCACACACACACACACACACACACACATATATATATATATATATATATATGTATATGTATATATTATATATATATATATATATATATATATATATATATATATATACATACATATAGTTGAGACAATGTAGATAACAGAAGATGTCGCATGAAACCGGCAGAGTTGTGAAGCTTTCGACCGTGGTCTTCCTCAGCTTTAATGTCTGTTTGTGAAACGAAATATATGTTTTTGAGCATAACAAATCTGAAGTCATATACACAATATATTAAATATAAGTTGAGCATGAGTTAATAGTTACATGACATACTTGGCAATATTTTTTGGCACTTTGCAACACATTCAACAATGTATATTGCCAAGTATGTCATGTAACTATTAACTCATGCTCAACTTATATTTAATATATTGTGTATATGACTTCAGATTTGTTATGCTCAAAAACATATATTTCGTTTCACAAACAGACATTAAAGCTGAGGAAGACCACGGTCGAAAGCTTCACAACTCTGCCGGTTTCATGCGACATCTTCTGTTATCTACATTGTCTCAACTATAATTTCACTTAAGATGACAGAGGCGTGCGGTAGGAATATCAGCATCATCACACTGTATGTATATACATATATATATATATATACACGCAAAAAAAAGAAAGTAAACACTTTTTCGAGTTCATAATTTTAATAGAAGAGTTTGTTGAAAATCAATGTATTATATACCATATTTACGGTAATTTAACTAGCTATCAACCTATTACGTCAATATAAATGGGAACTTTATACGCATGAGTGAACACATTCATTATTGTCCTCCAAGGCATAAAAGTAAAAATTGCCAACATTGACATGTTGTCTTTCATTTGCAGATGCCCTTCAAGATGACAATGATAACAAAGGACCAGTTAAACACAATGAGAGACATCATTAAAATAGTAAAAATAGGTTTTCATTCTATTTATCTCTTTATAACCACAGATGAAAGCAAAGTAGGAAACTAAAGGGGGAAAATGAGAATTTTCTGTCAACTCAAACCTCAAATGAAATATAGGGAGTAAGGGCCCAGAGTTGATTAAATGAACAGAATATCTTTATTTTATTCTTTGATTTAGTAATTTAGAAGTTATGAGACAAATTAACGAACCAAATATCATTTACAGTTTTCCTAATGAAGAAATCAATTCAATTTCCTACCATTGTGTTAATATTGCTTCTTCTCTCACATGTCTCATTTCCTTTGAATTTGGATTTGACAGAATATTCTTCATTTTCCTCCACTATTTTTAACCTTTATCGATCTTTTGGGCTTCAAGGAATATTTAGATAGAGATCATAGGTTTATTTTTACAACTTGATATATGTTTTCTTATTGTGTTTAATTTGTCTGTTGTTCTTATTGTTACATGAAAGAGCACTTACGCATGAATGACAACTTGTTTATTTTTGCAATTTTTACTTTTGTGCCTTGGAAGAGAAATGACAAGATGTTCACTCATGCGTGAAGTTTCCCATTTTATTGACCTGCCAGGTTGATAGCCAATTAAATCACCTTTCATATAGTATATAATACATTAACTTTTAGTCAAATATCTGTGAGAAATATAAACTTGAAAAAATGTTTACTTTCTTTCTTTTTTCCTTTCTTTTTTGCTGAGTGTATCTTTTGGCAATCAATAGACTTAAGTGACATGCAAAGAGACTTCAATGGCAAATTGTCTACAATTGTCTACAGATCAACAGCGCATTGACGGCTTGATTCAAATCGGACTAAAAGAAAATGCCTTAAATCATTCTACCTTTTTCTGATGAACCTGGTCAAAATGAAAGTAACTGTGTTCATATCAAACACGGAGATTATAGCATCACCTTAAAACTTTCCTATTCTTTTGTAAGGATTTTTTCAATAATTCAGCATTTGATCAATTCCATCCCTGTTACAACGTCGCATTTCTCCATGGTTGCAAAGCTGTATAGCAAGTGGATGTGGAAGAATTCTTGAATAGATCCCCCCCCCCCTGAAATTCTAGAATTGAGGTGAAACAGGAAGTTGAAGTGAAGATTGTGTGCGAGGGTTTATCATCACCTTATGTGATCTCCGTAAATGACTTATCTATTTATCACTGTTCTAGAAAATGTATGGAAATTTGAAATTGTTTGGAAAATGAAACTTGTGTAATTTCACTCCATTCATTAAAAGTCAATTTGAAGATGGAATGGATCTTTCACTATTGTTAATGTGCAATTCTAATATTATAAAAGAATGACCTTGTTTTATGTTGTTGTTGAGAACCCAGCGTAACATCCTCTTCCGCACTTCATCCTGGGTGAAACTATTTTTACACTAGCTCCATGCCCGATGACGCAAGATTGTGACAAATCCGTTCAACGTATTTCCTGTGACTTTTTTTTCAACTTCTGGCTCGTGTTCAATGTCTAAAATTAAAGCAAATTAAGGACAGTGAACCAAAGTTCTGGGCATTTCTTTCGAGGGCACATGATAGACGTTAAAATTGGCTGCATTCCAATATATCTCATTCTCTCGGTCAATCTGTTTTTATTTCCTGTATTGAAACCACATTGTATACGATTTAGATCACATATATCACTTTATACTGAGAGAGATAACATTTAGGCTATGGGTGTAATGAGCCTTTACATTCTGTGAGTGGTTGATAGTGATTTTTAAGAGCTTTCTGTGCAACATACAATTCAACCACAGTTGTATGTCACATGGCCTCATCGAAGCTTGATTAAAATCAAATGAGAAACATGCATACAACGGAGTGTGTTTGTGCCTTTTGTCCCTACAACTAGTATTTTTGTTGCAATGATTGTCTTTATCATGTGCTTACAACTCACTTGACAAGATCACATGGGTTGGTGCTGATGTAAAAAGCTTTTTACATAGGGCCTACATACTCTCATGTCTCGGAGTACAAACCAGTTGTTTACGGGAATCTGGCGGGTCCTGTGCAAGCGTAATACATGTAGATTCAGACAGGGGCGTCTTTGTAAGAATGTTACAAAAGTCATGTTATATCTCCCGTAATTAGCAGACTTAAATTCAAATGTGATCGCCGCATTTAGATTAAATGTATCGTGAGAAAACTAGAAAATGTATCCTGATCTTAGGGTGGTTAAAGAACTATAAGGCTCCCGTTTTTATTTTTTGTTTGTTTGTTTTGTTTTTTACCACCAGGGCCCCGCTTCATAAAAAGTTGATATGATAGCAACTCTTGCTAGAATGGCAATTGTCATGACGACAAGAATCCAGCTTCCTGATTGACTGTTGCTTTTGGAAGTTGCCATTCCAGCAAGAGTTGCCATCCTAACATCTTTTATGAAATGGGGGCCCAGAAGTCCCTATATAATAGGTCTAAATACGTTGACACATTCTTGGGAAAGAACTGATCGCGCGTGAAACCGAATTATGAAGCATTTTACGATATTTTGCAACGTTTACTCACAATATTTGTCATTGTATTATTTTCATGCTGTAGCTGTTTACGTGTATATTTGTTTTATCACATCCCGGAATTATTGGTGAGACAGCACGATATGTTTCCCTTCTCCTCGCCACGCACAGTTTTTTTTTTTTTTTTTTTTTGGGGGGGGGGGTATGGGGATTGTCCCCAATCGACGCCCCTGGATTCATAATCTTGCTTGGGGAAGAGTCAACTTTTCAACTCAAAAAGGCTCTCCCAGAGATACTAATAGAAATCCTTGTAGGCGAAGGTGTTCTATTAAAGATTAAAAAAAAAAATCATCCAAGAAAGTATGGGTATGGTGAATTCCGCGATCATTGTATTCCGATATACTTGCATATTTGATTTTTTGTTTTATAACTTCTGTACTTGATTCCGGTGGTATAAAATACTTAATGACCAAACAGAAGGAGCGCGATGACGTGTCACTGCTGGTGTATCCGTTTTACAGTGCAGCTATAGGTCACAATGTGTTACAGATGATTTTGATAAAACAGTGTAAGATCAAGGTAACGGAACTGTGGAAGAATTTTCTTTACTATTGGACACAGTTTATTGGGCTTTGTTTATGCTGTGTGCTCACAATAGTAAGACAGTGTACTTGTCGCAACCACAGATTTGAGGAGCTGGTCGTGGCTCAGTGGATAAGACCGAGGTCTTTGACGGTAACGATGTCCCTGGTTCAAGTCACGTGGCAAGTCGCAACGGTTGCGAGGCAAAGCAAGTTATCCTCTTTCCTAGTCCTCTGGAAGGAATTTACATGAAGTAGTCACGGTTACGTGGTTACTGGCTTAAAGGGGAAATCCAGTCCAAATATGAATTAGTCTGATAAGAAAAAGTAAAATATTACGAGTTCAACGGTAAAATTTTGATCAAAATCGGGTGAAAAATAAGAAAGTTATGACTTTTTGAAGTTTCGCTATTTTGTCAGGAAACAGTTCTTGAACGGTCAATGAATATGCAAATGGCAAAGTGAGCATGTCGTAGTTCGTACATACAATTTTGATATTTCTAGTTTTTCATTCAAACTCAATTATGTCCGAGAGTCAAATCCTGGTATATCCAACTCATCACTTTTCTGAAGTTATTCAATCAGGAATAACATCATGACTCAGACTTCAATGACAGAAATATTAAGTTTTCGTCATTTTTTTTTTTTTTGTACAGGACCAATGGAAAATTGTGATGTTATGACATGGGTAGCTCACTCATTTGCATATTCGTATCCATTTTACAAGAACTATTTTAACTTCCTTATGTTTTATCCGATTTCAGTCAAATTTTTACCGTTAAACTCGTAAGATTTTAATTTTTTTTTATCAGACTAACTTATAATTGAACTGTATTTCCCCTTTGAAAGGATCCAATCCTTCCTTTTATACCGGTCACGTAAAACCATTCAAATCAATTCAAATCAAATCAAATCAAATCAAATCAAATCAAATCAAATCTAATGAGGTCAAGTTAAATAACATCGGAGGTTGATGTCATTGCCTCAAAATTGTCCTTGTTCATATGAATGCAATAAACCTTGAATTCTATATCTAAAATAATTGAACAGTAATACATGTACATTCAATTAAAGTCACATCGATATTGTAACATTGTAATAACTAACTCAAATATAGGACAATATTCATGTTTGACACTGACATCACTGTTTTGGAATGAACTGTATATGAAATAAAGAATGAAATCAATGATCTTATATGAAACTCCTATCCGATTCGACTAATTACCTCTAAATTAGTTACCTGGATCAATATGAAGTGTAGTTCTACTTTAATGTCTCTCTTTCACGACCTCTGTTTCAGTAAAATCTCTCACAAAGTTCCGACTGATCACTTCCCAAACAACACGAGAGACAACAAAAACAAAGTTCGTTGTAGTGGGTTCAGAAATGGACCCCCCCCCCCCACAAGCCCACACTCACACACAAACCCAATGTTCAGTAGTACGATTTCTATAGTGTGCAAAGGGTATTATCATTATATTTTTTCGATTGTGTCTTCGACGTCCCTGTTTGTTATTGACATCGACACCACTAGAGGCCGAGTCGCTGCCAAATGAGGAGACAAAATAAAGTATTCAGTTATAATATTTATGCCTAGGTCACGCCTTGCCATTGATCAGACCTTGGTCTATGAAAATTGTTGCTTAATATTTCTCGAGGACCACATTGATCACTCAAGTAGGATTGAAAGATGCTAAGAGATCCATACACCCGCCGCAGTTCCTGGATTCCTGACCACACTCATCACGAGCTTTATTTATCTTAATTTTCCGTGCACTGACCACATCAACGTCAAGTTTGTTTCGGTTTGCAGGCTTGCGAAAACAACAATGAGAGATTTGCTGGTATATATTTATGTCTGTACTAATGACTGCTATCCCACTCACAAGATTTCATTGCTGGTACATTTACTGCATTTAGAAAACTGTAATACGATGTAGGCCTACTCGGTTTACAAGATTATCAACTAACACTGTCTGGTATTCAATTCAGGAACTTGTGATATGGATTAGATACTTTCACATTTAATGATACCAGGACATAATGAAACGATAACAAAAGCCAATGACAAGGGATTGCTAATTAGCATTGCACTGCGCAATTACATGACATTACACGCTTGATATACTGTTGGTCATAGTGGAATGGTGTTGGTGAGTGTTACGTATTGTAAACGAGTTCATTCACGTTTCATACGGACTCAGTTTGTTATTCCGAAGGTTCGTTAGCCTAACCCGAACATAAGGTTCGTTATTCCGAGGTTCATCAATCCGAAATTGAAATCAGGATCGTTATTCCGAAGGTTCGTTAATACGAAAATGAAATAAGGTTTGTTATTATGAAGGTTTGTTTATTCGAAAAAAAAAAAATAAGGTTCGTTAATTCAAAAACGAAATAAGGTTCTTAATTCTGAAGGTTCGTTAAGTACGAACTTTTTTCATTTTTGCAATTTCAGTTCATTACATTAACAAGAACCTAATAACATGCTTGATGTTGTTCTTTTTTCTTCACAAATTGATACTTATCTGTTGATCTACAAAAATGATTCATGTTGATGATGAATAATAAAGGCCGCAGTATTATCATTCTGCAAAACCGAACAGGGGACATCTTTAGGTATTGAATTACATTCCTTAAAAGAAAAGTATACCATAAAATACAATCTAAAGAAGTAATGATTTAGTACATCACGTATGCATAATGTTCCTCAAGATTCTTTCAATTTCTTCGTTTGTGTTTGAGAGTTTGACCTGCTTATCATATTATTATCCCGAAGAAAAAAAAATGACAGAAATTAGAAACACAATTCTATTACAACAGATATCTCGGCAGTTCTCAAGGAAATGACCCTATGACGCATGGCTTTACAGTGCCAGGACATTTAAAGTTTACTGCGGAAAAGTGCTAATAATAGTTTTCACTCTCTTTTGGAAATGACCTGCAAATATCAAGATTATATTTTTTCAATTCAACATAAGGAAATAAAAGTACCGTAATCCATGGATCTCTGAATCTCTTTTAATTGGATTGTAGTTGTTTTGTGCCCGTTTAAAGTCATTTTTGACAATGACATTGTACATATAGTATCGTGGCTTATCATACTCCCCTCATGCGTGCTACTCGCCCGGAGACATGCAGTGTCATCAATATACACGCTTACGCTGGCTATTCAGTGTTGATCCTACATGGTAATGTAATTGATAGACAGTGCCAACATGAAACAAAATATACTCTAACATGTGACGGTCTAATCAGTTATTATTTTATTCTGATCTTGTCTGTATCAAAGACATTTTCAGTCCAATTTGGAATCGCGCACATGGGCATGTTTCTTAAATTGATGATAGTTTCACAGACACAGACTCACACACACACACACACACACACACACGTGGAGACCTGATGCGTTACCTTAGGAAGTGATAGGACGAACCACCACTTCAAAATTTTGGTTTAGATGTTTTCACGCATGCTAATATATATATATATATATACATATATATATATATATATATATATATATATATATATATATATATAACGAAGAATCAAGAAATAAACTAGTAATGCATTATTTCGCCAATAAGAATGAGTTTATTGAACAACTCAAATTTTCGGTGGCCTCCACCTTCTTCAGGAGTCTCGACGAAGGTGGAGGTGGAGGCCACCGAAAATTTGAGTTGTTCAATAAACTCATTCTTATTGGCGAAATAATGCATTACTAGTTTATTTCTTGATTCTTCGTTATATTGGAGCCAATACGTGAATTCGCAACATATATATATATATATATATATATATATATATATATAATAATAATAATAATAATACATACATACAATTTCTATAGCGCCGTTCTCCACTTTGATTAAATGCTCAAGGCGCTTTACAATAGGTACATCAAAGCAAACAGATTGAAAATACAAGTACATCACAGTAATAGAAGAAGATGAAGAAGCAGAAAAAAAAAAGACATGAAAGTCTGTCTTCAAAAGACACTGGTCTTCAAAATGCACTGTTAAACAGATAGAATTTTAAATTACTCCTGAAAGATGTTATACAGCTTGAGTCTTTCAGCTCACGAGGAAGTGAATTCCACAGTGTTGGTCCAGCGTGAGCGAAAGCACGTTCCCCCCAAGATTTCCTAGAAAACGGAATATGTAAGAGACCTGAAGTTGAGGATCGAAGAGTTCGTGAAGGTTGGTATTGACGAAACAAACAAACATTGTAATCAGGAGCTGTTCCCTCAATAACATGATAAACCAAAAGAAGTATCTTAAACCGAATACGCTCCTGTACAGGCAACCAATGAAGACTCTTCAGGATAGGTGTGATATGACTGCGTTTACTTGACAAAGAAACAATACGTGCAGCGGCATTTTGTAGCTTTTGTAATTGGGCAATTTGCGAGTTTGGTAGATTGAAAAACAAACCATTACCAAAACCAAGGCGTGAAGAAATAAGTGCATGAACAAGTTTTTCCGTGGCAGAGCGAGTCAAATATTTGCGAATAAAACCAATATTGCGCTATTGATAACGGACTGATTTAGAAATGTTGGTGATTTGATCGGACATAGCCATGTGAGAGTCAAACATAACACCCAGATTGCGACATGACTTTGACAGAGGAATATCATTACCTACAATCGAAATACAATTAATATTCAACTTATTCAAGTGAGATTTAGAACCAAAAAGGATAAATTCACACTTGCTGTGGTTTAGAAACAATGAGTTAGACCTCATCCAAGCATCAATATCAATGATGCAATTTTCTAGACAGCGCAGTGCATGAGATGCTTGGATTTGATGTGGTGGAAAAGATACAAAAACTTGTATGTCGTCTGCATATAGATGATACCGAACAGAATGCCTTTGAAATATTTTCCGCAGACCGATCAAATAGATAGAAAAAAGGGTGGGCCCGCCAACAGAGCCTTGAGGTACACCACAGCCTAATGGCTTTGAAGACGATGTGACACCATTCAAAAGAACAGACTGTGAATGGTGTGATAGGTATGATTTAAACCATTCGAGAGCTTGTCCCTGGATACCCAAACTTCTAAGTGTATTGACAAGAATTCTGTGATCTACAGTGTCGAAGGCCGAAGACAGATCCAACAAAACCATTGCTGTGACGGATCCGGAATCCATTTCCCTTAAAATATAACTAGAAACATTTATCAAAAGGGTCTCCGCACTATGGTGAGGGCGATAAGCCGACTGTAAAGGATCGAATAGACCATGTTCCAGCATATAGTCTGAGAGTCTCGAAAACACAACTCTCTCTAAAATCTTGAACAAAAATGAAAGATTGCATACAGGACGATAACTTGTCATGATTCCTTATCCAATGAAGGTTTTTTTTTTTTCAGCAAAGGACGGATCAGACCTTTCTTTAAAGATAAGGGTACGGTAGCTTGCTCGATACTGAGGTTAACAATTTGAGAAATAATCGGGGCAAACGTGGGTGCGCAGTCCTTTAAGAGTATGGTTGGAACCGGATCCAATGGACAGGATTTAGGAGGCAATTTACGAAGAAGGAGAAGTATTTCATCAGTAGTTGTATGTTGGAAGGTTTCCAGTGTGGAAGAGGTAACAGGTTCAGATTCAGATAGTACAACATTACAATTGAAATTATCTCGGATTTTTTCAACTTTCGAATGAAAAAACTGACTAAAAGTTTCAACCATGGCACAGCCACCGACATGTTTAGGCAATGGAGATGACTGTTTGCGGTTCAAAAGTCGATTGGCGACGTTGAAAAGCTTCTTACGATCATCTCCGCAGTTTTCGATGAGTCTGGTGTGATAGATGCGTTTGGCTCTGGACACAAGGTAGTTTACTCGGTCTCTCTGATCACAGAACAACTTTCTGTCTGTCTGCAGCTTTCCATTGATGCGCCATCTCCTCTCAAGTCGTCGCCGCTCTTTCTTTGCTTCAGAGATACCAGAGTCATACCAGGGACTGTACTGATGAGACTTCACTTTCCGAGTCTTGGCTGGTGCGTGAATGTCCAGTAACCTGCTAAGTTCTGAATTGTAGCGGTTCACAGCATCATCAACGTCGGCTGTTGACAAGGACGAAATGTTACTGTCAGACACGTCGTTGGCGAAATCAGTCCTGTTGATGCCTTTTATGTTGCGAGATGAGAACGTAGCATCATTCCTCTCTGGCTTGTTAAAACGAAACAAGCAGGTTACGGCGGAATGGTCGGAGATGCCGGGAATAACTCGTGTGTTAGAAAATAGCAGTCTGTCAGATTGCCGTATCAAGGTGACGTCGAGAATATGGCCATGATCATGTGTAGGTGTAGTCACCAACTGGCGGAGTCCATGGCCATCGACGAGGTCGTTGAACTTCTGTGTGTACTGGGATGAGAGCTTATCTAAGTGTATATTAAGATCTCCTGTGATTACGAGAGAAGATAACTTATACAACTTTTCATCTAACAAATCCGAGAACTCATCAATAAAAGATGAAAAAGAACGATATCCTGGTGGTCTGTACATAACTACAATCTCAAGACTAGTAGTGTTGTTAGAGACCACGGCTGACATAGATTCAAAACTTAAATGGTGATCTGATGGATTGAGAACTACAGAGAGATTGTCCCTGTACAAGAACCCAACACCTCCACCACGCCTGGAGGCTCGGGGCTGGTGCAGAAATACAAAACCGGGTGGAGTGAGATCTGTGATGGCTGCATCATCTAATGGAGTCAGCCAAGTCTCAGTCACTGCAACTACATCAAACTTGTTATCAACAACAAAATCTTGAAAAATTGTTGACTTATTACGAAGGGATCGGGCATTGATTGTACAGAATCTAAGATGATCACTAAATTTGTCATAACCTCCTCTTTTCCCTCGATGTGTCTTCGACCTCCGACCGATACCCAGGGACAGAATACTCCTCCATATTTCCTTGTTTTCTTCACGCCATTTTGGGGATTTATTGCCACAGTTGTATGAGTGAAGAAGCTCACTAGAATATCGAACCCTAGAATTGCGTGTGCCAAAAGTTATAGAATCAGACATATCTTCAGAAGGGCCTGGATTCGGGTTAATGTCCCCACATATAAGCAACTTTACACGATAAGTTGATACAGTATTGGAGTAGTACAGTATGGGGCTCCCAATGTACTTGCCCTTTGGTTGTACAGCAGAGCCATGGGACATACCAGGCTGGGTAGCACACATACGACAATAGGTCTTTGATAGCTGAGTGCTATTACACAAAAGAAGGGCAACAAATACAAAAGAATGCAATGCCAATGGTAACATTGTGTCAGTGAGAGTGAACCACACAGAATCAAGTGCAGTGAAGCCTATGCTATAACAGGTATAAAATGGCTGTGGTTGTCTGCACTGTATACACTGTAGCTGTACTGAAAAATCAATCCATTGTAAATGCGCAAAAACAGTACAGAAATCACTACAATTTGTCCAGCAAGTGCTTGAAGACAAACATTCAAAGATAGAATACAATACACACTCAATGAAAAATTTACAACAGGAGAAATAAGCGAAGAATTAAGAGCTCTGCTGGCGGGCAGCCACCGGGCGCGCGCAACCACCACCAAAAAAAAATAAATAAAAAAATAAATAAAAAATAAAAAAATATATACATATTATATACATATATATATATATATGAGATGAAAAAGTAGAGTGGTAATGCATTTTGACAGTCCAACAGTGCTATTTATTCAGACCAAATTTTCGACGATACATTCGTCTTCCTCAGGGTCAACAATAATTCTGAAAGTAAACAAGGTGACTCTATTCTCTAATACACAAGTGGTAACCATAATGGATGTTTATGGCAACACGCGTGTGGTATAAAGAAGAGGCATAGTGCGCGGCTTATCAGCATGTGCACTTGCAGTCGAGAACAATAGTGTGATTATGACGTTATAATAATTACAATAAAATGTGGCAACCACATGAATATGTATGCGTAACCAAGCAGATCATCAAAACAAGTAATATCATACAAATGTTTTTGACAACGCGCGAGTGGTTTCTAAGTAGAAAACCTGTGCGCGTCTTATAACAAGCGCACTTACAGTCGTGATTATTATGATGAAATGATATTAGCCGGGTTCACACGTACAAAATAGCGGGATGACGATCGCGATGCAAATCTCGAGATTTGTATCCCGCTAATTGGTGTACGTGTGAACCTGGCTAATGACAATAAAGTCGTAACCACATGAATTTTATTGTATGCGGAACCAAGCAGATCATAAAAGCAAGTAAGTTACTGAGTACTGTATAATTATGTATTTACGTGTAATAAAATGTTTTTGACAACGCGCGAGTGGTATCTAAGTGGTATCTAAGTGCCAGGCAGTCAACGGCCATAGTGGAAGAGACCAAGTCGGACTCAACGACCAATAGTTGTTAGACTCTTCAGGGCGCGCCACTCCATATTCCGTGGACAGCGGTCGAAGGCTACAGCTATAATTCATACATCAGGGGTTGGCGACAGACAAGAACTTGTTCTTGAATACTGGGATGGCATCCAGCGTCATACCTGTGCCCCTCCCATGAGTGCTGGGGGTCATCTGGGTCATGTTCGGCTGCCCTAATGTTAGAGTTCTTGTGAATCATGTTCCGGCTGGGGTGAAGATCCCTCAAACTGCTGGAGAACAGGACAACTGAAGGGCTAGGCGGGATGATTCTTGGCGACTGTCTAGTGCTCTTGAAATGGGAATCAATGGAGTGGGGCCCCTTAGGCGGTTGGCTGGCATACTTGTCACCTTCCGGCAGCTCCTGCATCCTGTCTCGCCTCCAGCCGTCTCGACTTCGTCTTGCCACTGTACCCGGCGTCTCAGGACGAGAGAGTGAGGCTGATCCTGCGCAAGTCTCCTTCACTTTAATCAAAGTTTAGCGTAAGTCATGACATCGCCAATTTGGCGACCTTCAAGTCCTGTGGCGATAGGGGAGCGGTGAAGCAGCAGGTGCGGATACACTGGGAGCTGTAGTCGTAAACCTACACACAGGCGGCTCAGGACATGTGGTCGCTCTTCACTGGACCGAGGCGGCAGTGGAGTTCGGCAGCCTTCTGAGCGACCGAGCAGCCCTCTTGAGGATAGCTCTGCTCGCCTCCTCAGCAAGAGGACGGGGCTAGAAAAGGTGCCCTAAACATAGTCTGCCTCATCTTACCCTGGCCAGCATACCGCGGCTGGCGGGGATCCCCCTCTAGCGGTCGAAACACAAGAAAAATGAAAACAAAAGCGCTCACCCTAGCATCATGGAATGTGAGAACTCTACTTGATGACACGAAAGCAAACAGGCCAGAGAGACGCACTGCACTGGTCGCCAGAGAACTGGCTCGCTACAATGTTGACATAGCTGCTCTTAGCGAAACACGGTTAGCTGAGAGAGGTCAGCTAACTGAAATTGGTGGTGGCTACACATTCTTCTGGAGTGGACGTAGCAGTAAAGAGAGAAGAGAGGCTGGTGTTGGATTTGCTGTCAAATCCATCCACGTGCAGAAACTAGCAAGCATCCCTGTGGGACTCAATGACCGTCTGATGTCAATGCATCTCCCACTTGGAAAGAAGACAAGTGCAACCATCATTAGTGCCTATGCTCCGACCATGACAAACCCTGATGAGGTCAAGGACAAATTTTATGAGGAACTTGATTCTCTCATCGCTTCTTCAAAGTCTGAAAAGCTCATTATCCTTGGTGATTTCAATGCTCGAGTAGGGGCCGACTATCATGCCTGGCACAATGTAGTAGGAAAACATGGCATTGGAAACTGTAACAGCAACGGGCATCTCCTCCTCAGATTTTGCTCCTCTCATAACCTAGTAATCACCAACACCATGTTTCGACTACCGACTCGGAACAAGACGTCATGGATGCACCCTCGTTCGAAGCATTGGCATCTTATTGACTATGTGATCGTCAGAGCGAGGGACAGGCAGGACGTGAGAGTGACTAAGGCCATGTGTGGTGCTGACTGCTGGACGGATCATCGCCTGATCATTTCAAAGTTGAAACTCCTAATCAAGCCCAAGAGAAGGCCACAGGGCCAGAAAGTAAAAAAGAGACTGAATGTCAACAATCTCAAAGACCCCAAGAAGCTGCAAGACTTCCAAGAACACATGCAGACCTTCAGCTAAACCTTCAGCTAAACCAGTCTAGCATCGAGGATCAGTGGGCAACCTTTAGGGATGCTGTTCACTCTGTCGCCCTTGAATGCCTTGGTCCAGCCACTAGGCACCATCAAGACTGGTTTGATGAAAACGACGCCGAAATTCAGGAGCTCTTAGATACTAAACACAACCTTCTACGTCTACATCAGAATGATCTCTCCAGCATGGCAAAGAAAGCTGCATTCACCAAGGCCCGCAGCAAGGTCCAAGCAAAACTACGCCACATGAAAGACTCTTGGCTTAGTGCTAAGGCCGATGAGATCCAAAGCTTTGCCGACAGAAACGACATGAAGAACTTCTATGATGCCGTGAAAGCAGTCTATGGGCCAAAACCGTCCGGATCATCCCCAATTCTCAGTGCTGATGGTTCTACGCTGCTCACAGAGAAGAAGCTGATTCTAGATAGATGGGCTGAACACTTCAACAGCGTACTAAATCGACCAGCCCAGATCAACAATGAAGCCATCAATCGCCTCCCCCAGGTGCCCATAAATCACAAGCTTGATGTGCCCCCTTCAAAGAAGGAAATCGACACAGCCATCACACAGCTGTCTAGTGGGAAAGCCCCAGGCTCTGATTCCATCCCTGCTGAAGTGTACAAAAAGGGTGGCCCAATCACCCTCATTAAGCTCACCAAGCTGTACCAATCCATGTGGAGCAAAGAACAGTTACCACAAGAATTCAGAGATGCTACAGTTGTTCACATCTACAAACGGAAAGGAAATCGCCAGGCTTGTGACAACCATCGAGGCATCTCCCTCCTGTCTATAGCAGGCAAGATCCTGGCCCGAGTCCTCCTCAATCGCTTACTGGAACATCTGGAGCAGGGTCATCTCCCTGAAAGTCAATGCGGCTTCCGTGCAGGTCGAGGTACCACTGACATGATTTTTGCTGCCCGCCAGCTTCAGGAGAAGTGCATTGAGCAGCATCGTGACTTATACACAACCTTTGTCGATCTGACCAAGGCCTTCGACACGGTTAGTCATGAGGGACTCTGGAAAATTATGGGAAAGTTTGGCTGCCCCCCGAAGTTCATCACGATTGTCCGCCAGTTTCACGATGGGATGACTGCCAAAGTTCTTGACAATGGTGAACCCTCCAATGCCTTTCCAGTGACAAATGGAGTCAAGCAGGGCTGTGTCCTGGCCCCGACACTATTCAGCATGACGTTTTCGGCAATGCTCTCAGACGCTTTCAAAGACTGCGAACCTGGCATCAACATTAGGTACAGGTCGGATGGAAAGCTCTTTAATCTTAGGCGCTTGAAGGCCATCACGAAGGTGAAGGAGACCGTCATCAGAGACTTCTTGTTTGCTGACGACTGCACACTCAATGCCAATGGTGAGGACGAGATGCAGTTGCAGATGGACAGATTCTCCTCAGCCTGTGACAACTTCGGCCTCACCATCAGCACCAAGAAGACTGAAGTGATGTTCCAACCAGCTCCAGGGAGCCAGTACCACAAACCACAAATCCAGGTGAACGGACAGACCCTCCAGGCAGCAAAGACCTTCACCTATCTGGGCAGTACCCTCTCCAACTGTGTCACAATTGATGCTGAGATCAACAACAGGATTTCTAAAGCCAGCAGTGCTTTTGGGAGACTCAGAAAAAATGTTTGGGAGAGGAGAGGGATCAGCCTTTCAACAAAGCTGAAAGTCTACTGTGCAGTTGTTCTCACCACGCTTCTCTATGGCTGCGAAACTTGGACTTTGTACCGGAGACATGAGAGGCAAATCAACCACTTCCATATGCGATGCCTCCGCAACCTCCTTCGCATCCGCTGGGAGGATAAAGTTCCGGACACAGAGGTACTGAAGCGGGCAGGCATCCCTAGCATCATTACCAAAATCCGCAAGGCCCAGGTGAGATGGGCAGGCCACGTCACCCGCATGTCTGACGACCGCATCCCGAAAAAGCTTTTCTATGGGGAACTCGCTGATGGGAATAAGCGTAAGGTGGGAGGACAAAAGAAGCGCTTCAAAGACAACCTGAAGTTCTACCTAAAAGACTTCTCCATCAACACCGAGTCCTGGGAGACACTTGCCGCAGATCGCCCTTCCTGGCGCCACGCTATTGCTGTAGGGGCCCGTAGAGCAGAGGAGCAGCGCGTCAAGCAGGCAGAGCACAAACGCCAGATGCGAAAAGCAAGAGCAGCCAACCCCAGCAGTGAAGCCCCTACCCACTTCTGCCCTACCTGTGGGAGAGGCTTTCTTGCCCAGATTGGCCTCATCAGCCACCTCCGAACCCATCGAGCCAATTGATGTCATTGGTCATCCTCGAGAACGAGGGACGAACACACATCTAAGTGGAGGCCAAGTGCGCGTCTTATTAAATAACAAGCGCACTTGCAGTCGAGGTCATTGTGACGAAATAACAATTAAAGTCGTAACTACATGAATATGTATGCGTAACCAAGCGAATCAACAAAGCATGTACAAAGCAGGAGAGCAGGATCTAAGAGGCCATGTACTTAGGTAAGACTTAAAAAGGGCGGTCTCACTACGGTATCTGTACTAGACAGATTCTTGAGAAAATAAAGGCATTATCGCCCTATATCGGCAGTGTTTGGGGTTGAATTGCTACTGCTTCAACCGTCGTGTCAAACTTCGGGAATTTTTCTCAGAAGGAGCGACTAACCAAAGACCACACAACCGCATCAGAGAACAGGCAGAAAAATCCTTATCCAAGACCCGCTGGACGCCACCTGGAGGCAGGAACCCCTACATCGATAGATACATTTCTAATGTGGAACGTCACCTCGACGCCTTTCTGCGAGACATTGACGAGCACCATGACGCCAAGCCCGACCCCATATATATACACACCCTGTATAGGCCTACTTCTTCAGGCGCAACAACAATACTGCTTCTGTCGTAATTGCTCTGTTTTAAATCAAATAAGTGATGCAGCGCACACATTGCTTTTGCATACATTAAAAAATATAGTGTTTTGCGGTGTAATAGTAAATAAGGCTTTGAAATAGCAAACAGCAGATCAGACAACGCAATCTCAACAACTGAATTTGTCTAAAAAAACTCCCTTCTATTTTGCTATAATTCTTTCTAATAACAGAATATGCAGGATGTTCATTGATACACTGTAAACACGCACGCCCAATCCAATGTTACTTTACATCATAATGTCGAGTCCTGATATAGAATATACACTATATAATGTATATATATACACACACATAATTATGTGTGTGTGTGTGTGCGTGCGTGTGCGTGTGTTGCTGTTCCTGATTGCGCCGGCACCACATCACTACCCGACTACTATCGAAGATCGCTATAGATTATGTACATGTTTTAAACCTACAGTTGTATTTTAGGTCTAGATTAACATCGTGATTGCAGATATATAGATCTTGTCCTCGGGATATGAACGCATCGCACTGGAGTCGTGCTCTTGGATAATGCATGATCCCAGCACACTCTCCACTGTACATTAGTAAGCAGTATGTGGGTTTTTTTTTTTTGGGGGGGGATCATGCACAAGGCAATCACGTGAATTAGCCTTTATTGTCACTGACTCTTGTCTCGTCGTTTTCCCTATCGGAGATCCAGACTTTTTTGTGCGTTTTTATGTCGTTGCGTTATTTGTTTCCGATGTACCCAACTTGACTCTATAATCTTCAAATATTATTCTCCATTAATTTTTCTAAAACCTAGTAGTTTTCTTTAAATCATGCTAATTTGTGCATTTTTTTTGCAAAATCTTTAAGTTCCTAAAAAAAGTTTCAAATTGGCTCATTTTTTCTCTGAATATTTTTGTATAGTATAATTAACGAATCAACGTGAAAAATATTGCGGTTTTGAAATCAATGGCTTATGTATGTTGTTGTTTTATGTATTTTATATATTCATTTGTTTTTATTTGTTAAGTATTTCTTTGTTTTTTATATTCATTTTTCATTTTTTTTCCTTTACCTAAAATGGGTGATGATAAAGAAAATGGACGTTATCTGAGAAAAACCACGGAAAAACACTGATCTTACACTTCTTGCAAAACCCATTATTCACACAAAAGTCAATGGAAACTGCCGTTGTCAGTGACATTGATCATTGGTCAAGAAAATGTGTTACTGGGGTCACATAGGTAAATAATTTTCATAGAAACGTGTGTTAAAATTCAAAATTCAAAAAATTCTGTAAAATAGCTGGGAGAAATGAGGTGTTTCATCTTCACTAACTTGGATAAGTGAGCTATACCCTGTCATCCATCAAATCTCCAAGGAGGATTCTTCAGCTCAAACTCTGTCCAAGGGTCCGCAAATCCAGACTACGAGTTCTTTTCACTCAAACCCCCCCCCAAAAAAAAAAAAAAAAACTCACCTATTTTCTGTACATGCACCCAGTGAAATATAGTCCCTTCAAATTGCATGAGAAAAGCTTTCATCTTCAAACCAAAATGCAGTTTATTTAGAGGAATTCATACTCAATACCTGCAGCTATTCAGTTTTATGCCAAATTGCATTATTGATTTTTAATTATTTTTTTCTTCTTTTAATTTTGATATCTTTGGTACGAATTCGTGAAGGGGTCTGGGACATTCCATTTTATTTACAGGTGTGAGCCCTACTACGTATATATCGGCAAGAGTATCCCTAATATTCGCAAATAAAGTATCAAAAGGTGCGGAAAATGTGAAAGAAAAAAGTCGTGAAATTTCAGTGGGAAAAAAAAAACTTCGTTAAAAAAATATATCTCGAAAATGCCGATCGGGGCTTTTGTAGCCCCTTTCCCCACCCCGGGCTACTATAGGGTTAAAGGACAAGTTCACCTTCATAGACATGTGGGTTGAGTAGAATGCAGCAACAATAGTAGAACACATCGGTAAGAGTTTGAGGAAAATCGGACAATCCGTTAATTCAAAAGTTATGAATTTTTGAAGTTTCTGCTCAGTCACGGCTGGATGAGAAGACTACCATACCTTGTGATGTCACATGTGTACAACGATACAAAGAAAAAAAAAGATAGAAAATTCAACATATATTTACTTTTCTCGCATTCCAAACGAATACTCGACTTCTCTCTCTCAGAAGGCAAGGGGAATAATATTACCCTTAACGTCAGTAACAAGTCGAAGAAATGTGCAGTTTATCAAAAAGGTAAAGTTTTGTGAAATTCTCTTTTTATTTTCTTCATATCGTTGCACGCATGTGACGTCATACACTGTAGTAGTCTTCTCATCCAGCAGTGACTGCGCAGTTACTTAAAAAATGCATAACTTTTGAACGGATTGTCTGATTTTCCCCACACTTTCACTGATGTGTCCTACTAATATTATTGCATTGACCCAGTCCACATGTGTATGAAGGTGGACTTGTCCTTTAAACGACAGTCAAAATGAGGGAAAGGGCTAACATCTCTGATAACAACACCGAGATGAGCGCTAGTGGCGCCGAGCACCACATAAAATATGTACGTTGTTTGGTATATAGCTTCGACATAATAGCTTTGCTGCATGTGTATTCAAATGTTGTGGCATAGTAATTATCTTTGTTAAAGATTTAAATTTCTTTTTAAAATATTTATCTTAAGTAAGAGTGAAAAGCTCCACATAGGAAGAGGAGCTTCCAACAGGATTTGGATTGCTCGTGTGTATTGTGTAGATTTGTGGTTTAAATCTATTGACTGATTGTTGACTTGTACTGTGGTATGTCCCACATATTGTGATGGTAGAACGACTGTCAGCTGAGACTACTCAGTAATGCTATAGTATTTTGGCCTCCTCTTCAAAACGGGATTTTCCCGTAGCATTCCCAATGACGGTTGTTGACGTCTGACTGCCGGGGTGCCGCTGCCAAACCAGTTGCCACCAAAGCATATTACGCATGCACACTGTAACAGTTTACGAGTCAAGGGGCCGGTTAAGCCATTCTCTTTCCTGAAAGTCTTTTCTTTACTTTTTTTTTTTTTTGGTTACTTGACAGCTGGAATTGATAATCATCGAACTCGATGCTAGATCATGCTGGACAAAAGCAAGCCCTGGGCTTTGTGGTTGATCTTGTGGAGACAAGAAGGCACAGCAGGAAAATTTACCAGTGAATCGGTCTTATACGTTTTCATGAGCAAAAAAGGCACTTCTTAATCTTTTCTCCACCGGGGTAAAAAACAATAGAATCAATCATCTTAATAAAAGTGAAAAATCCTGGATCCGCCAAGGAAAGCAAGACGTTACTGCGAGCATACGGTTTTCGGTTTCTCAATTTAACTACATTAAAAGTTTCAATGTCAGTACATTCACAGAAAGTTTTCAGGAACACATCCTGTGGGCTTTTTGTTTGAACACTAATAAAAGAAATTCAATATGGCTTTTCTTAGTGTGCTAAGTGAAATGGCAACTCGAGAAACGTGTCATGTCCTTATCATATTACGTGTTCGTTGGCGATGTACGAATTGTCTATGTTCTCTCATTTCCATATCGCATTTACAATCAGTTTTATACATATTACCTCTTGGTATCAGTGAACAGACATTAAAAAAAAATATAAGGTGAAATCGATATCACTTTCTGCTGGAAATAGATGGTAATTTTCATTACCACACGTCTTATATCGCCTCTCAGCACTTAGGCATCCCATAGTCACAGTCTTGAGTTAAAGAAATATGAGTGATGTGAAATACTGTGTTCCAGAAATGTTAATATGAAGTTTGATTTAATGTGTAGTACATAGTTTTATGAGGTCTTGTTCACTACGTGAGCACTTAGACATAATAAATCAGTGCAATCTATGCGGATTTAAAAGAAAGTATACTGCCTAAGTTCTTCTATGTCGTGTGGGATATCAGTGGAATGCATTTCATTTCAATTGACAATATGGAATCTGTCGATAAGACACTATACACTATACTTCTGTCTTAACGCTTCTCTAATCAAAATGTATACATAATTGTATGCTCACATAAGATGATATTATATTATGCGTATATTGTTAAGTAATTCGTAGTCCACGTGTTGGTACAATAACATCAAAAGTAGAACAGAACTCCATGCCGTGAATACCAACAGTTTATTTGTAGAACACACAATTTTTCGGGCCTCTGCCTTTTGTCAAAGTGATCGAATATCACTTGACAACGGGCAGGGAGCCCGAAAATTTGTGTTTTCTTTTGTGACTCCTTACCGTTTTAAACATGTATATCCCATTCAATCCATGTTTTACTGCTTAAAAGATGCTTTGCACACTCTATTTATACAAAATATGACTCCCTAAAGCTGGATCCAGAATTTATATGTACTGTATATAATTATCAGCATGTGGTGTCATAAAATCCATACCATGCACACACACACACACACACACACACACACACACACACAGAAAAAACATATAGGCATGCACAAGCAAGTGGTCTGCTTATACCATCACTTTAGGGCCTACTTATCACTCAACCCCCTCCCCCCCCCCCCCACTTTTCACACAAATCTATGAAAGAACAATTTACACACAAAAGCGCACAGACTTTGCAAGCACAAACACGGGGACAGAAAGATAGGTATTATTTTATTAATCTCATACAGTAATTATAGAAAAGAAATATATTCATGTCCCTGTATATTACATTTGTTATCAACTTCCGAGGAAACAATCACAACTATGTTCCCTTATATCTTCTATCGCATATACGGTGTTAAAGATGGACACGACAAGCATAATAACACCATCATCAAACGGTGGTTTATATATATATGTATATATATATATATATATATATATATATATATATATATATATAATATACATAGTGTAAACAAAGAAAGGGAAAACTGACCAGAAACAAATAATAAATAGTGAAAACTTTGAGCAAAGTATGTCAGGTTGATGTGTGTGTGTGTGGCACACATACACACACTAAAGCTTCTGACCACACGAGCAAAGAGAGTTAAGGGTTTTCGGGACGAATACCGATCTAGGGCTTTCAATAGCTCAGTCGGTAGAGCACCGGTCTCTAGTAATCCGGAGGTCTTGGGTTCGAAACCCGATGGAATCCCATTTTCTTTGCTCAAAGTTTTCACAATATATATATATATATATATATATATATATATATATATATATATATATATATATATTATACATCATACATATATATATATATATATATATATATATATATATATATATATATATATTATACATCATATATAATACATACATTTGTAGGAGAATGGGGCGGGAAGAAAGCTGATGAAGACATGGAAAGAAATAAAAAGTGATAAAATTAACAGATTTGGAAATTGATGAGACTTGTCTTGAGGCCTCATGAACTGACTCTATGGACATGATGGAGGAGAGGTTAAGAAGCATCAGTTTCAACAGTTTGAGAGGAGCAACACATAAAACCCGTATGCACAACAGTCACATACACACACTCACACACACACACACACACACACACACACACATGAATGAAACACATTTTTAGGTACAAATAGCCAATTTGTATACCATTCCGTATTCCACAATTTATCAACACATATACAGCTTCCTGATGTGTCATTCGTCTAAACCTTACAATAATAATTATATAACATGATGAGGCACTTTTAGGGTCATATTTATGTGCATTTCAATGAAATATTTATCAATAAGCAAGATACCACAATATTGATGTAATCGAAAACAAGGAAAAGTAGAAATTACGCGGTGCGTAATATGTTCCCGCCGGAAGTAGCATTTTGTAGCAAAGTGTACAATATACGTCAAAAATCAAGGTCAAAGGTCAAAGAAGTCAAAGGTCAAAATTCTGTGTAGAAGTTTTGAAGCCCCCACCTAGTGCCATCACATAAAGCAAACGGAATCGAAATCGGGTTAGAAATGGCGAAGGAGTAGCATTTTGTAGCCAATGTACAATATAGGTCAAAAATCAAGGTCAAAGGTCAAAGAAGTCAAAGGTCAAATTCTGTGTAGAAGTTCTGAAGCCCTCACCTAGTGCCATCACATAAAGCAAACGGAATCGAAATCGGGTTAGAAATGGCGGAGTAGCATTTTGTAGCAAAATGTACAATACAAGTCAAAAATCAAGGTCAAAGGTCAAAGAAGTCAACGGTCAAAATTCTGTGTAGAAGTTTTGAAGCCCTCACCTAGTGCCATCACATAAAGCAAACGGAACCGAAATCGGTTAGAAATGGCGGAGTACGTAGCATTTTGTATCAAAATGTACAATACAGGTCAAAAATCAAGGTCAAAGGTCAAAGAAGTCAAAGGTCAAAATTCTGTGTAGAAGTTTTGAAGCCCTCACCTAATGCCATCACATAAAGCAAACGGAATCGAAATCGGGTTAGAAATGGCGAAGGAGTAGCATTTTGTAGCAAAATGTACAATATAGGTCAAAGGTCAAGGTCAAAGGTCACAACTGTAATTCTGTGTAGAAGTTTCAAAGCTCCCATGTAGTGCTTTCATATAAAGCAAACAGAATCAAAATTGGCTCATAAATGACAGAGAAGTAGCAAATTGAACATTTTGATCACACACAGACGCACACACATACACACACACACACGCGGACACACACACGTACGGAGCCCGTTTCATAGTCCCCTGCTCGAAGTCGTTCGGCGGGGACAATGAAGTGAGAACCATCAAGGACATTTCTATACCATCACAAGAAACATAAAATTCCTCTGACTGTATGAATGCAGGCCATGCTTGGGATTCTAGTGTATTGAATCTTGCAATTCAACGGTTTGAACATGACCACCATACTTAGATCCTATGGACAATATATTTTTTACATGCTGCCCACGCGATATGGGAATAATAAGTTAACTAGGATATTGCAAGTAGACATACTAGGTAATGCCGTTCAGATCATGGAAAATGTTCCGTTCTCAATGACGTCATTATGTATCCCAAATACAAGTAAAGACTTCGTGTAAGTGTGACCACAGACTTCGAAAATTTGAAACCCGGATGAAGACATTTTTTTTTTTTTTTGGCGTCACAGGAAAGCATCTAGAGGTTCCTGTTTAGCTGTGGATGATTTTATCTGCATATCTAATGGTATGCTTAGAATTGCATGTACAAGCCCAAAAATAAAATTCCATGCCATGTTCACATTGACTTATGTTATTTAAAGTACGATAAGATTAATAGAATGGTACAAGTCCCCTCAAGATATCATTTAGAATTTAAAAAAAAAGGCAAATGAAGGATATTGTTTGGGCAATGTTTTCACGAATCAGTTATATTCGTCGCAATCACATCTATAACTTGGAGGAGTTGGTCAGGGGCTGATCCAGGAATTCCGAAAGGGGGGGGGGCATCCAAAATATTTCTGGTGCCACTTCCGGGTTTCATCGACTGACAAAAAAAAAAAAAAGTTTCTGCTGCCACTACAATAAAATCCAAATTCAAATTCAAATTCAAATGAATTAACTAAGAATTTTCTGCATCGAATATACTCACAAATGAAATACAGTCATTTCGTTTTGTTCACAAGACAATAGCACATACAGTGTGTACATCCGAATATAAAACCGACACATGTTATGTGTACAGATTAAGGAAAAGAATAAGATAACACGTCAATGGGGAACCACTCGGGATAAAGTGAATCAATGATCAGACTGAATTATGGTAGGCCTACATGTATTGGGAGTGTGAATGCAGAAGACTGTCGTCAAACAAGCATATACAGTAGCTTGAAGATACGACAGCCTTGAAAGAGAAGAAAATGGGCAAAACATACATCTTGTATACTTATCGAAAAGAAAATAAAAAACAAGAAAAAGGCGGTACACTCACTAATGTACATTGTATTCACTCAAGAGTATATAGAAGAAGATTACACAGATTCTTAATTTAGAGGCTTTTGAGCCCATGGGGGCACGGGGGGAGGGGGGGAGATGTCCATTTGAGCAATTTAAGACCCTATCACTCTTCGAATGCTACCTGTTACGTTTGGTGAAAATTGGTAATTACTTTTTTTTTTAAAAGACGCTGAAAATGTAAAAAGTTTACGCTAAAAGCATGACGTACGACGTACGACGGACACCGGACACACCGGATGCCGGACGATTAATTATCGCACTTGAACCTTTGGCTCAGGTGAGCTATTCTAACAATATACTTTTACAACACTCTGACTAAAGGACTTTGACTACACAATGCCTTGTTCATATGACATGATTTGACAGCTATCTAGTCTATGGTCACTTAGACTTTGCGGTGGCTATCTACTTTTGGCAGGAACTTTCATTATGGTGGCAATGGAATTAATTATTGACGGGTTATCTCTCCAAATTTGGTGCTTTTATCCAGTGTGTAACGGCGATTTCACCAAGCGACCTGACCATATAAATCATACACAGTATAAAATATTACATATATTATATATATATATATATATATATATATATATATATATATATATATATATATATATTGAGTAGGTTGTCAAGATGATGGCAAGATAAAAAGATAAAAAAACAAAACTGGAACAATTTGTGTACAGAAATAAACCGTAGTGAATACAGCATGAACTTTGTTCCAGTTTTGTTTTATATATATTATATATATATATATATATATATATATATATATATATATATATATATATATATCTCATATATATATATATATATACATTTACATATATACATATACATGGAGTAAGTTGTCCACGAGTTGATGTGATAGTAATCCAATCATCAGAAATAAAACTTTAAAAAAAAAACCAAGTTCACGCTGTATTCACCAACAGTTTATTTCGGCAAACAAATTTTGGAGCGATTCGCTCTTTCTCATATTTGGAGTATCACGAACACTTGAGAAAGAGCGAATCGCTCGAATATGTATATGTATATATATATATGTACAAGGTATGTAGAAGTAAGCAATTTGAATGAGTAGAATGCAGACAACAGACCACACACACAGAAAAAAAAAATGTATATAGGTCGGGGCAAAATAAAATGAGGGTTATGAATGTTACAGGCGGCTGGATTTTAAACAATGTATACAGAAATACACTTTTTGAATAAAATCCGTGAAAAAAAAAACACAGCCCATAGGCCACTCACAAGACACTGACGGAAATATGACCTTTGATCACCCCCCCCCCCCAAAAAAAAAAGTGGAACACTGGGAGCAGCATCACCAAAGTTCCATCAGTTTTCATTCTTTGTAATGTCTTCCTTTGTTACAGGAGAGCTCACATTAAATGGTAAAAATATCGAAAATACAATGATGTACATGTGTCACATTATAAGGCCGTTCGCGTATTTCAAAAGTGCGGCAACACGTATATCACTTTGGCAGACGCTTTCAGGCCGCGGAAAAACTTTGATCCTCCCAAAGTTTTGGTTTTGGTTTGGTTTGGACTACTATGACAGAAATCATAATATAGATTACAGACACACATTTTAATTGAATCTATCGAACTTTGGCCTATACAGGCTGTAACCGTTCAATTGATGTCATGAGATTTTCATTTTTTTTAATGAGTTATGACAACCCATTTTGAACACAAACACATACGCATAAAGTCACTCACATGCATATTTCCTAAAGCATTTCTGATTCTGGTTTATATTTCTCCTCCCACCGACTTCTGAGCCCTTTACCTTGTGGGGGCGCTGTGGCATAGTAGATAAGACTCCCGACTCCCGATCGGAGGACCCGAGTTCGAATCCCGCCCAGTGCTTACGTCTTTGGACAAGATGCTTTTACCCACCTTGTCCCTATCGACCCAGGTGTATAAATGGGTACCTGGCAACGCTAGGGTAATAATAATGGCAGGTCTCTCTGGTAGAGCAGTGGCAACACGTACTGAAGAGGCTACCCTGGGTAAATAAGAGCATATAGGGCCTATTATTATTATCATTATTATTATCATTATTATTATTATTATTATTATTATTATTATTATTACGAGATTCTCACTCTATATCCCTTATAACTGCCTCAGTATCCCATTCTCCCGTCTCTATCATTGCACCTCAACTTCTAGCTCACAACTGCCCCTTCGACTGTCACTCGATTGTGTTTGCCTTCACTGGGAACGTGTGTAGTGTATACACTCTCCTCTGTCGCTTCCTTCGTCTCTCTCCTCTCTCTGTGTATAGAGTCTTCTTTCGTCATCAAAATCGTGACAGTCTATACATACATATGGTGTTACCGCAATGCACTCTTCCTCATTCACATCATTGCAAACTTCCAAACAACACATACAATGGAAGATTGTTGTTGAACACACAATTTTTGCTTATTACTGTTGCTGAGTAGTCGTACTTTGCCTATAATCGAAACAACAGAGACGTCTTTATTGCCTTTTCATGGAGGGGCTTTCCCGCTGCCAGCATACTCTTAAAATACAAGTATGTTGCACTGTGAACTTCAGACAGAAACTAACAAAAAACGATAAAAACCTGCTACTGTGTGCAATTTATACTGCTGGTCTGCTTAAGAAAGGTAAAGAGTAGCGCTTATGCACCATGGACATGGAAGATTTGCATGAAAAACAACGGGTACAGTTCGTTATTCCGAAGATTCGTTAATCCACAAAAGATATACGGCTCCTTATTGCAAACGTTTGTTACTCCCCAAAAAAGAAAAGGAGGGTTCATTATTCCAGAGGTTCGTTAATTGCAGCATAAAAAAGGTTTGTTATAAAAAGTTTCGTCTATCCGAAAATTAAGTAAGGTTCGCTATTCCGAAGGTTCGTTGCTATACGTAACTAATTTGTTTTCATTTTCAGATTAATGAACCTTCGCAACAATGAAATTCCGAAATACAAGTTGTATTAAGCGCAAGAAATGATTCGATCGACGAAGCCTATTACATTTTCGGATTAAAAAACATTTAGGTATAGGGATTTTGTGTGTTCCAGATTAGGGAACTTTTTTTTTTTTTTTTTTTTTTTTGATTTTCGGATCAACAAACCTTTGGAATAATGAACATTCTTACCCGATAAAACAAAGTAACATTTTCAGTTAATTTCTGTGACACATATATAAAGAGGGGGATGATGTGAGGCTATGGTTACAACAGAGTTGAAGATCACGTGCTTAGCACCTGGCGGCAAACCGAAATGATCCCCAACTACTTATTGACCCTGGCGAGAGGACAGAGAGGTTGTACATATAACAATCACAAGTCTGAGAAATTTGCACCATAATATACACTGTTATTCTTATCATTGAATCTCCGGCCCCATAAGTGCCCCGGAGGATACAGTGGCTAATAGCAGTGTCACACGTCGCCGCGTCACATTGTGTGCGCAAAACTTTGACAGACTTTGAAACATACAAATCCGGTCATCTGCTGTCTTCTTTTTGAAGATGTTAGGACTATTAGTATTGATGATCTTCAAGAACAACGAGAAGTCCACTGCACTCATCGAGTAGAAGAAATAAAAATGTACGAACAACTGGTATCTACACACAATTGGAGCCCAACATTTTGAAAATCTGATCTGATTTTTTTTTTTCCGATGATTCTGAACACTAAACTTCAAAGCATATGTAATAAGATACTGTATTCACGCACTGCTGGGGATTGAGAAACCCGATGTTTCAACTGGTATAGAGACATGGCTATTATTTAATGTATTCTCCGAACTCAGACCATGACATATCCTATTCATCAAAATAAAGCAACAACGAAGAAAAATGTTCATTCTGATAATAGGTAAATTTGAAAAGAAAAGTGAAGATTTAAATCAGTATGCGGATTCAGTCAGTATCGGAGTATTAGAGGAGTCTACAGGGAACGATTTGCGGAAAGGTTCTAATAAAGTTCTTTCTCAATGAAATTTCTCTATGAAAACACCACATACCCTCAGACCTCACTGAACATAATATATGAAAATACCATGGTTTCAACACAGTCGAAAAGATTATGTGTATACAAAATGAGGGTTTATGATAAAGCAAAACGCACTAGATCTGAGGATCCGAGAGGTCTGACTGGAAGATCTCTCAAACGCTGCTCCGGGAAATGGGCCGGAGCCTCAGGAAGTCCCGTTGTGAATATCTGTGCGAGGTAGGCGAGAATCTTGACTAATAAACAAAACATTATCCTGCTCTTTCGGAGATTTATCAGAGCTTGCGTCAGAGCCTAAAGAAAATGTTAGTTCCTGTCAATGTTAAGTTATTTTACTCTATTCATGAAGATCTTTACAACCTACCTAGCCGGAGCTGTACCACGCTCCAAACCATGGAACATATGTAATCATCATAACACAGATAATATACAGTATCTTTAATTCTGAAAGAACTGTTCAAAGCACCGGGCCCCGATGGGATTCTACCCTGCATGGTCTTGAAGCAATGTGTCGTGTTGTTCCACTGTTTCAACAAATCTTCCAGAAGTCCATAGACACAGAAGGGCTGTTTGACGGCTGGTTAAGCCAATGTCTCCCCAATATTCAAGAAGGGGACCATTAGCAATCGACCAGGTCCAGGAAACTACAGACGAGCTTCACAAACATCTGTCCCGTGCAAGCTTCTAAGAGCACAATACAATTAATTCACTCAAACATCAGGAGTCGTCTTGAAAAGTATTTGTTTAACAAGAAACAACATGGTTTCCAGAATCGACGATCATGACGTACGAAACACAACTCAGCCCGACTGTCAACGACCTTGCAGAAATCCTAGACCCGGGAAAGGTACGGCAGACGTCGTCATCACGGACTTCAGTAAAGCTTTCGATCCTGTACCCTAGGGTAGACTCCTTTGTAATTGATTGAAGTTAAAACAATCGGGTATTACGGGCGCCTTTCACAACTGCCGTACAAATGTCCTCACCACAGATTAATTGCAGTGCTCTGTGGGAGAATATAAGGTGCACCTCATCTGCTCCTGTGTATCTGTCGAGTCTGGCATCCCGCAAGGCAGGCACAGTGTTCGGTAGACCCTTCCTGTTCATTGCCACTTTGCATATCAGTTCCCAAGTACGACTGTAGGCTTACAACTGTACACTTTATCGTGACATGGAGTCTAATATAGATAGTACAAAACGACGTCATCTCCCTGTGTAACTGGGCATCCCGTTGGCAAATAAAATGTAATGCAAATAACATTATGTCATGCATATCACTCACAAACGAAAGGCCATCCAAACCTGTTAAATGACAAGAATGGAAAACCCCTAAACTCTGCTGCAAGTCATATGAATATATACAACGTAGGTACAGAAATAACCAGCAAGATGACATGGACAGACCATGTTTATACCACTCCATCTACTTCGAAGTACTAGGTATTTTGGGAAGAAACATGAACAGCGCTGTCCACATAAGTTAAAGGAAAACTACAAAGGAGCGTACAAAACTTTACTATTTCCGAAGCTGGAATTCAGAGTTGGGAGTCATACAAGCAGATCATAAACTTAAACTTGAAGCAGTGTAAGGTAGAGCAGCAGTGTCTGCAAGGATTCAAGACGAACCAGTAGTACCTCTCCTTCATGTTGACGGAACTGGGGAGTGAAACACCTTGAAGACCGTTTGGTCATTAATTTCCAGACTTATACTTTTGTATAAATCTGTTCCACATGCCGATGCATAGACTCTGACCAGTATCAACTGAAAGTACCCCCCCCCCCAAAAAAAAAAAAGAAAGAATAGAATGAAAGCGACACCTCGGCTTTTGACACAATAAATCCCCCCCCCCCCCCTCCAAAAAAAAAAAAAAAAAAATTCAAAAGACAGAGAAATGTATTCCCTACAGAACGATAAAAAGGGACAAATATCGGATGAGATATGGCATTTTTAAATTTTAGATTTTTGCGGAAGACATTTTTGACCAGTCCTTGTGAATATTCAAATGAGTGAGTTGATGTCGTAACCTCACAATTTCTCATGTACGCTATTTTATTTATGAAATTCGGAAAAGTCATTATTTTTAGCTGATACAAGTTAAGTTTCCACATACCAAGACATAATCGATTATTAGAGTTATCATTTGTGTGTTTTTTATTTTTATTTTGGGTAGTTTTAAAGCAAGTTTTACATTCATACTGCTGAAACATGATTTATTTTCATTTCTATCTACGAAATGAATAAGAAATTGTGAGACCATGACATCGTCCACTTGCTGATTTGAATAGTCATAAGGCGTGGTCAAAAAATGTTTTCCGAAAAAAAAATGAAATTTTAAGAGGTCGTATCTTCCTTATTTCCAACAATCCGATTTTGTCATTTTTCTTATTTTTTATTTCTTTTTAGTGTTGCGGGAATATTTTTTCTCTTTCTTTTGAAGTTAACTTATTGTGGGGGTGGATTTCCTCTATTAGGCAAGACTAGGTGACACAGACATTTCAACTTCCATTCGGAAAGGGCGTATCAACTGAAAGATGATATGCACTTTATGCAATGTATTCTTTGTGTGCGCTCAACCATGCATATTTGTAGGTCTCTTTCTCCAAAACTCCCATGGAGGTGCAGCATGGGTAAAACCATGGTAAAACTTCGACCCATTACTGATTTTGACCACACCCCCAGTGTTCCCACTTTTTTTTTCAGATCATGGGTCATATTTTGTCGGTGCCTTGTGTGTGTCCTAGATGGGCTCCATCTCTTCACGATTTGATTCTAATTCGATATAGAAGCGTATAAGTTTATATTATATAAACTGGACAGCAAAAGAAAGTACCGCACACAAAGGCCGCACACACACACACACACACAAAAATCACCCCCTAGAAATAAACAATTTTTGTACACTGGTAAGCTGCAATATCCATTAGTGATCACATACCCAATAGCAAGTGATTATCATTATTAAAAAAAAAACAAAAATGACATGCACAGCATCTGGGCCACTAAATCAAAAGTCACAAAATGTAACAGAATGAGCCTTACAATTTTACGCAAAAATCAGTGTCACAGGACAAAAAATGCAGTCACAAACATCAATTTTCAATAATGTGTATGCCCTCCTCGAGCCTGGACACATTCCAGGCATCTCTGACGCATGTTCTGGACAAGCTGTCTGGCGTAGTTCTGGGGAAGTTCTGTCCATTCCTCCTGCAGAGATTGGATCAATGTTGGTTGTTTAAAAATGTTGTCCAATCAGTGACCATTTTTGCGTGGTGGAAAGTGCTTTTGTGTGGGACTTATGATTCAGTGACCAAGATGTTATGCATGTCAAGTTCTTCTTTGTTATGAAAACATTCACTTGCTTAAGTGCATGTAATTAGTTAGGGGCATTGTAGCACACCTGTGTACAAAAATTTTTCATTTCTATAGGAGGTGAATTTTTGTGTGCGGCCTTTGACATAAGTGGGTACTTTCTTTTGCTGTCAAGTGTATATATATCATATATATATAAGACAGTTGAGTTTAATTCGTTTCTATTGGTTTTTACTGGTTATTATACTGATCATGATTGATATTCATGAGTGTCAGGTGTCATTTGAAAAATAGTGGAAAAATAAAAAAAAAGGCATTAACATTTTAAGAATCTATGCTGGGATATTTACACTTTGAACTGGGTTCCAAATTGCACTGCACATTATTCTCACGTTTTACACAGTATTTTCAACTTATTTCAAGAAGTACATGTATTTTCACATTCAGTCATACATTAAAGGGACTGCACAGTACTGGTTGAGGTGAGGATTCAGCTTGTAACATTTTGCCATATAATTACACACCATTCTATGAAATGTAAAAGAGCATACAATTCCAAGGGGAATCAAAAGTTTATCTGATGAAAATTGGTTTTGAAGTGACTGAGATATCTAAAAACAAGGTAAAAACAAAGAGATCCTAATAAAATTGTGGCCTGTCAATTTTATTAGTATCGCATTTTTGTATATTTCAGCCACATCAAGGCCAATTTTCATCAAATAAACGTTGAATACTTCCTGAAATTACATGCTCTTTCATATTCTATAAGAGGATTCTCATTATCTCACCAAAAATGTTATAAACCTGAATTCTCACCTCAACCAGTACTGTGCAGTCCCTTTAAAAGTTCAATCTAGTCAGAAGCCATTTGCGACAGCACTACAGCTATTCCCTAGATAAAATGAATGCAATACAGAATCTTAGCAAGTATAGGAATAGGTTACCATAGGAATAGAAATAGGTATAGGTGTAGAATGTATAATGATGTATAATGGCAGTACAGGTGAAGAACAGGTTCAGCTGATGTCCTTCCATGTATAATTAAGCATGACTAATCTTTCAGTAAAATTCTGTTGGACTTTCCATGGGTGTCTGTTGGACTTGTATTGGACTGATGTAAGGCCTACTACTTTTCCTATTGAAACCAATAGGTCTGTTGGTTTTAACGGTCTAACAACCTATTGGGATTTCAAAACATAAAACATCACATACATCGGACAAATTGAAATCGTTTACAAACCTGTCATATTAAAGATGTCAATCTTTATTTCTTTCATTTCATTTACATATGTATTTTCCATTTCAAAAAAAAATACACAATCATAAACACAACATAACTGCTGTAAGCAAAGTATTTCAAACATTTACAAGAGCATGTGAATTGTTACTAGTTTATGAATAGGGAACATCTTTTAAACTGTCATACAGGGTTGATTAATGTTGTATTAAATAATGGTGATTAAGTAGGCTGTGGCAAATGGAGGCGACTGCCAAAAAACCAAGGCTGTATATTGCGAAGCCCTCAGAAAAAAAGACACCCACAGATTGTAAGCAACCTCTATTGCTCATGAAGAAGAAAAAAAGTTAAAAGAGCATGCTCTACATGTGCAGCAAGTAAATGGATGGTATGGGGAGGGATGGGGACAGAAACTTATAAGACATTATGAACTAAGAAAATAACAGACATTACAGAAGTTGACACATCAGAAGCAAGTAGTACAGGATCTTCCCAGTGCTGAAAATGCTTAATAGCTAGAAGAACATATTTCTTTTTCTCAAAAGACAAAGTTACTTTTATGTTCTTTTGAAGGTTTCAATACTGACAATATGAACATCTGATAGCCACTTGAGGTATTTCAGGTAGGCAGTGTACTTCCTACAGTCAAACTATTATAAAGTGTAAACTGTAAGTCAAACGATCAACTAGCCTAAGCCTATTCGAAAGCCAAGGAAGATATGTAATAGTAGAGACAATGAATACTATTAATTCATGCATGCATTTATGCATTTCCGGCGCAAAAAGTTAGGAATTTATTGACATACTTTTCAAAAAATTTTGGTGGCCCGAGGCGGGCCATCAAATTCGCCCTTTTTTGAAATTTGGTGGCCCGACTTTCATTTTTGGTGGCCCTGGGCCACCGGGCCACCGTTATTGTCGAGCCCTGCATATGGAATAGTAACGATAAGAGGGTCAAAAGAAAATATCTGTGTAATGATCATTCCAAGGGCAGCTTACGCATGGTATAACCTTGTGTGTTCCTTTTCATCACATACACACACAATATTGCTTTAGATAATTTTGATTGTTTGTGGAAATGTACAGAAATTTTATTACTGGAAAAGTACTGTTAGAAAAGGGATTTTATTTTGAAGGCACATGACTCTAGAAGTGTATTGAATGAATTACATTCCTCTCTGATTGCAGACTCTATCAGAATCTGGTATAATTTTAGAGCGAATGCTGCCAAAAAGGAACTCAGAATCAATTTTTGTGTTTTAGGTTCTATTCAAAGTATTTGTTTATATATATAAATAGATGTAAAAGATCCGAATCAAAAAGTGTTTTTTGTTGTTGTATGAAGAATGATTGGATGAAGGAATTATATATATTAGTGATTTGTTTGATCCTCCACACCCAGTTAGTAAACCGTTTGAAGATCTTATTTTTTATTTTATATTGATCCACAGGATGCAAAATTTTCTTTTTTAAACCATATTCCACCTTAGCACATTCCCACACACTACCCAACTACACACAAAGTGACACAGAAAGCCAGCTCTTGAGAAAAGCAAAGGGTAAGCTACTTCCACTCAGACTCTAATCCTTCATCAGGCTGTTTGCGGAAAAATGAAGTTATACCACAGTCGTCATAAAAAAAAAAAAAATGTAGAGGGACAGCAGAATTTACTGCAACATGCAGCTGCATGCCAAGCACAGAAGTCTAGCTGCACGTGACACTTGTTTAGTAGAGTGTGCACATGATGCTTGCCATGGGCTTGGTTTACAACGTACATGGTGTGGGGTCTTCATGCCAACTGTGCAGGCTATAAGATCATGCTGCACACACTAACATTTGCACACGGATTAAAGAGAACAATATGAGTGTGGGAGAAGGGAAAATTCTTGGTGACAAGCCAAATGACTATAATGTGCTACTTCATAAAACTTATGATCAAACACAAGTAAAATGGGAGAAAAAACAATCAGTTCATCAATTTGTTTTCTTTTTTCTTGTTGTTTATTCCAACAGGACCTACATACAGGAACTACACATATTCCATACAGTAACAACTGCATTTTTTGTGACTTACAATGTCATGTTAAATGTGACTTATTTGTAATACATTGTACATACATGAATGACAAGCCTGCACTCATAAAAGCAGGTCCTTGTCATGGACTACTGGTTATCCTTTACAGTTGGTCAATAAGGTATAATATTGAAACACTATATTCATTTTGTTGGGTTTGTATGTTGTTTTCCTTGAAAGCATCACAAGAGTATTAGGATTTCTGCAAAGGCTGGTTGTGCAAATTTATATGAGCTGCAACTATAACTCTGTAGCTACATACCATGCTATAAGGTACAGATAGGTGCATAATTAGTGTGTGGCAGGATCCAGGAATTCTGTAAAGGGGAGGGGGTGCAAAAAAAAAATGAAAAAAAAAATATATACACATGTATATATATATTTATTTTGGGTTTCCCTGTCATTATTTTCTTTTTATTTCCCTTGTTGTAACAAAAAAAAAATAAAAATAAAGACCCCCCCCCCCCCATCGATCCGCCACTGTGTGGTAGCTATGACATACTAGTATATGAAACATGCTCCCTGGTATACAAAGACTACTGTACCATAATATCACCCAACAAAGGAATTTATATAGTATATAACGTATGTGCTATAATTGTCTCACAATCAAATAAGTGACAACAGGCACATCTACATTCAGGAACATAATCAACTTTTTCGCAAAACAACAATATAGTAAATATTTTGATGTATGCAAACAATTTTCTTTTTTATAACAGTAGATGTCAAATTCATCAAAAACTTCTAACCTTTGTAATAATAAGCGACTTTAGCTACAGTGTAGAATCAAAAATTTGAAATGTCAGCAATCACTTGAGAAGTACAAAATAGACAAAGTTTGCCTTGCTCACAAGAAAAGGATTGAATTGAACAAAAACTGACTGAATTGACCTGCTTTTTACGGTAAGCTCAGAGTTTGTTTTTCATACATTTTTTTTTTTCTAAAGAATAATCAATTGAACAATCTAACATGTACATTGTACATCTCCAAAATTATGAATTAGATGAATGAAAATTTTGGTTCAGAATTCATCATGAATTAGATGAATGAAAATTTTGGTTAAGAATTCAATTGAAGGTGTTTTTTCCACCCATGAGCTTTTATAAATATCTACTCAAACATGATAGCATTTTGAAACACAAAGTACAGCCACGTGTACATGAGTTAAATTTTCATGCATTCAAAAATTGAGGGCCCTAGCATCAACAGGTTGATATAACATACAAGTTTTGTCAATTTTTTTTCTCTCTCTCTCTCTCAAAAAAAAAGTAGTATTAGAAAAACCACTCAATGTGTCCAGAACAATCCAATAAACTCTCACAAGTAATCACAAATCATTACCAGAATATGCAAGATGGAGGAATGATTAACATCACACATGCCAAAGATTGGTAGGCAATATATATCTCCATGGACAGGGTTATAGATTTCTGTATTGATCACAGAGAAGCTGGTACAATGTATCATGCTCACTGAGATTGATTGCTTGGATTGGTTTTGCAGAGGACACAGAAGTTGTGAAAAAGGAGCCATCTTCTACATCCTTCATGGGAGTCAAGTGAAACACTAGTTGTCGTCCTTAGATTCCAGTTGATACATTGGGAGACTAAGGCATTGGTGAATTGTCATCCTCTACAGTTGCTTGGATGAAACAAGATACTCCACATGAGGGATGAACGATCCCTTGTCTACATATAAGAGGAAATGAAAATGGAAAAGTGGCCTATGGGTGGCCTGACTTGCATCTAGCAGTATACTGTAAAATGACAAATATCCACCGCATGAAACTTTTGTGAACTGGAGCTGACGGCCTTTTTTGTGGCACAAAACTGTCAAAAATTGCCACTGGCATTGTGTAGACAAAAACTTTTGCGTGTATTGTACTTTTGCGAACCTTGGCCTCTCACAAAATTTGTGAAAGTCTTGTTGAGGCACACAAAACTTTCTGGTTTTACAGTACACTGTGACTATGACAACTGAAGAAATGACAATGTAAATTAACCGAAAAGCCATATTACAGTGTACAGTGAATATTCATGTTACTTTTAGTAGTCAACATAAAAAAAATATGATCATGATTTCTTTAATATACCATGGTACTATGGAAAGGAGATGATTCCTGTCTTTGTCTTTGTTTTTATAAGAAATCACGGCACTAGATCCATCCTTCACAATGCATGTAGATGTTTTACTAAGTGCAGATGGTAAGCAAAATATTTTCAGCCATGATCTTTAGAAACTAACTGGCTAAGAAAGAAAAAACATGCTTTAGGCAAGGCTTCATGTAATTTCCTCCTGTAAGGCCAAAGTCATTTGGATAATGCATGTCTAAAAGATATCAAATCTATCCTGCAGGGAAGTTTGGAAACTCAATACACGAAAACAAGAAAAAAGCACAGTGACCATACACTTAATAAACTCTGACAAAAAAACAACAACAACAACAACAAAAACATCCCCCATCTGGGGGTAGTGCAAACTTACATGTACAAGTACACTGGGCAGGGCATCACTCACAGAGGAACTCTCTTTGTCTGAGAGAGTGGCAAAGTGAATCAGGAATCTACTGACTATAAGCCAACAAAATGAAACAAAGAAAAACAAAGAGAAATATAAAAAAAAATAGCAATCTCACATGATTCACAGAGCCTGCATCTCTAACAGGGAGGGCATCTTGCTCCTGCAATCTGCTGACCAATGCAGCATGCATGGTACACAGCTGTCCTGCTCCCTTTCATGTATGACCACACGCCAAATGAATGTGTTCTGAATTATACTCATGTTGCTGAAGTTGTTGCTGTTGTTTGTTTGTTTTGGCGTAGGGGTTGTTATGTGAAAATCATCAGGGTACTGTTTCATTAAATCTTACTTCATACAATCAATACATGTTTTAAATCTTATTATAAAATCTAATTCTGAAGATCTATTGTATGATATTAGGATACTTAAAGGGACTGTACAGTACTGGTTTAGGTGGGTATTCATGTTTTGAAAATTCCTAAGTGAGATACTGAGAAACCTCCTATGAAATATGAAAGAGCATGTAATTTTAAGAAGGATTCAACGTTTATTTGATGAAAATTGGTTTTCAAATGGCTGAGATATCAAAAAAAGTGATAATAATAAAAGACTAGAGGCCAAAACTTTATTAGGATCTCTTTGTTTCACCTTATTTTTGGATATCTCAGCCATTTCAAAACCGATTTTCATCAAATAAACTTTTGATACCCCTTAGAATCGCAGTCTCTTTGAGATCTCATAGAGTTAGTGGTTCCTGAATGTCTCGCAAAATATGAAAAGCTAAATCCTCACCTCGACCAGAACTGTACACACCCTTTAAAGGAAAAGTTCACCTTCATAAACATAAGGATTGAGAGAATGCAGCAATATTAGTAGAACACATCAGTGAAAGTTTGAGGAAAATTAGACAATCGATGCAAAAGTTATGAATTTTTAGAATTTTTGTGTTGGAACTGCTGGATGAGGAGACTACTACAGCTTGTGATGTCATATATATGCGTACAACAGCATAAAGAAAATGTAAAGAAAATTCAACATATTTTCACTTTTTCCACATAATAAAAGAGCACTTGACTTGCCTCTTTCTAAAGGCAGGGGGAATAATATTACCCATAACATACGTCAGTAACAAGTCAAGGGAATTTGTATTTCTTTCAAAAGATGAAATTTTGTGAAATTCTCTTTATATTTTGCTTATATTGTTGTACTCATGTGACATCATACGCTGCAGTAGTCTTCTAATCCAGCGGTGACTGCACAAGAACTTCAAAAATTCATAATTTTTGAACGGATTGTCTGATTTTCCTCAAACTTTCAATGATGTATTCTACTAATATTGCTACATTCTCTCAATCCTTATGTTTATGAAGGTGAACTTGTCCTTTAATAGTGACATGGTATATTTTGAACATCATTACTTTCTAAATTACATGATGTAGAATCCATGTCAGTTTACACAGAACCATTTCATAATCACTGTTTTATTCCAGCTTTTTTCAGATGCTGTAGTTACTTTCTACTAGTAGTGGACCAAAGAATTTGCTTTACATTAGGGTGTCTAATTGCTGTTTGTATTGTCTGACAGGATCAAAACACTTGAGCACATGTTATTCTTTCGAGTACTGGATCCTTTTACAGTTTGATACGGATTTATCTATCATTTTGGTGAGATAAATCACTTATTCATTCACCAATATCATTATGAATTTAGAAATTGTGACTCACATACTGTCCAGCTCTTCCAGGAGATTTCTTTGAATGTCCATGTCGTAGTGGGCATTTAGTGATGTCCTCAGTACGGCCTTGACATGTCAAACTCTAGGAAAGTCTCCCTGATGAGTAACACAAGGTACTGCAGAATTACTTGCATGTATTTGTTACATGTGTTCAGTTTGCAACTTCCCTGCAGCACCCGCATTTTACTCTCAAATCCAATGGCTGAAAGATGCTGCATAGACACCAGCATTGTTGTTGGTCATATGCATACAGTATTTGACAGGCAGGGCACTCTTCCCACCTTCCTGGCACAACCTACTGCAGCGAGCATAACACCATCATCGCTATCCGGGTCACTGATATTGTCATGTGTGGCTCAAGCAGTCCTATCTTGGAGTTCATCCTTGGCAAACACTGGCTCATAATCATAAGCTCCAAGTCCTCCATTGAATAAAATAAAGGATTTATGAAGATATTCTATTTTTCAATGTTTGGAGGTGATGAAGTAATAAAAATGAGTGTTTGGCCTACTGTACATTCATGGTCACAGAATGTTTGTGCATTCAATATTCAAGTGCTTTGCGATATTGTATGGTGATATGGGTCTAGACCGAAAGACTTTATATTGTAACATGCACACTCTAGCCTCTCAGTTTAAAAAAGTCAATAGTCTTACGTATTTGATTATCTTTTCTATTTTTCCCCCTAAAAGAATAATCAAATTGCAGCACTGTATATAAATGCTGCAAAAATCCATTAATTTTTAGGCTACATGTAGTTGGGACTTACATGTACAGTATATATGACTTATGTAAAAACCACTCATCTTCGTATAGGCTACAATGTTTTACATTATAGTAAACACATAAACTGACCAATGACCGACAGTTATCTCCATGCCATGCATCCTATCACAGGGTACATTGGACCAAAATAAAATGGCAACTGATTGACAAATTGCCCTACATCGATTTTAACATCTCTTGCTGTCGAACGGAGGCTCAGTGGTCTAGTGGAGATGACACCTGTCCAGAGATCAGAAGGTCGTAGGTTTGAATCCTGCTCGAGTATGTACGCCCATGATTTTTTTTAATCACGGCTACTATTAAAACACTGATCAATTCTGTGCTTATTTACGTCAATGTACAGTGTAGGGCAATTTGTCAATCAGCTAAATTTTTATATGATATGCATCCACACTGAATTTGAATAAGATCAGTTGAGAAATGGGGCCGGTATATGACATAGGAGTGGTGGCAGTGGTACACAAACTGGGGAATACAGTCATATAGGTGATTCAGCTTTTTACATTTGTATACCAATAAACTTTATCATTTCATACTCCATTTTGGAAATTATTTAGATAGCGACATTATCATGCCTTCCATTTTGTTTTTCGTTTTCCTACCTCGCTGATTTGTAATATGGATATTTCATCTATTCATTGTCACTGTCAACGTGATGAATCTTGCAGAGTCTGGAGGTTTTTTCATTTTGTATGACTGTACTGTTATAATGAGGATGGAAGTCTCTTTTCATCTGACTGAAAGTTCTCAGTCTCACACCTCCTAAAAGAAAAAAAAAAACATGTTCTGTAAAGTTAATGGTAGATATGCATCCAAAGTAGTTTGGTCAAGGGATTGATTATCACACTGAAGGCACTGCTTCTCTAGCACTGATCATATGGGAAAAATTGAAGGTCCACGTCCATCTGTTAAACAGTGCCCTCTGCCAGCAAGAAGCAAAACCAACCTGCTGATGCACTTTCAACCTCACAACACAGGGTCTCGACCCAGGGTAAGGAAGATTACGTTGGGATTGGATGCCTCTTCAAAGTCTGAAGGCACTTTCTTGAGCAGCACAGCGCCATCAGCGACACATTGCTGTTACCTCCCAAAGCATAGTCTTGTACCCATGGTATTTGAAACAGGTGCACGTAGGCCTGGGTGAAGATAGGTTGATCACCACATACTGGTCCATTGCAATGTGCGGTAGGAAACTCTAGAAGGCTGGCAAGTCTTCTTGGCAGGGAGTTTATGTCTAGGATATCTGTATTATAGCATGGGGGGGGGGGGGGAGAAGAAAGCAGAAGCTAATTTCTAACATTAAAGGGACTTTACAGTACTGGTTGAGGTGGGGATTCAGGTTTATAACATTCCTAAGTGAGATAATGAGAAACCTGGTATGAAATATGAAAGAGCATGTAATTTCAAGAAGGATTCAACATTCATTTGATGAAAATTGGTTTTAAAATGGCTGAGATATCAAAAAAAAAAAAATTATAACAATAAAAGGCGACAGGCCATGCCTTTTATTAGGATCTCTTTGTTTCTTGTTGCAGTAATCCCATTCGCAGCTCCAAGGAAGCTATACCGGGATGCAACCTTGTTTTTCGGTATCTCAGCCATTTCAAAACCGATTTTCATCAAATAAACTTTTGATACCCCTTAGAATTGAATGCTCTTTGACATCTCATAGAGTGGTTTCTGAATATCTCGCAAAATGTTAAAAGCCAAATCCTCACCTCAACCAGAACTGTACAGTCCCTTTAATCTACCAACATTTCTGTTATCACAGACGAGTACCATCAAAAAATGGATTTTTCTCATGATGAATTTCTTGACTAAAGCACTCAACATACATGTGAACATAATACATCAGCAGTTTCTACACTCCAAATGGTAATAACAACATCTACTGTTTACAGCTCTTTTGGAGAGCAACACCAATGAGAATATTATGCTCCTTTAAAATGCAACATTTACAATAAGATTATAGAGCAGAATATGAACTATCTGTCACTCAAACAACACAGAGATTTGAAAATATGGCCAAAACTTCAGAAAACACAGTTATAACAACACAATAGTCCTGTGATAATATATATATATATATATATATATATATATATATATATATCTAACACTACTTTACACAAACATGAAAAATTCACATGAATTCACATGCATTCACACAAGTAATATTATGTTAGACATTGAGATGGGAAAATTTACCTTTATACTCATAAACAATGCGGAGTGCCATTTCCAAGAGTTTTGAGGGATGTTCTGTCTTATGCACTGCATCAAAATAAGTCTGAATTTCAGGAGGGAGAACTCCACACAGCTCCCCCTGCACAATTTGTCGATCCAGCAAGGGTTTGGATGATCCACAGCTACACAGAAAAAAAAATAAAAAATAAAAAAGTAACTCCACAGAAACAAAAGGCAATCAAAATGAAAGCTGCTGTGACATAAAAAAACGCACACCACAAAACAGAGTCGCATGCCAGTCTACATGTTTGTATGTCAAATACAAAGCTTTCTAGCAGAGGAAATGAATGAAAATGTACATTTATCAAATAACATTCTGAAACCATTGCATAACAGTTTATCTAATTGTCCATTACACAATGTTTGATGTTAGTTTCAAAGCCTGTAATGCACATAAACAAACCAGACAGAAATACACAAAGTATTTGGTCACTAGAGGTGAAAAAAAATGTAATAGGAGTAATGTGTTGATTAAGATGCAATTTGTATCATAAACTAGACTATAATGTAATCATTATCATTCTTACTTGCTGACACCAACTTGTTTGCTGTACAGATTGAAGGGCACTGCACAAAGATGGGGATTGTGGTCAACATAAAGTTTTGACAAACGTGGCAACCAGCCAATCCCTGAGAAGAAATGACAAAGAAAGCAATTCTAAACAGTTTCCAAAAGCTTCGAGGAGGTTTAGGAAATCTGAAAGAGATTTCCTATAGACAGAATCTAAAGGCGTTTTCACATCAGCCCGATGTTTCCAAATAGCGCGCTATTTTCTGACTTGGGAAATTTTCCCGATAGCGAAATAGCGCGCTATTTGATAATGTGAACACAAATTAGCACGCTAATTGTATCGCTCTGATCGAGAAAATTTCTCGAGCCCAACTCGGGAAATTTCTGAAATAGCGGGATAGTAGCGCGCTATTTGATAATGTGAAAATGACTCGAGAAATTAGCGCGATGCATCCCATCATGCCTAACGTGTGTGACCCGATCGATCGACGCAAACTGCACACAAATCATGATGAATTTTTGAGAGGGCACACACATTACTGGTGCTGTTTGCATATACTCAGCTGTCGAATTAGCTATTTTAAAAATTTTAACTATTCGGGCTACCCCCTCTTCGGGCTGATGTGAATAAGAAATGAAATAGCGCTCTAATTCGCAATCGCGAAAAATATTTCGAGCTTGGATTTTTATCGGACTGATGTGAAAACGCCTTAAATGATTGCATATCAGCACAGAATATCACAAGAGGCCTGAGGAATTTTACCAGAATCTCATACTACAGAAATGACAGTACCAGAGCTGCTATGTCTCCCTGATTGTGAAAGACAGAAAACTTGTTCAAATCTTCATACGCTGTTATTTTCATGTACAGATATTTTTGTGAATAAGGTCATGGACATTTTTGAGAGATATTGTTTTCAGGAATTGACACAAAGCTGTCATATGCCATGTTTATTTTCAAACAAAAACTCAAATTAATGTTACTTAATGAGTATAACTTCCCTGATTAGAATTTTTTAACCTGTTATTTACATTATCCTCTTTCAATGCATGGCGGAACAATCTGCAGTGTAAGACTGCCGCCTTACCTCTGGTCCCAGGATTTATGCTCTCATTATATAATCATTACACTAGTATTTACATTTTGAACTCGTTACGAACTTGATACTAGACATATGCTCGCATGTACTTGTGTATTGTGTATTTTTATACTATTTTTTTTTTTATGCAGTTCTTATTTTTTTTCTCTCCTTTTACTTCTTCTTTCCTTTGTACCTTGCTATTTTAGCTTTCATTTAGTGTTGTCATTAGTACTTTGCGTCCTATCTCCATTTCATAAAAGATTTACACTGTTTTTGTTTTTTTTCCTGAAACTCGCATTCATAAGCTTTGCTTTTGTGGTTCCATGATATTTCACATGTTATAGAGAATTGTCTTATGTACATATGTATGCTGACACACTTTCTATTCATGACCTGCTTTGTATCATATTTTGTATCTTGCTCGCTTGTATCTTTTTTTTTTTATAATATAGATGTTAAGTGAATTTTGACAATAAACATGCTGAAACTGTTTAATGTGTCTCGAGTATAAGACCAGTGCAGTTTCAGTTATTCATTTCAATTCATAAGTGCACTATTGCGCATGGGTGACATATTTGCGTGCTGTTAAATTCGTGGCCTAATAGTGAGTCATGAAATTCACAGAAATAACAACTTATACAGTATTTCTTCATATCTGGATGAGAGAATATACAACTGTACATATCATATTCAAAAACTATTTTTGCTCATTAGGATGCATGTAACACACAGTGCATCTTCCTGATTGCACACTGAAATATTCCTGACGTTGCTGTATCAATGTTGGCAGTCATGCAGTATCTAATACATGGACATCCAAGTTTTGCATGCACATATACACACACAACCACACAACTGAAAACTAGAAATGTCGCTATGGCGACTGGTATGCCTCTGCCATAATGCATGATTCTCCTAGTAGGACTGTAGTACATGTGGACAATGTGTGATTACATTTTCACAAAATTGGCAAAATATTAAAATGACATGTTTGTCAAAAATGTGTTGAATGTTCACCTTCCTTGACCTAGGTTTAATTGGATGATTGGGAGAGCATGTATTTGGTGATTTTAGGACTTTTACTTGACTTTGACCGTTTTTATTTTATGTATTGAGCAATTTTCAAGGTACGGAGAAAAAGTGCAATTTCTGTATTGAACAGTACATTTTCATCTGGCCTTTGACCCTTAAATATAGAAGAGAATTACTGTCAGGCAGAACATGCATAAACATGTACTAAGTTTCAAGATAACTTGAGCCACTTCCGAGATATGGAGGAAGAAGCAATGTTCAGCACTTTCACTTGATCTTTGACCTGTTTACCTTTGACCTTTTAGGAAAAAAAAAAAAAAAAAAAACCTTCCCAGAGAATCTCTATTTGGTTATACATGCATGCACCAAGTTAAAAAACATAATAATCCTGCAGGCATTTCATAGATATGAGGGAAATAATAAAATTTCGAAGTGTTGCCCTTGACCTTTGACCCCTGACCTTTGACCCCATGAACCTAAAATTCCCAAAATAATCACTGCCAGTCAGTACATGCATATAACTATGTTCCATGGAGATACCTTGAACATTTCCAAGATATGGACAAAAAAGTGAAATTTGAACATTTTTACTTGACCTTTTGACCTTTGACCTCATGACCCCAAAATTTCACCAGAGAATCTCAATTAGGCTATACATGTATACACTAAGTTTCAAGAAAATATCTTCAGGCATTGCATAGATATGGGGAAATAGTGAAATTTTGAGCATTTGACCTTGACCTTTTGACCTTTGACCTTGAGCATGTGCACCCAAAAGTTGATAGGCACAACTTCACTCCCTAATACACAACTGCCAAATTCCATCAGGATACCTCAAAAGGTTTTTTAGTTACGCTGTCCACAAAATTCATTACGGACAGACGGACGGAAGGACGGACGGAAGGACGGACAGAAGGATGGACAACCCGAAAACATAATGGCCCGAATTCACGAAGGTGGTACAAATGAAACCATGGTTTAAACCATGGACAAAAACCATGGAGCGCCAAGTGTCGCATGGAATATTTCGTTACAAAATTGGTCATTTCGTCGAAAAAATGACGGTTTCGTTTACGAAATTATCATTTCGTGAACGAAATGTTCATTTAGATACAAAATGTTGTCATTTCGTTACAAAATAATAATTTCATTGACGAAATGACTGATTTTGTAACGAAATATTCCATGCGACACTTGGCGCTCCATGGTTTTTGTCCATGGTTTAAACCATGGTTTCATTTGTACCACCTTCGTGAATTCGGGCCAATGCCTCTGGCACCACTTCATGGCGGAGGCATAAAAAGAAACTATGAATTTGTTGTAATACATAACACTGACCCAAATTCTGCCTCACTTTTTTTTTTCTTGCTGCAGCCAATCTAGAAACCTTAATTCTTGCATTTCGCAATCCATGTACCCTCATTCCATTCAAACATGGTAGTTGATTGTAAAGTGTTGATTCCTGGGAGATGGGTCTACAACAACCATTTGTGTGCTAACTAGCTGGGAGCTAGACAAATCAAGAAGTATGGTTTGTGGTAGTTCATCCTTCTTTTTCCCAATGCCTGGAATACTGCAGTTAGTAAGATATTTTTTCAATTGATTGACTTTTATTTCCCCAAAAATCTCCCCAAAATAATACAGAAATGTACAAAATTTGCTAATTTGAGAGAGACAGAGAAACTTTTGAAGCTCCCTTTCCACTATCACGATCTGGACCCCAATCTGTCCCGATCTGCTAGATCGGGAGAGAGCGGCAAAAGCGTACGGGGATCGGAAGCATCGTAGCAGCAGCGTGTGGAGGTCGGGGTTGGAGCGGGCATTTTTTCAGATCGGGAAGAAATTTTGAACCTGTTCAAAATTTCTTCCCGATCTCCCAAATCAAAATTTACCTATTTTTAATCGTACGGCAAGCGGGGAGAGCGTAGTGACAGCGTAAACGCAACGGGATGAGCGTAACAAGGTCTTTCTGAGCGTAGTAACATCAGCACAAGAACGGGAAGAAAACTTGCACAAAAATGTCTGCCAGAAGAAGATCAAGAAGATCGAGAGGCAGAACTGTTGAGGAGGAGGAGGGCATTGTCGCTACACCTGTCAGGGCAGAACATGAAACAGAAGGAGCTCAAATTTTCGAAGAAGGAGAAGAGATGAAGAAAATAAGAGAAGAAAGCAGCAAAGCAGCTACCCAAAAGGCGAAGAAAGAGAGACTGCATGTGATGCTTAAAGAGGAGGAAAAGGATATAGCAGAATTTTGAAGAATATGAAATCATCTACAACTGGAGGAAGACGGACTATAAAAGCAAGGACATCAAGAAAAAGCCTTGAAAAATCAGCACGTCTTTGTTTATAACAATGCATTGCTGCAAATGAACCGAGAGTTGAGGAGCCTCTTTGAGGTCCACAGTATATTCTTCGGTTCTGCGTGCTAATAAGTTGACTGACTGCAAATCGATAGTCGAATCGGGGTACATCTGGGCACATCGGGCACTTTTCAGCTCTCTGAATGAGGTGACAGCGTGATAAGATCGTATAGATCGTTCAGAGCGTAGATACAGCGTGCATCGATCGGATAACATCGGCAACATCGCACTGACAGCGTAGCTAAATCATTCTAAAACTGTGTCCAGATCAGCTCAGGTTTTACCCGATCCTTCCCGATCTGAGAAAATTGTCAAATCGTAGCGAGAACGGCATAGTGGAACAGGGGCTTAACTGTGAAAAATATCTTGTCCATATAGGGATTGGTTACATGATTAAACTAGAAATGTCGCTATGGTGACTGGTATGCCTCTACCATAATGCATGTTTCTCCTAATAGGTCTATAGTACATGTGGACAATGTGTGATTACATTTTAACAAAATTGGCAAAATATTAAAATGGCATGTTTGTCACAAATGTGTTGAATGTTCATCTTCCTTGACCTAGGTTTAATTGGATGAATAGGAGAGCATGTATTTGGGGATTTAAGGATTTTAACTTGACTTTGACCCTTTCATAAGTTTATGCATTGAGTAATTTCATGGTGTGTAAAAAAAGTGCAATTTCTGTATAGAATAGTAAATTGTTACCATTTTCATCTGGCCTTTGACCCTAAAATTAAGAAGAGAATCGCTATCAGGCAGAACATGCATAAATAAGTACTAAGTTTCAAGATAACTTGAGCCACTTCCGAGATATGGAGGAAGAAGTAAGTTCAGCACTTTCACTTGATACTTTTGACCTCTGACCTTTTTGTACCTTTTTGGCAACCCCCCCCCCCCAAAAAAAACAAAACAAAACAAAACAAAAACAAAAACAAAAACAAAAAAAAAAAAACTTCCCAGAGAATCTCTGTTGGATAATGCATACACCAAGCTTTAAAAAATAATAAGAATCCTGCTGGCATTGCATAAATATGAGGGAAATAGTAAATTTTGATGTGTTGCCCTTGATCTTTGACCCCTGACCTTTGACTCCATGAACCCTAAATTTCCTTGATAATCACTGCCAGTCGGTACATGCATATATACTATGTTCCATGAAGATACCTTGAACAATTTCCAAGATACAGAGAAAAAAGTGAAATTTTAACATTTTTACTTGACCTTTTGACCTTTGGACTTTGGCCTCATGACCCTAAACTTTCACCAGAGAATTTTAATTGGGTAATACATGTATACACTAAGTTTCAAGAGAATATCTTCAGGCATTGCATAGATATGGGGGAAATAGTGAAATTTTAAGCATTTGACCTTGAACTTGACCTTTGACCTTGAGCATGTGCCTCAAAAGTTGATAGGCACAACTTCACCCCCTAATACACATACATGCCAAGTTTCATTAGGATACCTCTAAAGGGTTTTGAGATATGCTGTCCACAAAATCCATTACGGACGTACGGAAGGACGGACGGAAGGACGGACGGAAGGACGGACGGACAACCCGAAAACATAATGCCTCCAGCACCACTTCGTGGCGGAGGCATAAAAATTAAAATGATTTTGACAGTACTGCAACAAAAAACAAACAATTACAAATGAACAATGATGAGCTCATCCATAGGACAGAGAATTACTTACTCTGTCTTATAACATAGTAACACTGAAGAGTAAAAATAAAAATGAATATATCAAGTAACATCTAATGTGGTTTGGGGGATTGATATGATCTTTCTCACCTGCTGGAAGCCAGCTTAAATTATTTCCCACAGCAGACAGCTCTTCAAGCTGCTCCAGGGCTAGGATCTGTTGTGGTAGACTCTGAAGCCGATTACGGTCTAGCTGCAGGGTCTCCAAGCTCTGGCACTGGCCAATCTCTGGAGGCAATGTCACCAGGCTGTTGTTCATCAGATTCAGTAGCACCAGTTCCTTCAGCTGACCAATTTCTATCGCCAGAGGAGAGAGATGGCACATTTAACACTCTTCTTCAATGAATACTTTTCAACATTTATGTTATACAGTGTACTGTAAAAGTGGTTTCTTTCGCAGTGGTTTTATTTTTGCGCTTTTCGCGCTTTGAGGTTGACCCGCGAATTTAACATCACGCGAAAATGTTTTGAACTTGCCCCTTGTTACAACGCGCATATGCACACACGAAGATTCCGCGCACTGAGTGTACTGATGGTCAACACACACACAGCGATACCGCGCAATGTAGGTACAAGCCAAAGAAGTAAGCGTCTTTGGTACAAGCATGTTATAAAGTACTCGAGAGACGGGATTTCAGGCAAGCCTGCATTTAATTTTAATTTCTATTTAATGAATAAAAGAATAATTGGAATATAGTTTGGATTTTCATGTGCAAAACAAAACAGTTTTTGCCGACTGTGAATTCACAGATTTTGCCGACCGCGAATTTAAACACACATGAAAAAGTCGGCACCGATGGAAACCGCGAAAGTATCTGTACGCGAAAGAAACCACTTTTACAGTATATCATAATGAGGCTATAACTGGTGTAGGTTGAACAGTTTCTGGGTATTTCTTTTAATATGGGTACCAGGAGTAATTGTGTGATGTCTAATCATGAAATTAGCTGTGCTGGCTACATGAAAATAAATTTCTAAATAATTATGGTCATGAACTATAAAGCAGTCAGAAAGCTTTCCAATGGTGATACATTTTAAATATTTTGATAAAACCAACATGTGTTTCTTAAGCATAAATGTGTAAATATTGTTACTTTTTTGGTTTAAAAAGTGTGACATTTTTGGTAGGTTTCAGAAATAGTTTAATCTTAATTTTCCAAACAATAAAACTGCCCCTCGGAAATGTTCACTGACCAATTAGAACATGTTCATGCATACTGAATACACAATTCATGAGAAAATGTTACGGTCTCTTTAAGAGGTGAGTGCAAAAATAGGCGTTTCATGCGTAACATTTGGTGTTCTCAAAAATGTGTTACTCAGTGATATGTTGAAAGCTTTGTAGAAGCTAAATAATCTGACACACAGTTGTAGCTTGCATTAAAATTGTAAGACTTGCTAACATTAAATAGAATTTAAGTCCAACTTCCATTCAAATTCGACAAAGAACAAGAAAAACATGATTTCATTTTCTGACAAACGTGTTTGGTGTTCTCAAAAAATGTTACTCTGTGAAATTTTTGGGTTGAATTACTGTCTTGTTCAAAACTCCCATATCTTATAAAGTACCTTTTCTGTATGCATTTCCTAGGCAGATTAGACGAGAATTTTCCTTCAGTCTACAATTTCTCAAGTATTGGCCTCATTGGTGAAATTTCATTTTGGTGTTCCCCTGAACACCGTTACTCCGTGAAATATTGACTTTCAGCCAAAATGCTAAAATATAATTAGGAATAGTGTTTTTAATTAAAATAAGGTTCATATGACCCTGTCGTTTGGATTAAACAAAAGAAAGGGGCACAGACAGTGTCAATTGTGACCAAATGTTCTGGAAAATGATTATTTGGTGTTCTGCATAAACCTGTTACACATGAAACCTCAGCCTGTGTAACAAAGTATACATCCTTACAGGAATTTCTTTGGAATAATAAAAATTTAGGCCATACCATGTCAATATGTGACCCTGCACCTCAAAACAAACAAAAAGTCGCCAGACATTAATTTTTAGTTAAGACCATATTCTGAAAGAGCAGACTTTAAGCTTTAAAGTGATGCATAACTCAAATCAAATGGACTCTCCTAACCTATCTAAATATTGGAAAGAAAGCACAAACTCAGGAAAAGTGTGAACTGAGATAAGAGGCTCTGAAGTACAGTGTCTATTCAAGCGCTTAATCTTTACCAAACCTTGCTGGCTGTGCAATGAATGGGACAAAAAACAGGAAGTAAACCACTAGAGTAACAACAATGAAGGGATTATCAGATTAAACTGAAATTAAGCATGCCTCATCAACACATTCTGTCCATAATTATTGCCAACTTTCAAAGCAGTAGCACTATCCTTTCAAAAGTTATTAGAGTTGAAAGTGAAGAGTGTGGACAAGGTTTTTCAGAAATGAAAAAGGGATTCTAAAGACACACCTAATCACACTATTCTACCAAAAATGTTCGAGATAAACTGCTAAAAAACACACTTTCCTGCCCGTTTTATGATACCAAATTTTAGCATAATGTAAAAGAAGTCCCGCTCTTTCAAAAAATATGAAAAAATCAAGTTCGGCTATGTTGACCCATTTCACTTATTTTCAGTCCTCACGGGAAATCAGTGTGTGCGACTTTATGTTCGTTTTGAGGTGCACGGTCACATATATGCATTAATACTGAATCTAAAACAGTTATTTTATTTGATTATGTATGGAATAAAGATACATTTATTGCAATTCTTCTCTCACATAGTAACAGAACACCATTAATATTGGTGTTCATGTTACACCGTGAATTAGGCCTTTCCAATATGTTTGCAAGGTACTGCTTGCGAATACACGTATTCTATACTGGTCTATGAGTCTTTAGAACAAACATATTGGTGCATCCTGAACTTGATTTGACTCTTTCAATGAGGCTTTTTCAAACAAAACAAGTTTTAAGACCTATCAAGAAAAAAAAAAAATCATATTTTGTGGATATCTACAAAAAAGCACATTGAAATTGTACACAAACAATTTTTCCTTATGCTCCGATTCATCTCGTGTGTTGCAAGTATGTTCATTTGCTACACAGGAGTGAGTAACAAATAGAAATTATGTATTTACAAATTAGAAACATTTCAGAAAATCTACAAATTTTGGTGTTCATGTTACACATGAAACATTTATGGGGTAGTTGTGAATGTTTATTGGCTGTTATCTTAGATATAACACAGTACACAAACAGCTAAGTTTCATTACATATTAACCAATTCGAAAATTTGAGGTCATTGTCACACTTTGGTACCCATATTTATAGAAATAGAATGGGTTTGAGAAATTGTGTTGACATTGAGCATCAATCTCTAAAAACTGACTAACTGCATGCTACAATAATCTCAGTCTGGTGAAGAATACTGTCAATGTCTTACTACAAAGGAAAATGAGCTCTATTTGACTGTGCCCAAAGGGCATCTTCACCCATATCCACACCTGCAGTGATATGATCCTGCAGTATAAAGGCAAATCCTCTCTAATAATTACCACACTCTTTTTTTTTTTTTTTTGGTCTATAGAAAAATGTTCTCTCACAGCTACAGGGTAGTGACTGCTATGTGTGTACCTGCCCTCAGATCATATTCAAGACTGATGATGTGACTGTGTCTACAAAAAATTGCTTTGAATGTCAATTATCAGTTCTAAAGTAAACCGCATAAGCATGCGTACAGTTGCTCCAGACAGTAGTTGTAGATTTTAGTTCTTGAACAAATATTAACCCACTAAAACTCTTTGTTGCTTGGCAACATGCAATCATAAAAAATACAGTTCGACCTCGATTATCCGGCCTCCTTTTATCCGGAAATCTCTATCATCCGGCCGCGTTCACGCAGTGAAGGACTTTTCTTTTTCATCCAAAAATTGAGAAAAAAACAGTGACTTTAACATCTTTTCATGGATCTATTTCACTAATTTCATAAGATGTGCATGATAGGTTTCTCAATATCTAATGAGGTAAAACATGTATGATTTTCACATAAAGATATACTTTATTTTTGTGAAGAAGGGACTACAATTTTACGCAGGCTAGCATAGATTACACCACCGTTGTGGGGTACGCTACCTGCCTAGCTGCCAGTGCACTGAGACAGCAGCTTGGACGGCAGCTATATACATTAACATTGTGTCTCCCATATCCGGCCAATTCGCTTATCCGGATGAGCGCCGGTCCCCGACATCGCTGGATAATCGAGGTCGAACTGTACTAGTAGTAAAGTAGAAATGTGAGATTGTTGCTAAGGGTTACCTGGAGGGACTGATGAGAGTCCACTGGAAGACAGGAAAAGTTTCTTGAGGCTTAGACAGCGACATACAACAGGAGGAATCTGACTGAAGGCATTCTGACTGATATCCAGCGAGCCAAGGTACTTTAACTCACACAGCTCTGTGATGTCAGATAGATACATGTACATTCTATGCTGATCAAAAAGACTGACAGACAGAAAGGTAGATAGATAGAGGAATAGACAGACAGCTAGATAAATTAATAGATAGGCAGATGTATACATGTAAAATATTCACAAAATGCATGCTACATGATGGCTATAAATTGACAAGACCATTTAGTAAATCAAAATCATTCACGACAGAAAGCACTAGATGTAGCCAACGGTTGGAACACATACAGGTATTAAAGCATGAAAGTATCCCTCATATGTCTCACATGCTACAGCAAAACTAAATTTCTTGAGTTTTCATACTTTCTCCAGCAATACAAAATATCTTGACAAGATATCAACACAACATTCATTGGCTAATGCAGAATGAACTCACTATTTGTTGCTAGCAAAATGTTTTTTCTTTACATTTATGAAAATGCCCTGATGATTTGTGGGAGTCAAAATATGGTACTGGCAATACTGTTTGTCTCAAATAATTATCACTTATTCAAACTAAATGCCAACAAACTATAAATCACACACAACCAATTTCTTTTGTTCTTATTCACATCAAAATGCTTTGACATTAACATTTTTTTTTATTTGAGATAAAGATGGTTTGAACTTGTTACATCAGGTAAACAATTGCAAGACCTAAAACTTTGGAACAAAATAAGAGCTGTGTAATCCAATGACTAAAAAAGGAGTACACAGAACACTGACACTGATGGGCATCACTCATCAATCAACATCTACTAATTGAAAACACATAGAGTGAATGCCACTTTAGCACATCTGCAAAGCTAAATGGACATGGTCGAACTCACATTTATAGAACTAACCCTAATCCAACTGGGTCTTTTGAGGGACTTGAAACCATGGGGGGGGGGGGGGGAGCTTTTTGGCCCCCCCTTCAGATCTCAGTTATGGATCACGGAAAATTTGCACTATGGTAGAGGCCAATGTAATCTACAAGACTGTATAGTTAGATTTTTCAAATTTTAATTTATGTATTTTATATTAATCAATTTATGCTAATTTATGCAAATATTTTTTGCCTATAAATCAAAAAATAAAGCTCCAAGACTTCTAATTTTTGGTGAACATATTCTTTTCAATATCCTTAACAATAATATTGAAGCAGAAATTTGGCTTCATAATTATTTGTTTTATTGTTTATTGAATTTCTTATGTATTTCTTTGTTTTTACTTTCTGTTTTTGTTGTTTTTTGTCAAAATTTGTCACAGAAACCTTTTAAAGCATAATCAGTCTAAAATAAATCATTATCAGCCATTGAAAATAAGAATATTTATTCTTATATGAATTACTTGCAAAAACACAATTTACATTGGATTTGTACACAAAATCATGTTTTTGAGCAATTTTTGGGTCGACAAATTTTTTTTCAGTGAAGGGGCATGGCTTCAAAACGGTATGCTCGGAAGCAACAAATTTGGTCTCAAAAGTTGCGCGATACTTTTGAAAAAAAGTCATAAAATGTCGCGGCGAGAGCATCACCGTTGCGGAATAATCACGTGAAACGTCGAGGGGGGGAGGAGCAAAATAGGGGAATAGGGTTAAACTTTATCTCACCATCTGGGAGAGTTGACAGCTTGTTTGATGGCAAGTACCTGCAGATAAGAGAAATTTGAATGTTTTGAATCCAACAAATGGTAATTTCATAGATTATTCATTCCCATGCTTCAAACCATTTCTTTCACGGCTACATTCCAACAGTTCATGAGCGATCTCATTTCCCATGTCACCTATACTTGCCATGATTTCCAACCATCACATTTTACATACTGTCCCTTAATAATTCCCACACATTCTTTACACACTTATCTAAGTGATTTCAAAGACTCCACAATTACCAAAAAAAAAAAAAAAAATGTAATCGATTAAATATGCTTCTGTTATGCCAGTTACTGCTCAACTTTAAAATCTGAAATAAACTCACTAGGCAGAAAGCCCAAAACTTACAATGTGTGAAGTCCAGAGAGCCTGTGGATATCCGGTGGCTGACACAAAATTGGAAAGTAAAGAATATTGGGTTGATTACAGTTTCACAAATAGACAAAAATATGTGAAATGACAAACAAGACGGTTCATAAAGGCAGCAGCAATATCAACAAATTTCAGTGAATGAAAATGGCAAGTACATTGTACTGAGAAATGATATAATAGCCGACAATACATCTGGTGAGGAAATGAGTAATAGACAATGATGAAATGATAACAACCAGAAATATCATATTTTTCACAAAACACCTTCTTTTTAAAGAGCATCACTTATTTCTCTTTGACATCCATTGCTGAAATTACCGGCATTTCTTATCATGATTGGTATCAAATTGACTTCCTACATTTACAATCTAAATTCACTTGATTAAACTAGAACTATCACTCAATGTGATTAATACCCCCACCTAACACTGAGGGAGTTAGCTAAACCAGCAATTACTTTGTATGCTTTTTATTGAAAAAAAAAGAAGAAGAAGAAACCATTCCAATGTATTGTTTAACATTGAATAAATGTATATTTTGCTCACTGATAGTCACAAGTGCCATACTCAAGTCAAGTGCTCAAAACCTGAGGGAGTAAGATAAGTAAACTGGCAATTTCTATGATTTTTATTAAAAAATGTTGTTACCATGGCAACACAATGTTTGACATAACAAAACATGAAATTTGCACAACTACATATCACAGATGTTGCATGCGCCAAATTTCAAGTCAAATGCTCAAAAGCTGAGGGAGTTAGCTGAATTCATATTATTGCAAAATTTTCATTCAAAATATGCTGTTACCATGGCAACACATTTTTCAACGCTGACAACTTAAATTTTGCACATCTAGGTTATACAGTTATCACATGTGCCAAATTTGAAGCCAAATGCTCAAAAATTGAAAGAGTTAGCAGAACTATAATTTTTGTATGATTTTCATTCAAAATATACTGTTACCATGGCAACATGTTGTTCAACAATGACGAAAGATGAAGTTTGCACATCTTTGTACTTTAATGGTCACATGTGCCAAATTTCAAGCAAAATGCTCAAAGACTGAGGGAGTTAACTGAATCCACACTATTTTTGTATGATTTTCAATCAAAATATGCTGTGACCATGGCAACACATTACTCAACAATGACAAAAGATTAAGTTTGCACATCTATGTACCATAGCCATCACTTGTGCCAAATTTCAAGCCATATGCTCAAAGACTGAGGGAGTTAACTGAATCCACAATATTTTTGTATTCTTCGTGAAAAAATCCTGTTGCCATGGCAACAAATTGTTCAACAATCATGAAAAATTAAGTTTGCACATATATCTACCATAGTGGTCACATGTGCCAAAATTCAAGCCAAATGCTAAAAGACTGAGGGAGTAAGCTGAATCCACAACATTTCTATATGCTTTTGAGTGAAAAAATGTTGTTACCATGGCAACACATTGTTTATCAATGACAAAAGATTAAGCTTGCACATATACGTACTGTAGCAGTCACATGTACCAAATTTCATGCCAAGTGCTCAAAGAACATTTTGTAAGATTTCTTAAAAATTTACTGTTGACATGGCAACGCATTATGCAATACTAAGGCAAAAGGTGTCATACAGGTACATCTTTATTTGATAGTGGTCCCACATGCTAAATTTGGGGTCAATTGCTCAAAAAATGAGAGAGTAGATTGATCCACAACATTGTGCAAGATTTTTTAAAAATTTGCCGTTGCTATGGCAACGCATTATGCAATACTCACAAAAAAGGTGTCACGCACATCTTAATTCGATAGTGGTCCCACATGCCAAATTTGGGGTCAATTGCTCAAAAAATGAGAGGGTAGTTTGTTCCACAACATTTTGCAAGATCTTTTAAAAATTTGCCTTTGCCATGGCAACGCATTTTTGCAATACTCACAAAAAAGGTGTCATGCACATCTTGATTTGATAGTGGTCCCACATGCCAGATTTTGGGTCAATTGCCAAGAAAAATGAGAGAGTAGTTTGATCCACAACTTTTTGAAAGATATTGTAAAAATTTGCCGTTGCCATGGCAATGCATTATGCAATACTCACGAAAAAGGTGTCTTACACATCTTCCTTTGATAGCAGTCATACATGCCAAATTTGGGGTTATTTGCTCAAAAAATGAAAGAGTAGTTCGATCCACAAGTTTTAATGAAAATATGCCGTTACCATGGCAACGCATTATGCAATACTAACAAAAAAGGTGTCTTGCACATCTACCTTTGGTAGCGGTCTCCCATGCCAAATTTGGGGTTAATTGCTCAAAAAATGAGAGAGTAGTTCGATCCACAAGTTTTTTGCAACGGACTGACTGCCCGACCGTCTGACCGACCACCCGGCCACCCGCCATCCAAGTGATTCCTATATACCCCAATACACACTGTGTGTGGGTGGGGGTATAAAAACATTTCATTAGACAGAAATCACCGAGATGGTATTTGCATGATACTCACAAGACTGGTTATGAGATTTCTCTTGGCATTTATGACCAAGATGTGTGTGTAATCATCATCTCTTGTCAGTCTGTGTGGAAATTCCAACAATCCCTTGTAGTTTAGGTTCAAAATCTGGTGGGCCTTGTCATGTAGATAGAACAATTGAACAATGAACAGAATGTTAACAATGAAAGTGAATCATGTTAAAGAGAGAAAAAGAATGTATCCTGGTCAACTGAAGACTAAAAATAACCTACTGAAAGTGGTTTCAAGAAACATTTGTGACTTACATGTTTGACTATTGAAACCTGTTTGTACAGAAATCTGCAAACTGTTTGTGAGAGAGAGAGAGAGAAAAAAAAACTAACAACTAGAAATGTCGCTATGGCGACTGGTATGCCTCTGCCATAATGCATGATTCTCCTAATAGGTCTAGATAGTACATGTGGACAATGTGTGATTACATTTTCACAAAATTGGCAAAATATTAAAATGACAAGTTTGCACAAATGTGTTGAATGTTCACCTTCCTTGACCTAGGTTTAATTGGATGAATAGGAGAGCATGTATTTGTGGATTTAAGGACTTTAACTTGACTTTGACCCATTCATACATTTATGCATTAAGTAATTTTCAAGGTATGGAAAAAAAGTGTAATTTCTGTATTGAATAGTAAATTGTTACCATTTTCATCTGGCCTTTGACCCTAAAATTCATAAGATAATCACTGTCAGGCAGAACATGCATAAATATGTAGTAAGTTTCAAGATAACTCGAGATATGGAGGAAAAAGTTAGTTCAGCACTTTCACTTGATCTTTGACCTTTTGACCTTTGAGGCAAAAAAGAAAAAAGAAAAAAAAAAAACTTTCCAGAGAATTTCTATTAGGTTACACATGCATACACCAAGTGTAAAAAACAAAAAACAAAACAAAAAAAATCCTGCTGGCATTGCATAAACATGAGGGATATAGTAAAATTTTGACGTGTGTAGCCCTTGACCTTTGACCCCACAAACCCTAAATTCTCTAGATAATCACTGCCAGTCAGTACATGTATATATACTATGTTCCATGAAGATATCTTGAACAATTTCCAAGGTACAGAGAAAAAAGGTGGAGTTTTAATATTTTACTCGACCTTTTGACCTTTGACCTTTGACCTCACGACCCAACCTTTCACCAGAGAATCTTGATTGGGTAATATATGTATACACTAAGTTTCAAGAAAATATCTTCAGGCATTGCATAAATATGGTGGAAATAGTGAAATTTTATGTATTTGACCTTGACCTTTTGACCTTTGACCTTGAGCATGTGTACCCAAAAGTTGATAGGCACAACTTCACCCCCTAATACACATACATGCCAAGTTTCATTAGGATACCTCAAAAGGTTTTGATAGTTACCCTGTCCACAAAATTCATTACGGACGGAAGGACGGACAGACGGACGGACAACCCGAAAACATAATGCCTCCGGCACCACTTCGTGGCGGAGGCATAAAAAGACAACCAGAAATGTTGAGGTTGTACAAATAATACCACGGGAACATTAATAATAATAATCACACATAACAAATGAATATTTCTTCTAATGAGAGTTTGGAGAGGAAAGAGAATGCAAATCTTTAGATTAAGTCATTTCTTGCAAAGTTTGAATTTCAATAGTGGATGGCCAGAAGATGGTTTTAAAGGGACTGTACAGTACTGGTTGAGGTAGGGATTCATGTTTTGAACATTCCTAAGTGAGATAATGAAAAACCTCTTATGAAATATGAAAGAGCATGTAATCTTAAGAAGGATTCAACGTTTATTTGATGAAAATTGGTTTTCATATGGCTGAGATATCCAAAAAAGTGCTAATAATAAAAGGCGACATGCCCCAACTTTATTGGTATCTCTTTGTTTCACCTTGTTTTGGGATATCTCAGCCATTTCAAAACCGATTTTCATCGAATAAACGTTTGATACCCCTTAGAACTGCATGCTCTTTGACATCTCATAGAGTGGTTTCTGAATATCTCACAAAACGTTAAAAGCTAAATCTTCACCTCGACCAGAACTGTACACACCCTTTAAGGTGGTTTTCAAAAATTATTTGTTTTTAGCCAATATCATTGAGTTTTCTCGATGTGTCACCCTTGTCAACAAGAAATAGGAAGGCCCCAGTTGATATAAACCTTATTATGAAGGGCCTCTATTAGGAGATCTCCCACACTGCTGGATTCTTGGTCCTCATCCATCATGGAGGCTGACCTTGTTGTGACCTTGGCTTTGACCTCTTCCATGAAGGCAGTTTATCTTGTAACTTAGATCTACCCTGAATGTGATTTAACAGGATGAATTTGAATGAGTCATCCAGGGTTAACATATGGATGTGTGGAGGTAGAGATGGAGATTCTGCATTTTCCAGCATAAGATAAATATCTTATACATTATAGCAAGTATAAGTGTACTTTTATCAACACCCAAGGTCAGGGCTCATTCTTGTCTAATACAAAGGAATTGAATTCAAGTGGCCTTGTCTAAGAAGCAAAATACAGGTACCATTTGGTATATAAATTCTTTCAGGGGTTATAAGCACACAGTCATAAGAGGGGTCTATTGTACAGCTTGTATTCGTTATCATTTGATTCGGTATGGATTCCTCTCAAGCATAAAATTGTGGGTATTGTGGGTGTCAGATTGACACTGACAGCAGGGCTTTAGACAACATGGGGGGAGGGGCAAACATGTCTTGTCCCCCCCCCCCCCAAAAAAAAGGGGGATACCCCCTTCTACGTCCTCCACTGTCAACTTCCATACAATTTGCACACGGTGAAGGCACACACATGAAACAAGAGGTGGCAGATTCACAACTTAGTCATTCACTCTAGACTAATTTCCCTACTTTTTGACTTAAACATTTTTTTTTTTGGACATTTCACAAAATGTGTGCTCCAGATCTTTCAATTTCAGTTCTACATATGCAAAAGCATCCTCATGTGGGAAGGGGGATACCTCCTCCCACCCCATTCATCTCCACAGACTTTGTACCGGTACACAGTGAAGGCGCACACACGGAACAAAAAGGGACATATGTAACCATAGTTTACAAGTTGTATCTAGCCACTGATGATTTCCCTTGAATATTTGAATATTGAAATTTTCCAACTGCATTCCACCAAAGTGTGAACCAGATTATTGAATTTCAAGCCTGAAAATGTAAAAGCTCCCTCATATGATGAAATTTCACATTTTTTCCGGCAATATTTCAAAAAGTCACATTCTTATTTCTTATCCGCTTTCAATCATTTTTGATTCGTGCTGTAGAGAATATTTTTCTCTTTCTTTGGAAGTTTATTTATTTTTTGGGTGGATTTCTTCTATAAGAGAAAGATCATATAAAAAAAAAAGGAAAAAAGGCCTTCAGCGCAATTTTCTGCTGCCGTGCACTTCTGGGTTTGGCAAGCAAAAAAAAAAAATCAATAAATAACCTGTTCTGGGGTCACTGCCTCACAAGCAAAGAAAAAAGAAAAAACAAAGAAAACAACAAACTTAACCACATTTTTCTCATGTCACTTCCAGAGTATAAAAACAGTGGAGGGGGGGGGGGGGGGAGGGGGGAGAGAGAAGCACCAAGTCGTTATAGACCCTATGTAATCCTATGAGATGTACTGGTATTATTCAAAAAATAAGCGACGCCGGCCCCGTGTTGTTTTCTAAAATGCTGTCCTGGCGCGGCCGGACCATGCGACCATTACTATCACTGAACAAAAGCCCCAAGTGTGATGGCTGATAGTGTTCCCTTCCCCCGGCTCGCACCCTTTTTCTTTTTAACTGTACTGAAATAAAACCAACAAAATTTACTTTTTAAGTGGGTTAACAAAGACTGGATTCCTGGATTCAAGTTGGAAGGAGATCAAACACTGAAGCAGTTCAATTAAGTTTAATTAACCAGTCATGACTGTACGTGTAATAATCAATATTATTAAAGGACAAGTTCACCTTCATTAACATAAGGATTGAGAGAATGCAGCAATATTAGTAGAACACATCAGTGAAAGTTTGAGGAAAATTGGACAATCGATGCAAAAGTTACAAATTTTAAAAATGTTTGTGTTGGAACTACTGGATGAGGAGACTACTAAGGCTCGTGATGTCATATGAGTACAACAGTATAAAGAAAATGTAAAGAAAATTCAACATATTTTCTCTTTTTTCACATAATAAAAGAGCACTTGACTTGTCTCTTCCTAAAGGCAATTGGATTAATATTACCCATAACATAATGTTAGTAACGAGTCAAGAGAATGTGTACTTTTTTCAAAAGATGAAATTTTGTGAAATTCTCTTTATATTTTCCTTATATTGTTGTACTTATGTGACATCATACACTGCAGTAGTCTTCTCATCCAGCGGTGACTGCACAAAAACTTCAAAAATTCATAACTTTTGAATGGATTGTCCAATTTTCCTCAAACTTTCAATGATGTGTTCTACTAATATTGCTACATTCTCTCAATCCTTATGTTAATGAAGGTGAACTTGTCCTTTAACATCCTTTACTTAGAGCGCATATGTGTATGATTATGATATGATATTGTTCTAGATTAGGTACCCGGTATTTGGCATATGGGGTACCGGGTACGTCAAAGTCGTTAAAGGCAGTGATATTGTTAGTCGATTCAGTCAACTGCCCTTTTATTTTAGACAATCTCAAACCAGATACCTGTAGAAAAAAAGGAATACCGCTATAAAATCTGGCACACCTGAAATCCTAGGTTCTAAATGTAAATTAAATTCACACTTTGCCAAAATTTACAGCGACATAAGAGAGTTGATCCTATCACCAGACGCTTTTTTTTTTTTTCCGTGGCTCTGAATTCTGTACTCACAGGATAAAACTTCGGTCAAAAATAGCATGTTATTCACAAAGTCCTGAAAATTTATGGATTCTGCAAAATTATGAAAATCATTCACTCTCATTTTTGGAAAATCGACTTCGAATATACCCCTCTCTAAAAAGTTGTCTCTTTGCATACCATGTTAGTGTAAAATCGCATTTTAATTCCGGACACGATTTTTGTAATGGAATAATCGACGTCTTTCACACCTTATCCTAACGCCGGCGCGGGGCGCTGTAACCAGTAACAGCACGGGTTGGGGTCGCTGGTGCGGTTAACCTTATCCTTGCACCAGAATCACAATTCACACAATTAATCACCATGATCACCGTACACATTCCTACTGAGGACGACAAAGAAAAAAATCAGCAAATGAGGCTGAAATTTTGCATTTTACAGTAAAATGTCTACCTTGAACATTTCGAACAGTTCACACGATAAAACCTTGTGAAAAATCAACTTCTTCTAAATCTGAGGTATGGTACCGGTAGTCAATTGGCAGTCTAGGCTAGACGCCTAGTAACCATGGTAACCAAAATACAAAATGTAAATTTCTTTGCATTTTTACATTTTTATGTCACGTTTTTTACAATTTCCTTCCACACAACTACAAGTAAAATTTACGTTTTGACATTGTGAGGCTATAAATGTATGAAGTCTCGCACGCAAAAATTTGCATGTCCGGAATTGATACTAATATCTCTGTTAACCATAACCCCGGGGCGCTCCTTGTACACAGTTATCACACGTAGCGTTGGGGCTGGTCGCCGTTATGTTAACTACCGGTATAGTATACACAGTCAATGACAATGACAATGACAATGACAATGACAATGACAATGAATTTTATTCTTGAACGGCCCCGCCAGGGGGCATGGAAGAATAACAAACAAGTAAATGTTTCATGGCTAAACAAAGCCATAAATAAAGATGTACCGGTAATACAGAAAGCATATATATACTATGACATATAATGAACTTCATAAAGCAAACAACGACAGTTAACAAAAAAACGATCGAATAAGTAAGACAATCGGTACTTAATGGCAAACAGTGGCAGTAGTATCTTACAATATATACATGTAAAGTAAAAGAAAAGTAATGACGAGACATCAAAATCTGGCCATTATGATCTGACAGAAACGTGACAATTTCTTTAAAACTCTTATGTTCTTAGAATTAAAAAAGCTGCTTCATTTTCAAAACATTCGGTCGGCGAGCATAATAGGTCTTAATTAAAACTTTGCGATCCGTTTCAAAGAATGGACATTTAAACAAAAAATTAAACTCGTCAACTGGATCATTCATTTTACACAAGGTGCAGGATTTAACTTGTTGATTAGGGAGATAACGTCCTTCACTAACAGGTAATCTGTGATTTCCACATCTAAATCTACACAATGCTAACCGTTCCAAATAATCAAGTTTCATCAAATATTTCTCAAAAATATAGCTTTCTTTAAATATCCTATAGTTAGTGCAAAGGCGGTTTCTATTAACTTCCGCACACCAGATCTGCTGACCAATATCATTTAAACGAAGACTAGACTCTGTAGAACGTCTATGTATAAGGGCAGTGCATGAGTAAAGTTAACTTAGCCACAGCATATTCAAGGCGTGGGACTATTACGTTTCATCTTCCTTGAAAGAAGGACCAGAAGGGTTTGCTCGCCTCACGTGCAGACTGCAAGGTGTTGAGGACGTTGACCAGCATCTACCTTTGGGCATCGTTCGGGGAGTTACCACAGAGTGCACAATTGCCCCACAGAGATGGTTTCTGTAGTATTTATCAGTAGTTTTCCTGAGTATCGTTGGCATGCACCACCTCGTAGGTAGCTGGCGTTTTCTAACTTTCGAAGGCCAAGGATGAATACATCCCACATAATTATGTGCACTAACCCAGACCCCCCGCCCGGCGGCGGCAGGGCGCTCCTTCGCGTTCGCGGGCTGGTCGCAGTCATATGTATCAGTACGGCACGTACAGCTGCACAGCACAGTCGTCAATAATGCTCAACAAAGTTTATAGATTGTATTACTAATAAACTTTTTTGGATGGTACGTGGCAATATCCTACATCGATATTGTGGTTACGGCGTGGCCGGTGATAGATCTTGGCCTGGTTCACTGGTTGGGGTAGGTAAGTTTTAGATTCTAACGACAACGTTACGTGTGTTAGGCACCAATGCTAGAAAAATAAGGGACCTAGCGTCTAGCAGATAACGTGTTAAGTGGTAGGAGTTGGTATGATACGTGTCTCATTGTCCCATGCCTGCAAAATCTTACTGCATAGTAAATGCTTGTTGATCTCGGAACCCAACCAAACATTTAACTGTCAAAAGTTTGCTGGATCATGTTCAGGTGAAATGGCGATGAATTGCACAAACTTGACGTTGACTCATTTTGTCACTGTCGTCCTGTCAGGCCTCCAGCTAGGCGCTATAAATTTACTCACGACTACACTCTTGTCTCTAGGCACCATAGGATAGCATTATTAACAAAGTCATAGACTTAAACACAAAACAAAAGACAGAAGAATTAAGAAAACAATAATTTGAATAAAATAATGTCTGACGACGTAACTGTTACTGGCATTAGGTTTACTAATGTACATGATGTATTAACCGTCTATAATACAAATAAAGACAGAATAAACTGACCAGAAAGAATGGAACGTTAGTGGAAAAGTGAGCAAAGAAAATGGGATTCCATCGGGAGTCGAACCTGAGACCTCCAGATTGCTTTTCCACTAATAATTTATATTCTTTCTGGTCAGTTTATTCTGTCTTTATTTGTTACAAACTCAAAAAGCTGCATCACTTTGGTGATCCCTCGCATTTATCCCCAAGTTGAATTATCCTTCGGGTTTATGCCAGGTTCAAGTGTGTGTGTGTGTGTCACACACAAACACACTGCTATAGTTTCTGACCACCCGAGCATTGAGAATTAAGGGTTTCTGGGACGAACACTGTACTAGGGCTTTCTAAAGCTCAGTCGGTAGAGCACCGGTCTAGCAATCCGGAGGTCTCGGGTTCGACTCCCGATGGAATCCCATTTTCTTTGCTCACTTTTCCACTACCTGGTAATAATTTATATTTTTTCTGGTCAGTTTATTCTGTCTTTATTTGTTACAAACTCAAAAAGCTGCATCACTTCGGTGATCCCTCGCATTGAATATCCCCAAGTTGAATTATCCTTCGGGTTTATGCCAGGTTCAAGTGTGTGTGTGTGTGTGTGTGTGTCACACACAAACACACTGCTATAGCTTCTGACCACCCGAGCATTGAGAATTAAGGGTTTCTGGGACAAACACTGTAAATTTACTAGGGCTTTCTATAGCTCAGTCGGTAGAGCACCGGTCTAGCAATCCAGAGGTCTCGGGTTCGACTACGATAGAATCCCATTTTCTCACTTTTCCACTAATTATTTGTTAATACGGTACCTTATTTACAATAAGAAACCCCAGGAAGAATTTCCCAAAAAGGCAATAAATTTAATTGCTGAGCACTGAGTTCTGGATCTGACAGCATGCACTTTATATACATTCAGGTGGATTTCAGTTCAGTATGATCATCATGATCATCCATGATATGTATCCGTAGGTACGTACTGTACATGTACATGTAGGTAAAAACAATATTTTAGCCTAGGAAAGAATGTACCGGTAAATCTAAATGAGCTGTTTATTCTTGTGGAAGATTTGTGATGTTTATATGTGGGTGATCAAATTGCAGCACAACTCTCTGAGTATGATTAATTAATACACTTGGGTCTAACTGCAACCAGCTCAAACACGAAGCAAAGTGTTCAGGCTGTGGATTGTAGGATTTTTGTGCTGGTACGGGGTAGTATCACACCCAAAATCCAACTTAAATACTGGTACTTGAATGTTCTTCAATTTGAATTCATACAGATGTAACGTTTAATAGTTCAATTGTTGACAACAAGCATCGTGGAACATTTAGTTGAACCTCAAATTGTCCATTTCTGTCCAAATTTATGATTTTTGTTGATTTGGTCAAGCGGAATCTGTGAGAACAACAACTGTTTTTTGTTTGTTTGTTGTTGTTGTTTTTTTTGTCGTTCTCACAGATCTTGATGGAATCCCATTTTCTTTGCTCATTTTTCCACCAACTGTTTTTATTTCGACAGAATTGAAACCTGTGCACCTGTGCGCATGTGCTAGCCGTTAGCAGTATAGCCTTTTGACAATGCACTCTCATTGCACAATATTGCACAACTCCTCATGCTTATTCATGTCGCCGATGCACAATCTGTCACACAAAGGCTGTTATGAAAAATGAAGGAAGGAATGGGGGAATGGGGATGAACTTGTAGAAAAATGTCTTTTCAGGACTGTAGGATCAGTCTGGAAATGAGCAAGTGTACAAAGGTATGAATTAGATAAGAAACGTATGTAAAGTAGTAAACGTAAGCATTTCGCGAGTGAAATTAATAGGGCACTTTTAGAGGTACATACATGTGTTTCTTTTTTCATCGATCAGAGTTACATGTACCACTCTGTTGATTCAGGGCGTTCCCACAGTAAACTGTGGGGTCTGACTGTTTCTGTGTAGTGCACTGTAGAGAATCTATCCAAAGGGCACCTTTCTTTTTTCTTTGTCTTTTTTTAACTTTTTCCAAGGGAAAAGAAGTGGACAAAGAGCATTGACTCATAATGAAATATCTGTATTGCATACATGTAGATGGAGTTCAGCCTTTATACACTGTAGGGTGTTGTAGTGAAACGTGCACTGGTAGTGGTACAGTGGTAATAATTTTCATGTTTATGTAAACTAAAAACCTTTGCTTGATATATCTGGAAAAAAACAAAACAAAACAAAACAAAAACATACCTGCGTTGTATAGCAACATGAGACTTGCTTTTCTGTCTCAGGATAGAACTGATCATGATGCAGTTTTGTTTTTTGTATTTGTTTGCCTCATCTTTCATTACCTCCGACAAGGAAGGAGGTTACAGTATGTTTCATCGGCGTTAGTTTGTTTGTTAGTTTGTTTGTTTCTTTTTGACTGTGTGCAAAATAACTCAAAAAGTTGTGAATGGATTTGAATAAAAATTGCAGGAAAAGTTTACAATGACACTAGGAACAGATGATTAAATTTTCGTAGTGATCAGGGAATTTTGATGGATTTTTGAAGGATTTTTATCTTTTGGCAGATAGGGTCAATGAACTTGGGAGTTCAAGCTGTGCTTATTTGAGGTTGGTATACACGCACTAAAGTGCGGTCTCTGCTGGGGCGAGGCACCACGTAGCTGGAAGCTGATAACATAACAAAAGGCTTCTATGATTGGAAAACTGGGCGATTTTCAGCATGCATGTACGAGTGGAAATCACTGATCTCTATGGAAGAACAAGATCAATTGGTGGAAATTAGTTGCTTGGCAGAGTTCTGCGCTCTCAGAGTTCTTTTCTAGTCTTTTTATGTTTTATGGTTCAGTTCTTGCATAGTACATGTATGTCCCAAGCTTTGCACAAGGCATTTATAATCATTAGTTTACACATGACTTATGTATGGACGTAATGGGCATGATGCAGCTTGGTAGTACATTGTATGGTTGGACCTACTACTAATCGACCGCCTAATGTTTATCTGCTTGATAAGAATATTTAACACTAAAATTCACGTAAAAAAACTTGACCTACGTGATTGAGAAAATCCAGCTCTATCAAATGCCGTTGTTCCGTTTTCGATTCGAAGTTTCAGTGCAAAAATATTGCCGACGAACTTGCGTGGCCTCGTTTCAGCTCCCCGCGGTAAATCGCGTTATTAGGATCGACCGCTGTTTTTGCATTGACAATGCACGCAAACCGAGTTGTATTGAAGACCGTGTTGTACGAAGCTTTTTAGAAGCCTTTTAGAAACTTCCACAGACATTACATTGTGCTGTCATTACGATTCGGTGAAAATATTCATTCGAAATTTTGTCCTTGATTAAAACCATTAATGAACAATGAATTATCTCGTTTTCCCACACCATCCTCATCTACATTCAAAGCCAATCCATTTTTATGTGCTTTGCGCGCAGAGAAGTGCGTACTAAGTGTTCGGTGCGCGAATTATACGCGGTCGGTTTCAATAAGGGTGGTCGATATGTAGTAGGGCTACCATACATGTTCTGTTTTGTTTTTTGTTTGTTTGTTGTTGTTTTTTTTTTTTTGGTTTCACCACATTGGATTGCACAACAGTGCACACTAGCACTGGTCCGATGGTCCCTGACCAGTAAAAATCACTGTTAGGCCTGTAACTTTTTTTCTGAAATTTACCAGTTAAAGGGTGTGTACAGTTCTGGTCGAGGTGAAGATTTAGCTTTTAACGTTTTGCGAGATATTCAGAAACCACTCTATGAGATGTCAAAGAGCATGCAGTTTTAAAGGGTATCAAAAGTTTATTCGATGAAAATCGGTTTTGAAATGGCTGAGATATCCAAAAACAAAGTGAAACAAAGAGATACTAATAAAGTTGGGGCATGTCGCCTTTTATTATTAGCACTTTTTTGGATATCTCAGCCATTTGAAAACCAATTTTCATCAAATAAACGTTGAATCCTTCTTAAAATTACATGCTCTTTCATATCTCATAAGAGGCTTTTCATTATCTCACTTAGGAATGTTCAAAACATGAATCCCTACCTCAACCAGTACTGTACAGTCCCTTTAAAGGGTGCATGGTTCCGGTGTTTTAGTCAAATGCGTACACGGGCGCAAGTTTCCTATAGAGACCTATGCTATCAACTCCTCTTTAGCGCTTACGCTTTGGCCCACTTCCCCGAGTCCGAAGAAGTCCGATCCACTGTAGTCAGTGGTCCGATCACAGTTCAGCTCATGATTCGGCTGAGGGGGATGACAGCTTTAGCAAACTTCTTTTGTGATGTCATAATAACAAGCACTTATGCACGCACCCTGGCATTACTACAGACTGCGCGATGCGCAGAGAAGACAACGAAGGCAACATTACTTAGCAACACCTACTCACTTTACTCTTGATGACAGCTCAACTTCGATAATCTTCGTATCAATGCTAACGGTGATCGGCAGTATCATCAACAGCGCCCTCTACACTACCGGGACTATGCCCCTTTAAAAATGGAAAAACTGGGTACCGGTACCTTCTGGTCCAACAAGAAATAGGTTAGTGTGCAGCCCTAGATTACATGACAGTTTGTTTTTTGTTTTTTGTCTTCATTTATCAGCGGTGCTATGTTTTGTAGGGCTGGTGTTATGTTTTCTTTCCTTCATTTCCATTTTATTATCCTTTGCAAAGAACATTGTCGGGGAGTGGTGACTAAATATATTAGTTTTTATCCCCATAATCCAGGAAGAAACATCATCATGGACTTCATTCCAAGGGCAGTGGCAAATAGAAGGACAACAAACAGACCTGTCACGCCGAGTTCAAAGAAGGTTGTATCAGCCCAAGGTCTTAAACTTAATATAGATTCAGTCGATCAATGTCTCCCTTCTGGAGAGGCTCACAGTGGTCCCATATCAAAGCAACAGCAAAATGATTGTGGATTGCTGTCACTGCATGGAAAATCCCAGCCCAAGAGTCGCAATGCTGAGTCTCAGCCATGTGGACATCCTGCGTTTAGATCCAAGCAGTTTGAGATGCAAAGTAACAATGTGGAGAGGACAAATGAAATGAAACTTACTTGTGACCCACAAGCTTCACAGACTGTCCAGATTCAGGATGGCAACAGCTGCAGTTTAGATAACCCTGTTGGAGCAGTAGTTACTGCTGATCAGCAATCCAAGGCTGCAGATGCGTACAGTACCCAAAGCTCTATGTGTGATATGAGGAACATCACTCCTTGTGAATCTGTCCAGGACACACAAGTGAATATGAACAAGGACTGTAGATCAGGAGGAACTGGTCTGGCTGAGTTGCAAACAAGAAGTTTCCAGCAATTTCAGCAGCTGCAAAATCAGATATTGACACATATTTCAAAATCTGAAAAGAAGGAGAGAGAAAATGATCAAATTTTGAATGATCAGAGTGGGCAGGGGAGTAGCAGGGATGGAATTTCTGAGGATGTTCACTATGCATCAGGGTCATCGACCACCAAGGCAGACAGCAAGCATGCAAGGACAGACAGTCAATTTCATGATTCATCACTGATAGATCATGGGGATGTAGAAATGGCGGTTAAACAGTCAGAGACTAGTTACTTGGATGAAGAGTTGGCTGATGACAGGCCTGTAATCTCGTTCAGCAAGCTCCAGCGATGGCCGGAGAAGGAGGAGCCTGTTTGTATCATTTGTGGGCGCTATGGGGAGTACATCTGTGATCAGACTGAAGCTGATGTGTGCAGCCTGGAGTGCAAAGCAAGAAATCTGACAAGGATGGGACTACAATCAACTGTAAACATTCAGGTAATTATCTTACATATCGTACAATGGTCTTAGACATTGTGGAACAGAAATATTGAAAGTAAACAAAGTTGTATCTGATTTAACACTCTTACTTGATATAGATAATTACTTGGGAATAAAAATTAATTTAGTGGTGAATAAAGTAACATTTGTGTTAATTTGCATATCATCTGCAAGCAGTAATGTAAGTTAGGATGTAGGAAAATAGAATTTCATTGAGAACTAAGACATGCCAAAAGATGCTTCTGCAGTAGGTTAAAGGACAAGTTCACCTTCATTAACATAAGGATTGAGAGAATGCAGCAATATTAGTAGAACACATCAGTGAAAGTTTGAGGAAAATTGGACAGTCGATGCAAAAGTTATGAATTTTTAAAACTTTTGTGTTGGAACCGATGGATGAGGCTCACTACTAAGGCTCATGATGTCATATGAGTACAACAGTATAAAGAAAATGTAAAGAAAATTCAACATATTTTCACTTTTTTGGCATAATAATAGAGCACCTGACTGGCCTCTTTCTAAAGGCAATGGGAATAATATTACCCATAACAAATGTCAGTAACGAGACAAGGGAATGTGTACTTTTTTTAAAAGATGAAATTTTGTGAAATTCTCTTTATATTTTCCTTATATTGTTGTACGCATGTGACATCATACACTGCAGTAGTCTTCTCGTCCAGCGATGACTGCACAAAAACTTCAAAAATTCATAACTTTTGAACGGATTGTCCGATTTTCTGCAAACTTTCAATGATGTATTCTACTAATATTGCTACATTCTCTCAATCCTTATGTTAATGAAGGTGAACTTGTTCTTTAATGTTTTTCTTTTCAGGCCAACAACAGAAATTTGTACAACATGATGCGAAGAGGATGTTTGGGAGACCATGTATGAATATTCAAGCTGTCAAGTTTCCCTCTTCCCCAGAAAACATTGATGTGCATCTTTTTTGCCTTTATCATTACTTTGCAGGAGATAAAATACATTGTATATCTGAGTGAGCTACTTCTAACAAATCTGATATCATATCTCATTGAAGTTCAGACAGCCTACAGAAAAACACAGCCTTCAGCATTGATGTGTGAGCTGGCAATATGCGTGATAACTTCGACAAGCAATTTGCTGAGTGTTAATAACTAAAATGTCTTGCATACTAGGCTGCTGAATTGGAAACTGCAGAAGATGACAGTGAGACATCCCAGAGTGAGGAGACAACATCCAGGCAATCAACAGATAACCTCCAGGGTCTGTACATGTACAATGAGCACAGCAGCATTTCCAGTCTTTCTCATGAGCAGATCCAAGATATCCGAAATGAGGCAGGCACTCGCTAATTCTTATTCTATTTGCACATCATTTGATGTAGACTAGAAATGCCAGGTGAGCATAACTTCTTTGCCACTTTTTGTGATGAGACTTCCATTGAAAAGAATGGTAGGTTCAGATTTTTATGAATTCTGTGATTGCATATAGAAGTTCTTCAAAATGTGTAAAGAAATTCCAGTGCCATTGTATGAACCATTGTCTGATCATATTCTGTAAGCATACAGGTAGGAGCACACATGTTTCATCATGGTAGACAGAGCTACTTTACTGTGATGTTAACATACAAATTTATGATACCACCTAATCTTGGCACACCTAGTACCACATCTTTTGAAAACACTGACTTGAACTAATACTTTGCTCTTAATCATTGCAGAGAAATTTTAAAGGTGAATAGATGCTTCATTTTTCTTTCTTTCACTGTAAGCCTATCTAGTAGTTTACTGGAGGCAATCACTGAAGCAAGCCATTACCACCATTCTTTTGTCTTGAAAGCATTGCCTGATTTATTTTTTGTACACCTTCATTGTGTTCTTGGAAACCTATCCTTAGACTATAAACTTAAATTGCAAGAATCATTATATAGGGTAGGGGACACAATGATGCTTACATGGAATGAGCAATGCCCATGGGGCCCAGGGACAGGGACCAAAGGGCCAAAATTGTCTTCATTATAATGATGCTCTTCTCCAGATTTCCATACAGTAGATCCAAATCATATTTGATTGTGGTGGTTGTGGAGGCTGGGAATGTAAGTTGTCTGCGACAGTGATAGTTGTCAACTTTGGCACATGCATTCTAAGGGGGTATTACAAGTTGGGATGGAGGCTCGTTGGAGGCTTGTTGTGCTTTCTGTGCATCAAGCCCCTCTTGACCTTGTTTCCCTGTGCCATGCAAAAATTTTTATCTTTTAGACCGCTTGTTACAAACTTTTTGGGGATTTCTGTCGTTGGACAACAAACTTAGATGATAAATAATATGCAATTGAAAAGCTATCAGAATCAATATTTTGACACATCTGCAATCAGTTGAATGTCATATGATCTTTATTAAAGGTGATGATTCCCATTGTCAGTTTTTTTTTTTTTTCAACCAACAGAATCTTGTGTTGTCTTCTGTTCTTTTTCTTGAATGTAACATTGCTAAACCTCATATTTTCTTCTGTGCAGGTGCAGATATTTGTTGAAGGGGTAGATGTGGCAAGACCAGTCATGGAGTTTGACCAGCTCAGCTTGCCAGAAAAATGTAAGTCAGAATGCATGGAAATGTTATATTGCCAATTTAGACAGCAAATTGCAATGATTTCCATTTCAGTCTCTCAAAATCAAATGGAACCTGTTGCCCCAATAAAACTGGGAAGATTTCTGTTAATCTGAATCACACTTGTTCCACATATCCTGATAACTTGAATCCATCTGAACTAGTTTGTGCCATCCTGCCTAATATCTATATTTTTCAGCCCAACACTGTCGAATTTGGCACATATTTAAAAGAGGTCAGGTTCAATAGTATTATAGCATCAAATTGAAAAATAATAGTCATCCCGTGGGGCATGTTTTAAGAAAAAAAAAAGGAAGTCTGTGATTACAGTCCCTTTAAAGATATGCACCACAAAGTTGAAATGATAACAGTTATGTGTGTTATTATATATTATTATTACTTGATACAACTTCAGAGTACATTACACACCCTAAATCTAAAGCTCTAAAGGGGATATCTAGTAATTTGAAAATTGAACAAAAGAAAAATGTTAAGCCAAACAAAAAAAAAAAGAACAAAAAACCCCAAAAGGAATAAGACATTTTGTTAAATGGTAAAATCTTACTTGTTTTGTACAATGTTATGTACTTTATTACTTTCTATATATATGTAATTTCACATTATTTTATTTTGATTGCGGTGAAATGGTAAGTCAGCTACAAAGTTATAGTTTATGCGCTAGGATATTTGTGTGTGTGTGTGTGTGTGTTTATGTTTATATTATCTAATATGGTCCAAACCAAGGCTAAATCCAGCTTAGACAAATCAATGTCATAAATTGTTTTATTTAGTATAGTACACTAGCCAATATACACTTGTACACTCCAAATGCATTATTAGCCCACATGCACTTCTATAATATCTATGACCTTTTGCCTTGGTAAAATAAAACTGCACTTTGATTAATTACAAACACACTGCTATAGCTTCTGACCATTCCAGCATTGAGAATTAAGGGTTTCTGGGATGAACACTGAACTAGGGCTTTCTATCGCTCAGTCGGTAGAGCACCGGGCTAGTTAGACCAGAGGTCTCGGGTTCAAATCCCGATGGAATCCCATTTCTTTGCCCATTTTTCGATTGTTGATTTATTGTCTGTTTGTCACACTTGTGATCTAATACAATGTACTCAAGATCATGGACTAAATTTATATGATACTTGTGCTGGCATGGCGCATGTCACTGCATTCATACAGAGGCTTGACAGTGGATGTGTAACTAATGTTTGTGTTTGTAGTGCAAGCCAATCTGAAGCTGTCTGGCTACCTGACTCCAACTCCCATCCAGATGCAGGCTATCCCAGTGGCTTTGAGTGGCAGAGATGTCATGGTTTGTGCCCAGACCAGTTCAGGAAAGAGTAAGTGAAGTTGTTGACATTGTTCCTTGGTGGCAAACATTGCAAAATATGTGTGCCAATTTATTGGCAGCTGCATTTACAAAGTTACTGGTAATTCTGCTCACAGAATGAGCTTCTGAATGAGCTATAAATCCATAGAATTACAATTTGCCATTGGCAAATTGACCTGGAGGTTATTGCTGCATGATAAAAAATAAAAAATAAAAATGTGACTTGTGCAGAAGCTGAAATTAACAGACATTGAAGCTTTGTATAGTCTCTTGTGTCCCAAAAGATTTTGTTGGAGAGGTAAACTATACTCATTTCATTATTCACTGTAACACTTTGATGTTTCATAATTATGTTTGTTTGAACAAGCTTGATAAGTTGTATTCCACTTCAGTCAGACATGTACCTTTTAGAAACCATCTTATGTGATGATTTGTACATACATTGTAATGTATGCTTGGAATGATGATGTGCACAGCTAAAGATATGATTCATGCTGCATTCCTTCCCTATATAGCTGCTTCATTTCTTGTATCCAGTGTGATGACTATCTACAACGAAGTGTTATTTGCTACCAGCCAGGAGATGCAGTGGCCACATGTCCTTATTCTTACCCCTACCAGGGAGTTAGCCATGCAAATAGAGGAGCAGGCAAAGCAGTTTATGAAAGGTGTGTGATCATTCTGGTTTATATCTACTTCCTCATGTATCACATCCTGATACACCATCCAGGGCTTACTTGTTTGAAGTCAATTTCAAAATAACATTATGTTGTTCAACTCTTACAAAAATTAATTGCAAGAATTAGATTTACACAAAGTGATATGTGGTGTGATCATTTGGTGACAGTAGAGTGCTGTACATACTCAAACAAAGGTTAGATAGATAAAGGAGACAGATTACAGCTTGACTCAGAGTGGTCCGGGTGTAAACCTGTGTGGCTTTTCTGCTCTAGCTGTGTATCCTATTGCTTAAAGTGTATTTTCGCCGGTGTAAAATTTAGCTTTCTCCAGCCCAAAATTTGTTTTGTCTTACATGTTCAAAAATAAAGCTGAGATAGCATCAGAAAACATCTATAGATGTCAGACTTGCTTTTGTAAATCAACTTATGTAGTTCTGCCTTTTGTTTTGCTTACTTTTTGTGGGAAATTTCTCAAGAGCCACATTTTAAACCCCATATCCTATTCAGAATGGGGAAAAAAAATGCAGCATGAAGGAGCATGCCAAATGCTCCAAACCTGAAATGGACAGAAGTAGACTGACAAAATCAACTTTTCAGATGAAGATAATAGTCATACAACTAAATCAGAGTAACAGTTCATTTTGGTGGGTTTCAAGCCACAAGGCAACTGTCCAGTCCTCATTAGATTTGATGTGTCTCATGTGTATCTCATCATTCACTGACAGGATTAGCTAATATGAAGACTGCCTTGCTAGTTGGAGGACTCTCTCTACCTCCTCAGCTGCATCGCCTTCGCCAAGGTGTCCAGGTAACATTCTCTTGTCTAACCACAATGCATCATAGCACAGGCAAGCTTGGTTTTTTTTTTTGTGTGTTTTTTTTTTATACCCCCGCCACACTTAGTGTGAAGGGGGTATATAGGAATCACCGTGATGTTGGTCGGGCGGTCGGTCGCAAAATCTTGCGTCGCGAACTCCTTCTACAGTTTTGAAGCAATTTAAATGAAACTTGGGTAAATGATTGAGGTATAGATGTGCGAGACATGTTTTTTGTGTTTGACGGACAATGCATTGCCATAGTAACCACAATTTTACCAAAACCTTGTGGAGGGAACTACTTCCATAGTATTTAAGCTATCAATTTCAAAATTGGTATCTATGATGATCTATAGGTGTAGTTATGCAAGACACTCTTTGTGTTTGTACTTGACAAAGCATTGCCATGGTAACCACATGTTTTCTTCGAAATCCTGTTGAGTGAACAACTTCCACAGTTTTGAAGCAATTGAAATCAAATGTGGTAGGCATTATGGCCTTGAGGCATAGATGTGGAACACATAATTTTTGTGTTTGTCAGACAAAGCGTTACCATGGTAACCATAATTTTACCAAAATTTTGTGGATTGAATAACTTCCACATCATTCAAGCAATTAAGGTCAAATTTAGTATGTATGATGATCGGGAGGTGTAGTTATGCAAGACACCAATGTGTTAATACAAGAAAAATGTGTTGCCATGGTAACCACTCATTTTTGTATCAAATTGAACCTTTTAATCTATGAAGGTGAAATTTGGTGTGTATGATGCTCTTTAAGTGTAGTTTTGGAAAATGTCCTTTGTATTTGTATCGGACAATGCATTGCCATGGTAACTGCATGTTTTTTTTTTTTTTTTTTTTTTTTTTTTTTTAATCCTGTGGAGTGAACTTCTTCCACAGTTTTCAAGCAATTGAAACCAAATTTGGTAGGCATTATGGCCCTGAGGTATAGATGTGGAACACATAAATTTTGTGTTTGTCACACAAACCGTTTCCCTGGTAACCACAATTTTACCAAAACCTTGCAGATTGAATAAATTTTCCATCATTCAAGCAATTAATGTCAAATTTAATATGTATCATGATCTAGAAGTGTAGTTTTGCAAGATACCAATGTGTTAGTATAAGGAAAATGTGTTGCCATGGTAACCACTCATTTTTGTATCAAAATAAACCATTCAAGCTATGAAGGTCAAATTTGGTGTGTATGATGGTCTTTAAGTGTAGTTATGCAAAATGTCCCTTGTGTTTGTATCAGACAATGTGTTGCCATGGTAACCACACTTTTTACCCAAACCTTGTGGAACCAACTGTTACCATAGCACTCATGCAACTGTGGTCACATTTTGTTTGTATGATTGCCCTCGTGACATCACATACTATAAAGCAACACTAGGGGCGGGGGTATTAATCTTCTTCAGTGATAATTCTAGTTTCATCTGACCTTATGACTCCAACCACCATCAGGAAATGATAGGTAAGCACAGTGAATAATTGCATTGTGCAAAGGACAAAGAATTAAAATGCCTTTTGCAAAATAACTCTGCATCTTCATTTTTGAGCGGTTGTAGTACACAATGTGTAAAGAAAGGAAAGGATTATGAGGAGATGGATTATTCTGATTCTACATGTATGAGACATGGAAGAGCAATTTTATGTATGCAGAGGTAAAGATTGATAGTCTTTTCTCAGTGAAATAGGAAGGTTTATTCATGCATTTATATTATTCATGATTTTATTCTGATTTTTAAAAAGGGAGCCCATTCAGCAAATGGTTGCTTCAATGGGCCGTGTTGAAAGTAATAATGCATTATTTAATACGATGAGGAATTAGTACATGTGTATTTGGTGACTTGAGTTTGTCATTGAGAACGCACAAATGTAGCCTTTATTTCTCAAACACGAAAGTTGGTCTTTTAGATTCCATTTTGCAGATGAGAGGTTTCCATTTCTGACAAGTCCACTTTTTACTTTTAATGAATCATACTGCTAGCCCAGCGGCTTACCCAAGTTCAACTTCAAATTTAAAAACGGCTTCCTCCTCTACTTGAGAGAGAGCCACACAAAATCCACGTCTTTTTGGCATCAGGCTTAAGCTCTTTCCCTTTTAGAGCTCACCAATTATTGGCTTCAAAGTGCTCAGTTACGATGCCCATCTGGTTTGCAAAATGTGTTTTCAGGGCCGTCAGACAAGAATCTATACCTCTGACAGCATTACAAATTTGATGTAACAAGTGCAAGTCTATGAAGCTACAAATGATTCCTGTCCTGAGTAATAGATCCATCATGCACTGTGGCTTCCCAGAGCTACAGAACTAGAGCAGCCATGATTCTTCCCATTTTACAAGTGCAGCTTGAAGCTCTTTCACTCAAAGACTGCATATTTGAATGGAATCAGCCATTGTGACACAGTTCTTGACCAACTTTTGTGTCACTAATGACACAACAGTGGGCAGGTGATACGTGTATGCATGAATCATTTGGAATGATGTGTAGAGTCAAAACATTAAAAAATGTGGCTTTAGACTAATAGACCAAAGATAGTGTGAAATCACTTTGATGTACATTTTATAATGCAATAAAACACACACACACACACACATTTATTTTAGTCAGGTAACTCAGTGCAAGAATGACTGATTCGCTTATGCATGTATTAAAGGACAAGTTCACTTAAATATATGTGTGGATTGAGTGAATGCAGCAGTATTGGTAGAATACATCTATGAATTTTGAGGAAAATCAGATGATCCATTCAAGAGTTATTTTTTTTTTAAAGTTTCAGTACGACCATCGCTGGATGAGGAGACTACAAAGGTTTGTGACATCCCTGCATGTATGAGATACAAAGAAAATATAAAGAAAATTCTACAAAATTTCATTTTTTTATGAAAAGCTCACATTTTCTCAACTTGTGACTGACACATGTTAAGGGTAATACTGTTCCCCCTGCTTTTTGAAAGAAGTATAGTCAAGTGCTCTTTCATTTTGCTATAAATAGTGAAATATGTTGAATTCTATTTATATTTTCTATGTATTGTCCTGCAATGATGTCACAAAGTGTTTTAGTCTTCTCATCCAGAGATAACAGCACTGAAACTTTAAACGTTCATAACTTTTTAAGGAATTGTCCAGTTTTCCTCGAACTTTCACTGAGGTGTTAAACTGATATTGTTGTATTCAGTCAATCCATAACACATATGTATATTAGGGTGAACTTGTCCTTTGATGAATGGCTTTCTTTAATAGCCATTAAAGTCAAAGACTCACCCGTATGATTAATGAAAGCATTTTGAAATGAATGTCTTTGAACATGTGGAATGTCTCGGTGTACTTGAATGTAAATTGCAGTAGATGTTGAACTTGTATGATTTTCTCTTTTAACCTCCTAGTCATTCTTTCTTGATTTGTTTTCTTCAGTTTATCGTTGGCACCCCTGGCAGGATTTTGGAGATCATGAAGCAAGAAGGTATTTATAAGGCAATGTGTTGCAGCAAATTCTAAAACACTATTCAAAATGTATAATACATTATGTAGTATTGTGAAAAAAAGAGGCCAAATATGTTTCATGACCAGTTGCCGTAAATTCCTCCCATCAATAGCCCATAGACTGATCCGTCCTGGTATCAAGATCTGCCATTACTGCTGTATTCCATGCACACATGCTTATGTTGATGCATGATATACTGTATACGCTATGATTTTCGCGTACATAAATTTTCGTGAATTGCCGCTGTCACACATTTTCGCGAGTGGTTAAATTCGCGATTGGGGGACCAAAGAAAATATGAAGTGGCAAAGAAAGTGAGAATTTTCAACTTACTAGCAAATAAGAATGATACTATTATACACTGCATGAAAAAAAACTTACCAAACTCTGCGAACTAGTAAGATAGAATTCAACATTTTTGAAGTGGTTAAGTCCATTGCGCTAGATTTCTGACAAGTGGTGGTACGAGGGGTTGCGATAATAGATTGGCTCTACAGTATTCGTAAGTAGACGTGGACTAGCCCGACCACCCCCAGACGCTGTTAATACGCTGTGCTGTGCGAATACTACTTACAGCGACTGGGCTGTGTATACTAGTAGTTAGACGTGGGTGTGCTATATTTACATAAACAAGCTTAGCCAGTATGGTCTGTTCGGTAAGCCATGACATGTATACTAGTACTGAAATGTTCGTATCATCAAGGCAAGGGATTCAGTTTGGAAGGTAATATTTTCGCGTGTTGTTAATTTCGCGAATAGCTCCCGACTCGCGAAATTCGCGAAAATAAAACCCACGCAAAATATATAGCGTATACAGTACATTATATATTGCAACAGGCTTGCTCCCAGGGCAATATACAATGTATGTCATGCATTCAGCATAATATGTATACAGGCGTGGAACACTGCAGTCATGGCAGGTTTTCTGTTAGGCCAGATCGGTCTATATCATGAAATTTAGTGCTGTATATGTGTCATGGATACTTCACTAAGTTTGACTGTTTCTTGCTTCATTTTTCAGGCAATAGATGATAATAATATTTTTCCCATTTTCTTTTTATTTTGAATCTTATATCAATTTCTGTAAAATCAAGCCCTGTCTCTGGATAACATCAAGCTAGTCGTGATTGATGAGATGGACACAATGCTGCAACTTGGCTTTCAACAGCAGGTATGTGGGAAGTGTTCATTGAGTACAAAGTAGTATAGAAATAGACACATTTCATTGACTTTTGGACTGGAGGTGAAAAGCTGCATTGTTGTCTCATTCAAGTTTACCAGCTACACTGTACTTAAGTGTTGGCAAAGAACATCAATTTTGAATAAAATGGTGCTCACATTAAATGATTTTTGTTACTGTATGCAAATTTGCATCCTTGCTTAAAAGTGCAAATGTAAATACAAATTAACAAAACAAACACATAATTTCATTTCAACAGGTGTATGACATCATGATGCACTTGCCGAATGAGCACCAGACATTTCTCGCCTCAGCAACTATCCCCATTGCCATTGAGAAGATGGCTTTATCTCTGCTCAACAATCCTGTCTTCATCTCAGTTGGCACAGTGAGTTCCTCTCATAGATTTTGCAGTAACTTGTATCCGTGGTACATGTGCAGGAGGATACTTTAGATTCAGCAGTGTCACACTGCTGCTGTAGCATCTCGTTTGTGCAGTTCTGGCCACTTTTCTTGATGGATTGTATTCAACTTTAGTTTTGAGGCGTATCGGGGGGGGGGGGGGGGGGAGTTGCCTTGTTCTGTCCTTACACACAAGAAAGTTGATTTTGGTCTGTGTGCGTGTGCTCATCTAGCCACATTTCTCATAGATTATATTTATGTTTTGTTCAGAGGCTTATCACATTCAAATCTTAACCTCTATAATTCATTTATTTACTTTTTTTATGCTGACCATAATATTTCATCTTTCATCGGGTCAAGGGTCATATTTAGGTTGCTGAATTATATACACTCTACTAGCTACACTTTTAGACTCTTTTTTTTTTATGCAGGTCATCATGGTATACTCTTAATCCCTATGATTTGTAATGGTGCTGCCTAGTACATATTTCACTTTTTATAGGGTCATAGGTGATAGTCTTGTCATGTGCTGTCTGCAGGCACCACCTATTCAGATATTCTTGTGCAAATGAGGTGCAATACATTTAGATCTTCACTCCTGTTTTTAGTGATGCTGCCTACAGTGGTCCATCCGTCACCATATCACATTTTTGTATGGAGTGTAAGGGCTGCATTTCTTGATGAATTTCTATTTTGGATTTCTTTTGCAGGGCCAAACATAATAAGCAGTTCAATATCTTGTATGTGCTCTTTACCCATGCTCTCTCACTTGTAGACTCAGGTGTCATTTTAGTAGGATTATACTATGAGTTAGTACATTGATTTCATGTAAGTTCATTGCATATCCAGGGATAATAAAATAGATAATTGTTTTTCAGTGTTAATTGTACCCTCGTTTTATCCTTCACATTGGAAGAGGCTGTGTTCATTAACGTCTTTATTCATTGCTCATTTATGGAGAAACAGCCACAAGTTTAACAATTTATGTCAAAATATGATACAATGCAAGGTTGAAACATTCAAATGATTTGTCATGCCGTACACCGGGGTGCCGTTGTAACCCGGGGTACAGCATTGTGTAGCATCATCTCATATCCATTATCATTCAGTTGTACAATGTTGTCATGGCGACTATTTTTAAACAGTGAAGAGTACACAGAGCATGTAAATGAGAGAAAAAAAAAGTTACTGTTTGCATGCATTAATCGTTGCATAATCACAAACAAGAAAACATTTTTGTGCAAAATAATACCAAGAATTATTTTTACACATTTTTTGTAACCCGGAGTATAGTGCTGAACAAAAAAAAAGAAACCCAAAAAACCCCACTAATTCAACAAGATGGCGAATTTTCATTTGATACCCTAGGGTACCAAATATTGCATTAAACACCAGTGTGTGCAAATGTTGTGTTGACAGTTCAGTCTTGTACACGTAAAATACCCATGCTCTCTCAGTTGTAGACCCATGTGCCATTTCAGTAGAATTATGCTATTACAGCCCTATGTTTAACATTTCTATTGTGACATGACAAGACTACCACACTGCATTAAAGAGATCCTGCTCCTTCTTCCACCATTCAGCCCAGTACACCATGTACATCGGTGAAACAAATCATCCTCTGGGTTGAAGAGCCATCCAAGAAGAAAAAGCTCTTTGCAGTTCTCCAAGATCCTAAGCATTTCAGGTACAGGGTTATTATTACTATTACCCACAACATGTATTTTTAGCAACAAGTTAAAGGATTGTGTACTTGTTATAGGAAATGAAATTTTGTGGAATTCTCTTTCTTTTTGTCGAGCCCACCAGAGGCGCGGGGAGACTAAGGGATTGCCTGCGGCATCTGTCTGTCGGTCTTCCGTCTGTAACGCTCCAAAAACTTGACTCTCTACTGAGGACTTCAATTTCAATCAAACTTGGAGGGAAGAGTGGTTATACAAAGTTACACATTTTACCAAACATGAAGGTCACCTCACGGTCAAAAGTCACAGGCAGGGGTCAATGAACTTTGGGGCCCAATGTTAAGTTTTTACGGCGCCTTTCAATTATGGCTCATAACTTTTGATCCATATGTCCGTTTGTGACCAAACTTATGTATGTTACGTATGTCCCTTGGGGAGTTGAAGGTCACCACAAGGTCAAAGGTCACAGACAGGGGTCAACAAACTTTTAGGGCCCAATGTTAAAGGAGACCTCCAGATGATTTTCAGATTTTTACATGTGAACGATGATAAATTACTTATACTGAGTACAGAGTACTCAGTGCGTCTGTACTCAGTGCTTTAATGAATTGCCAGAGAATTTATAGTGATCGGGATGTGGTTTAAGAATGTATTCAAAATTTATAACAAATTGCAATGAACAAGGATGACGACACAGCAGCCTCACCATAAGAATGCATGAGTTGGGGCTCAAGGAAATAGAACAAAAGAAGAAGGTATGCATATATACATTCTACACAGGTGAACTTGTCAATCAAGCGGTATTGTAATGAAATTATACTGCTACATTTCTGAAATACGTGAGGCTCTATGTCATCAACACTGTTCAGTGTAATTTGTTTAAGATTTTCAGAGTATTGGTTTCTTTGCTCAAAGACCACAATAAATTCCACAAATCTATACATGGAGCTGTCAATTTATGTACTACATGATGTGAAATTTTGAAAATCGTCTGGAATGCCCCTTTTTTTTCGGCGCGTTTTGAGTATGGTTTAAAACTTGATCCATATGTCTTTTTGTGACCAAACTTGGATCATGGATGTCCCTTGGGGAGTTGAAGGTCACAGACAGGGGTCAATGAACTTTTAGGGCCCAATGTTAAAGGCAAAACATAGTTCTGGTAAGCCTGCAATTTAAATTGTCAAATTTCGCTCCAAAATGTACACATATGCCTAAGAAATGTGTGGAGTAACGCTGTAATAACAAGATATTCGTTGGGTAACAACAAAAATGTGAAATAGTAACCAAAAAGGTTTGCATCTCAGCTCTTACCCAGTCGGGGTCAGGCTAACTCAGGAAACTCTGGGACAACTCGTCCTCGCTTTGACGGCAGGTCAAGTTGTCCCTCTGGATTGTACAGTGTTGTGCTATGGGAGCGCTTTGCGTTCTGGCTGGTCGCAGTTATGGGCCAAGTTGATACAACGCGTGTATCAAAGAACCTCTTTTGCGTGCATGTAAAATGAACATGCGCCTACAGGTATAGAATACAGCGATCACGAACTGCGTGTAAATTGTCTGAAATAGGGCCGAGTTGTCCCTGAGACAGAGTTAACCTGGATCCTTCTTGAACAAAAGTCGGTATACCGACTTTTACTTATGATCCCAAAATACTCCAAAACAACTCATCTTCCTGGCAAATCGTGTCAGCTAGGTAAGTTTCTTGATAGCCTCTTTCGATATATTGCAAGCAAATATGAAATGGTGCAAGACGGGTTCTCAAACCCTTACCAGAACTACATGTATGTTTTCATTTGAAGTTTTTACGGCGCTTTTCGATTATGGCTCATAACTTTTGATCCCTATGTCCGTTTGTGGCCAAACTTGAATGGTAGATGTCCCTTGGGGAGTTGAAGTTCATCACAAGGTCAAAGGTAACAGACAGGGGTCAACGAACTTTTAGGGCCCAATGTTAAGTTTTTACGGCTCATTTCACTTAGGGGTCATAACTTTTGATATGTCTGTTTGTGACCAAACTTGGCTGGTAAATGTCCCTTGGGGAGTCGAAGGTCACCACAAGGTCAAAGGTCATGGGCAGGGTCAATGAACTTCCGGGAGTTAGAAAAACATTAATTTCTTCTACGCAAATTGGCGAGACACATTTTGGCACTTGCCTTGTGTTTTCTATACATATGGATCAACTACTTTGACCTCATGAATTGTTATAGCCTTTTTATCCAGTGATGAAAGCATGTGAATGTAACAAAGCATAAACATTTGAATGGATTGTCTGATTTCCCTTAAACTTTATGCAGAATATTCCGTTTCATGAATCCACATGTGCTTGCTGAAGTTTAATCTTTTTTTTTTTAACTTGCCCTTGATGCAAAATGCATGGATGGTGGTAATGTATGAGCTCTGGACTGAAATCACATCTTTTTGTTGATTAATTATACCCCCGCCAAACGAAGTTTGAAGGGGGTATATAGGAATCAGCGGACGGTCGGGCGGTCGGGCGGTCGGTCGGGCGGTCGGGCGGTCGGTCCGTTGCAAATCTTGCGTCGCGAACTACTTCCTCAGTTTTCAACCGATTCCCATAAAACTTGGCACAGATGTGTGCCTTGGGTTGTAGATGTGCAAGACGTATTTTTTGACAGTACCCAAAAGTACGTTGCCATGGTAATGGCATATTATGGGCAAAAATGGGTACAAATCTTGCGTCGCGAACTCCTCCCACAGTTTTTGATCAATTTTTATGAAATTAGGTACAGATGTTCATCTGAATATGTTAATGTGCAAGACACATATTTCCGCAGTGGCAAAAAGTGCGTTGCCATGGTAACGGCATGTTATTGGTAAAATATAGGGCAAAATGCTTCATGGCAAAACTGCTTCATCAGTGTTCTTCCAATTCTCATGGAATTCATATTGAATGTTTGTCTTAGGATATAGGTCAGCATGACACATTTCTTGACAGTGATAAAAAGTATGTTGCCATGGTAACAGCTCACATATTATGAGCCAAAATGATGGAAAATTTTGTGTTGCAAACTACTTCCTCAGTTTTTGCCCAATTTCCATGAAACTTGGTACAGATGTGTGCCTTTAGTTGTAGATGTGCAAGACGCATTTTTCGACAGTAACCGAAAGTACGTTGCCATGGTAACGGCATATTAATGGCAGAAGATCAAGGAAAGATCTTGCGGATTTAACTACTTCCTCAGTTTTTTGACCAAAGCTTATGAAATGTTGTTTTGACCAAAGCTTATGAAATGTTTGGCGGGGGTATAACCAGTTGCTGTAGCGACATTTCTAGTTTTAGATTGGAATAATATGGAGCATAACTAGACCACCTTAGATTAGGACAGGATGCAGGTACAGTGTACAATGTATCTATACTGACAGCCTTCTTACACTAGTTGCAGGCAAATCGTAAATTGGCTCCAGAGGTGTTGCTAGTTGTGTGCTCAATATAAAGAGGATATGGTAATGATAGAAAATATTTCATTACCTAAAGAAAAAGAAAACTACTGTAACTTTCATTTGTATGCTTTTGTTTGTTTTCTGCAGTCCTCCTCTCATCATCTTCGTAGACTCCAAGATGGGTGCTGATCTTCTTGCTCAGGCCATTGAAAAGGTGAAGGACAAAGTTTTCAGCCAACTATTTCTTGTACTCTTTTTGATATCCCAAATCACATTTGGCTATGTTTTACCTGATTTTGTTCTAATGACTTGTCCAGAATGATGTGATAATATGTATGACTAGGATTATGAAATGGCACCTCTGCTCCTTGGCTATAATCAGTGCTCAACAATATTAGCAGTGGCCCAGAGACACTAAAAACTGATGTCAGGTCACTTATTTTCCACAATGGCTATCTTTTTGTGGCCTATTTGCGTCCTTAAGACTCCAAATGGATTGTTGCGTTGCCATTTATTCCAGGCCACTACATTTCTTTTTCAGGCCATCTAAATTTTAGATAAAAAATGTCGAGATCTTTGTGGCCCATGTAGGCCACGAGAAAAAAGAAAGAAAAGTATACGTGTCAAGCCCAGCTATAATGTTAGATGGTAGAGTTCGGTTTGGGTAGTAGATGTGGTATTATGTGATTTCCTGACTCTTCTTGAGACAACATTTGTCAGGGCCATGTATGTATAGACATAGAGCCAATATGAATAAACTTTGACATGTATTTCCATACTGAAACCGTACTTCTGAAGTTATGCCTGTTCTGTGATACTTACCTTCATCCTTATGAATCCCATAATCAGAGTTGTGGTCTTGCAGTGGCTTCCATTCATGGGGACAAACCCCAAAGAGAGCGGATGGAGGTGCTGCAGCATTTCAAGGACAAGGCCTACCAGGTGCTGGTGAGCACTGGTGTCATAGGGCGTGGCATCGACCTCCCTGGTGTGCAGATGGTCATAAACTTTGACATGCCAGCAAGTGTGGAGGATTACATACATCAGGTGAGCATTGCACTTTATGAGGATATTTGTACAATTTTAAGGTATGATAATTGCAATGTCCAACATCAAGTTCCCCATCCTCTCCAAAGATAAGTAACATAATATACACTAAGTTGTATATATTGTATACACAAACTTTGTTTGTGTAATTCTTTCTCTGAAAACTGAAAAGAACATCAGTAAGGGTTCTGGTTCTTGAAAGTGCCTTGTGACTTACATGTAGTAGAGGAAATGGAATATACAGTAAACCTGACTTGGTCTACACACACTGGTCTGGATAAAATCTTTTGACTTTTGGGGGACTTTTTATGTTATCAACTTAAGTATGTGTTCACTTACGCGATGTTAACTATACTGTATATGCGAGGATATCTGTGTTAACAAAATGCTGTTGTGTGACATTTTCTTAAATTTCATATTTCTCCCACTTTTATGGTACTTTCAGTCTTTTTACTTCCATGAAAAGCACCTTTAATTGAGCATTTAAACAGAATGGAAAATGGTGCTATAGAAATTGTATGTACATGTATGTATGTTTTATTATCAATATTGTTATTATTATTATTATTATTATTATTATTATTATTATTATCATTATTATCATTATCATTATTATCATTATTATCATTATTATTATTATTATTATTATTATTATTATTATTATTATTATTATTATTATTATTATTATTATCATTATTATCACTATCATTATTATTATTATTATTATTATCATTATTATCACTATCATTATTATTATTATCATTATCATTATCATTATCATCATTATTATTATTATTATTATTATTATCATTATCATTATCATCTTTATAGAAAACACATATTTTTGTCCCACGTAAATATGCAGTAAGCTTTCAAAAGCATTATGAAAACTTCAAAGAAAGTTTAATTTCACAACATAGAGCTAGGGGACTGATTACTCTGAAATTTGAGATGCAATGTATTACCATCTGAAACACTGATGCTGTAGACAATTATCATTATCATTATTATTATTATTATCATCATCATTATCATTATCATTATTATTATCATCATCATTATCATTATCATTATTATTATTATTATCATTATCATTATCATTATCATTATTATAGAAAACACATATTTTTGTCCCACGTAAATATGCAGTAAGCTTTCAAAAGCATTATGAAAACTTCAAAGAAAGTTTAATTTCACAACATAGAGCTAGGGGACTGATTACTCTGAAATTTGAGATGCAATGTATTACCATCTGAAACACTGATGCTGTAGACAATGAAGGGGGAACTTAATACCATGATGTCTTCACTCCTGTTGTAACTTCATAATTTCTTCCATATCTTGTCATGTCTTCTATAGATTGGGCGAACTGGAAGACTTGGGAACAAAGGAACTGCCATGACATTTCTTAACAACAACAGCAAAAATATCCTTTTCAGCACCAGATAGGATGGATATAGAGTCCAATAATGAGTGATATATTTTCTTTTGTAGTTTCCCATTTGTTGCTTTTATTACCTCACGTTTGCGAAATCCTTATACTTTTTTTTTTTTTAAAAAGCAAGATGGTGTATACATAATGTTTGATGACTTTATCTCATATTTGCTGGTAGTGTACAGTGTATTATCATATACAACTTTCGGTCAAATTAGTGGATTATTCTTTTTTGCTCTGAAACATCTGAAACAAAAGGGTCTGTGTGAATATTCGGTGACTGTGGCTACGATTTTTGCTGGAATACCCATTATTATCATTAAAGTTCCATTGAGGGTAGATTGAAGATGTATGCATGAGGGGATGCATCATGACGCTTACATCATGAAGATTACATGAGCATTAACCCTAATCAGGCTGGGGGGAGCGGAATCCGCCCCCCCCTCGACGTTTCGCGCAATATCTTCGCAACGCGATAAGCTCCCGCCGCGATGTTTCATGACTTTTTTCTTTCAAGTATCGCGCAACTTTTGAGACCCAAATTGTTGCGCCCGCGCATACCGTTTTGACGCGACGCCCATTCGAAAAAAATTTGTCAACCCCAAAATTGCTCCAAAATGTGATTTTGTGTACAAATCCAATACAAATTGTGTTTTTTCAATTAATTCACATAAAAATTCATATCTTCACTTAGAATGGCCGAAATTAATTTATTTTATCATAATAATGCTTCGAAAAATGTCTGTGACAAATTTTGGCCAAAAAACAAACAAAAACAAAAGGTCAAAAAACAAAGAAATACATAAGAAATTAATTTCGATACAGATTTTTTTTATCCTATGTCTCAGAAGAATGATACAAAAAACATTTTAAAAAAGAAATTAGCTTAATTGGAGCATTAATAAGTGATTTAGAGCCCAAAACTGATTTTATGCATAAATTACAATAATTAATTAATATAAAATATAAGAAAAATATTCGGAGAAAGCAACCATACATTTGTACATTTTGATAGAATACGTCGCGGGCGTCGCGTGTGCCGATTTTCGGCGCAATCGCGTGTTCCACATGCGAGATCTGAAGGGGGGGGCGGAATCTGCCCCCCCCCCCCCCCCCCCCCCCCGATATAGCATAGCCAAAAAAGCCCAGCCTGATTAGGGTTAAGCCTTCAGCTTTTATTTATATGTTAGAGCAAGCTACTGCAGTATGTTTCAAACTTTATTGTAGAAAGGTAGGAATATTTTCCAGAATATCTTTTATCTTTATTTGTGGCTTGATGTTTACTCGGAGTGAGTGTTTAATCACTATTGTGTGTGTGCACGTGTGTGCACATGTATGTGCAGTCGCTGAAAAAAAGAAGTACCATCACATTGCCAAAGAGTCAGCAGTGGCTTGGTTACATGGAATTGTGTAATTTGCACCAAGAGTTTATGTTCCTAATGCGGAGCACATGCATCAATCACATGCAAGGATTTTACAAGGAGAACCATACAACTCATAGTGAGGATATCATTTGCGATCCCCAAAATTGTCTTGCTGAAGGACGAAAGCAGCAAGCAGTGCGGAGATTTAATGCAAATCCAATTGTTCCATCATGAGTGTCAAAAGTCTGCACCATAATGGCTCCTCATTCTCATATTATATGAAGCAACACTGTTTTCCTTTACTAGTCATGACTTCCTCACAGCTGTTTTTGCAGCTGACAAGCATCCTCAAGCCACTAGGTGTGGTCCTCCCCCAAGAGCTGGTCAACTCCCCTCATCTCCACTACCAGAGACAGATCCACCAGTCCAAGGCATCACAGAGAAGTCAGGTGCCAGGCCACCACCCTAAACATGACAGGAGGGCATATTCTCACTCGAGCATAGCGATCCACAAGCAGGATGAGCGAATTCAAAAGAAGAGAAAGAAAGAGAGGTATGTCAATTGACCCATTTGCAAAATAGGGACTACGTCCAACCAGCACAGGCTGAGAGAATAGTGTGAAGTTCTTTCGTACATGAAAAAAAAAAATGGTGAAACTTCTGTATTTTTCATCTCATTTCCCTTCAGTTGGGAGTTGGGACACACTCTTATCGACTCCCTTTTTTTTTTAGTCATTACAAAAGAGGTGAATAACCTGCCTTAACTTTGTTTCCTGTCTTATCCATTATCTTGTGACTGTTCCATATCTATTTACATAAGTGTTCCAGAACCTTTATCAATAATGAATCCATAAAAACACCTTCCCTTTCCATCAGAGATCTTCACAGTACAAATTTTATTCAAAAACAAACAGTGACAAATGAACAACAAAGGGCTCAAATGAAAGCAGTTCTTTAAGGTCTGCTGCTTGTAAGACTATTATATGAATAATATTTTCTTTAAATAATTACAAAGTATTTTTAATTCATTTTTGAGTTATTGTTCTTAGTGAAGTATTTGACATGGTGAAGATAAAGGTGCAAATATTCAGATGTGAATGACGAGCCTCTTAACTCAACAACAACAATATTATACAAATGGTACACAGCACCATGATGGGTCTCAAGGGTATGTATATGCCATATATTCAGCAAGTATAATTTTACGCGAATTGAGACCTCAGACAATTTTGCAAGTGGTTAAAATTTGCAATCGTGGAGTGCAGTAATGAACAGAGAGATGTATGCATGCATGTCGCATTGACGTTGAGATCAGAGTTAATAAATTCACATGCTTTTAAATTCATGAATAACACCCGACTCGTGAAATGCACGAAAATAAAAACCTCGCAAAATATATGGCATATACAGTACATGTTCATAATCATGATTATACAATATTTGCTTTAGATGCCTCACTCTCCATTTTCCCACAGATAAAGACCGAGTGATGTAATGATGTGTTCTTCATTCCTTCATTCTTCTACTTTTTTTCCTACATGCAGAGAGACTGTATCAGACATCTTGAGGCAAAGGAAGCAAAAGTTCAAGCCTTGAAGCAACATCATGTACAGAATGTGGAGTACATGGACTTCTGAACAAAGAAGACATAAAGTGTGCTAACACCAATATCAAGTCAGCTCAATTTGATGCATATTTGTGTAGGGATCAGGCCTCCACACAAGTAGATTTACTTTAGCAGACATATGAAGAGATGGAATGTTCTCAGTTCTGTGAGCAGTAATGTGTCTTTCACAGTCTCAGGAAAATACTATTTGATAACAAATATTCTCTTAATTCAAATGCAAAATGAAGACAATAAATGATCGACAAAAGGTGTGATGAGAAGAGCAATCATATTTTCAGAAGATACTTGCCTGTTTTTCCCTTTGCTCCTCGGAGGAGGAGAAAATTAGATGAACACATCGGTGCATCATATGTCTAGAACCATGATCGTGTCGCCTTTCTGTTGAGCCATAGTGGCTATGTTCACTTTAAGCAAAGCCAATTGTAAACCGATATACTTATATTAATGCAAAGGCTATACCCTGATCAATATTGAATATATCTATTGTTGCACCTTTGTCAAGGTTATTCTCTGCTTTCCCAAGAGAGATCCTGACTAGAGACTACGAGTCCATGACTGACCAGTCAACTCTGTAACTTCTCCATCTGTTGGCTGCACATGCTGACTGCTAAGAAGCATTGGGTTATGTGTTGAAATTGCCTCACAGAAGTGAGAATGAAATGGCATTCATTGGTGTCATTTCAGTAGATCTGCTTCATTGGTAAGAAGGCACTAAAGAAATGTGAGGAAGATTGTGAATTCAACTTTACTTTGAATGGACAAACTTTGTCCTGCTTAAATGTTTTCCTGAAAAATAATGAAAATCTTGATCATTATAAGAATACAGCTCAAACTTTAACAACCATTAAACATAGTACATTTGATTATGTAAGGTTTGTGAAAGTGCTACAAATCAAATCCCTGACATCCCACCTATGATTTGTACTTGCAGTGCCCATTATAGGCTGGACTAACATAATAAGGGAGTTCTTATGGCTAGAGTTGCAGCTGGGGGAGGGGGTACTCCTAGGCCCCCTATGGATCTCACAACTTGACTCTGCACGCATGGACGTTGGCGCATAGTGGCACATCCAGAGGGGGACGCGCCGGGCGCACGCCCCCTTTTTATTTTTTGTCAAAACAAAAGAAATAAAAAGGACAAAATGGGAAGGGGTGGGCGTGCCCCCCTTTAATTTAAAGGGGAGGCAAATGTGCCTCCCCTTTACAGAATTCCTGGATCTGCCCCTAGCACATAAGAGTGTTCATGAATAAAATTTTAACATTTTGGTTTTTTTCTCTTGTACAAAGTGTATTTGTTTTAGCTCACCTGAGCCAATGTCTCATAGCCAATGGTTCAAGTTTTTATTGAGCTAATATGCTATCATTCATTGTCCGGTATCTATCATACTTCATTCGATTTGTATTGTGCACAAACTTTTTTTTACTTTGCCAGTTTCTACTCAAAAACCATATGATGGATTTTCACCAAACTTGGCAGGAACATCTATATTGTGATAGGATCTCAATGTTCAAATGGGACCTTTGAGGCCCCCCAGGGGAATGCAAGCCTCCAAATTGATGAATCTTGACAAAGACCTTGATCTCTAGAACCAGAAGTGATAGTGCTTAGCTTGTGCTCCGAGTAAGTGCATTGGTAACTGTTATTCAATTTTGTTCATGGTGGATCCAGGGATGCCCCCCCCCCCCCTTTAACCTGTTCAGGACAGACTGATTTCGCTGTAACACGCATTTCCCATATAGACACCTGCCCAAGTATTCTTGGGACTCGTCTCCAGTGGCTTAATAAATCTTACGTTTTTGTGCTCCTTATGTATTCCTTTTTTCCTTGTATTTGTGTATCTTCATGACACAGTGTTATGATTTACTTTCTCATTAATTAACAACAAAAATTTGTCAGCAACTGACACCAACTGACACCAACGCAATATGTTGCATCTCTTAAAATGTATTGTCAGAGTGTGTGAAAGCAACAATATATCAAAGCAAAAACTTGTGCAGTATGTCTTTGCCAAGTATTGTGAAAACTTATCATGTGTAGTTTTGTTATATCATGTGAATGAGATATGAGCTGTTAGGATAGATGGACAAAAATTGACATAACACCTCTGGCACCATTTAAAACATACATAAACATCACACCTGCAGTCAGTTCATTTCCTACCTGAATATTATCAATGGCTCCTCTCCTTGCATGTGCATGTAATTTATGTCTCAATGTCAAGCTGCCAGTGGAAACTCATTGTTCAGATGATTCAAAGAAGAGTACAAAGAAATCAAAAAGGTGCATGTAATTTAAAGTGATGTGATATTATAGAATTGTGGGAAACTATAAGCATCCAGAAGTCTCCCACAAGATACACTACATTGTGTATTAAGCAACCATCCATTGCATGATTTGTTGGAAGATAATTGGTTGAATAATACAGATGATACATGTATATTGAGTAAATTTTATTTCAACATGGTGTTGCCCATGCATTGCTTTGTTCATGTTGATTACTGTGGGAATTTTCTAAAATTTATCTTCTATGTCCACATATCAATCATCGTCATGCACATAGCAGATTGTCGTTAAAGCGCTTCCCTGCACATGGCAGATTGTTGTTAATGCGCTTCCCTGCGCATGGCAGAATGTTGTTAACCCTATGCGCACTCCCACACCCTAATCACAATCGGCCATGTGCAGGGAAGTGCTGTAACAACAATTTGCCATGCACAGAAATGTGTTAGCAACAATGTGCCATGCACGGAGATATATTTGTCTGATTGATTGAAAAATACTGGTGTTATTTCTGTCATAAGAATCAAATATCGCACCTGGGAGATGGAACAGATTGCATTTTTATTATGGGAGGATATTGTGGCCTGCTGTATACATGTACATGTATTTCTGAAATATTATGCTGTATACACTAATACAAATACTGACTTGTAAGACAAACTGAGGGCAATACTTCAGCTAGGAAATGTGATGATGTAAGTTGGTGAATAGAGTGGAAATAAGATGCCAATTACCTGCATCATAGGTCGGCAATGTATGTGGTTTAATATGTGGCAATAAATTTGAAAAAATATTTTCATCATGCAGAGATAGTTTAATGTCAAGTTTTGTTTGGTGGTGAAAATCAATGTCTTTCAACAAAATGTGTACGAAGGGCAACGTTCTTTTTGACAGATCTAGTGATTATATGAAATACTGAGGCATTCAAGTCAAGTATGTGCAACTGTTTCATTACTCTAGTCCCCCCCCCCCCCCATATTTACCTATTGTTCAAGGGTCATTGCTTTTCTTCAAAATCACTTCTTAAGATTATCATCTCATTTGCCTATTTCACTGTACAATAAAAGCTGTTATTTTTGCAAGGGTCTAATTTTTTTTTTTGCAAATTTTACAAATCACTTGTGTCACAAATTTAATGACACACCAATACAGAGTGTATAAAAAAAAAAGAAAAAAGAAGGTAATCCAACTTTGAAGGGCTACCATTTCTTAATTGTCAGCTTTGGAGAGAGCAATGTTAGTTGTGAGGAAAGAAGAACTCTTCCTCTTTCCATTGATACCTAATTATGTATTTAAAAATGTCATGCATGACTGAGCACATGAACTTTAAAGATGACAATTACAAATTGCACTTTTTTCCAAGTTTGTATGTCACATTAGGAACAATTAATTGATGTCTCACTGAATGGATGGGATCTGTCAAATATCAAAGTGGTCAAATAAACAGGCCAGCCTACACGACTGCAGGTTTGTGTTTTTAGGGTTTATTCTAACCTTTTATAGTCGATAACCTTCAACATGGCACCGTTGTTGATAACTTGGTCACTCCCCGCAAAGGCTAACCAATTATTCATTTTCTCTCTTCATATTCAAGACATGGTTTGTTGCTGCAAGCTATGTGTTGAAAATGAACAGAGAAAAATGGACTGTGTGGGTTGGCCTTAGTGGGAGTGACCACGTTATCAGACAGGTGGCCATGTTAAAGGTTATGGACCATACATGATATGTTAGAAGAAACCCTAAACACAAACCTGCATTTGTACAGACTGGTCACTTTCATTGACAGATCTCATCCATTCAGTGAGACATTCATTGTTCCTTCATGTGACACTCAAACTTGGAAAAAGTGCAATTTGACATTGTTGTCTTTAAAGTTCAAGTGCTCACTCATGCATGGCATTTGTCACCATAATTAGATATCAATGGAAAGAGGAAGAGTTCTTCTTTCCTTACAACCAACAATGTGCTCTCCATACCTGACAAGTACGAAATGGTAGTCCTCCAAATTTGGATTACCTTTTTTTTTTTTTTTTTTTTTTATACACACTGTATATCGCCACCTAATCCTAATTGCATCAAGTTTGCAAGGTGAACGGACAGGCATAAATGCACTTAGTGTCAAATTGAGAAAACAGTACTTTGCAAAAAATGTTGATGTGTCCTCGTTTGCAAAAATACCTTATGTGAAATTACCAGCTTTTACAGTAACGGTATTTGACATCAATGTATAATGTTGCACCTTATTTTAGGCTTATGGTACAATGATAATGTTGATACTCTTGTCTGAGGGCATCATCATGTCTTTACATCATTTCTACATGACTATGTATATTTTCCAATGTAGAAGAGAATTCATTCAGCTTTCAGGTGATGTTGCATCATTTCTCATAGAATTCCATTTCATGGAATGTGAGCAAAAATGTGAGACTATTGCAATCCAAATTTGAGTGTCATACAAATAATACATATTACATTATAATGGGAAATATCAGCCTGCTTGGAACCTGCCGACACTGGAAACGTAGCAAAACATTGAAATGTAAATAGTGTAAATATAACTTGAGCTGTCCGTGGCATTTACATGAAATATGTAAAAGTTGTTCATGAATCTCGATGAAAGAATAAGATTCCACATCAAAGTTGTATATTCATCCTCGTCAGTTGATGAAACGAGGAAGTGGCAGGAGAAAAGTGTGGGTTAAGCTTTTTTTGTTTGTTTGTTTGTTTGTCAGCTGATGAAACCTGGAAGTGGCACTAGAAATGTAAACTGCCCCCCCCCCCCCTTTTAAGAACGCGGCATCAGCCCTGATCCTTCTCCGAGTAAGGCTCTGACAACTCCAAAGACGACTACAATGCACTAATACTGTAGGCTATCATTCACAGAAGTTACTTAGTGGAGACAGTCAAAACGACTGGCAGCAGTTAAATAAATTTGGATTTCATGATTGCACATCTACATCAAGGCAGTCTCATCTTTCATTCTCACATCTTACACTGCAGTTTATGCTGCCTTCTGGAGTGATTCTTGAAGCTTTACAGAATAGGAATGAAAACATCTGAATCACATCCCCTTCCAAATATTTAACAACATAAACCTTTCTATATCCTAAAACGGAATCATTTGAAGAAAAAACTAGAATTATCACTGAAGGTGATTAATACCCCCGCCCCTAGTGTTGCTTTATAGTATGTGATGTCATGAGGACAATGAAGTTAATACCAAGTTTGTGCACTTGTTGAATGGGAACAGAATAATTTTAGTTTACTGTACAATTACCACAGTTGCTTGAGCGCTATGGTAACAGTTGGTTCCACAAGATGTGGGTAAAAAGTGTGGTCACCATGGCAAACGCATTGATACAAACACAAGGGACATTTTAATTATAACTACACTTAAAGACCATCATACACACCAAATTTGACCTTCATAGCTTAAATTGAATGGTTTATTTTGATACAAAAATGAGTGGTTACCATATGGCAACACATTTTCCTTATACTAACACATTGGTGTCTTGCAAAACTATATACACTTCTAGATCATGATACATATTGGTACTAAATTTGACTTTAATTGCTTGAATGATGGAAAAGTTATTCGATCTGCAAGGTTTTGGTAAAATTGTGGTTACCATGGCAACGGTTCGTGTGACAAACACAAAAATTATGTGTTCCACATCTATACCTCAGGGCCATAATGCCTACCAAATTTGGTTTCAATTGCTTGAAAACTGTGGAAGAAGTTCACTCTACAGGATTTTAAAAAAAAAATGTGGTTACCATGGCAACACATTTTTCTTATATTATCACATTGGTGTCTTGCATAACTACACCTCCCGATCATCATACATACTAAATTTGACCTTAATTGCTTGAATGATGTGGAAGTTATTCAATCCACAATGTTTTGGTAAAATTATGGTTACCATGGCAATGCTTTGTCTGACAAACACCAAAATTATGTGTTCCACATCTATGCCTCAAGGCCATAATGCCTACCAAATTTGATTTCAATTGCTTCAAAACTGTGGAAGTTGTTCACTCCACAAGATTTTGAAGAAAACATGGTTTCCATGGCAACGCTTTGTCAAGTACAAACACAAAGAGTGTCTTGCATAACTACACCTATATATCATCATAGATACCAATTTTGAAATTGATTGATCAAATACTATGGAAGTTATTCAATCCACAAGGTTTTGGTAAAATTATGGTTACCATGGCAACGCATTGTCCGACAAACACAAAAAACATGTCTTGCACATCTATACCTCAATATCATCATTTACCCCAAGTTTCATTTGAATTGCTTCAAAACTGTAGGAGTTCGCGACGCAAGATTTTGCAACAGACCGCCCGCCCGACCAACATCACAGTGATTCCTATATACCCCCTTCACACTTAGTGTGGCAGGGGTATAAAAACAAACACAAAACTAGACTCGGAATTTGTCATCACTGACAAATTAGGTGATCCGGTCTATTGGGAAATCAATGATTTGAGTCCTGATCCCAATAGGCATGACCATACAGGTTTCATCTGTGTTGAGAGGACATTGGCCATGTGATGTTAGGAGTCTCATTTAGAAAAGGGAGTCAGACCTGCCATCTTTGGTACCGAATTCCGTATGCACTAACGAAGATACAGAATGAAGTATATTTGACCTTTAACCCCATTTTGCACACCAAAGATGGCATCTGAGCAAAAAGTAGTTATTTTGTGAAATGATTCTTGTAAAATGGTCCTTGCGTGTGCAAAATATGGGAAAGATAGGACAAGTATTCACCAAGATACAGGATGAAACATTTATGACCTTTGACCCTAATTTACATACCCAAGATGGTGTCCGATCAAGTAGTTGTTATTTTATGAAATAATGTACGTGACATGAACTAAACATGTGCAAAATATGGGGGTGATAGAGGCTGTTTTTCTTGAGTTATTGATAAGAAAGTTGCAGAAAGAAAGAAATATCTCAATACATCGAAGATAAGCTTTAATTTCAACCAAGTCTTTTAGCATGATCCAGACATCGTATGAAAAAACAAAAAGCATATTTCTGATGGCGCAAAGTCTCAGCTACAACATATTAAAATCTGGGAGAAATTCACCGAAGGGTAAGTGAACTAGTGCTCGATAAAGACAATCGTGTCAACTTTCACATCTAGAAAAATTCCCTCCCATAGAGATAACTAGAGATAACACGTCATAACGAAGATACAGAAAAAACTACATATGACCTTTGACCCCACTTTGCACAGACAAGATGGCATCTGAGCAAAAAGTGTTTATTTTGTGAAATGATCCTTGTAACATGGTCTTTACGTGTGCAAAATATGGGAAAGATAGGACATGTATTTACTAAGATACAGGATGAAATATTTATGACCTTTGACCCTAATTTACATACCCAAGATGGTGTCCGATCAAGTAGTTGTTATTTTATGAAATAATGTACGTAACATGAACTAAACATGTGCAAAATATGGGGGTGATAGGGGCTGTCTTTCTTGAGTTATTGCAAAGAAAGTTGCAGAAAGGAAGAAATATCTCAGTACATCGAAGACAAGCTTTAATTTCAACCAAATTTTTTGACGAGATGCCGACGTCGTATGAAAAAATGAAGGGCACACTAGCGATAGCCCAAAGTCTCAGCTACAACATACTAAAATTTGGGAGAAATTCACCGAAGCATAAGTGAGATAGTGCTCGAGAAAGATAGTCATGTCAATTTTCATTTCCAGAAAAACTGCACTCCCATAGAGATAACACGTAAAATGGTCAAATTTGACAAGATTACTTTCAATCCATTTTTACGAGGTGATGCCGTCATCCAATCAAAATGCTGTTACTATATTAATGAAAAAGCATTTAATAAGCTACAACATACTGAAATTTGTGTGAAGATTGACAAAGGATAAGTGAGAGGATCCAGGACAACTCGCCCTCGAGACAAGTCACCCCGGAGACAGCTCGCCCTCGATTTTCGAGGGCGAGTTGTCTTGGGTCCGAGGGCGAGTTGTCTCAAGTGGCGAAGGAATATACCCCGAATGTTTGATATAGGTTTTACAGACAAAATAAAAGCTGCTTAAAAATAATTTTGCATTTATCTGCCTAAGTTGAATATCAGAATGCACAAAGTTTTGATTTGTCTGATTAAAATCATTCCTAAAATGAAAATTATGGCATTTTGTTATCGCATTTTCCCAGCCCTGAGATCGCAAGAATTGCCGAATCGTCCATGCCCACTCTGAGCTGATTCTCATCGGCAAATTGTGGTAATTTTTTTTCGATTTTGAATGCACCTCTTAGACTTCATTTATGATTCAGGTTTGTATTATTGATTAATGATGCTAGATAGTAGGTTTAATTCGATTAATATTTCACTGTCTTCGTTTATTCAGCAAAAGAAGAAGAAGATACGATCTCGCCCTCGCCTCTTTTTCTCCCGCTGGCGCGACGCTCGGCTCTGGCAATGGCATAAAGGGAGCACAATAATGCAGCCCACAACGCACGCCGCGCGAGCGAGAGAAAAAGAGGCGAGGGCGAGATCGTATCTTCTTCTTCTTTTGCTGAATTAGAAACGAAGACAGTGAAATATTAATCGAATTTATTCTACTATCTAGCATCATTAATAATACAAACCTGAATCATAAATGAAGTCTAAGAGGTGCATTCAAAATCGAAAAAAAAAAAAAAATTACCACAATTTGCCGATGAGAATCAGGGGGCAAGCTCAGAGTGGGCATGGACGATGATCGGCAATTCTTGCGATCTCAGGGCAGGGAAAATGCGATAACAAAATGCCATAATTTTCATTTTAAAAATGATTTTAATCGGAGAAAATCAAAACTGTGTGCATTCTGATATTCAACTTAGGCAGATAAATGCAAAATTATTTTGAAGCAGCTTTTATTTTGTCTGAGATTAAATCAATCATTCGGGGTATATTCCTTCGCCACTTAAGACAACTCACCCTCGGACCCAAGACAACTCGCCCCTCGAAAAACGAGGGCGAGCTGTCTTCGGTGCGACTTGTCTCGAGGGCGAGTTGTCTGGCGCCCAAGTGAGATACGCTCAAGTGAACTTGAAATTTGATGACGTCATTTTGAAATTTACTTTTTTACTCTATTAAGAAATTTGATATCTTTTAATCATTTTTTCAGTATCGCCAACCCATGAAATGATATGTACAACTCAGCTTTCAAAATATGTAAAGAAAATGGGGGGTCACCGTCCATCCTGACGAGTAAAATCGGATTTAAAATTGGCGTTTTTTTTTGGCATTGTTGCACTGTATATCGCTATTGACGCGCGCGCGGAATTTCAACTTTGACGGGCCTGTATGACGTCATATTGAGTCGGATTGACTTGAAACTTGGTAGAAACATTCCTTGACATTTCAGACATCCGATCCGTGTGAAAAAACGGGAAATTTCTAATGCATATGAGCTGTGCGTGCGTATATGTGTGCGTGCGTACGCGTCCGTCCAATTTTTTCAATTTTTCAAAAAATGCTCCAAATGGTCTGAAACGTGTGCAAAAAAAATTTGAGCTCGATTTGAGCATACAAATATTTCAACGAGCGCGTACGCACACTTTTAAATAATAAATGTGAATTTTGATAATATGAGTAGAATGCGCTTGACTTGAAATATATGTGATGTAAATTTCATTGAAAAATTCCTTTCCATTAATGAGATATGCATGAAAATGTGTTTTCATATAATGACGTCATAGTGACGTCACGGTTGACTGATCACTGTGATTTTATAAAATTTGTCGACTTTGGGACACGATACATATATGGTATAATTTTGAAATTGATAGGAGGAACACTTTCTGAGCTAATCGAAACAAAACTTTTGAGGAGAAATAAAGAAGAAGAAAAAGAAGAAGAACAAAGAATCCGTACAGATACAGAAGGTGATCCGAGAGGATACTCGGATCACCTAAAAAAACCCAGCTCAAAGCAAACCTGTACAGCACGACTATGCTGGGGAAATTTTGCGTTTGAGGCAAAGCAAGTTGTTTGTGTGTTGTATTTTCTACATTGCACTCTAGTTGGCATTGCTCGTTGTGTGTGTGTGTGTGTGTGTGTGTGTGTGCATGTACATATGTATACATGCACAGAGTGTGCTAGGCTATGTACAGTCCTATTAACAAATCCTATGCGTATCATCATGACGTGGCAGGTGTGAAGTACCCTCTGAATGTTTCGCTAGACTTCCACTAGGTACTAGGGTACCCTCCATACATGCATGTATATGAACGTAAAATGTCACACAGCGTCAGGCATATCATGTTTGAATCTTCCACACACAACACACGCTTGCCAGAACAATCACATCTCATACAATTCAGAGATCATGACACAATTGTCTTCAAAATGACTGCACACTATACACACTGTACATGTACATGTATTATCGATAAATTTGAACATTCATCAAAAAGCGTATTCATCGAACATTTCATTGGCAAACCCTCCCCCCCCCCCCCAAAAAAAAAAAAAAATTTTACACATGAAAGTAATTCTAATAGACACATTGCAATGTTCTATTGATTGAAACATAATTTGTAGCCCCACACATACAAATTAGTCTCTTTAAATGTTATGCATTTTTTTAATGTTCTTTGTTTTGTTTTGTTTTGCTGTTGTTTTTTGCCAATTGGCATTACAAGATATCTGCTATAACAAGGACTATTTGGTCCAGAACTCCTTATACTGAGTTTCCCTGTGACGGGGTTCAGCTGTACATTCAGCGCAGGTCCTCCACACAAGCATCCATCAACAGTATGGAAACGTCACACTGTAGTCACGACATGCATACACACTACACACCATCAGGGCGACACACATTTCTATTTGAAAGGTTTATTCTGATCAGTTGAAGGGGAGAACTTTTATTTTAATTTCTTTGTTACTTTGTTTCTCTGCAATGTCAACCAATCAAAATGAGACTGAATATATCTGCTTGAACCTTCTGATGGCTGATTACATCCACTTATCACACATTTCAGGGTACGTTTTTCATACTCCTTCAAGTCATTCACCACATAAAGAAACAAATCACACATCTTCATCTTAGTCATAAAGCTCTTTATTAGGTTTGAACCAAGCACATCTCAAGGTTCAAATATTCTTCAATCTAGGATTTCACAGTGACTGACATTTCAATTGCTAGATAAAACAAACATGTACTACTTGAAATCATGTGTTTCTTGTTTTGCTTTTGTTTCTTTGTGGGTATGGGAAGTTGGACAACACAAATATGCCCGGTAAATAGATTGTGTCTGGTAAATAGATTATGCCAACTCATGGAAAATGTTGGGACAAAGAAAACACAGAGTATTTGAGTTTTTAATGTCACTTTCGGCTGACCTGGTTTCTGTGCAAAAAAAGGGATATCACATATCACAACAGATTCTCAAGAAACACAAGCCTATGATTCCTTACCATTTCAAGTCACTTATTCAGTGAAAACCAGAGGAGACACTGTACAGTTAACAGATTGTGTGTTCATGGTTTTCAATGAAACGTTTCTCCTGGAATCATTTTTTTTTTTCCATGTCATAAATACCATTTCTTTTCATCAATGCATCACAAGCTATGAAGCATGAACAGGAATATCCCCCTGAGAAAGTAACTAGCTTACCATCTGACAGGGGGATGCATATAATTTGAATTTTGCTTAAGGAAGGTGCATTATGCCTCAAATGTGTCCAGGAATTTGGTCACGATCTCCTTGAGCTTCTCCTCTGTCTGTGGGCTGAGCTGGCCCTCATTGCGGATGGTGTCCAGCAGGCCCTGGTGGCTGGAGCGGATGTGAGCAAGGAATTTCTCCTCGAAGGCTGTGACCTTCGATGGGTCAATCTTGTCAAGGTGCCCACGGACACCCGCGAAGATGACAGCAACCTGGTCCTCAACAGCCATGGGAGCTACAATGAAAAAGGTGTAGTTTTAGAACTGCTGCTGCTCCAGTTGCATGCAATATCAAGGTAACAACAAGGAAAAGTAGAAATTACGCGGTGCGTAATATATGTCCCCGCCGGAAGTAGCATTTTGTAACAAAATGTGCAATATAGGTAAAAAATGAAGGTCAAAGGTCAAAGAAGTCAAAGGTCAAAATTCTGTGTAGAAGTGTTGAAGCCCTCACCTAGTGCCATCACATAAAGCAAATGGAAATCGAAATTGGGTTAGAAATGGCGAAGGAGTAGCATTTTGTAGCCAATGTACAATATAGGTCAAAAATCAAGGTCAAAGGTCAAAATTCTGTGTAGAAGTTTTGAAGCCCTCACCTAGTGCTATCACATAAAGCAAACGGAATTGAAATCGGGTTAGAAATGGCGAAGGAGTAGCATTTTGTAGCAAAATGCACAATATAGGTCAAAAATCAAGGTCAAAGGTCAAAGAAGTCAAAGGTCAAAATTCTGTGTAGAAGTTTTGAAGCCCTCACCTAGTGCCATCACATAAGCAAATGGAATCGAAATTGGGTTAGAAATGGCGGCGGAGTAGCATTTTGTAGCCAATGTACAATATAGGTCAAAATCAAGGTCAAAGGTCAAAGAAGTCAAAGGTCAAAATTCTGTGTAGAAGTGTTGAAGCCCTCACCTAGTGCCATCACATAAAGCAAACGGAATCGAAATCGGGTTAGAAATGGCGAAGGAGTAGCATTTTGTAGCAAAATGTACAATATAGGTCAAAAATCAAGGTCAAAGGTCAAAGAAGTCAAAGGTCAAAATTCTGTGTAGAAGTTTTGAAGCCCTCACCTAGTGCCATCACATAAAGCAAACGGAATCGAAATCGGGTTAGAAATGGCGAAGGAGTAGCATTTTGTAGCAAAATGTACCATATAGGTCAAAGGTCAAGGTCAAAGGTCACAACTGAAATTCTGTTTAGAAGTTTTAAAGCTCCCATGTAGTGCTATCATATAAAGCAAACAGAATCAAAATTGGCTCATAAATGACAGAGAAGTAGCAAATTGAACATTTTGATCACACATGGACGCACACACGGACGGACGCACGGACGGACGGACGCACGGCCACACACACGTACGGAGCCCGTTTCATAGTCCCCTGCTGGAACTCGTTCGGCGGGGACAAAAATGCTATCAATACTGATCTTACATTTTAAAATGCTGTAAAGGTCGTCTACCCTCGCTCCCCTGAACCCCACCCAAGCTCTTAAAAAAAATAGATACATCGCTACGGCGACTGATATGCCTCCGCCATAATGCATGGTTCTCCTAATAGGTCTATAGTACAATGTCTTGACAATGTGTGATGACAGTTTCACACAATTGGCAAAATATTAAAATGACAGGTTTGCCACAAATGTGCTGAATGCTCACTTTCCTAGAACTAGGTTCAATTGGATGAATTATTAAAATGTCAGAGTGCAGGTATTTGGGGAACTGATGATTTTTACTTGACTATTGACCCTTTTATAAGTTTATGCCTTGAGTAATTTTCAAGGTATTGAGAAAAAGTATAATTTCAGTATCAAATGGGAAAATAGCATTATCTAAACCTGGCCTTTGACCTTTGACCACACAGTTCCAAAGAGAATCACTGTTAGGTTGAACATGCATAAATATGTAAGTTTCATGATGATACCTTGAGTTACTTTTGAGATATGGAGGAAAAAAGTGCAATTCAGCACTTTCACTTGATCTTTGACCTTTGACCTTTTGGCAAGAAACTTCCCACAGAATATATATTGGGTAATACATACATCAAGTTAAAACAAAAACAAAAACCTTAAGGCATTGCATAAATATAAGGAAAGTAGTGATATTTTGAAGAGTTGACCTTGACCTTTGACCCCCTGACCTTTGAACCATGACCCCCAACTTCCCTAGATAATCACTGCCCATTGAAACAAGCATATATACTAAGTTCCATGAAGATACCTTGAACCATTTGTGAGATATGGAGAAAAACATGAATTTTCAACCTTTTTTTCACAAAAATAACCTGTGACCTTTGACCCCGTGACCCTAAAATCCAAACAAAGTATTATCTCCCCAGGATATACCCTCATACCAAGTTTGATGTAAAACCACCACACGGTTCTTGAGATATCGACAAAAAAAAAAAACGGGACGGATGACCCGAAAATATAATGCCTCCGGCCACTTCGTTGGCGGAGGCATAAAAAGAAAGACATAAATGGTCTGTACAGAAAAAGAATTACAATGTATAAGAAAACCCAGTTTGAACAAGCTCTATTACAAGGTACCACTTTTAACGAGGTGAATTGCCGATTTGTCATTGTCATTCAGCTGGTCCTAGTGACCTTGTTAACATGAGGTTTCCCTGTATTATGTTGGAAAGCATCTTCTTACTATACTGTCCTTGCTTGAGCAGCTCAGTGAGGCGGACACCTCTGTTAAGCAGGTTCTGTGTGGCAGCATCCAAGTCAGAGCCAAACTGGGCAAAGGCCGCGACCTCACGATACTGAGCCAAGTCCAGCTTCATGGAGCCAGCAACCTACAATGAAAGGCAAAGACTAATATAAATACCCACTTACAAACTAGAAATATCTGTTGTCACACAATTAAGTATATTCCCCAGGTCATTAAACTATAAAGGGTAGGAGTATACCGTGATGGACTCGCATATCAAAGAAGGGGGGGGGGGGGGCAGTCAAAAGGTGTGGCCAGCAGAGTGTATACATAACTTTGATCTTACAAAAGACAAAACACTTTTACAAAAGACAAAACACTCAATCAACAAAAACAAGTCTACATTTGATAATCATACACTCAAGGAAAAAATTTATTGCTGGCAATATTGCAAGTTTGATCCTTGCTGCATTAGTCACATAATTGCATTATGACTAATCACTGACCAGTATTTATGTAGACCAGTCAATCTAATAAGAAATCCAATGGAAAATATCGATCACATGAGCATATCTTTATATCTGTCTCTCACTTATTGGTCTCACCTGAAAAAAACAACAACAACAACAAAGAACTTCCCGAGAAGAGCTTCACTTGATATTGGATGCAAAATAAAGCAAACAGGCACAATGTTTGTAATGCCGTATCATTATATCATATGACATCCAGACATGCTACCCAAGGTTCGTTACTGATATTCCAGCTTTGAAACCAGCATTAGTTAAGGTCCAGGAGATAAATTTCCTAAGCAGGGCAGTATGGAGCTGTGAATCTGCCCAGAAAAGGGGTTCATTTCAGCAACATGTGAACAATTCTGCTTTCATTTTAACCCTATTCTAACTGGGGGGGGGGGGGGTCAAATTCCCCTTGACGTTTTGCGCCACGATTTCGCAACGCGCAAAGATTTTGCCGCGTCGCTTCATGACTTTTTTCATTTGAGTCTCCCGCATATTTTGAGACCAAATCTGCGATGTCCGGATACACCATTCTGAAGTTATGCAATGTTTTGCATATGCATGTCAACCTGAAAACCGCTCAAATTCATGATTTCGTGTGCAAATCCAATGCAAACTGTGGTTTTTTGTTTAACTGATATAAATTAGATTATTTTAACTTTTAGCCATTGAAATAAATCAATTCTAATGTAGATAAGCTTGAAAAAGTGTCTCCAACAAATTTTGGCAAAAAAACAACAGAAAACAAAAGATCGAAAAAACAATAAAATACATAAGAAATTAACAAAACAATAAAAAACAAAAGAAAATGATTTTGATTGCGCTATTTTTTTACAAGAAAATTGTTTGATGTGTCTTGAGGAACTTTGACACAAAATTTAATAATAATTCAGTCTTTTTGATGGAGTTATAGGTGAAAATATGATTTCATGTGTTAATTTGCATAATTAATTTATTAAAAAATATGAAATCAAAATTTTTCTATTGTATGACCATGTAATCTTGTAGTTGACATCCGGCTCTATGTTTAGGCAAAATTTTGCGGCGATCGTGTGATCGGCGGCCGAGATCTGAAGGGGGGGGGGGGGTCAAATTGACCCCCCCCCCCCCCCCCCCAAGTTAAAACTTGGTCTCAAATAGCCCAGTTAGAATAGGGTTAAAACTGGGGCAGAGCAACAACTAAATGTGGTGCATCATCATGTTACCCATATAAAGTCAGAGATCATAAAGGAAGAAAAAAAAATGTGTAAAGCTGACTTTGGCACTACAACCATTACAGTTTCTAATTTTTTATCCCCCCCCTGCAATGAAGTAGGCAAATTATATATCAAATTAAAGCTTAGGATCTGGCAAATTCATCTCTGCCAAAAACCAGAAAATAATTTTTCTGACATTATTACATAGCTTTCATGACGACACACCACATTTGACCAAAAAAAAAAAAAAAAACACAAACAAAACAAAACAAATGAACAAATACCCTCCACACCCTCCTATATGTAATGCTTGAATGAGTTAAATAAAGAGTATTTTCACAAGGATTTTCCCCAGATAAACGGGGAGCCAAAATATCTAGAACACTTACCTGCTTCATGGCCTTGACTTGGGCAGCTGCCCCTACACGGCTGACAGACAGACCGACGTTGATGGCAGGGCGGATTCCCTTGTAGAACAACTCGGTCTCCAAGAAGATCTGCATGAAGAGTTACAATACAATATATAGAGACCAGCAGTAGAACACCAATCAAAAGTGATATAAGAACCACATAATCTCAAATATATCCTATACAGACTAAGTCTTCAATGCACTTGGTAACAAAACTTAAAGCAGAGCTGCCAACTTTTGGAAGCACAAATTAGTACTCAGCAGCTCCAAAATTCGTATTTTTCCACCAGAATTCGTATTTTTCAATCTCCCTCTTTTTGCTATTTTGAATTAAACTCGTCGACTTATGAGGCCTACAGGCTCTAAACATAACGTTATGACACATACCGAAGCATCGAGCTGGTCACCAGCACGATAAGATGCCAAACTACGCAATGTTCAGCGTTGATTGATTGCTTTCTCCCAATGAATGTGTACAAGTGCAAGTACACCTGTATGTAACTCTAAAAACTTGCTGGGCTGATTATGGAAGCTTCCACTATCTAGCAGGGGATGAGGAATGCTTTCATCTTCTCAAGAGAGCTTCTGTGTGAGCGGATGCAAAATTCTGTTCTGTGTTTCCAATTATTGTTTACTATTAAAACATAATCATGCGTTGTTTTCAGGCTTTTTTCTTTTTATTGGATTTTAAACATCAGTATTTTCCGAAGTATTCCAATTCCTTTTCCCCCTACTGGAATCGGAAAGTCTGCTATAACGATGATCGCAAAATGCCGCGCTGTGTGTGGAAGCGCCGATGTGCAAACACGTGGCTTCACTTTCAAGTTTAAAGGAATGCGCCATGTGCTCCTGCCTATAAGAGGTTACTGCAAGTTCGATAGATCGAATGCGCCATAGCTGAGCTGAGCTGAATGGCTTGTTTACGGTAAACATGCAGTTTACGTTCAATACGAAGAAATCATTACGTCTTTCACGAGGGAAAAACACACAAAACAAACAAACAAACAAAATACACCTACGAACGAATGTTGATAGCCAAAACTTTGAAAAGTAATAAGCAGTTTTGATGAGCGTGAACTGAAATTAATTGTCATTACACGTTGTATTTTGCTGTCTAACCAGGTGATGACTGCATCTCATTGGACCTACTCGTAGTGAATTTGTCTGGGCATACGAGACCTTTCATGTATTTCTGTGATTGCATTTTTAATTGACTAAATAATCAATCCTTTTATGATTGTTCAGGGAACATTAGCTATTCGATCAAGTTCACTATAATCGACTCTTCGATGTTTCCTACTCTGCGCCAAAAGAAAGGCTATAGAAATAGAATCATGATATCTTTGCAATGATTCCTTTAATTCAACTAATGAGCTGGTTCTTCGATCGATATTTCCAGGATATTTACACGCTGTTTATCCCAGTGCGCGCATTCTTTCGTCTGGCACGCACCTGAGCGTGGCACCTGCTTTTGTGGAAATTTCCACAAGGGAGAGGGGTGGGGTGTCAAGTTTCTTCGAGCCGAAGAGACTGCATACACAATCTCTTCGCTTTTATTTGTCATTCGTGTTTTCCCCTTATTCTTTGCTGATATTGAACATTTAGATTTAACTTTACGAAGGTTGCTATAGCACGTGGTTCTTTTTGTTGTGAGGTGTATGTAATTTCTTTTGTTTTATCATTCTTGAGAGGGGAAAGAAGAGTAAGGGGGAAAGAAGAGTAAGAGGGAAAGGGAAATAAAACAAACGTCACGTACGCTCAGCATTCACAGGAAGCCGTCTTTTTACACCAGTCACCAGCATAGATTTCATCACCATCAGACATCACTCAAGATCATTTTAGCCTTTTCCTATCAACATTAAGAAACACGCATAATCCCTCGAGATAAATACCTAGGAAAATAAATAACAAATACAAAGTATCACACTCCCAACAAAACAAACATTTGGAAAATACAACAAACAGCACATCGAAGCGGCTGGGATCAAACTCCGTCGCTTCGATTCGAAAAAGTATTGCAGCGAAGTGGAGAAATCGCCATTACGAAAATAACAGTGCGAGACACTTAAGAGAATTACGTTTAAATACTTCAAAGTATAAAGGGAACGGATAAAGTGATATAAAATGGAAGAAATCGTACCAAACGAGGTGTGAGAAACGACAGAAATAAAACGAAGTTCAGTAGTAAGCTTAGGCCCTAGCAAAAGTTTGCAGCACCGAAAGCTACGCGAAAATAAATACAATGTACACAGTGGAAACTTGGTATTGCGACGAGATCCTTGGGATCAAGTCAATAAACGATACAAAACAAAGGAAATTAATTCATTTTGACCGGAAAACTGTTTGTTATAAGTATTCTGTTATATGAGATCTCCTTTAATAGGCCTAGAAATACATCGAGTTTCCACGATACTCGGGAAAGAAAAGTTCGAACGCTTTTCACCTGCACATACTGCAGTGCACATCAATACACGAACAGAAACTCGCCTCTTCCTTGCAGAAAATGATGCAATAACGTTATCAAAAAAACACACAACACTCTAAAATCATTTCGTACTTGGGAGGCAAGGAACAAGCGGATGAAGAAGAAGAGAAAAAGAAGCAGACATTGCACAACGGAACGCTTTCTACCCCGCCTCAAAACGAAATAGGGTACTGTAGTGGCAGCTTGCTACAGTGTGTAGCTACTGCAGTATACTCACGCTCCCCAGCCGGCCACACATGGGGATACCACGGCGATCCATGTAAACATCCAGGGACCGTAAGCGGCAGGGATTCACGCGCGCGAAGTTCTGTTCGGTGTACACAGTACGCAATCAGCGATATGCGTGTGCGCACACTTTTCTATTCAGCGCTTTCCACATACGGTGCGTACGCGTTGCATCGATATCCCAGCTGAGTACAGATAACATGGCACATGCGACGTGCGTTTCGGTTTGCCATTTTTTTTACCCATTATTTTTCCCCACTGTGAATTCGTACTTTCTAAGGACGTTTTCGTATTTTCGTATTCCCTTCGATTTTTCATAACAAATACGAATTTTTCGGAACGGTTGGCAGCTCTGTTAAAGCGACTTGTTAATGTGTGAAGTTGGCCACCATCACAATGTGTACGTAACATTTATTGCAATGTCAAATATTATCAACACTTCAGCACAAAAGTTGAAAAGGATTTGTTCCAGTGTCACCATGTCAACACATTTCATCATATGTGACCGTGCATCTCAAAACCAACAAAAAGTTGCCAGACATGGATTTTTCATGAAGGGCACATTCTGAAAGAGCAGACTCTAAGCTTTAAAATGATGTATAACTCAATTCAAATGGACTCTCCTAACCTATCTAAATAACAGAAAGAAATCAGACACTCTGGGAAAGTGTGAACTGAGAAAAGAGGCATATATGATATACACATATGATATTATGGTACAGGAGAAACTCGTTTATAAAGAGGTCAGATATAACAAAACCCTGCCATTACACGGTGATTCTGCACGTTTCAACAGTATTTCTTTGTTTTTTAATACAAATATAGTGAGAAACCCAATGTAAGAATTGTCATGGTTTTAGGTCCTCATTATAACAAGATTTCCATATAGTACAAGTTGAGCACCAATGACGACTACTGGGAAGCATTTCATGAAACATTTTGTCTGACCAATTTGTCAGACAAATTTGCTCTCACCCAATCAAATGCAAGGATTTTGTCAGAAGCAATATCTGACAAAATTCTTCATGAAATACCCCAGGACTCATTTTAACAAGTATATCTCTTACCCCTGAAAATAACCTTCATAAAGTTTAAGAAAATCTGATCCTGCATTGTAAGGAAATAGATGACAATGTCAATTTACTCCTTGAGGCCTCAAAAAAACTTGGACAATGCGTCTTTAACCCTATCTGTGTCATGGGCCGATTAAGTCGGCCCAAAACCTGCCATGTAAATACTTCGGCCGATTTAACCGGCCCTATTTTGATTGACAGATCACTTCAAAGGCTATGGCACTACTGTTCTATTAACTCATTTGTGACTGGCTGACAGTGTAAGGAAACGATATCCAGTGCGAAAAAAGCTTCCCCATCTTCAACCAATCAGAGAAGCATTCTCAAAGTCCAAGAAATTGTGGTGGCCCCGCCCATGTTTATTTCAATTCAGACTGCAATGTATTGTGCACAGTTTTGCCACAGGTTTCTTGTGTGGAGAACTTACACGAATCTGCATGTCATGGGACTGTAACAGAAATCACCGTGTGCGATGGAAAGATCGTACACATGGGTCAATTTTCATCTATTCTATCTAAGCCAAAATAGTAAAATATGAAGGGAAAACATTCAGAATAGGGATTTCAACATCTTTAAACTCTGTGAAGGGGTATAGTTCCAGTAATATCGGTCTCATAAATGATCTGTAGAATTGATAAACACTGCACATTCAGTGCAGCAGTTGCAACAGTTTACTCAGCACTAACAGCGGTGCAATGGGTCTCTAGTTAGCCGGGGCTAGCAGGGCAGGGTGCTAGGAGCAATAAGGTTACAGTAGCCTCCTACCTGAAGCTGCACAGTCTCGGTCTCGAAGCTGAGGTATGTTTGACAGTTGATCATTATTATCTAATAAACCGTTACTTTATGAAACTTATGTTCAATGTAGGTTTATCATAAAGCAAATGACTACAGTGATAGTTCAATTCTGTTTCAATGAGAGTGCAAAATAAAGTCTAGCATACTCGACAGGAATGGACATTCTGAAGACTGAGTATTTTCAGTGACAATTTTTACCGTTAGATTATCTTATCATTAATGGCAATATTATAGGACATGAATAATCTAAATTACAAGTAAAAGGCATATAATTCAATTAATATTTTCATCCTGACTAGATATAAGCACGCTTTATCTACTTTCAGGCCAACATTTCATTCATAAAATCAGAAATTATGCAAAAAGTGTGAACTGTAGGTTGTACTTGCCACACACTTTTGTTCATAAAATGAAAAGTACTAATGCTACTGATGAAAAAAATCACATCATCTGAAAGCTGAATAAATTCTCTACAACATTTGTGTAGACCTTTTTGGGATGCAAGAGCATGTTGTGTGAGAAAATGAGGTGGTAACATGTAGAAGTAAGTCTGCAAAGATAATTATGTGACATAGGAGGGCATCCTACTTAAAATTTGAGGGCGCCCTCACTCAGATTATTACGTAATATGAAAGTTTAGACCATAAGCTTTCAAATGATGTATAACATGACACATTAATGTAAATCATAACAATCAGAACTGGCCATCAACAATCCCATGTCTGCGCACTGCAAAATGTCCGAGCACTCGGGCTTGGTCTATGTGACAGAGATAGGGTTAAGAAGACAACCAAGATATAGCTGAATTATACGTAAATGAAATTGCGATAGCTTTCCCAATTTTTATGTGTCATGCTGAATAGGATGAATTCATTACAGATGCATCTTCCATTTAAAATGTGGCAAGAGTGTCCCTACACGGACATAAATGAGTTACCTGTCCATCAGTGATGGAGATCACATTGGTGGGGATGTAGGCAGACACATCACCAGCCTGGGTCTCAATGACCGGCAGAGCAGTGAGGGAACCACCGCCAAAGTCAGGGTTCATCTTGGCAGCTCTCTCCAGCAGACGGGAGTGGAGGTAGAAGACATCTCCAGGGTAGGCCTCACGACCAGGAGGACGACGTAGCAGTAGTGACATCTGACGATATGCAACAGCCTTATGAGGAGAAACAGTAATGAGAGAAATGATCTCTGTATGTGATGTGAAACAGCTGAATATAAGTCAAACTTACAGTCCTTGGAGTAAACCTCCCCCTACCACTATCAAAGACAGCTTCGCTTTGTATGAATCATGTAGCACACAAATATCTCTCTTCCAGGACAGCAATATTATTGGAACACATTCTCAATATTTGCTCTAAAAAAATTCATACCACCACAGACAATGACTACACATTTATAATCCATACAACAGCATCTACTTTCTGTTCTGGTCACTTGTGTATTTATGTTGAGCCACAACTAACCTGCTTGGAAAGATCATCATAGATGATGAGTGCATGCTTGCCATTGTCTCTGAAGTACTCGCCCATGGCACATCCAGAGTAGGGGGCCAAGAACTGCAGAGGGGCAGCATCAGAAGCAGTAGCAGAGACAATGATGGAGTACCTCAGTGCATCTGTAAAGGAAAAAGCGTACAGTATCGCCACTTAGCTATCACGCACATGAATACTGTACATCCGTAAAGTATGATCCAAGTTACACCTTCCTTAGCGGATGGGAGAAAAAGCAGTTGCTTGAATTTTGACTGTCATTTTTCTCCTTGAAAATGCAAATTTCTAATGAAGGAGGGCATGACTGACTTTTAATGTCAAAATATGTTAAGGTATGCAATACACTGGTGAACAAGATATTTTGGAGTTATCAAGGCAGCAAAAAGCCTGAGAAAGTATGACAATGGGAAACCATGTCCACAAACCCTAAAGGTGGAACACAGGAAGCACCATTACCTGAAACAGTATGGCCCGAATTCACGAAGGTGGTACAAATTAAACCATGGTTTAAACCATGGACAAAAACCATGGAGCGCCAAGTGTTGCACGGAATATTTCGTTACAAGATTGGTCATTTTCGTCGACAAAATGACCGTTTCGATAGTGAAATTATCATTTCGTGGACGAAAGTTCATTTAGTTACAAAATGTTGTCATTTCGTTACAAAATAATCATTTCACCGACGAAATGACTGATCTTGTAACGAAATTTTCCATGCGACACTTGGCGCTCCATGGTTTTTGTCCATGGTTGAGACCATGGTTTCATTTGTACCACCTTCGTGAATTCGGGCCTATGGGTCTACATTTCACAAAGATGCAGATTCATTAAAGTTTTGACTAACACGAGAACCTCCCCCCTTTGGGCATTGTGCTCCAGTACCCCATCCCCCCCCCCCCCCCCCCCCCCCCCCGCCAACCATGCCCATTTGGAAATCACCCAATTTGACCATGCACTCTCAAGAATGCAGAACGAAAATGTAAAAAGTTTACGCATGACAGACGGACAAAGAGCGATCGCAATAGCTCACTTTAGCCTTGGGCTCAGGTGAGCTACAAATCTAGTAAGAAATGTGGATGGTACAGCACAATAGCACGGTGGTGGCCTTTGACCCTGTAAGGGCATGCATTAAGGGCAGCAGCACCAATAATTCAGAGGATTCAGATTCAATTATGATAGACTTATGTACAAAGCTTGAAACAAATTCTTTGATAAATAGGTTTAGCACAGCACAAACAAGCAGACCCTCAAAATTCAACGTCCATGCGTACAGACGGAACAAGCTAGGGCGTGTTTTCACAAAGCACTTTTAATGATACACCTCCATACCAAATTTTGAATTACAACCATTATGAAATGTGACTAGCATTGCGCACACAAATGTAATAGGTGGTGGCGCAACACTGCTGAATACGAAGCATCCTCCTGTACACAAAAACCAGGAGATACAGTCAAAAACTTGTTGCTTTGTTCTGAGAAAAGCCAAACCTCCCTACCAGAATCCTGCAATCTCTTGACAATCTGTGCCACAGTGGATCTCTTCTGTCCAATGGCAACGTAGATGCAATACAGCTTGGCCTTCTCATCTGCAGCATCATTGAATTTCTTCTGGTTGATGATGGTGTCAATAGCCACAGCAGTTTTCCTGATAGTAAGACAAATAAAACATATCACATACTAAAAAATGAGAACTATGTATAAAATTGTAACAGTCACTAACTGTAAAAATTTGTTGTGTGTATGATTGCATCTCAGAATAAAGAACCACAGATGAAAAATGAAAGTGAAAAAAAACTACTATGTTCAGGTATGTGGCCCCAGGTTGGAGAAAATTACAGAATGTACTAGAAAGGGGTGAATGGATAGTATATAAGCTGGAGAAATTCTGCAGTAGGCAGAGAACCCAACACCTCTGCTCTGAGAGTTACGTCACTTTTGGCTCTGAAGCGACTTGTTATAGTCAGTCCTGTGTTACCTGCTGACCTGCTATACAAACTGTGTTTGTGGAGATAAGGCCTGGGAGACATTTTTGCCTGCAGAGAATTAATTTGCCTACGTTGGATATAGACTCCATATTTTAGTGTCAACGGACATTATTACGGCAAAGCTGTGACTGGCTGGATTCCTTGCTGGACATTATAAAGTGAATCATCATTCAACGCATCAACTGGACGTGGTCGTCACAACATTTGGATTCTGCCCGTTTCCTGTGGATTCTGCACGTTTCGCTGTGGACGTATATCCTGGATTTTTACCCCGGATTTATACTGTGGATTAATGCAACCTGTGCCTTTGGAGTTACGTCGGAGGAATCATTCATCGGTGCGTCAAGGATCATTCATCGGTGCATCGAACATCGTATCTGAACATTTTCAAAGGACTACTTGATAACATAATATGTAAGTGATTCTATTACCGATTTGTAATTGTTTCTATTGATCATTATTGTACTGATGTGAAAGCTGATTACGAGTCTGTACCCATAATATCACTGTTAATAAACCGCCTGAACATTAGTTGATTGTTTCTTTTGTGCGATCATTCTCAGAGTGATTTTGGTCGTAACAATACACATAAAGAATAATGAACTTTTGTCCAGGCAGTGTGTATTCTTAAACCGAATTATCATTTCTGATATTGCACTTGAATTCAGCAAAGGATAATGTGTTTCAAGAATATGCCAAGACAGAAGAGATATCATTTCAACGGTATCAGGCAATGGACAGCTCACCCAGTTTGTCTGTCACCAATGATGAGTTCACGCTGTCCTCTGCCAATGGGCACCAGACTGTCCACAGCCTTGATTCCAGTTTGCATGGGCTCTCTCACTGAGATTCGGGGAATGATGCCTGGGGCTTTGACACCAACACGGGCACGCGTTGTCTCGATTGGTCCCTGCAAAAGTGGTTGGCATAATACTAACAAGGTGATTTGCAGAAGTTATTTGAGCTTTAGGCCAAACCCCAGAGACAACCTGCAAAGAAGGCTGAGTTAGTATGACAAAATATCTTGCATCACTTGCATACTACAATACAAGCATATCAACACATTTATTGAGACATGAAAAAATATATATATTTGGGCAATTTGGGGCTTTTGTATACAAGGCATCAGCCGCACTAATATTCCAATCACAGGTAACAAAGGAATAAGAGGTAGGTTTATGCTGATTGTATCTTGACAAAATCCACAAGAGGAATAATCAAAGTTTTCCTTGAAAGCATTAATCCTTTTAAGTGGCAAGTTTCTTTGTATGATATCTTACCTTGCCATCAATGGGTGTCCCCAGGGCATCCACTACTCTTCCAAGAAGCGATTCTCCTACTGGGACATCAACAATGGCTCCTGTCCTCTTGACAACATCACCTTCCTTGATGAGCTTGTCATTACCAAACACCACAACACCAACATTGTCAGGTTCCAAGTTCAAGGCCATACCCTGAAATAAAAAACAACAACACACAATTGAAAGAGTAAAAGCTCAGTTTTGCAATGTGCAGTCAACTCCTCAGAAGTCAATGGCACATACATCAAATAATTGGCTAAGTTGATAAAAATAAAATGTTTCAATGTACATGCACAGCTCAGCTTGTATTATTCCTCTGTGCAAGCAGAAGTCGAATATCGCCCAGTTCATGCATCTTTCTTAGTCTCACCATGATCAACTTGTGCAAAGTTGTTGCATATTGTCAGAAACTACGAGAATGGATACTGCCAACCCCACCTCCTCAATAGGAAAATATATTAGCAATCAGCCTATACAGTGGATAACTATAGAATGTAAGAAAATCAATTCACTTTTATTATTCTTTTCCTTCATAGGGCTGTCCAGTCATCAGGGTTTTATAAAAATACTCACAACACTCACAATCAAATCTTAATGTTTTTTACTCAGCTGATGTGCCCTCAACATCTGCAGCAAAAGCATGACTTTGTTTCTCCTTAGTTGTTAGCGCAAACTTGAGTACGAGCATAACACTTATGCTCAAAGTTTGCTTCACAGGCATGTGAGAAAACCTTAAAGCGGATGGCTAGTAACTGATCAGTGGGAATCAGTGGGAATGCTGGGGGATGATTGTTCCAATCCTTTTGGGATTCATTTAAGAGTACATTATCAGGGTTCTCGCCAGGAATTTCTTCATGCTTGTCGGCAAGTTTTCGCGCTGTTCTGGGGGTGGGTACGGGAGGAAGCCTTCGCTAATGCTCAATACAACACAGATAAATCGCCGCTAAAATGCCACTAAATGCGACATTTTCACGGAGATGTAATGAACGTTGTGAGGGGCATATTCTGACAGAAACAATGCAGAAACTCCATACCTTTTGTTGGCGGCAGTTCCTAAATAATAAATGAAAGAGAAGTAGGTGCCGACGGTGAAGGTTCCGATTTCTTTTAGGCCTTTCCTGTTCAATGTTGCAATAATTAGCCGTCTCTGCATCGCAACAACGCGCCGCCGTGTACTAACTACACCCGTAGTGTTTTTGTTTTCTCGCCGTCTAGACACGTCTGCTCGACCACGTGGTAGGCCTATTGCACGAGTAGATGCGCGAGAAGCGATCGAGAACTTTCGGGACATCGTTGCACTTTCCTTTCTGGGTATACTGCGGTAGTTTGGCCGTGACATCAAAAAACGAACCCTCAGAGAACGAAAACTGTAACCGTTTTGGGGCCGTTGTTGTATTCCGAAATTATACTGGCAGAACGTTCAAAATAACAAAACTGATTTGTTTGGATATAAACGAATATTATTTTCTCTTTTATCATTTGTCGATTAACGATCATTCAGAATTAAAAATGTAGAGTATTATTTTACCATTATTCTTTCGGAGTAACGAACCCTCAGAGAACGAAAACTGTAACCGTTTTGGGGCCGTCGTTTTATTCCGTAATTATACTGGCAGAACGTTCGAAATAACAAAACTGATTTCGTTTGGAAATAAACGAACATTTCTTCTTTATCGTTTTCCGATTACCGATCATTCAGAATTAAGAATCTTATCATCATTGTTCTTTCGGAGTAACGAACCTTCAGAGTGAAAGAAAACTGTAACCGTTTTGGGGCCGTCGTTTTATTCCGAAATTTCACTGGCAGAACGTTCGAAATAACAAAACTGATTTCGTTGTGAAATGAACGGACATTTTTTCTCAATCATTTTTGGATTAACGAACCTTCAGAATAAAGAATCTAGCATCATTTTATCATTAATCCGTCGGAGTAACGAACCCTCAGAGTAAGAAAACTGCAACTGTTTTTGGGCGGTCGTTTTATTCCAAAATTTCACTGGCAAAACGTTCAAAATGACGCACTGATTTCGTTTTGAAATTTACGGACATTTTTCTTTATCTAATTTTCGGTTAACGAACCTTCAGAATAAAGAATCTATAAACAATGTATTATTTTATCATTGCTATTTCTGTCGGATTAACAGACCCTTAGAATACGAAAACAAGCTGTTTTGTGCTGTCATTTTATTTCGAAATTTCACTGGCAGAACGTTCGAAATGACAACTGATTTCGTTTTGAAATTTACGGACATTTTTTTTTTCTTTATTATCTTTCGGTTAACGAACCTTCAGAATATAGAATCTCGTAATAGTAATATTTCATTACTATTTTTTTTTTTTCTGTCGGAGTAACGAACCCTCAGAATAAGAAAACTGTTACTGTTTCATTCCGAAATTTCACTGGCAGAATGTTCGAAATAACAAAACTGATTTTGTTTGGAAATTAACGGACATTGTTTCTTTATTATTGTCCGATTAACGAACCTTCAGAATAATAAGGAATGTAGTATTATTCTATTATTATTTCGGAACAAACCCTCAGAGTAAACCCGTTTGGGGCATCGCTTTATTTAGAAATTTCATTGGCAGCGAACTGAACACAGGCTAACCAAACTGCTTTTCTGAATGTGAAAAACATTGTTAACTTTCACTAAATCAAGAACTGATCTGGAAGGAGAACAATTCACGTGTTTACGAAAATTAAAACTGCGTCACAATTATGATTTTATGTATATATGCCTATGTAGGCTGTCAATTGCTAAAGAGAAGAACATTTCGCTCTCTCCCGTAAAAGAAAAAAAAAAAAGAAAATGCTCGGCAGTTAAGCGCATGAAATGTCAAAATAATATTTTTTACATTACTTGAACAACCAAACATTCTTTATTTTAAATTGAAAAAATTATTATAAATAGATAAAGAATGTATCTGTCTTCACGTCAAAACGTGGGCCTCTGAGTTCGGTATCCATTATTAATTTTACGCGGGAAAAGCGTAGCTCCTTGAAGCAAGAGCATGATTAAAAAAAAAATGAATAAACACAGACACACACTGATGCTGGTGTAGAGAAAAACAAAGACAGCTTGCTCAAAAGATGCTTCCTTCTTTCAGTTTATTTTCTCCCCAGTCATTCCTATCGTTCTCCTCCCAAGAACCCCTGCCATGCACGGACAATGAACAAAACAAAATATTACCGACGCTGCAATGAAAAAAAACAACAACAACAAAGAAAAAAACACGTGCTCGAAGCAAATTATCTACACTATTCAAGTTGAACAAATTGATGTTCGTAATGAAGAATTAAAAAAAAAAAAAAAAAACACGACCACAGGCAGTGGGGAAACCTGATATCATGGCTTGTGGATATTTCCACGACATTTCCACGAAAGCCAGGCGTCAGATAAAGGAATGCCGTGCGTATACTGCCACCTTGCTTCAGTGGTCGTAAACAGCGTGTAAATAGCATGTAAACGAACTGGGAACATTGATGAATGATTATCCATTTATTTTCTGCCCATGAAGGCCCCCTAACGCACCTGTTAACAAACCACGCCAGAAGCACGTGGAGCATTACGTACGTTGAACTTTGAAAGACCATCATGACAGAATTACTATAAATGTCGGCCCGGAGAAGGAAAATGGAATATTCACGAATGACGTTTACAAATCCATGGAAAGTGAAAGGCTCAAATGGAACGCATGGCTTTTTAAATAAAAAGAAAAAAAAAATAACCCGCTGAAACTGAAAAAAAAAAAAACAAAAAAAAAACAATTTGCATTTGCTTACTCCATCGCACATTTTTTTTCTTTTTTTTTAACGAAAGATGAGTTAATTTTCTCTCTGCGGCAATGCTTTGAACGCATCTAATATTTTGCGCCATTGCCGATGGCCAGCTTCCTAAAGAATTGATACGAATCCTTTCAAATATACGAAACAAAGTCTAAAAATCTTGGGTCCTGGTGGTGAATTCCGGTGGTATTATAAATCCTGCTCACTATCAAAATTTAATCATCTGTTCCTTGCGCCATTTTACCAACCAACTGTTCCTGAAAATTTCATCCTAATCTGTTCCCAAATGTTCATTTATTTTGCGAATAGAGAGACAGACAGGCAGATAAACGAACAAACAAACCAAAGCAGCAAAAAAAAAAAAAAAAAAAAAAAAAAAAATACAACCTTTGGCGGAGGGGGGCATGCATTTCATATCGTTTGTTTTTGCGTAACCCGACAACAAGCGTGACAACAAGCGAGCACGTGTCAGCCTTCCTAAGCCGGCCTCCGACCCTCTTTCCGTCCTCTCTCTCCCTCTCAAAATAATATCGTCGTACACACAGGCGGCTGTCTGTGGCCGGCTGGGTGCATGCAACCAGGAGGTGGACCTCTCTGGTGCATGTGTGTGTGGATCCCGAATCAGAGCACATGTGAGTGAGCAAGTGTGTGATGTGGTGTGTATACGATGCTGCTAGTACATGTACGTCGCTATGTTGAGCCGCGTTGTTGTGATCGGTGCGGTGACTGCGTGGATAACTTTTGCGCTTGTAAACTGCTGCTCCTGTCGACATCTAGCTTCTTTTCTAAATTCTAGCCAGATAATAAAGAGTAAAAAAGGCGAGAAATTGGTCCGAACTTAGCTCGTCAAGCAAGTTCACGCGTGGTGTTACCCTTGGCCTTGTTGGCAAGTTTTACCCTTGTCGGCAATTGTTTCTTCAAACCGCACGCTTGTCGGCGCCGACAAGGGTGATATACGCTGGCAAGATCCCTGATTATATATTATTGTTTTGTGAAAATTGTTTGCTTCAGAATGGTCTCATATTCAAGTAATGTGCAGTTTAATGTTTCCAGGTTAGCGTGCCTGTACAGTGACTGGGCATTAACCCTAAAGGGGCCGGGCTTTTTTGGCTATGCTCAGACCGGGGGGGGGGGGGGGGGGGGGTGGATTCCGCCCCGCCCCGAGATCTCGGCCATCGGTGGTGCGATCGCGATGAAATTTTGCATGCGTGAGACCCGCGTCAAAATCTACAAGATTGTGTCATAAGATTTTTTGAAACAATCACTTTCTAATTTTAATTAATTAATTATGCAAATTAAGCTCAAGATGATATTTCAGCCTAATTAAAAGCATTGAGAGTCTAATTTTTGATCTGTAAATCTGTTTTAGCATATTCAACAATTGTACATCACAAAAACTTCCAAAACTCATTTCAATTCTTATGTATTTTATTGTTTTCAGAATTTCTTATGTATTTCTTTGTTTTTCAACTTTTGTTTTTTCTGTTTTTTCATTGGAAATTGTCACTGACCACTTTTCTACCATAATTAGCACAAAATTAATCAATGAAAGTGAATAATTGTAAAAATAATCAGGTTTTTATGACTTTCATGACAGAGCACTGTTTTCCATAGGAAATGTACACAAAATCACAAAATTGTGTCCGTTTTGGGGTGACATTCCGTTACAAAAATGGGCGTGGCTTCGCAAAAGTATGCACGGACGTTGCAAATTTGGTCTCAAAAGTCGCGCAAGACTTGAACGAAGAAAGTCAAGAAGCCTCGCGACGAGGCCTTCTCGCGTTACAGAATTATAGCGCGCAACGTCGAGGGGGGGGCGGATTCCGCCCCCCCCCCCCCCCCCCCCCCCGTCCTTTTAGAGTTAAACTGCACATTACTTGAATATAAGACCGTTCTGAAACAAATAATTTTCACACAACAATAGATATATAATGTACTCTTAAAGGTAGGGAATCCCATTTGCATGCCTTAAATGAAGAGTTGTAAGTTGAAGAGAGTATCATTTTAGAAACTCCCATAAAGTATTGAAAGTGGAAGGTAACATTTAGTACATTTTTATTGACCATTAGATTTTGAATTGAATTTTTTTCAGGGCTCACTGTAAATTTCAGTACATTACTAGGCTACCTTTGCAGACCCATGCACTGCATGTGTGTCCATCATGTATATTTTGCGAAGAAAGTTCATCAAAACTTTGCCACACACTCTATATGTTATTACATCAGCTCTTATACTTTTAGATTTGTGTTTATAGATAAGAGATACAGAAGACTGCAACAAAAAGGCTTGAGTGTGGCTGACACACAGAACTACTGAGTAGTTGAGTTTTGTGCATTATTCAAATTGTAGATAACTGTTGACTTCCAAATTTCTCAGCAGTGGCCAAAACAAGTCCCCTGAGGTTCATATTTCGTCGGTTGAGAATGATAAGGGCGTTAAGTTGTCACAAAACCCATAGTGTTCAAGATGACTTAACGCCCTTCTCATTCTCAACAGACGAATGTTTTGCTGCATTTTGGGAGGTCTGTAAAAGGTATCCCCTACCTTTAAATAAATCCCACAAGAATTTGAAAAATCATCCCCCAGCATTCCCACTGATTCCCACTGATCAGTTACTAGCCATCCCCTTTAAAACCTTTCATGGGCTTTAGAAAACAAACCTTCAGGCCACTGGAGAATTCTACCATTTCATCAGCCTGAATGTTCTTCAGGCCATACACACGAGCAATGCCATCACCGATTGACAGAACACGACCCGTCTCCTCAAGGTTTTCCTTTGGCGTGTGTCCTAAAATTCTTTCTTCCAGGATGCTGGAAACTTCAGCTGTACCTGCAAATATAGCAGCACATACATGTATAGCCCAAAACTTTCCATAGAGAATATCTACTAAGTACACATGCATACACTAAGTTTAATGAAAATACCTTTGGGCACTGCAGAGATGTGTGGGGTGGGGGGGAGATACTGAAATTATAAGAATTTGACCTTGACTTCTGACCTTTGAGCGTATGCACCAAAAAGTTGACAGGCAAGCTTCATCCACTCACGCATATGCCCAGTTTCATTTGGATATCTCAAATGGTTAAGTTATACTGTCCATAAAATTGATTACGGACAGACAGACAATCCAAAAACGCAATGCACCCTGCCAACACTTTGCGGTAAAGGCAAAAAAACAGCAATCTGGTTTAATCTTAGTTGCCCAATTCGGTCACCAAAAGATAACCTTTTTGGAAGTTTAGTGGTTCGACATCAATTTTTAGTGTTTAGCGCCACTGCACTACCACTTATGTTGAGCCCCGTCATATTGTTATCTACATCTGTGACTATGACAATGTAACTGTTAGGGGACAATGCGACATTTTACAATTACAAGTTCATTTATAAGCCCAAGCTTATCAATAAAACAGGGTGGTTATCAGATTTGAACTTGTTTAGAAATCTCTCGATTCTGTGTCTATCATCCACACTGCCTGATGAAGAATTACATACGTACATGCACAGAATTCAGAAAAGTGCAAGAATAGCAAAGATAGGACTCTGAAATTTTTGATAAAACACTCCTGATTATGAAGCTGTGTATTTCTCAGGGAACAATTTTCCTAGTTTTGCATAGCAATTTGCTGTGTATTTTGGACATGACTGCTGTACAAAATGTCACTTGTGTGGTAACATCATTACATAAATTTGTATACCATTTTTGTTCAAAATATGTCTAGAGACTCAAATTGCTTTTCAATTTCAAGTGCCAATGCTTGGCTGCAATCCCAATACTACAAATATTCACTTGTTGATCAAAGGGTCCATGTCGTAATATTAATAGGTTGCAGCATATAGAAAAATCTTTATAATGATGCATGAGGGAATGAGGGAGATAGTGAGGAGAGATGCAGAATCAGAGAGTCAGACTACTTACTTGATCTGGGGGATGTTGTAGATATATTTCTGTGTGACACAAATGTAGCACCTAGACATCTCTTGGCAACCTGTAACAGAAAAACGTAAGTGTACAGTGATCAAAATATAAACATTGTGAATCTAGAAGCTCTGTTTACAAAATACTTTAAGGGGAAACTATCAGACACACAATATTAGCTTTTACCTCATGAGTAATGTGAGAATTGCCTTGTACAGTGCACTCCCGTTATAACAAACACGGTTATAACATAATTCCAGTTACAACGAAGTAGAAAGTTGGGTCGCAACGTTATCAACTCTTATGTATTTTTATGGTTTATTTGTTCAGTTATAATGAAATTTCTACATAGAGAAAGAAAACTGCCGGTCCCGAGGACTTTGTTATAACAGGAGTCCATTGTATCTTCTTTTTTTATATCATTGTACATGAATAATGTCATGAACTGTATATTCTTGTAAATATTCAGTGATTTGGGCATTGAAACTCCAAAAATTTATGACTCTGAATGGCTTAACCAAGTTTCATCAATATTTGCTGCTGTGTTCTACTAACATTGCTGCAGTCTTTCAATCTGCATAGTAATTTGGTTTCATTCCCCTTTAAATCAGCGGTCTCTACTTAAAGGGATTGTATAGTTCTGGTTGAGATGGGAATTTTGGTTTTAACTTTTTACAAGATAATTTAAGAAACTTCTTAGTATAAAAGAGCATACAATTCTAAGAGGAATTCAAACTCTACTTGACAAAAATTGGTTTTTGAATGGCCGAGATATCCAGAAACATGATGTCCTATTAAAAGGTTTGTCCCATCTTTTATTAGGAAAACTTTTTTCTACTTTGTTTTTTGATATCTCGGCCATTTCAAAATGGATCTTCATCAAATAAACTTTGAATTCCTCTTGGAATTGTATACTCTTTAATATTTCATATAAGTGGTTTCTAATCACCTTTTTTGAAGTTAAAACCTGAATCCCCATTTCTATAAAAGTTTACCATCCCTTCAATGCTAATTTACATTGTGTACAATGTATTTTACCACCCCCCCCCCCCCTTGAAGAACTGGATGGTCAAGTACAAGTGCATGTACTGTTTCAAGTGTCTATAACTCAAAAGTGGCTGCAAAGTTGGGATGTCTTCTGCAGGATCATCGACCATTTGTGCACTGGGAGACCCTCCTAGCTAGCTACATACATTCACATGCAATACATACAGGGATGTCTCATACTGTACGTTATGCCTTTGTCCTATACGTAACATTATTTCATTGCCTAATAAAAAAAAAGATTTAAAAAATATTTCTTTTGCTACATGTTTTTCTCTTTCTGTGGTATCTACAACTTCTTCAAACAATAAATTAGAACTTCCCTGAGTAGCACTCCAATATCCCTTGCAATTAAGAAATAAAAACCTAAAAAAAAAAAAAAAAAAAAAAAATATATATATATATATATATATATATATATATCCACAATTTGTTACGTTTGGGACATCTCATGATAGGACATGACCTATCTTGCACAATTAATTGCATAATCCCTAAATTTTCAAACTACAAATGTAAGTCAAACTATTTGATGAACTTCTGTCCAAATATTAATAAAATATCATTTGCTTTCCTTTGAATAAATATGACTTTTTATAAATGTCTCATATGTAATGCTGTATTTCACACTTATGCAAATGAAACTCTTGAAAGTTACATAAATTCACATAATTTTTTTCCTTCATGGAATTCAAAACTTTCAACTCAAAAGCTTCAAAATACCAAACATGTCAAAATTGAGCAAATATGAAATTTTGCCTTCTGAGGGGACCTCATCTTTGACTTGCCCATATAACCAAAACAAGGAGAGTTATTGGAAAAGGTTTTTTTTTTGTTTTTTTTTTGTTTCTATAAATACATACATTACTGTGGTACATTTACAAGAACAGTTTGCATTTCATTTTTTTTTTTATCACTGAAATTGCTACATTGTAAATGTGTTCACATTTCGTGACCAAAGATAAAACCAAATATTCAAATTTGTATGTCATCTTTTAATATCTAAAAATTGCACTTTTAAAGAGTAAAAGTTCACTCAGAAATATTTAACAAGCTTTCAATGATGAAAGAGGGAATTGTTCCTCAAAACATTATATTTCAATGAAAGAGCAGTGTTCCTGACTGTAAAGTGTACAAACATATATGACATGTCATGGTGTTACGGTGCATAGTTTTTCATTTTGTTTTAATGTTTTAGTTGGAAGTTTTATACTGTGATGTCAAACATTCATCGTAAATGATCACTTTCTACTACAAGTTGCAAGTATGACAACAAGATTCTACATATATTTTTCGACACACATTTCAGAGGTCGCAGTGTTTCAGTCGAGGTGTTACAGTGCACTTATTCATAATCTATGTCTTAGTTTCCCTATAACTAATTATTTAATCAAACTTTATTATTACCCTTGAGTCTCTAGTACATGCAATGGAGGGATCAATTGTTCAAAATGTTCATCAACTTCTGAGTTTGGTCAGTAAACGAAGTGCACAAAAACCCATGTCCATTTTGTGTCACGGTGTTGCCGTGGTAATTAATTATGCATAACTCATATACCGTAGTAACCCCGGGACGCTCCGTGTACTCAGTTACACACTGTGGGAGCGTCCTGAGTCAATAGAGTGCTATATCGGTAAGCTTGAAAAACATACACAGTCTGTCACAGATTTTCGCGCCTCCGTAAGTTTCGAATTTCACTAGAAAACAAGACTGAGTATCGCAAGTTCACCTTTCACGCAGTCACTAATCTAAATTATTCACAGCTCTACTAAAATTTGACCAGGCATTCTCAAGTAGAAGATGAAAATGTACAATAAGGGCCCACATTCTTTAAGATTCCTTAATTTGGGGGGATTGGGGCCCCCTGGGGCCCTCTGGGTGGGGCATGGTGCCCATTTTGATAAATTGAGATCCTGACCCCCTAGGGATGCTACCTGCCAAGTTTGACGAAAATCCATCATGAGGTTTTCAGGAAGAAGATGAAAATGTACAATTCAGGCCCCCATTTGGACCTTCCCAATCCCCCCCCCCCCCCAGCCCCCCCCCCCCCCCCCCCCCGCCCCCAAGAGGGGCACCCCTGGATTTGCTATGAACAAACTTGAAACTACAGTCATTAATGTACTCACTCATAGTATTATCTTAGCTCTATAACTTCTGATTCTAGAGAAGATTTTTAAAGATTCCTTCATTTTTGGGGGTTTGGGCCCCCCTGGGGCCCCTGGGTGGGGCATGGTGCCCATTTTAACAAATTGAGATCCTAACCCCCTAGGGATGCTACCTGCCAAGTTTGGTGAAAATTGGTCATGGGGTTCTCAAGAAGAAGATGAAAATGTATAATTTAGGCCCCATTAGGACCCCTCCCCACCCCCCTCCCCTGGGTCCCAAGGGGGGCACCCCTGATTCTGCCATGAACAAATTCGAGCAGTAATGGAATATTGGCAGGACCAAAAGTTGAACGCAGTCAGTCTACAACATTATAACTTCACCTTTAAGTCTTCATATTACAGAATTTTTGCGATTATTATATTGATATTTAGGCGCTATACTTTGCCTGTCATGATCATATCTGCTACAATGCGCAGCCCCAACACTGCGTGTTGGGGTTGGTCGCAGTTAATACCGTAGCAAAGTTTTTTTCTGTCTTTTCTTTTCAAAGTTGCTTATGATGATAGGCATAGATACACAATGAAATATTGTTCTTAAGTGTTACATTTTGTTATTTACATTTGATGAATAAAATCATACTCCAAAGTGTCACAGTGTTATCATGGAATTGCCCAATAGTGTAATTTTTGATAATTTGACCTTGACCTCTGACCTTTGATAAATGATCCAAAAAGTACCTAAAGAGAATCATTTTTGGGCAGTAGGGTAAAACCCCCAGTTTTCGGTTATTTAAGCTTTTCTGCAATATTTTTCAAACTAAAATAATACATATGGGCAATTCCGCGGTAACGGAATTACAAATCAGAGAATTTTGGCTTATATTCTTTCACCCTGTATACAGGATTGATTACTTTGCCTTCTCTTGATACATTTAAAAGATGCAGAGGTACTCGCACTGTCACCCCAAATACAAATTTGTTAAATGTTCTCACTTGGTTGGTTACAAAGGAGGTCTATGTGCGATGGTAACGGAATTACCAGAGAATTTAGTCACAACTTCAACTCTGACTTTGGGAGTTGTTTCTCTGAAATCTATAACACATACACTGTAGGTTGTTGTCCGATTTCATCTTTGATTGTGTCGACTTCAATTCAGTTGTATTGTTTTTCAAATATTTCATCACATTTTCAAAGCAGCACGCTTTTTCCCTGTAAAGTCAGTGGTAACGGAATTACACAAATGGTAACGGAATTACGCCTTCTGAAATACACTGGAAAAAATACCCATTCTTGGTACTCATGTATTCTGAAATGTCTTGATAAAGATTGTTTATGCCTTTAGCTATAATATAACCACTAAATAAGTACTCTCTAGCCTATGACCTTGAACTGCTACAAGTGTATACATGTTGTAGGTGCCAAATGAGTTTTTATTGTAAAAAAACATAAAATGTTCATGGTAACGCCTGTGATTTGAAGTCGTAACTATTTCAATCAAGATCTTGTAACTTCTAAGTACCACATCCATCAAAATTTGTCTAATTTCAAGTTAATAATTTCACACTCTGCAGGTAAATGACATCTAAGACACATGGTAACGGAATTACGCTAGAACAGCCCTACACAAGTACAAATCTATAAATCCAGTCAACAATACTCAAATTTTCTTGTATTTCTTTTGTTGATATCATGCAAGATTTCTCTGTTTTCTTCTTCCTAAATATACCAATAATTGACAATATGTGTGAATTACTTACAAGTATTGTACATAAATATTATGTGCACATGCATAAGAAAATAATAAAAAACTGTCCGGATTGACACTGAATTTAAATCTAAATCATTAAGTGCCAATTTACAGTGCAAGAGCACAGTGTGCAGCCCCATCATTGAACACAATGTTTAATATTAAGGATGAACACTAAAGATGCTTGAAACTTTTAATTTGTTATGAAGTGAAAAGATGCAGTTGTGGTTCAATAACAAATATAACAAATTACAATTCAATCATAAGTAGAAAAGAAAATTTTCTTATATGATTATGGTACTGCACCAGTGCTTAATCATTATTATCTATATGTTGTGGCATATATTAATCACTAAAAACTTGTGACATTTTACTAATAGCTGAAGTTGCCCCCTGGTATATAATGTAGTGCATAACTTGATGATTCCCTTACAGTGCAAGTCCTACTTAAGCCCACCAAAATAAAATGAACTAAACAGAAAGGAAATAGAAAACAGCAAAATAACTTTAACAAACTACCAACTTTTTGAACCATTAGAGTGAGTCCACCAAATTCTGTTAATTCATAGAAAGGTAAGAGGGCCTCTTTTATCCATCTGCAGCTCACTGTGTTAGAGTTAGATTAATCAACCTGTGAATAATGTTAGTATTTACTTCTGACCACACAAAATTTCCAAATGACGTCTTCAGAAACACAATCATGACTTGGCCTATAATTTTCCTACAAGTTTCCTGTCTCTGTCTTTCTTCTTTGACTTTGTCTATTTTCTCATCCTGAGTATTGCCATAGATTTACTCTCAAGAAGTGTGCATCTTCTCTTTTGCAGTAAGTTGTATTTTGACTGCCTGAAAGCAAATTATAAAATACCCTGTAATGGCACTTGTATGAAAGGAAACTGGATTGTACAGCAAATGATAACATGAAGAAAGGTAGAAGCAGAAGCCCATTGACTTTAATATTTAAAATCTTCTTAGGATGGGAATGTATAGGCCTAAATGTTACATTTTAGAGCTGTATCACAATTACTGACTGGGTAAATGTTCATCACAAATGGTGTTTTTGTCTTTATTCCTTTTAAAAAGAAAGGATTAAAGAACAAATTTCAAAGGGTAGCAGATGCTCTTTATCAAATGGGCATGAAAATCAAAATACATGTCTCTGTGGAGGAAAGATCTAAGAAACAAATGAAAGAATGTCATAGTCATACACTTACCATTAAAGATAAAGGACTTGAGGATGAAAACAGGTCATGTTCAATAAAAGGTCAGACTATCGACGTGGTGATAATAAAGCCTTTAGCATACAGAAAGATCAACATTTGTCACATTCAGTGGGCATCCCGTGTCAAGTAATGACTTCTATCACATTGTGTATGATCCTTCTCTTAAATTCTTGATCTTTCCTCACAAAAATTATCCTGTTCATTTCTCTCTGTCAGTAGCAGTGCTCTCTTTTCCTTTTAAAGAAATTTTATGTCCTTCCTCTTCTTTGTAACCTTTGTTCAAATTATGCTGCATCACACCCATTCAATAGTCCCTCATCACTATACCAGCTGTTAGATTTTGTATGAAACCACGAGACTTTTTAGCAAGAAAATATACAAATTGATATCTCAGAATTCAGTATGATTTTTAACATTTGAGAATGAGTATCTGTAGCAAACCTCATAAAGTTATCAGTTAGCACAGTCTCCATGTACACATGTAGTTCTTGTACATTAGAAAAGGTGAAAGAAGGGAGGAGACTTTCAGCACAAGAAGTTTTGTCAAGCGTGTACCCTGATGTCGGGACTCACTGTCAGAGGCATCCAGCTACACTGTACGAGCACTGAGTCATGTCAGTGCATCATACCATACATATATTTCAACTTTCACTCCTTTACTGCCAATCACTAACACTGTTAAGCTCAATAATAATGCCCTGAAGCTATTTCATGAACAGTTCACGTACATATTGGCACGAAAGTGGGATATGTCATTCTCTTCCATATTAGATGTTTGTGTAATTCCGTTACCATGTAATTCCGTTACCACAATTACAGAAGAACTGAAGGAGATATTTCTCAAAATGTTTTGTGACTTTTCAGGGAGTCACATGTAGAGAAAAAAATTACAAGGGGAGAAAAAATCAGTGACTAGTTTGTTCAGGAGAAAACTTTTTTCAATTTTATGGTAACGGAATTACGTCAATTTGTCAGTAGATTTTGAAAATTTCTCCAAAAAATATCATAATGAGAGTGACTGAATGCTTCCCCAAAATGTGATTGTTGAAGCATAGGAAGAAAGATGTGGAAGTATGGATAAAGCAGAGAGATATTTAAGTTGTTTCATTTTAAATTTTCATTTAATATTGTAAGATTTTAGATAAATACAGTAAATAGTCTTCCAACTTTAAAAATGTGTACAACAAAAACGAGGAAAGTTATTGGTAGAGGGTTTTTTGTTTCCGTAAATACAACAATCCGTCTGTACAGGAAACTGAAATTTCTGAGCATTTACTTAACTTTGAATTTTGCTGTTTTTGCCCTTCCCATACGGAATTGCCCATATATACATCATATATATATATCTACAGCAAAGTTTGTGAAATATATCAAATTTCTTTAATCTCAATTTTCATCTTGTTAAATATCTCACAGAATTGCACAAAATCCCAAAATATATCACCTTGAAAATCCCCCCCGAATATCACCGCGATCAGAATTCGGTCACGTGATATGTGCGTTCAAAGTCAATGCGTGTTCAAGGCAGCTGAAAAATGCACCGCGCACTACATTGTTGGAGCAAAATTGCATCGGGGACGTTGCGGCACCCGTTGGTGACTGAATACTGGGGAATCGGCACTTGCATTCAACCCTTGTACATTGAGTGGTTGCATCGGCACGTATGGAAATTTTGTTTTTCTTTTGCGTTTTTGAGGATACCATGACACTCCAAGCTTGCGATAAGCAAAAAATCCCACAAGAAAACGATGTATTTCTCAATTTTTAGCGCTTTTTCGGCGACCCATACTCTTAAAACTGGGCTTAATCCGTGCACGCTTTTGGAAAGTCGCTCTGATTCTGCACTTTTCACAGTGAAATTTGGGATTTTGGATGGATTTTTGGAGGGGACTAAGAGACTTTCGTGTTGTGAATGAGTATGCAAGTATGTGAATTGATGTGATTTGCGTGTGTTGTGACAAGTGACCGAATTCCGGTAGGTGACCGAATACTGGTATTACCCTACATGCATAAATATGTACTAGGTTCCATGATGATACCATGGCAAAAAGAATTAAATTTTAGCATTTCCACTTAACCTCTGACCTCGCGGCTCAAAATTTTTTCTAGAGAATCTTTATCAGGTAATATGTGACATGGGGAAAATACTGAAATTTTGAGCATTTGACCTTGACCTTTGACCTTGAGCATGTGCACCCAAAAGTTGATAAGCACAACTTTGACCACTCGTACATGATACATGCCAAGTTTCATTAGGATACCTCAAACGGTCCTTCAGTTATGCGGTCCATAAAATTGATTACGGAACGGACGGAAAGACTGCCGGATAGACAACCCAAAAACATAATGCCTCCAATGACACTTCATGGCGGAGGCATGAAAAGCAAACAAAAGCATAAAATGTGATGAAAACATACACTTTAAAATTGATTAAGTATGAAAAATAATTAGGAATACGTCATACACTTGCATCGAAGATAAGATAATGTTGGACATTGGAAGTCACATTAATTTAAGCGGTGCAAAATTAAACTTTGCTTAAACTTGGCGTTAACAGTGTGATGCCGCTCCATTACGTGCAAAAATATTTCCTTCATCTTCCTCTTTTCCCTTTAAATCGCGTGCATGGTTCCTGAAACACAAAATCTGTGAAAACTTTAAATAAATAAACTCAGATGCAGGCATACACTTTAATAAGTGATGGGTATCAATTTCATAAACAGGATAATTTCAGACACTTTCAGTAGATCTTGATCGACACAAGTTGCGAAGGCCAAAGCAGTAGGCCTGCGATAAAAATCACATCATAAAAGCATGCATGCGCAGAGGACCGGGGGGGAGGGACCCCGCAAAACACTTCAGGTCATTGCCTATCATTGCCCATTTCTGATCTCCAATCCGATGGCGATACCGACATTTTGGCAAGTTTGCCAATCCAATTTTCCGATCTAATTTTTGAGGCTAGCTCCAAGTTGCACCACTTAACATTACCCGACTGGTCAGCTTGCTCTATGCATGGATGGACGCACACACTTACACACATGGCAAGTGGTGGTGGTGGTGCCGTGGTGGGACACGGGGGGGGGGGGGGGGGGGGGGGGGGCGTGGGGCTGAGCATAGACACTGCCACTAACATGTTACCTTGTATGGAAGCCTTGCTTGGCAGACTGCAAGTAGAAGTATCACACGTTAAGGTCTAACATTAGACCTTTGGGCTAACACTCCATCATGAGCTCCAGCTACTGCACAGCATACAAACTAATATTTTGACCTCATATGTTGCCTATAACTGCATAACCGGAAAATCAGCTCTTTTTCAGAAACTACACCTAATATCTGAAGTTTCAGAGCTCGTAGAATATGACCGGATTTACTCGTAGCTAAATACTTGGTTTGTTACTACGCAAATTAACTGACTGATCATTATCACACCGCTGACGGTGTCAAATTCAGGGCAGCCTCACTCACACAGACAGACACAAATCAGCTTCATTCACTGCATATATATCTAGAAAGTATTGATAATTACCTGAGGAGTTTGTCGAGACAAACTCCTAGCTGCGGCTGCAGCCAGACGAACAGATACTTGAGCCATTGTCGGGTTCCTCCAGGGAAATGGCGACTGAAGTGGAGAAACTCAACGTCGTTCAGCGCAGCAGCAAGCAAGTTCGCACACACGGTACACAGCTAAAGCAGTGCCGGAGTGCTGGACCCTTAAAATCAATTTCGGAAACCCGTCTACAAATATGTTTTCATAAAAAGTGATAGCATATCATGTTGAAAAAAGTATTACACGTCATTTGATGTAATTCATCAAATTAAAAAAATAGGTAATAAATGTTTAATTTGTAATTCAATTTAATAACTATAATGTTTTATTAAATAAAAATGAAACATTTTGTTTGAAAACGTATCAGGCGAGAAAGAGTCAAACATGTCAGCGCCCATTAGAAGTGTGGTACGGCGTGAGAAAATAGAGCATGTGTAAGACGCACTTTGACGGAGCTCGGCCTAATTGGATACACACAGCGGGCCGGCCGTGGCCGCTGGGGCCGGGGCCTAGAAAACATCTAGCATTGTTAGATCTACCGTATACTGCTACGGTACCGGTACCTGCTGATGAGGAGGAGCACCATGTTCGTCCGTGGATTGTTAATACTCAAGGTAGGCCTACTACTACTACTAGCACGTCAGATCAGGATTGATTGCTGTTCTGACTGACTAGAGTAGAGAGTAGACTATTATTACGTTAGCAGCTAGGCTAACGAGTGTTAGACTTCACTCGCTCGGAGTCGGGTACATTAGAACTCTATATATGTAGACGTCTATTGAAACCGGTTAACCTTGGATGTCTATAGACTATCTAGTCGGAGGCCTTTGTTTATCTAGTCGTTAGTTACCGTACTTTAACTTCATAAATTCTGTGTTGAAGCGTCAGTGTATATCAGTAGAAATCACAAATGATGTGAATGAATCTTTTAATATGATAATTATGTGCAAGAGATCTACATGTAGGTTAGGCCTAGATCTATAATTTAGGACTATACAAATTGTGTTTTCCATTAAAGGAACGTAAAAGGAAGAATAATGAATAAGAAAGTTTGGATGACTTTTCAGTTGCAGAAGTTATGTCGGAAAAGATCTGCTTTGTATAAGATGTATGGTAATCATGTAACTACACGCAGCGCTGTCTTAATCGCGACAGTGTCTGGTCAGGCTAGGTAATCATGTAGAAATGCACACCTAGCGTTTCCTTCGCCGTTTGTCAATCAAATTTTTTGCAGCTATTGGAGATGCTAAATTGAACCATATCAGAGAGTTTTCATGGAATTAGAAAGCCGAAAAGGTAAGAAAAATGAGAAATCGGAAAAGAAAAGTACGTCGGTCGCGAACATAGTCTCCGACGTAAGTATTGCACCGATTTCGCAGAGAACGATGTCAACGATTATAATCGATTCTGGTAGTCTCTAATTAGCCGCTTACTAACAATATCGAACTAGACTCGTGCAATACGTGTAGCCCCTACTTTCATTTTCGCATTTTTTTTTTCTTATTGTTAGCTCACCTGAGTCGAAGTCATGACAAAAGTTGATAATAATAATTTAATTTGAAAAGTGTTGAAGAGAATAGAATGAGGTTGAAGGAAAAGTGGAAGAAAAAGGTTAGGCTATTAACGAATAAACTCAAACTTGAACTTGAACTTGAACTTGAACGTTAGAAAGAGAGAGAAAACAAGATGAGAAGAAAGTTGAATTCAAGGGGGATTTGTTTCTAGTACCGGTAATCTACATAATTTATAGGCCTACATGTAATTTAATAAATTAATGAGAATAGTATTACAAAAAGTATATGTTATGTTATAGAATCATGTTTTAAAAATATTGTGGACTTCTCATAAAGTGCTCATTTTATCTGAAAAGAAACAGAATATTGAAATTGAAATGGTAATATGATTTTAATTGATAAGTTCAACTTATAGTAGAAAGTAATTGTCTTTATGATAGTGTTTATTTTTCCATTTCATCTTTTTAATTATGTATACAAAAACTACAACCCCAGTATTTGCTTTTGTTTTGCTGTAAAAATCCATTTTATTGTGCAATATTCATGATGGATAATTCCCATTTTTTTCTTGATATCTTTTACTGTTTTGTACATATATCTGTCCATTCTTTAGTCAGCAAAAAAAAAAAATGTTGACAGATATACAGCCACACGCAGGAGAAAATTAACTAAAACGATAAAAAACAGACGCATCAAGATCACTTTCTTTCTTCCACATTTTACTGTCGAGCCGACGTAATCATCGTGGTTAAACACCAAACAAGCGGCTGTATCACAGACTACAACGATCGATTATCATCGTAATATCGCTCTTCCACATAATCGATCATCTATCATGCTACGCTGACACAGCCGTCGATCGGCGTACTTTTGAGTCGAAATTAGCCACTTTTCTTCTGTAATTGACTATGAAATTTTATGAAACCGTCAGATATGATCCATCTTGACATTTCTGATAGCCACAAGAAGTTTTCAATGACAAATTAAGGAAGGAAATGGTAGGTGTGCATGGTGTGCATTTCTACACGATTACCAGATGTATTTGAGAAACCCAACTCAATGCCATAGAAATGTTTCTAAACAATTCAGAAATTAAGTTACGAATGAGTTGAAGAAAGCAAAATGTAAATATTAACCTGATAAATTTGATATTGTGAAGAATTATACTCGGAAAATATGGCAATGTGTAAATGGGCTCGAAAAAATAATGAGAATAGAAATTTAAGTTCACATGGAATAAAAATAGACAATGAGTTGGTTACAGATAAAGCTGAACTCACAAATGTGTTCAATGAATATTTTTCAACCATTGCATTGGTCATAATTTTTCAATGAATCAAGGTTTTAAAGATGATGGTGCGTTTATATCTTCACTCCTGTGTATTCATCAATATTCTTTAAGCCTATCACGTGAAATTTTGTCTGTTGTTTCTGAGATGAAAAATAATACTTAGTGCAGGATCTGATTTTATAAGTATCAGGGTTGTGAAACAAATTATACCATTTATTGTGAGAACATTGTGTAATATTTTCAATGTGTTGTTTCTGAGATGAAAAATAATACTAGTGCAGGATCTGATTGTGTAAGTATCAGGGTTGTGAAACAAATTATACCATTTATTGTGAGAACATTGTGTAATATTTTCAATGTTAGTTTATCAACTGGTATAGTCCCAAATAATATGAAAATTGCATGTGTAATCCCAATATATAAAAAAGGTGATAGAAGTATGTACTATGAGTAATTATCGTCCCATATCTATTCTTAATACATTTGCTAAGATATTTGAAAGATGTATCTACAATACTAGAGTTACCGCATTTCTTCAAGATTCAAATACACTCATCCCAAATCAGTATGGTTTCAGAAATGGGCACTCCACTTCTTCTGCAGTATTAGAATTTATGCATAATGTCATTCAAGGGATTGAAAACAAAGAATTTACTTTATCTGTCTTCATTGACCTGTCAAAAGCCTTTGACTCTATTGATCATGATATTTTATTGTATAAGCTACTGTAAGTCAAGACTAAGGTATACGGGGTATGCCTTTAAAGTGGTTTGAAAGTTATTTACATAATCGACAACAATATACTGTAATAGAAGGTTTCAAATCAGATTATAAGGTTGTAAAATGTGGCGTCCCTCAAGGTTCCATTCTTGGCCCTCTTCTTTTTTTAATTTACATAAATGATTTACCAAACTGTTCTCGATTGCTACATTATGTAAGTAAACTGTTTGCTGACGATACAAATATTTCTGTGTAACAATGACCTCTCATTATTTGACAACATGAATATAGAATTGAAGAAATTAGATGTATGGATGCAGGCAAATAAGTTAATTTTGAATGCAGGAAAGACTAATTTTATGATATTTGGGACTCGTGAGTGTACTGATAATTTCATCTTATAATAGTGATATGATCAAACGTGTAACAAATATTAAGTTTTTGGGTGTTATGTTGGATGATAAAAACTGTCTTGGAATAGTCATGTTAATATGCTTTGCAACACACTTTCAAGAAATATTGGTATATTGCGAAAACTTAAATTTTTACCTTGAAGCATATGTTCAAATTGTTATATCATTCTTTCATTTCATCTCATTTGAGTTTACTTATTGTACTCTCATCTGGGGCCATTCAACTAAAAAGAATGTGAAACGTATTCATTTGTTGCAAAAGAAAGCTATACGTATCATAACCCGCTCACATTGTTTGTCACAAACTTCTGCATTATTCAAAAAAAAATGAATATATTACCAATTCAAGATATAATCTGCTTCCAAACAGGAATCTTTATGCAATGTTTGGTACATTACCAGTCCCCTTACAACGATGTTTTCATCTCAACAGCAGTATTCATTCTTATAATACAAGAAACCAACAAAATTTTCATCCTCCCCTCTACCAAACTGAATTAGCCAAGTCAACAATTTTTTATCAAGTGCCATTTTGTGGAATACCTTACCAAAGGAACTGAAAAACTGCAAATCATTACAGCAGTTCAGAAACAATTTTAGAAGCACTTACATGTACATAAAAACATAGTTTTGTATATTGTGCCAGTATTTCACTTTTTTCTTTTTTCCTTCTTCAGCCTGCTTTGATTGTGTACTGTTTGTGTTCTATAGATTTATTTTGTACCTATATATTGTAAGTTGAGAAAGTCTTGTATTTACTTTGGGGCCTATTTCCAACAAGCCTGAAAGGCTTTAATTGGTCCCCCACAATGAATGCATATATGTTTATACTATGACTTGAAATGTAATGATTGTTGTTATTAATGTGGAAATAAATGAAATGAAATTTTAGTGTTCTTGTTAAATGTTGTGTCTAAAAACTCCATACCTACTATACTTAGGGGTTCTAAATTTAGTTCTGTGCTGTGGTTGTCTATCGTCTATAGACTACTGTGAAGCATATATTCGCGGCATGATTTTTTCGCGAATTGGAGCCGACGGCCTTTTTTGCGGCATGAAATTTTCGCGAACTGCCACTGGGCACTGGCATTCAATGCATATAGTTTAGACAAGAACTTTCGTGTGCATTTTAATTTCGCGAATCTCGGCGCTCGTGAAATTAAAATGCACGCAAAAATTCCTCGTTTTACAGTATTAGGCCTTCGTGTGGTGGTATACTTGGGTGACCCGTTACTGCGACCAGCCCCATACGCATAGCGTAATGGGGCTGCGGACTGTAGCATTCAGGATCATGACAGGGTAGTATCGCGGACAAATATCAACTTAAAGTGAACTAGAAATGTCGCTTTGGCGACTGGTATGCCTCCGCCATAATGCATGATTTTCCCAATAGGTCTAGATAGTACATGTGGACACTGTGTGATTACATTTTCACAAAATTGGCAAAATATTGGAATGACAAGTTTGTCACAAATGTGTTGAATGTTCACCTTCCTTGACCTAGGTTTAATTGGATGAATAGGAGAGCATGTATCTAGGGATTTAAGGACTTTAACTTGACTTTGACCCATTCATACATTTAGGCATTGAGTAATTTTCAAGGTACAGGTGTGGAGAAAAAGTGCAATTTCTGAATTGAATAGTAAATTGTTACCATTTTCATCTGGCCCTTGACCCTAAAATTCATAAGATAATTACTTTCAGGTAGAACATGCTGTAAGTTTCAAGGTAACTTGAGCCACTTACGAGATATGGAGGAAAAGTTAGTTCAGCACTATCACTTGATCTTTAACCTTTGACCTTTGAGGCAAAAAGAGAGAAAAAAAACTTTCCAGAGAATTTCTATTAGGTTACACACGCATACACCAAGTGTAAAAGAAATAACCCTGCTGGCATTGCATAAATATGAGGGTAATAGTAACATTTTGAAGTCTTGCACTTGACCTTTGACCCCTGACCTTTGACCCCATGAACCCTACATTCTCTAGATAATCACTTCCAGTCAGTACATGTATATACTATGTTCCATGAAGATACCTTGAACAATTTTCCAAGGTATGGAGAAAAAAAAAGAAATTTTAATATTTTTACTTGACCTCATGACCCAAACTTTCACCAGAGAATCTTAATTGGGTAAAACATGTATACACTAAGTTTCAAGAAAATATCTTCAGGCATTCAATAGATATGGTGGAAATAGTGAAATTTTATGTATTTGACCTTGACCTTTTGACCTTTGACATTGAGCATGTGCACCCTAAAGTTGATAGGCACAACTTCACCCCCTAATACACATACATGCCAAGTTTCATTAGGATACCTCAACAGGTTTCGATAGATACCTTGTCCACAAAGTTCATTACGGACGGACGGACGGACGGACAACCCGAAAACATAATGCCTCCGGCACCACTTCGTGGCGGAGGCATAAAAACTTCTTCAATTTGAAGACTAACCAGTGAAGTTGAAGTATTGACAGCAGGGTTCCTGCAACGTTTGGTTCTGTCAATACTCCCTTTCTGTTCGAACTGATGACTTAATGTGACTCGGTTGAGAGGAACCTGGGAGAGCTACACTGAATTGATGGCCAGCGCATGCGCACATCACATGCGCACAAATTTCAAATCCATTGAATGGATAAGATGTTTGTGTGCGCATGCGCTGGCCGTCAATTCAGTGTAGCTCTCCCAGGTTCCTCTCGACCGAGTCACATTAAGTCATCAATTCGAACAGAAAGGGACTATTGACAGAACCAAACGTTGCACGAACCCTGCTGTCAATACTTCAACTTTACTGGTAAGTCTTCAAATTGAAGAAGTTTTTCGATTTTAAGTTGATATTTGTCCGCGATACTACCTTGTCATGATCCTGAATGCTACAGTCCGCAGCCCCATTATGCTATGCATATGGGGCTGCTGGTCGCAGTTAGGTGACCCGCACCTCGTCATAGTTAAAGGGATCGTACAGTTTTGGTTGAGACTTAAAGGGAACGCAAACCCAAAGAGCAATGTGGATTGAGTGAAAGCAGCAACATTAGTAGAACACATCAGTGAAAGTTTGAGGAAAATCGGACAATCGATGCAAAAGTTATGAATTTTTAAAGTTTTGGTGCTGGAACCGCTGGATGAAGAGACTACTAGAGGTTATGACGTATGAGAGGACAACAATACAAAGAAAATGTACAGGAAATTCAACAAAAATTCACTTTTCTAGCATTATGAAAGAGCACTTGACTAACCGCTTTCAGAAAGCAGGGGGAATAATTGCCACCCTTCACATAAAATACGGTATCAAGGTGATGGAATTTGTAATTTTCATAAAAAATGAGTTTTTGTGGAATTTTCTTTATATTTTCTTTATATTGTTGTCCACTCACACGTCATAACCTCTAGTAGTCTCCTCATCCAGCGGTTCCAACACTAAAACTTTAAAAATTCGTAACTTTTGCATCGATTGTCCGATTTTCTTCAAACTTTCACTGATGTGTTCTACTGATGTTGCTGCTTTCACTCAATTCACATTGCTCTTTGGGTTTGCGTTCCCTTTAACTTCAGGTTTTTATCATTTTTTGGTGAGATAGTGAGAAACCTCTAATGAAATATGACAGAGCATGTGCATGTAATTCAAAGAGGGATTCAATGTTTATTTGATGAAAATTGGTTTTGAAATGGCCGAGATATCCAAAACAGAGCGATTCTAATAAAGTGTGGGACCCACACTTTATTACAATCATTTTGTTTTACTTTGTTTTTGGATGTTTCAGCTATTCCAAACCCGATTTTTCATCAAATAAACCTTGAATTCCTCTTCCCTTAAAAATGGTACCTGGTATGCTCTGTACTATTTCATAAGTGTTTTCTTGGTATCTCGCAATTAAAGCCCAATTTTCATCTCCACCAATAGTGTACCTTCCCTTTGATGTTTGTGCATATTTGAATCACATTTCGTCACTGAAATTCTAAGAAATCCCACTCACTTACAGGAAAAATGCTGAAAATTCCAATTTAATCACAAGTTCACTGATCGATATAGAAAATTTGCAGCTATTGTCGCCAAACGCGAACGATGCGGAATAGTCGTGCGCTGAGTGAAGAAGGGGCCTGCAACTCGTCACCCGCGCTCCCATAGACAAAGCATGTAAAAGATGTGTGCGGGTGACCGTGATGCTCCCATAGACATACACGTAAAAGATGCGTGCGGGTGACCATGATGATACTTATAACACGTATTCCTCATATAAATTCCAGATTTTCGCGAAAAAACTGTTCGGTTTTCACCACAATTTGCTTGGTTGTGGTAGCCCTGTCAGGCATAAATTTTTGTTTAGCGCGCTTGTAACAATTTTAAGGGGGGTGACGGTATTCGGGCCCCTGACAGGGTGCGGGCACCTCACTATACCATGTATACTGTACTGGTAGTTACTGCCAGGTGGTATTAATTACTGCCTAACTGGTAAATTTCCATGTAACTACGTTAGTATGTATGTGGTTTACACATGTACGTACTACGTAAATACTATGTGTGTTGCCCATGATTTGACCACCCGTGCCAATTTCGACACCTAGATTTCGCACAATAAACTTATATTTGTTACTTTTACATTGATAAGAAATGCACGAATGCAGATAAAGAATGTGCATTATTACTTACCGATCACCAACCAAAGGATACACTTGTGAAATTTAGATTGAGGGATTTTGATGAGACTCGATTGCGGAAGAAATTTAGCGCCCATGAATCGACTGCCTGTGCCCACGGTTCGGCCACCTTTGCCCATAGTTCGACCATACACTGTAGAACACCCGTGAATGGATTGCGCGCGTGTCATGACAAGAGCTGTAATTGTTGCAGTTTGTCATGGAATCTGTCCATATTTTGCAATTTCTTTTTGTACCATGTGCTATATGGTATGATTATGAAATATTCCAACATTTCCTCGCATGTTTGTCAAAAGAGAAGAAAACAAATCTTCAAGTAGGGCCTATGTGGGCATATGCATTCTGGGGTCTAAAATGGGAACAATTGATCCGTGGCATTGCCACACCACCATCGCTTTGTGATGATTTTATTGTCTGATTTGTGTTTCCAATGCATTTGACTGAAGTGGACTTTGTACTTGCTGAGATTAATTATTTGTAATACTTGTAAAAATATAGAAATGAATCTACCTAAATCTAGACACAGATCTGCTCATCTTATTCCAGTTTCATACCCGTACTTACTCCAAACACTGTCATAATTACTAGAACAATTCAGCAATAATTTGCTCCATCACCCACAGATTACTTTTTAGCTCACCTGAGCCAAAGGCTCAAGTGAGCTATTGCGATCGCCCTTCGTCTGGCGTGCGTCGTGCGTAAACTTTTTACATTTTCATCTTCTTCTTGAAAACCCCAAGACCGATTTACATCAAATTTGGCAGGTAGCATCCCTAGGGGGTTAGGAACTCAATTTGTAAAAATGGGCACCGTGCCCCACCCAGGGGGCCCTCAGGGGGGCCCAAACCCCCCAAAATTAAGGAATCTGTAAAAATCTTCTTCTCTAGAATCAGAAGTGATAGAGCTAAGTTAATACTATGAGTTAGTACATTGATGACTGTAGTTTCAAGTTTGTTCATGGCAGAATCAGGGGTGCCCCCCTTGGGACCCAGGGGAGGGGTCCTAATGGGGCCTAAATTGTACATTTTTATCTTCTTCTTGAGAACCCCATGACCCATTTTCACCAAACTTGGCAGATAGCATCCCTAGGGGGTTAGGATCTCAATTTGTTCAAATGGGCACCATGCCCCACCCAGGGGTCCCCAGGGGGCCCAAACCCCCCAAAATGAAGGAATCTTTAAAAATCTTCTCTAGAATCAGAAGTTAGAGCTAAGATAATACTATCAGTGAGTACATTAAGGACTGTAGTTTCAAGTTTGTTCATAGCAGATCCAGGGGTGCCCCTCTTGGGGGCAGGGGGGGGGGGGGGGGTTGGGAAGGTCCAAATGGGGGCCTGAATTGTACATTTTCATCTTGTTCCTGAAAACCTCATGATGGATTTTCGTCAAACTTGGCAGGTAGCATTGCTAGGGGGTCAGGATCTCAATTTATCAAAATGGGCACCATGCCCCACCCAGAGGGCCCCAGGGGGCCCCAATCCCCCCAAATTAAGGAATCTTAAAAAAATGTGGCCCTTATTGTACATTTTCATCTTCTACTTGAGAATGCCTGGTCAAATTTTAGTAGAGCTGTGAATAATTTAGATTAGTGACTGCGTGAAAGGTGAACTTGCGATACTCAGGTGAGCACTAGACCCGCGGGTCTCTTGTTATGTAAACCACTCGTACTTGGTTGGATGACCACAAACATCAGATCAATGAAAATTCACAGCAGTAACTTTTATGTCAAGATTCAGTGTGACTTAGTCACTAGCTGTTCAATTCATCATCTTCCATGTTGGTAGCTCCTGTCAATGCAACAGATAAACAAGGATGAAAAGGAAAAGCAAGTTCACATTCTGGAGAAGATCCAGAACAAAGAGAATGAGGTGTTCTCAAGAAAGATTAGACTCTGACACTAAAACACTGGAATGATCTTCCACAAATATAACGATAACTTCTTCAAGAATGGCTGAAATTTATCCATTCCTGTCATGTTTTTTTTATTCATGTCTTAAACATAAGAAACGTGTGACTGATAAGATAAACTCATCATGTTAATTGCCGGTATACTGAAAAGTAAAGTCGATCAGATTTAAGGTTTACAAGTTGAAATGAATTGCACAGTAGTGGAAGTAAAAAAAAATAAATAATGAATAAATAGATAAATAAAAAATGATTTAACTGAAAGCATGTGTCCCAAAATATTGCACAATAACTAAAAGAAAGACCAGTTTGATTTACAATGTAGATGTCAAGATGTATTGCATGATTATATACAGAGATAATGCAACATTGCCAGAAAAAAACCCAATAAACATAAATCCATTTATCCTGAATCAGAATGATATAAATTTACACTTTTCAAATCGTATCAAAGAGTTGCATTTCATGATAGTGCCAGTGATGCCAACGATCAAAGTGAGTGAGCTGCAATTACTGCTTGGCCATATTCTGCTTGTACGACAGATGATGGAGAAAGAGGAAGCAGGAAAGGACAGCAAGAAAGAAGCAGGACATTTGAAATCGGCATTCTCAATCTCCTCATCTGTGAGGCCGTCCAATTGTGTGCAGACGATGTGAAAACCATCTGCCCCAGTAATCACAACCCACCCACTCCTCTAGATTGTCGCCATATACTCCCCCCCCCCCCCCCCCGCCGTTCGGCACACACATTCACGTCTATCTTTGATTTCTCCGCCTTCTCTAGATTTCTCTTCCTCTTCTTCTCCTCTTCATCCTTTTGCCTCCACTTTTCCCTCTTCCTCTCGATGAAGGCTACAATACTGATGCATTTTGGCATGTCATCAGTGGCTGCCCTTCTGCTGAAAGTATGGTGAATGAGACATTAAAATCAAGAAAATCATATGAAAGAAGGTGTCAAAGCAGAGGAAAATGTATCCTAAAACAGATTTTTAATGTGACTTATTGAAAGATCTTTGCGCCAGTGAGAAATCGCGAGTTAAAACTGACTGATTTGCTTCACCGATATTCACTCCGGAACAGCCGTCTTTTTCGAGCCCTAAAATAATGACGTCACGAAATGAACAAAACCCTTTACGAGTGCAGCGGGACATCGAGGCCGCCATTCATAAAGCACATATTTCTTGGTGAGCGAATGCAATTTTTGGCCTGTCTTTAGTCGCCTCTGCTTTTTCGCCTGAGACATTAAAAAGACCCATTTTTACCTTATATTGTATGGAAAGACTTTGAGTTTGACATCGAGAGTGAATTGAGTGTTGACAGTGACAATGACACTGATAGTGACAGGGGCAAAGTCGGAGTGGTAGAGGAAGAGAGGGAGAGGCGACCGATATGGAAGGCCGCTGCGGACACAACTCGTTAGGGGCATACATGGAAACGGGCACACTGCCTCTCCATACATATGCCCTAAACGAACCACGTCCGCAACTGCCCTCCATAGACGGAGCCCACTGTGTGGATAGAGTGGTAGCACAGCGCACATTTCGTGACGTCATGATTTTGGTCGCCACAATTTCACCGTCAGATCGGGTTCTGGTGGTCTAAAAAGGGTCTCAAAACACCATCTCTCCGTCGTTCTGGAGACGTTTTTACCTTCTGAAAGTTAATTATTCATATTCCTAGAGACTTAAGCTTTCCAGAAATGTATAATTCACCTTGTTTATGAATATCGTCCTTTTTTTCTCGTACACCATACTTTAATGCCCTCCTTTGGGCTTTGGGGAGGACCAGTTGTTCCTTGAGGGCAGGGTTGACGTACTGCTCATGTGATAGGCCCTGGCATGCCTCAGGAGGTGGGCGGGCTTCAATAGAGGGAGGTGGGTGGGCCTCCATGGAGGGCAGGCCTCGGCTGGAGATGGGTGGGCCTGAGCGGGAGGTGGACGGACCTCGATTGGAGATGGATGCGCCTCGGCGGGAGGTGGATGAGCCTCAGCAGGAGGTGGACGAGCCTCGGCGGGAGGTGACACGTCATGGAATAGGGTTCCAGCCTCAATTCGTGGTAGGTCTAGGTGAAGGGGAATATCCCCGCTGCCCTGAATCCACTCTTGCAAGTTGAGGCTTGGAGGACACTTCCTCCCAGGCCCGAGCAATGGTCCGAGCAATGGTCAACTTCCTGCCACCTCGTCTGGATTTTTGATCAGAAACCCTCACTCTGCTCTTCCCCATGCTACCTTCAGGGGCCCAAACATGCTTAAATCACATGGCTGGAGGACGTGGCTGGAGAGGGCTGGGAGGCAGTACAGGATGATTTTCTCTTCGTTGTAGAGTTCTGTGACTTCGAGACTCAGATGACTTGCATGGCCATCTACCAGAAGGAGAACCAGCCTGTGCACACCGTTCTGGTCCAAGAACGGGGTGAAGCTATATAAGATGAAGTCGTGGAGGACTTCACCATCCATCCACCCATTCTCAGACCCGCCCGTGAATGCTTCAGCCAGTTCTCCTTCTAGTGGATTCACGTAGAACCTCTTTCCAGCAAACACGAGCGTGGGAGGGAGAAATTTTCCATCCGCCAAAATGGCACAGAGGAGTGTTATTTGAGTCTTGTCGCCATTGGAGTATCTGGAGACCACCTTAGCACCCCTCTGTACTAGCACTCGATCTTGATCTGTCGGTTTTCCCGCAAAGTGGGAAAGCCCATCTCCAGCTGGGAAAACCACGCATCCAGGTTGTCTGCTGTGATGATGGCGCATTGAACCACTATCGCCTGCAGCAGTCGTTGTGAAATCTCAGAGGGTCTCCTCAAGAATAGGCGCATCCACTTCGCCCATGGAAGATTGTCTTTAAATGGTGCTGGTTTGCCATCCTCATCTAAACAAATTTGTAATATGTTCTTTTATTTCTTAATGAACAAAAAAGAAAACTATCTAAATAGAACATGAATTGCAAATAACAATTACGACTAAATCCTCTCTCTTTAAAACAAATATTAGCCGACAAACAGTTCATATTATATCATAGCAGGGTGTTTATGGATTAAATGTAGATAAGCGGGTAGACGAGCATGACCCATTCTAAGGCAATGAATGATGATTTCGTCACGACGGCAAGTACAATTGATGTGGAAAGGTTGTTTGACATCATTGTGAATAAAATATAAATGATGACCATGTGTGGATGTCGCCAAGACTCGTCCCAGGAGTCCAGGCATTTTTTGTCCGGATGACTTGTCTAATTTCTGAGACAGTTGGAAGAATCATGTTTGTTATGTAGTCTTTGTTTAGGCTTTTCTTCACAAGGGACTCGGTACAATTGTTTCCCTTGAGATCACAATGTGAGGAAACCCAGACCAGGGAAAGAGTAAATCCATTAGATGTTAATTGTGAACATTTCAGTAAAATTTCACATGTTAAATCATGTTTATTAGAAGAGTTATTATCTAAAAATGACAGAGCACTGAGAGAATCTGAAAATATTGCAGCTCTCAGCGGCAGGGTTGCTCTTTCAACTGGATTTTACCTGGATTTCAGTTGATTCCAGTATTCCAATTTCCATATTGAATCCATTTGCCTTACTGGAATGAACTGGTACTGGTACCAGTTGACTCGGCATCTGGATTCTAACTGTTTTTTGACCTAGGTACCTAGTGGGTAGTCAGTCACACTCAAGTGGCTGGTATCCAGTCACTCGGGGGCCATGGATACATCTGTGTGGCTGTAAACATTGCCTTATATTTGATTTACCATGCCATTCTGAGTCTTGTTCGTCATGTAGATATCTGTTTTAGTTCCCAGCCAGTGCTTAGTCAAAGGTGAAGTTCTCCAATAGAAGTAGAAATTAGAATACAGTGCACTCCCGTTAAAACGAGCACGGTTATAACAAAATTCCGGTTACAATGAAGTAAAAATTCAGGCTGCAACATTATCCACTCTGTGTATATAGGTTTGTTCGATTATATAACAAAATTGCAATATATTGAAAGAAAACTGCTGGTCCCGAGGACTTCATAATAATGGAAGTCCACTAGCTGTAGCTAGTAGCAGAGCTGGCACTGTGTACTGTAAAAGTGGATATTTTCGCACGACTAATTTTTCGCGCTGAGAGGGGCAAGAAGAGTTTCCCGCGTTTTTATGCCTCCGCCACGAAGTGGTGCCGGAGGCATTATGTTTTCGGGTTGTCCGTCCGTCCGTCCTTCCGTCCGTCCGTAATGAATTTTGTGGACAAGGTAACTATCAAAACCTGTTGAGGTATCCTAATGAAACTTGGCATGTATGTGTATTAGGGGGTGAAGTTGTGCCTATCAACTTTTGGGTGCACATGCTCAAGGTCAAAGGTCAAAAGGTCAAGGTCAAATACATAAAATTTCACTATCTCCACCATATCTATTGAATGCCTGAAGATATTTTCTTGAAACTTAGTGTATACATATATTACCCAATTAAGATTCTCTGGTGAATGTTTGGGTCATGAGGTCAAAGGTCAAAGGTCAAAAGGTCAAGTAAAAATATCAAAACTTCTTTTTTTTCTCCGTGCCTTGGAAAATTGTTCAAGGTATCTTCATGGAACATAGTATATACATGTACTGACTGGAAGTGATTATCTAGAGAATGTAGGGTTCATGGGGTCAAAGTTCAGGTCAAGTACAACACTTCAAAATTTTACTATTTCCCTCATATTTATGCAATGCCAGCAGGGTTATTATTTTTTTTACACTTGGTGTATGCATGTGTAACCTAATAGAAATTCTCTGGAAAGTTTTTTTTTTCCTTCTTTTTTTGCCTCAAAGGTCAAAAGGTCAAAGATCAGGTGAAAGTGCTGAACTAACTTTTTCCTCCATATCTCGAAGTGGCTCAAGTTATCTTGAAACTTAGTACACGATTATGCATGCTCTACCTGAAAGTGATTATCTTATGAATTTTAGGGTCAAGGGCCAGATGAAAATGGTGACAATTTACTATTCAATTCAGAAATTGCACTTTTTCTCCACACCTGTACCTTGAAAATTACTCAATGCCTAAATGTATGAATGGGTCAAAGTCAACTTAAAGTCCTTAAATCCCTAGATACATGCTCTCCTATTCATCCAATTAAACCTAGGTCAAGGAAGGTGAACATTCAACACATTTGTGACAAACTTGTCATTCCAATATTTTGCCAATTTTGTGAAAATGTAATCACACATTGTCCACATGTACTATCTAGACCTATTGGGAAAATCATGCATTATGGCGGAGGCATACCAGTCGCCAAAGCGACATTTCTAGTTAATTCCATGGAATCGAGGCCTCAACTACTGCAACATAAAGCAGGCAAAGATATTCACATGCTTTTATTTTCGCGCTAGTTTCTGGTTGCGCGAAATGCACGAAAATTTCCACATTTACAGTATCTGGATCAGGTACTTTCTAAGGTACAATGTACAGGCTGAGAATGTACCTGTAGAATAAACAATGTGACATACACTTATAAAATTATTATCCTTGCACTTGCACTTGTGTATTCCTGCAGTCACTGGAAAGATGTCCCATCAGAAGAATAAAGGCCCGAGTAAAGCAGAGGTAGGGAAAACGTATATTTCCTAGTTGTAAAAAAAAGGTGCTGTAAGTGTGACGTCAGTATCAGTGGTGTCCCTTTCTCATTATAGGATAGAGTGATGACTTTGCTGTGTAACTCCAGTGGACTGGGGACATGGACAACTGCATTATTGTGGTTGAATAGCCTTGTATAAGTTCATCTTATATTTCTTGCATCTTTGCTTCAATAAAATCCATATGAACTTTGTGTTTATACCCTTGCGGTTAAGGAGTTTGTACAAAAACACAAGATGTGAGACAATCAATGGACAACGTAAGTATTCCCCGGTGACAAGGTGTAGTGGAAATTCTCTGGTTTTATTGTCCCCACCGAACGAGTTCGAGCAGGGGACTATGAAATGGGCTCCGTATGTGTGTGTGTGTCCGTGTGTGTGTCTGTGTGTGCGTCTGTGTGTGATCAAAATGTTCAATTTGCTACTTCTCTGTCATTTATGAGCCAATTTTTATTCTGTTTGCTTTATATGAGAGCACTACATGAGAGCTTTGAAACTTCTGCACAGAATTTCAGTTGTGACCTTTGACCTTGACCTTTGACCTATATTGTACATTTTGCTATGAATGCTACTCCTTCGCTATTTCTAACCCGATTTCGATTCCGTTTGCTTTGTGTGATGGCACTAGTTGAGGGCTTCAAAACTTCTACACAGAATTTTGACCTTTGACTTCTTTGACCTTGACCTTTGACCTATATTGTACATTTTGCTACAAAATGCTACTCCTTCGCCATTTCTAACCCGATTTCAATTCCGTTTGCTTTATGTGATAGCACTAGGTGAGGGCTTCAAAACTTCTACACAGAATTTTGACCTTTGACTTCTTTGACCTTTGACCTTGATTTTTGACCTATATTGTACATTGGCTACAAAATGCTACTCCTTCGCCATTTCTAACCCAATTTCGATTCCATTTGCTTTATGTGATGGCACTAGGTGAGGGCTTCAAAACTTCTACACAGAATTTTGACCTTTGACCTTGATTTTTGACCTATATTGTACATTTTGCTACAAAATGCTACTTCCGGCGGGGACATATATTACGCACCATGTAATTTCTACTTTTCCTTGTTGTATGTGCTCGAGCTGCCAGCTTGTTGTTTCCAAATTTGTTCTAGTATGCTATAGAAATTACTCATAGAATAATCTAAATGGCTACTGTTTTTGCTAATGCCACTGGTAGTATTCAGACCCTTGCATACCCAGGAAGGTAAATGGCCAGGTAAATGTTTCTGTGTAATATTGTGGTTATTACAGTACCGGTATTCATCAAACGTGATATGGAGATTGATATGGTTTTTTTTTTGTTTTTATTTTTGTTTTGTTTTGTTTGTTTTTTTTGCTCCTGAGTCACATATTCCTCTTTTCTAGCCACATTTCGTGCTAAATTTCATTTAAATTTAGAATGAAGGTGTGTCATGAAAAAGCTTGCTCCCTTTTACTTTCAGTGACAATGACTTTTACCATAACTGAAACGCACAAGCCCGCCCAAAGCAATCAATAAAGCACCAAATGCCACAGTACAATGATTTGCAATTCCATTCCTGCCACATGTCACTTGCATTTAATGTGGTGATGGACTCTCAACCGGTGTTCCCTGCTGGATTTGTGAGTAAATTATTAGTTTCACTCACTGTTCTTGTGTGCTAAAGTCACACCATTACAATAATGTAGCTACAACATGTGTACTAGTCATTTAAAAAAAAAAAAAAACAAAACAAAACAAAAACCAAAACCCCAAAAAACTAAACAATCATAGCTTTGTCATACAATTTACATCAGAGCAGAGCTTGGCATTTTCTCTACAACTTTACTCATTACTATTCGAGGTAAAACAAAAAAAAAATCTCTGAAAGTTACATAGATTTGAAAAATAGAATGTTTTCTCAAAGCATGACTATGTTGCTATCTCAGAATAATGTGGCACACAAGGGGTTTTCAGCATGGCACATAAAGGGTTTAGCTCAGATGACCCAGGTGTTAACAAGTACCTGTATCTCTCTATCAGGATATTGTACATAGGAAAACTCCAGTTGGTGACTTTGTCCAAGGGCTACATCTGCATTGCTTTACAACTAACACTTCCAGTAGTTGTTGTTATTATGCAATTAGTTTTATTGGTGATGGTAGCATGATAAGACCATTCCATATGCTTTGCTTACCTTTGATGACATTTAATTTAAAAAAAAAAAAAATATTTCCCAATTTGCTTATTAGTTGCCTTACAGCTTGAAAAGCTTTCATAAGTCCTAAAGTGTCATATTCTTTTCATGCTGTTGTGTAATAACTATTTTCCATCAATTTCATACTGCTTTCTTGTAGCATTCAAAGATATTGAGAAGCTTGCAGTTCAAGAATCCTGGCAAAAAGGTTCAAGAGTTTGCAAACTTCAAACCAGAGGAGAGTGAGAGAGAGAAAAGGAAATTGAGGAGATTGCAGGAAGAAGAAACCCTACGAAGTAAGCAGTAAGTACTTCTGACATTAAGTTGTTATGTTGCACTGAGAAATGCCTGATAAAATTGTAGCACCAGGACTACAATCATTTTCTTTCTGTAAGCATACATGTCTGTATTTTAATTGTATCAGAAATTTTGAAAGACATAATAAGGACATTGGGGAAAAATCTTATACACGCATTTCTTCTTGTCTAAAAGTACAGTCCATATTGGATATGGTCATAGGCCATACTGTCTTGCAGGTCAGGTGTGGTGTATACTAATGCCCATGAAAAAAATTTTCAAAGTTCTCTGCAGCTACCCAGCTACAGGTGTACCCAAATTTGGAACATGTGACACCCATGTCGTAATCTACAAGATTTTGTCTTGTGATTAATTGAAATCATCAAATCATCAATTTTGATTATATTATGTTGCTTATGCAAATTTAGCCCAAGGTCGTGCTTTAGCCTGTTAAACACTTATAAAAAGCATTGAGAGTCTACTTTTTGGTTTGTGTCTATTTGAAAATATTCAACAATTTACATCATAAAAACTTTCAAAAATCATTTCAATTCTTTTGCATTTTATTTTGGGATTTGTTACATATTTCTTTGCTCATTTTACTTTTTTCTGTTTTTTAATGAAAATTGTCACCACTTTTCTACCAAAAGTAGCATAGAATTAATCATAGTAATTGATAATAAAAATTGTGAGGTTTTTATAAGTTTCATGACATTGGAAATATGTAAACAAAATCACAAAATTGTGCCCGTTTTGGCTTGATGAGCAGTTACAAAAATGGGTGTGGATTCACAACGGTATGCATGGACATTGCAAATCTGGTCTCAATAGTTGCATGAAGCTTGAAGAAAAAAGTGAAGAAGCTTCATGCCAAGGCCTTCTCGTGATGCAGAATTATTGCACATAATGTCGAGGGGGGCAGACCCCCCCCCCCCCCCCCTTTTAATGGTTAAAGAGGTTAACAAAGGTAGTCTTGACCACTGGTAGTTCATCAGGCAAAGAGTTCCACTTTGTGGTGCGCCAGAAGCACTACTCGACATGGATCCTTTGAGCACATGTTGGCTTCGATTGTCAAGGAAGTCTCTGAGTTGTCAGTATTCAAATGATGAACAGGACAGAATGGATCGGATCGGTGAGAATTGGATGCGCGAGTTTAACTTTGGAACTGTTTAAACAGTTTTTAGACTGTTCCACTGTTCCAAAGTTAAACGAGAGCATCCAATTCTCATTGATCCACGAAATAGGCCTGTGCATCATTTGTGTGATAAAATGGGCCCGCAAATTCATGAAATACAACCATTTTCTCCATCATGTGTCCGGTACACCTACAATACAACACTGTACAAGACTTGAGCCATGCTTTTGGATTTTACTGGACGCATGGCCATGCGTTTGGATTTTACTGGATGAATGGCTCAGTGTGGATCAGTAAAAATCAATGCATGACAATTGACCAGAGATTGCAGAGATTCTAAAGCCCATTTTATAATGAGAGCTACTGTAGCTTGTAAAGTCTAGCATGAGAGTCTTGTCAGATGCCTAGCAGAAGTACACCTGAAAAGCAGAATGGCATGATGTTGTTGTCATCATTCCCTTGGCAATGTGTTGAAAAAATGGTACGAGGATGAACCGAGACTCACATGAACACCATTTTCTTTAATAACCCATGCTGTGCATCTTAGAGAATTTCATTTAATTTCCAGGTGATTCACATCAGCACTGCAGACAATTTTATTCAAGTACACTGTACTATACTGGCATTGGACATTAGGGAAATGGGCATGTAGTTCTCTGGTCTTGTTTTTCTTACCGTATGAAATCTCTCACATCTGCTACCCACCAGTCATCCCGAGTTGCTAGTTTCATAGAACAGTGATCTTCCAGTGATACATGCTCTAAATACTTGTACAGTCGTGAGGAGTACTAGCAGCAGGCATTGTGCACAGTTGATGGTGGACTCTCTGAATCCTGAGGCAACAGACATACACTGAAGATTGAAATTGCTTCTTGCCTACAGCATACAATATCATATGGCTATGTGCAATGCTAGTGCATCACTAGTGAGGAGGATACCGCCAATTGGATACTGCATGACAACTTTGACTATGTAGCAATCACCTAAATTAATGTTTTGATTTTTAAGTTTTTACTTTAAACACATGATATTTATAGTGCAAATCTTGTTTACAAATTACAGACAGCAAAGTTACACATATTTTCAGTTTTATTGAGTAAAAGTTGTGTAAGTCAATTATTGGATATGTTATGTCAAAAGGGAAATTCAACTACAATGTACAACCTTCAAGTTGAAATACCCAAGAATATGACTGTGTGAATCACACTACAAGTACAAACTTTGTTTTGCCAAAATGTGAGTGACTGAGTCTCACTGTAAGTCTCACAGTGCAAGTTTTGTCACAACAACTGCTGCACAGCCGGGCTCTCGATGTTTTTACAGTTAATGGTTCAGCATAGGAATTCCTTCTTAATAAGGTAAGCAGTATTGAGGTACAAAATTGTATTCATAAACGTGTGGTTCTTCTAGGATGTAGTCAGTTGTTTGTGGTTCTTATAGGATGTAGTCAGTTGACATAGAGTTTGACTGTGTGTGTGTGTGTCTAAGTCTGCTTTTGTTTTTGGTTTTTTTTATGCCTCCGCCAACGAAGTGGCCGGAGGCATTATGTTTTCGGGTTATCCGTCCGTCCATACGTCCGTACGTCCGTCCCGTATTGTTTTTGTCGATATCTCAAGAACCGTGAGGTGGTTTTGCATCAAACTTGGTATGAGGGTATATCCTGGGGGGATGATACTTTGTTTCGATTTTAGGGTCACGGGGTCAAAGGTCAAAGGTCACAGGTTATTTTGTGAAAAAAAAAGGTTGAAATTTCATGTTTTTCTCCATATCTCGCAAATGGTTCAAGGTATCTTCATGGAACTTAGTATATATGCATGTACCGATGGGCAGTGATTATCTAGGGAAGTTGGGGGTCATGGGTCAAAGGTCAGGGGGTCAAAGGTCAAGGTCAAATCCTCAAAATATCACTACTTTCCTTATATTTATGCAATGCCTGGAGGATTTTTTTAACTTGATGTATGCATGTATAACCCAATGTATATTCTGTGGGAAGTTTCTTGCCAAAAGGTCAAAGGTCAAAGGTCAAGTGAAAGTGCTAAATTGCACTTCTTCCTCCATATCTCAGAAGTAACTCTAGGTATTATCATGAAACTTACATATTTATGCATGTTCTACCTAACAGTGATTCTCTTTGGAACTGTGAGGTCAAAGGTCAAAGGCCAGGTTTAGATAATACTATTTTACCATTTGATACTGAAATTATATTTTTTCTCAATACCTTGAAAATTACTCAATGCATAAACTTATAAAAGGGTCAGAAGTCAAGTAAAAATCATCAGTTCCCCCAATACCTGCACTCTGATGTTTTAATCATTCATCCAATTGAACCTAGTTCTAGGAAAGTGAACATTCAGCACATTTGTGGCAAACCTGTCATTTTGATATTTTGCCAATTGTGTGAAACTGTCATCACACATTGTCAAGACATTGTACTATAGACCTATTAGGAGAACCATGCATTATGGCGGAGGCATACACCAGTCGCCGTAGCGACATTTCTAGTTTTTTTTCTTTTTTTTTTGGGGGGGGGGGGGGGGTTATCATGTCATTTGTGATATATTTGTTATAGATTTTGCTCTTGTTACTTTGATTTTCCAATACAGGAAGAGGACAATGTACAATGACCAAGGTCATCTCTCAGAAACTGGACAAGATCTCTGTGATTGTTTGGATAAAAATTGCCCAGGCTGTCACTATCCATGCAAAACCTGCAATTCCTTGAAGTGTGGTCCTGTGTGCCGTTGTAAGAGAAAGTGGGTTTTTGACCAGGTAGAAGATGAAGAACAGAATTACCTTATCAAATTTTAGGTCAGATGTACACCAAGACTTGTGATTTTTTAAGTAAATGCTAGAGTGAACTTGTATAAAACTACATGAAAAAGTGGAATACTTTTCATGTATCCATTTGAATGGTTGGATCCTGATGATGTAAGAATATAAAGTTAAACTCCACTGGTGCAACACTATTTTTTTTTTTTTTTTACTAGAAGTAGGAATATATCAAAGAAGTCTGATTTAAGTCTGATTTGATAAAATGAAATGTACCAAAACCTTGTTCAAGACAAAAATTCATATAAGTGTAAAGGTGGACAAATTTCAATACGTGTTGAATATTGCTACAGCAGCACATTTGCACTATGCTTCAAACTGGCATCAACTCTAATTAGGCTGGGCTTATTTTTATTTATGCTGTTAGATATAGGGCCCCATTTCAATTGTCATACTAGTAGGTCCTACTTATAAATGGACTCTCTATTGAGTACTCTAGCTGCTAAAGACACATTACTGTCCTGTAATGTTGAAATAATCAGTCATTTGAACTTAAATCAGTTAACACTGCAGGGATATCATGAGCATGCTGTACATGTAGTTATTTCACAAATTCAGCACAGCCTGTTACATACCTTTTGGTAATTCTATGACTATTTACAATGTATGACTGTTTTTCTAGATGAAATGATTTGATCTTCCAACATACTATCAGTGAGAGAGAGAGAGAGAAAAAAAAAATAGAAGTGAACAAGATATTTACAACCATGCAATTTCATTAAAATTTTTGGCTGTCATCACAAAAGCTGCTGTGTCACTCAAGTACAGTATACCAAATCTCCATGGTGAGTAATGTATGTGGTACTCCGTACATTTGACACTGATGTGATATTATCATCTTGTCTACTGTTATATTACAGTTATGTATTTTCTTCTAGTTTATGTTGGAGAATTACTACAGTACTACAATGTATAGGATGCAGTTTCTGCTGCTACTCACCATTTTATTTTGAATTTACATTGATTTCAAGTGTGCTCGGTCCATTTGTGGTATATCCAATGTGAGCCGTGGAGCTACTGTAAGCTCCTAAGGTAGAGGATGTATGCCAACCATACGTTTATAAGTCATGCAAGAACAAGAAGCGGGCTGGTTGCCGCTTGAGTAGAATATATATCGACAATGATACTGGGCATGTTTTGTGAGAGCAAAATGCTTTTGACACAATAGATAATTTTAGGCAATGTGTTGCCTGTAATGGTAAATACTGTATGTTTGCGACAAAATCTAGTACACATACTACACGTACTTGTTAAATAGTACTTCAGTTGTAAAGTAAATGAATAAATAAACAAATAAATAAAATAAGAAATAGAATATATTGATCAAATTGAATAAATAAATGATGACCCTATAGTAATAATGGTAAAAGTTATAAATGTGCATGTCTGTAATCAGTTCACTATGAACAAAGTACATTGTACTGTATGGCTGGCACTATATGGTCTTCTTTTGTTTCATTTGTACCGGTAATTGATTACAGTGGACTCCCATTATAACGAAGTCCTCGGGACCGATAGTTTCCTTTGGTTATACACGTATCAAATTTTCATTATAACTGTAAAAATAAGCAATGAAAATCCACACAGTAGACTCGATAACATTGCGGCCTGAATTTTTATTTTGTTGTAGTAAACCTGAATTTTGTTATAACCATGTTCGTTAAACCGGGAGTGCGCTGTAATATGTGTATGAAAGTTATCTGTTTGTCATGTAATGAAATTTTCAATACAATTGTGTGTGAATGACTTGTATCACAGCATTCCATAGGATGCATCCTGTCTTGGATTTAACAGTCAACTCAAGATGTCAGGGTGATGGTCATATCTTGTGCCTGCTTTGCTACAGGGCAGGTGTCGACTTCCATGTATTACATGTATATGACTGAAACTCCAAGCGAGCTCATAGACTGTAGGCCTATGCCATTATTGAAAGTTGCATGTATTTTGTGAGATACGAAGTTGATATTTTGAGTTATATTCTTACTCAATAAGTTCTGACAGCAGGGCCCAGTGCTAGAAAGTGTATACATATGAAATAATCTTCTGGTGCTATGGAAACCTTTGAATACCACTTCAGTCCAGAATCATTTTTCCCCCAGGTATTTCAGTTTGTATATATGTACATACTTTTTGTCCCCGCCGAACGAGTTTGAGCAGGGGACTATGAAACGGGCTCCTTACGTGTGTGTGTCCGTGTGTGTGTTCGTCCGTGTGTCCGTCCGTGTGTCCGTGCGTCCGTGTGTCCGTGTGTGCGTCCGTGTGTGATCAAAATGTTCAATTTGCTACTTCTCTGTCATTTATGAGCCGATTTTGATTCTGTTTGCTTTATATGAGAGCACTACATGGGAGCTTTGAAACTTCTACACAGAATTTCAGTTGTGACCTCTGACCTTGACCTTTGACCTATATTGTACATTTTGCTACAAAATGCTAATGTACTCCTTCGCCATTTCTAACCCGATTTCGATTCCGTTTGCTTTATGTGATGGCACTAGTTGAGGGCGTCAAAACTTCTACACAGAATTTTGACCTTTGACTTCTTTGACCTTTGACCTTGATTTTTTGACCTGTATTGTACATTTTGCTACAAAATGCTACTCCTTCGCCATTTCTAACCCGATTTCGATTCCGTTTGCTTTATGTGATGGCACTAGGTGAGGGCTTCAAAACTTCTACACAGAATTTTGACCGTTGACTTCTTTGACCTTTGACCTTGATTTTTGACCTATCTTGTACACTAGCTACAAAATGCTACTCCTTCGCCATTTCTAACCCGATTTCGATTCCGTTTGCTTTATGTGATGGCACTAGGTGAGGGCTTCAAAACTTGTACACAGAATTTTGACCTTTGACTTCTTTGACCTTTGACCTTGACTTTTGATCTGTATTGTACATTTTGCTACAAAATGCTACTCCTTCGCCATTTCTAACCCGATTTCGATTCCGTTTGCTTTATGTGATGGCACTAGGTGAGGGCTTCAAAACATCTACACAGAATTTTGACCTTTGACTTCTTTGACCTTTGACCTTGATTTTTGACCTATATTGTACATTGCATGGCTACAAAATGCTACTCCTTCGCCATTTCTAACCCGATTTCGATTCCGTTTGCTTTATGTGATGGCACTACAGATTTGTAGGTGAGGGCTTCAAAACTTGTACACAGAATTTTGACCTTTGACTTCTTTGACCTTTGACCTTGATTTTTTACCTGTATTGTATATTTTGCTACAAAATGCTACTTCCGGCGGGGACATATATTACGCACCGCGTAATTTCTACTTTTCCTTGTTGTATTTTGTATTTCATCATTTGATGTATGTACATGTACATAATAAAAACTACATGAGCATGTATTGAAGCATACCTGTTAAAAGTGTTTTTGAGTAATTGTCCCCGCCGAACGAGTTCGAGCAGGGGACTATGAAACGGGCTCCGTACGTGTGTGTGTCCATGTGTCCGTGCGTCCGTGTGTCCGTGTGTCTGTCCGTGTGTGATCAAAATCTTCAATTTGCTACTTCTCTGTCATTTATGAGCCAATTTTGATTCTGTTTGCTTTATATGATAGCACTACATGGGAGCTTTGAAACTTCTACACAGAATTTCAGTTGTGACCTTTGACCTATATTGTACATTTTGCTACAAAATGCTGCTCCTTCGCCATTTCTAACCCGATTTCGATTCCGTTTGCTTTAATTGATGGCACTAGGTGAAGGCTTCAAAACTTCTACACAGAATTTTGACCTTTGACTTCTTTGACCTTTGACCTTGATTTTTTACCTACAGTTTGTATATTGTACATTTTGCTACAAAATGCTACTCCTTCGCCATTTCTAACCCGATTTCGATTCCGTTTGCTTTATGTGATGGCACTAGGTGAGGGCTTCAAAACTTCTACACAGAATTTTGACCTTTGACTTCTTTGACCTTTGACCTTGATTTTTGACCTATATTGTACATTGGCTACAAAATGCTACTCCTTCGCCATTTCTAACCCAATTTCGATTCCGTTTGGTTTATGTGATGGCACTAGGTGAGGGCTTCAAAGCTTCTACACAGAATTTTGACCTTTGACTTCTTTGACCTTGATTTTTTACCTATATTGTACATTGGCTACAAAATGCTACTCCTTTGCCATTTCTAACCCAATTTCGATTCCGTTTGCTTTATGTGATGGCACTAAGTGAGGGCTTCAAAACTTCTACACAGAATTTTGACGTTTGACTTCTTTGACCTTTGACCTTGATTTTTGACCTATATTGTACATTTTGCTACAAAATGCTACTTCCGGCGGGGACATATATTACGCACCGCGTAATTTCTACTTTTCCTTGTTTGATGATACGAATGGCCTACAGTGGGCTACACACACCTCCCATCAGAGATACAAAGTTCATCGTGCAGACAGCCGCTAGGCATGAAATTTACATGTAGTGGCTCATAAGCAGCTGAGCAGCAGGAGGAGCTTTTTTTTTTTTAAGCTGTAAATTGTGTGGTCTTGTGCATATTACACATCAGACATCTGAGCAGTGTAATTTTTCAGTCTTATTGCCCCACTTTGAAAAGCGAATGAAATTGCGGGCTAAAAAATTTCCTAATGCCTGCTGGTGAAAGTCTGTGGGCTTTTGAGTATACAAATACTGTATGTAGCAGGCAATGTCATACATGGAGGTTGGATAGACGCTGTTGTAAACATGTACGGGATGTACAGTATCTTTACAGCTATTACCACTTGTAGCAATTTTAAGAGTTTGCCTGCTTGGCAAGTGTTTGGCACTTTCAGCAAAATATGGGTAGCCGGCTGGCCATGCATCCAGTATTAACAACTTGCCCTGATAGTCTTATACAGTTGTAGTAAAGTATTTGTTTTCCCTCTTTAAAATGCAATTTTGCAACTCTCAATATTTCCAAGTTTGCTCTAGATGTCTTATTTATTACTTGATGATATGGACTGGCTACTTTGGGGGGATACAACATTAATTGCCCTCTCTAGAAACATATTGCTCTCGTCTTTGGCTCAAGCTGTACAATTCTACTTTAGGCAATACATGTTGTACATATGCATCCCCCTTGAGGCCAGTCCATATCATTATACATGTAATTTATGTATTTCCTAATCCTCATATCAAGCTAAAGCTGTAAACCTAAAACCCTATAACAACTCCAACCCTATAGTGTATACAATAGTCTGAGGAAAATAACATCGCAGCAACTGTCGCAGGAGCAAATATCGTGCTCCAGTCTATCACAATACACATTTGCTCTTTTTTTTCATTGGTCATAAGGGTGTAAATGTTTTTAAATATGGCATCTTCAAAATGCCATGGTTTACAGATCATGCTGGAAAAGGGAGGTTTTCAATACCTGTTGACACATTTGATTATGAAAATTTGATGATTGGCTTTTGAGATACTGTAAAATATGATATATTCGCAGCATGAAATTTTCGCGAATTGGAGCCGACAGACCCTTTTGTGGCATGAAATTTTCGTGAATTGCCACTGGCGTGCAATGCATACAGTGTAGACAAAATCTTTCGCATGCATTTTATTTTCGAGAATCTTGGCGCTCGCGAAATCCGCGAAATTAAAATGCACGTGAACATTCCTCGTTTTACAGTAGTCTAAACACATACAAGATGCACAGAAAGGAACTGCATTAAGACTCTGACAATCCACCTAGCCTGCGTGGGATTCAGTGAAGGCAGTTTAGCCAGTAGATTTGGCAACTTTCCACAGCATATTTACACTGCTTGCTTGAAATTTTGAAGTAACGAAAGAAAACTGCCAGTCATGAGGACTTTGTTATAACGAAGAGTCACCTGTAGTCTCTACGTGTACCCGGTAATCATTGTGTGTCAGCATTTATGTTGCATTAATTAACCTGGAATGTGTACAATTAATGTTCATAAGCTATTTTACTAGGCATCTGGTTTGGTGCTCATAAGATTGCAACCTAGGTTTTCAAGTGTTGAGACTAACAACAGCTCATTGATCCATTATCTAGACATAGAGTACATACTTAATTGCCAACTCTACCGCATTTGGCGTTAGACTACCGCTTTTGAAAGATTTCATTAGCATTCAAGCTAGCGCGCTGCTCGCATAGGCATCCTGGATTCTACCGCTTTCTCAAATGAAAATGTTGGCAAGTATGATAGTACAGTACAGGGGAGACCCACCACACAGAGGTTACTGTATCATACTCAAATTTCTTATCAAGATTATTATCAGCTCCAGATTAATGATCAGGCAAATACTTGTTAGGTCAAATACTGTTCTACATTGTGTACCTTTGAGCAGATTTAGATTACAAAAGCAGAACTACAGTGTATGTCTAATATCACAAAAGATCACCACTTTTAAACATAGAATAGTCGGATCATTCTGAAAGAGTTTACATGTGCATGATTATGTATGTAACTTTACCCGAGTTCAATCGTGTGTTGTTGTGTTTTTTTTTCATAGTTCTTAGGTTGGAACATACACTGAAGGTTGAGAGAAATTCCAGTCCACAATGAAGTAGACTTCTAAAAAGGTGTAGCACCATATCATGCTCATGGTGACTTTCACACAGAGTAAAATCACACAAATTTGTTTCATTCAAATTAGACATACATCAGGAAAGTTCTGTAACTTTCTAGATGTCATGCTTTCAAGAAGCTGTGATATTAGTTGCAACCATACTGTGGAAGTTGGATGAAGTGATGATGTCATCACCTCACAACTTTACAATTGCTTTATGAAGCGATTGTATATATACACCAGGGTACATGTATACACAAAATTACGAGATGTGTACCTCGTGTTTGGGTCTATCATGTAGCAATTGCAACACCTTCACTCCCAAAGTCACAAGAACTTGATGTTTATTACAACACGATAATGGTCTGACATTAAAGAAAAACATACAGAGCGTAACAAAGTACAGTTCAAACTGTCCGAATGAAAATTTCATATGAAATTTTGGAAATTTTGTATGTCTGTGGATAGATGAAAGTCTCTGTCACAAGACGCCAAAAAGTTTATGACAAATCATGATGGACACAGAGGAGGTTTGTGCAGTGAGTGCATGAAATCTTATTATTCTTGTCAATTAAAGACAACATAGACATACATTTGAAGTGAACTAATTGATAGGACATTCCAGACTAGTTAAAAACTTAGTCTGAAAAGAAAGAGCAAAATCTTATAAGCACAATGAAAATATGATCAAAATGGGATAAAGATTAAGGAATTCATGAAATTGTGAAGTTTCTCTTAGTTTGGCAGAACAGCTAGTCCTTCAACAGTCGATATGAATATGCATATTGTTACAGGTCATCCAAACCAAGTATATCCCGATTTTCGGTAAAATTTTCAATTTTTATATTTTCAGTATTTCGATGGTGGACATTCCATTATACATACTAGTATTGTGATACTGTATTCTCAGTTTCTACAATTTGTGTGCAAATATCATTTCTATAGTGTTGTCATTTCATTTTGTTCTAATAAAATTACATTTTCCCATAGAGGCGCTTATTAAAAAACAGTGATAAGCCAGCCTCCCCCATACATGACGGCTCTGATGACAGCAAACATAGTGCAGTCGGTCTGCAAAACCGTTGTATATCAGTGCACTGACTTTGCATGTAATATTGGTGATATACGACGGTTCAGTGACTGCAAGTACAGTGCACGTGGTCAATAAAACTGTCATAAAGGGGACACATTAAAAAAACAACAGTTTTTAGCAGACCGAAAACATACATGTAGCTCTCTTGCGATTTTTCCCATATTTCGTAGCAACACAATTCGATGAAAACATCACACGTAAGAGTTAGAATTAAAATCTGCCATATTACAAAAGTAATTGGAAATACCAGACATTTAAGTGTACCCATCATGATAAAAAAAAAAAGAAGGTAAATTTCAAACACGATTATATTGAAATATCATTCTTATGCGAAAATTGCATATACAACTGTTTGGATGATCGCCGACGAATGAGTGAGCTGATGATGTCATCATCTGACAATTTTAGATTGAGTGTATACACACAAAGAAAAAAAAATGACAAATTTTTCTACCATGATGTAAAACATATTCCCAGCTGAATAACCTTAGAATAGTGCTCAGTCAGATTTGAACAGTGTGTATTATTAGGATTTGAGGGTAGGACAGAAATGCATTTGAAACAAATATGTGGAAATTTTAAGACCTTGTGCACAAGCTGTAAGTACAATGTATATTGCAAGTTGTGAGGGGATGACATCAACAACTAACTCATTTCCATATTCATATTGACTGTTGATGAGAAGTGTTTTTTGAAAATGAGCAAAACTTCAAAATTCCCTCACTTTCTAAAGTTTTATCTAACTTCAAATTTTCACTGTTATGCTTAGAAATTTTTATTCTTTCGTATCAGTGAATTCGAAAAAGTAAAATCTAACAAGCTAAGCAACCAAAATCATGTGTACTTACAGGACCACCATCCTCCCTATATCAAGAGATATCTTCATCATTGGTGTCTTTACAATCTTCTTGTACATGACCCTTTCAAAACAAAAACCCCTACACAAATACTTAAAGGGGGAGTCTACTCTAAAAAATTGTTTGTGTGATTAGAAGCACAGAAATGAGAGGAACAGGAGAGTAATAGTAATAGAGCAGATTCTGAGCAAGACTAAGAAACAAGAGTGCTACTGTTACATGTATTTTGAGTCGTTACCTGAACCATCCGATGTAGGGACCAATGTCTGTAGGGCCTACATATTCATCTTTCAAGCATGCATTTCATGGCTGGCGCAGCCGTGGGGGCTCGGGCCCCCCCCCCCCCCCTTTTTTGTGCACAATACAAAGGAATACATAAGGTGTCATCACTTCGGGCTCCCACACATTTTTTTAACCCGGAAGTACGTAATTTTTTTTTTTTTTTTGCTTGTCTGGTGAAAACACCCGAAAATGGAAGGGGAGAGAATGAGCTGAGGACCTTTTTTTTTTTTTTTTTGCTTGTCAGCTGAAGAAACCCGGAAGTGGACGGGGAGAAGGAGAAGAGGTGAGCCGACGTTTTTTTTTTTTTTGTTGTTTTTTAGCTTGTTAGCTCATGAAACCCGGAAGTGGGCCCCCACACTTTTGAAAATGCTGCGCCGGCCCTGCATTTGACTGTAGATGTACATGTGTACATCATGTTGCTTTACGGATGCAAGCTTTTGTAAACATGCACATCACACGCACCGCGTGCACGCCCTCACACACACACACACACACACATGTATACAGGTTCTGTCACAGCTGCTTTCAATCAAAGTTCAAATCCATAACATATTCACTGTGGCTCTACGAGAAAAATTACACAAACAGAATGGCACGTCTTACAAAGTGAGATGCAGAATGGATTTTCTCAATGAATACTGATCTTGGTGGCATGACATTGACGGATCCAGAGGGGGGTGCACCGGGCGCGTGCCCCCTCTTTATTTTTGTTAAAACAAAAGAAATTTAATTTTGATGAGGCGCCTCCCCTCTACGGAATTCCTGGATCCGCCCCTGCATGATAATGGTGGCTTTGTTTCATGCAAAAATGTGAAACTTTAAAATTACAAAACTCTTTTTGTCTGATTTTTTGAAACTTCTATGAATTTACTTTCATATTTTTCACAAGTAGGTTGCACTGATCAGAAACATGTCACTTCACCCAACCACTCAACAGTCTGCACTCCAAAGCTACAAATGTATAACAATGGCTTTATGTGTGTTGGAAAAATTGTCAGAACGATGGCATGTTTGAGATTGATTGTGAACACTAACACTATGTGTACATACTGACAGAAAGAATAACTGACAAATGAAAGTCATTTAGATATATTCAAATATAGATAGATATTTATTTGGGCATGCCAATTCCTGTTTCAAGGATATAAATCAAATTTTGCTGTCTAATTTGGTATAAAAGCTTGTCTTCATAGCATGCTTATAAGTACATGTACATACATGTGTACATAAGTTCAAAGTCTGAGTTCGTGGTGGCTTATAATGTTTTAATTTACACTATGATAGAGACGACTTGATTTCTGACCTCTTTACTGATGACAGTTGCTTAATCTAACAAAGGACATGTGGATACAATCACACTGTCCTGACTAATCAGTAGAAACTGTATGGTATGTAAATGCATTACTTCCTCCCAGCATCATTAAAATCATTATCAACTAGAGAAGCACTCTGAGAGCGCAGACCTCCACCAAGCATGCAGCTCATTTCCACCACTGATTTTGTTCTTCCATAGAGATATCAGTGATTTCCATCCATACGTAGTTAGAGCATTGTGTGCTGAAAGTCGCCCGATTTCCCAATATAGAAGCCTTTATTACGTCATAAACCCTCGGCTGCACGGCGCGCCTCGCCCTAGCAGAAACTAGAGCACGCACTTTAGTGCACGCATGCAAACCTCAAATACGCGCAGCCTGAACTCCCAAGTTCACTGACCCTACCTGCCAAAATATCAAAAATCCTTCATAAATTTCCCCAAAATTTTCTGATCACTACCAAAAGTTAATCGTTTGTTACTTATGTCATTCTCAACCTTTCCTGCAAGTTTCATCCCAATCCGTTAACTACTTTTTGAGTTATTTTGCACACGGACAAACTAACAAACGAACAAACAAATGGTAACGAAAACATAACCTCCCCCCTTGGTGGAGGTAATAAAACACATCAGAAAAATCTACCTGAAGGAACAGAGGTACGTAGACAGTGGGGTGGGGTGGGGGTGGGATGCATCCCCAGCTCACAAAGAGGATGATGACATGTGCAGTCATTTTTTTTGAACGAGTGGTATTCTTTTTATCATGTATCCTTATCGACATTCTTCTTACCATTATTATCACAGCATATAATAAATATTTTCATTATCATCATTATAATCATTGTCACATTCATCATTGCCTCCTCATCTTTCTTTATTTCTGATCCCTAAAAACAATTTTCTATTATACTGCCTCTAATGGGATAGTGGTTTCAAATGTTTAAAAAGAGACGTATTTAACAGGGACGGGCAAATGCATCACTTGATCCCATTATAATCCTGTAAATGAAACACAGTCACTGTAAGCAAGCTTCTTGCGTCATTGATGTGTGCGTCCTTGCTTGTGCTTTAAAAAGCAGTGCGTAACTGAACTTAACGCTACACAGTAACATATAACTGTAATTAATAGTAATTTTTAATTACTTTTTTATTTTTTGAATTTTCTTAAAATTCCACCAAAAAGTGTGCACCAGATCATTGCATTTCAATTCTTTAAATACATAAGCTCCCTCTTGGGGGAGGTGTGTAAGCACCTGCTCCCACACTCTTCCCGCTAGTTCCACCTCAATAAACCTAGTAGGCCTTAACACAGTGAAAAGATGTTTATCACTTTTTGACTGAAAAGTTTCTTAATATTCTCCAAAAAGAATGCTCCAGATCATTGAATTTCAAATCTAAAATGCAAAAGTTCCCTCATGTAGGAGGGGATACCCCTCCCATATCCACCCCCTTCTGTCTCTCTCCTTTATAGACTTGTTAATTAGTGCACAGTAAGATGGAGACACATGTAAAATGAGATGAAAGGTAATTATTAGTTATTCACATTGCCTTGAATGTTCCTTTTTCTTACTTTCTGATTGACAATTTTCCATAAATGCTCCCCCAAAAGTGTGCATCAGATCATTGAATTTAAATTCTAAATAAGTAAAAGCTCCCTAGTATGGGAGGGGGATACCCCCTCCCACTTCTGTCCATATCTGTAGACCGTATGTAGGCCTACACAGTGAAGACGGACAAGCGGAAAAGAGGTGACAGACACAATTCTAGCGGTTCATACTCTTTAAATATTCATTTTTCTAAATTGGGATTGAACATTCTCCATTTATTCCCTTGAGTGTGTATTTCAGTTCTAAAATTGTAAGAGCTCCACCCCTCCCCAATTTTTCCTGCTCCATATTAAACTTAATACACAATGACGACACACATGTAGAAAAATGGTGACAGATAGCACAATTTAGCCCTTTGCAATGTACTTGAATATTGATTTTTCTTGCTTTTTTATTTAAAAAATCTCCCTGGTGAGGAAGGGGGGATGATACACTCCTCTCACATCCTCCCTCCGCTCCGTTGCTGTAGAATCTTGCTCGACTGTTCCCTTCTCCATATGAAGCATATTCTTGCTCTTTTGTAGAAAAATTATTCCTTCTGCATTTCCCACGTACGGCAGTGTCAATGTGTCATATATTTGTGTGTGTGTGTGTGTGTGTGTACCATGTGTGTGTGATGAGTATATGTGGTTGTTCAAACATACATTGTGAATGCATCTTTCGGTTGCAAATCATACCCTCCAGGTATGAGGACCTGTCTATACCTCTGCTAAGCAAACAGTTACAGATGCAGTACAGTCAACCTTGCCCAAGTCGAATCTATCTGGACTGAAGAAATAGCTTCAACTTAGAGAAAATTTGACTTATGAGATTAAAATCAATAAAATATAAAGAGAAGGGAATTGAAAAGACCTTCAACTTGCAAGGCGATTATTCAACTTATGTGAGGTTGACTTAAGCAAGGTTGACTGTATTTGATAAGTCATTTGCTATGGCATTTCATAGACAACAGTAAGAAAGCTAACATGGTTACTTGCTAGACTGTGACAACCCTTCGATAACACAAGGAATTCATTTGTGTATGAAGTTTCACTTGATTCATACTTTTCATACTTCATACTATACTGAAAGACATAGTATCTGCATGATTCTGCTGAAGAATTTGATTTTACACTTCCTCCAAAGTTTAGGGAAAAAAATATAACGATACAATTCAATGCGATTTAAAGGACAAGTCCACCGTCATATACATGTGGATTGTGTGAATGCAACAATATTAGTAGAACAAATCAGTAAAAGTTTGGGGAAAATCAGACAATCCGTTCAAAAGTTATGAATTTTTAAAGTTTCTGCGCAGTCGCTGCTGGATGAGAAGACTACTACAGTGTATGATGTCATATGCGTACAATGATATAAAGAAAATAAAAAGAGAATTTCACAAAACCTCACTTTTTGAATAAAGTGCACATTTCTTTGACTTGTTACTGACGTATGTTAAGGGTAATATTATTCCCCCTGCCTTCTGAAAGAGAGAAGTCAAGTGTTCTTTTGTTATGCGAGGAAAGTGAAAATATGTTGAATTTTCTTTATTCTTTCTTTACATCGTTGTACACATGTGACATCACAAGCTATAGTAGTCTTCTCATCCAGCCTTGAGTGAGCAGAAACTTCAAAAATTCGTAACTTTTGAACAGATTGTCCAATTTTCCTCAAACTCTCACTGATGTGTTCTACGAATATATTGCTGCATTCACTCAACTTACATGTCTATGAAGGTGAACTTGTCCTTTAAGATTTGGCCACTTTTTCTCCCCCTTTTTTTTTATATTGTGGGCAAAACATGAAAATTTCTTTGTAAGCAATGCCACCAAAGTGTGACAGGGACTGTTATTTACAAAGAGCTGATAGGGTACCATGTCAGATGACATGTAAGCTAATGAGTTGTACACCATTTCTCTCCAATATTATGTCTAAGTCCTGGTTATTAAACAAAGGACATTCTTATAAAATTTTTCATCAACTAGTGGGCTTTTGAAATTGTCAGTTACACTAAGTTGTTTTTGAAATAGAAACAGAAAACTACAGAAATGCAAGCTAACAATTTCCTCTGTTTCAAGCAAAGTAACAATAGAAACTGTAAAAACATTTAAAGAAGGGAAAATGTTGGATATGCAAAGGTCTTTTAAAGTTGATTTTCCATGATTTAAATTATCTTCTGTTGCTAAATAATGTATCTAGTCTCTACACAAAATCAATTTTGTCACAGGATAATCAGCAAAAAATGGCAGAATTCTATCATGTGCATTATTACCTACACCACATATGGATGTTTCCACATAAGTCTTTTTTCTTTTCTTTTTTTAATTAATTATAAATTATTACAAGAATACATTTAGTAGTACCATAAATTGGGTGAGTGAGAATAGTGATCCTGATGTGCTGGCAATAATGCAATGCATCGTAACGGTAGAAAACACAGAAAAGCACCAAGGTCCACTATACAACATGCTTACTGCATGGGTAATCATTTAATACTCGTACTTCAATATTCAATTTGTAAAGCATGCAATCATTAAATATCCATAATGCATAGTTAACAATAACAACAAGAGTTGAAGTGTCAAGTCTGCATGTTCAAAATGTTTCTTACATTGACCACTATGAACTGGCTTTGACTTGTACATCTGACAATTCTGTATAATTTAACAAAGACTTTACAGTATTGGGGGGGGGGGGCGGTCTCGTCAGCTCTTAAATCATGACTGAGACTGAATCCTGTGTCTTGAATGCCCAGGACCATCCCCATTTCTTGCTGCCTCGGTGCTGGTTGAAGTCTCAACCACTCTGGGACAACTGGCTGCAAGATCTTTGTTTCTGGATCCATAGTTACCATCAGAAACTGTAATGCACAAATACACAACACAAAGTACAATATGTGATGGAAGATAATGGTTCACAGTTGGTATTCTTCTTGAGAATTTCAAACATTACTCTACAGATATTAGGAATTAAAGCATCTTTACATGGCTAGGACAGGTCTATAACAACAACAGCAATACCATCAGCAATAGGAACTAAATCATATCATAGCACTTTGAAAAGTCATAATAGTTCCCCCCCCCCTACAAATTTGAAACTGCAGCTTTATCAATGTACCAACTCATAGTACAGGGGAAACTCAATATAACAAACACTGCTATAACGAGATATAATAATCGGGTATTACGAGGAAATATTTGTGGTTAATCAGATATTGACATTTGTGGTAATTATGACATTTGTGGTTGATGTGTTATGACATTTATGGTAATTATGACGTAAGTGGACGATTTTTACAGTTGTAGGCTCTACAGCGTTTCAGCCCTCTGGGGGCTCCGAGGGGGAGCGTGATGCCCATTTGAACAAATTAAGACCCTATCCCCCTAGGGATGCTACCTGCCAAGTTTGGTGAAAGTTCATAATGGGGTGTTTCAGAAGACTATACATTTCAGGCCCCCATTTTGAACCCTGTAATCTCACCCGGGCAAGCTCACGCATGGTATCATGATAGTACAGTATAGTATAGCATGGTTGTTTCTTCAAAGCTCATCCTTGTCAGGGCCGACAGGGGTATACACACTGGCAAGATCCCTGCATACTAACTTTCACAAAGATAACACTTCCAAGATTTGGAGGGAAAAATTTAGCACTTTCACTTCACCTTTTACCTTTGAACCTTGACTCAACAGCCCCAAACTTTTCCTGGAGAATCTTTATCTGGTAATACGTGTATACGGTAAGCTAAGTTTCATGAAATACTAGGTGTTACAAAAAAAAAAAAAAAAATTTCCTACTTTTGATCCTTAAAGGTAGGGGATACCTTTTACAGACCTCCCAAAATGCCGCAAAACATTAAATATGAACCTCAGGGGACTTGTATAGGCCACTGCTGAGAAATTTGGAAGTCAACAGTTATCTACAATTTGAATAATGCACAAAACTAAACTACTCAGTAGTTCTGTGTGTCAGCCACACTTAAGCCTTTTTGTTGCAGTCTTCTGTATCTTGTATCTATAAACACAAATCTAAAAGTATAAGAGCTGATGTAATAACATATAGAGTGTGTGGCAAGAATGTATATAGAAATGTTTGTAAGTTTTGATGAACTTTCTTCACAAAATATACATGATGGACACACATGCAGTGCATGGGTCTGCAAAGGTAGCCTAGTAATGTACTGGAATTTACGGTGAGCCCCGAAAAAAATTCAATTCAAAATCTAACGGTCAATAAAAATGTACTAAATGTTACCTTCCACTTTCAATACTTTATGGTAGTTTCTAAAATGATACTCTCTTCAACATACCACTGTATTTATACAACTCTTCATTTAAGGCATGCAAATGGGATTCCCTACCTTTAACTCTATGTGCCACGGTGTATAAAACCCCCTACTGTGTGCCACGTTATTAAGAAATAGTGCTCAACATAAGTCATGCTTTGGGAAAACATTGTTCTTCAATCTAAATAACTCTTTGTTACCCTGGGCATGTAGTGAGCAAAGTTGTAGAGAAAAGGCCAAGCACTGCTTTGATGTAAATTGTATGAGAAATCTGTTATTGTTTTTCTTTCAAATGACCAGTAGCAACAACATTGTAGAGGCACGACTTTTGCACACAAAGCAGTGACAGAAACTTAAGATTTACTCGCAAATCCAGTAGGGCACTCTGCTCGATAGTCATTCACCACATAAAATGCAAGCTACATGTGACAGGAATGGAATCTCAAGAAACACTTTCATTGTACTGTGGCATTTGGCGTTTTATCGATCCACTTGGGTGGGTTTGTGCGTTTGAGCAGAATATGCGAAGTTGGCAATCCGTCGACCGAGTCAGGCTAAGTGGCACTTAAAGAGTTAATAGTTCAAAAACTATATCTGATAACCCTGACATTGAAATGAGCAATAGCTGAATAGTGTACAATTTTTTTGGAGGTAATTTAAAAATGAAAGCATTAATCAGTTTCATTAATTTCAAGATTTATTTTTAAGCTAGAGTTCAGAGTTTGCTCTATTTTCAACCCTCTGTACAAAACTTTAACTTTGCACAGGGGTCAATTGGTGTGTTTGGGAGTGTGTAGCTAACATCCAGACAATGGTCCTGAACAAAGGCCAGGGTTTGAATGCTCTGTATTACATATTCATGAGAAATTCCATTATCACAGGTAGTCTTTATTCATCCTGAAATGTAGTGTATGCAAACACATGAAAACATGTCCTTACTTTTTTTCTTTTCTTTTTTTTTTTTTCATGTGCATGCATTTTACCCTCTACCAAGAATTCACACTAGCAGTGCCCAGGGAATCCATCATGAATTACATGTATTAATAAAACATTCATGTACCTTGGAGCACGAGACCAGAAGCCTAGTCAGCACAGCTCTGAAAAGGTGGTATTCGTGGTATTCCTCGTCTATTGTTCAGGATCATTGCAAGCACACACTCACATGTATACACATAGTTCCTGTGTAAAGTTCCATTTTGTACAGAGGGTTCAAATTTGACCAAAATCTGAACTTAACTTTAAAAATTTAATGAATTTAATGAAACTGATTCATGCTTTCATATTCAAATCACCTCCAACTAAATTGTACACTATTAAGCTATTACTCACATTATTACCTCCGCCAAGGAGGAGGTTATGTTCTTGTTACCGTTGGTTTGTGTGTTTGTTCGCTAGTTAGTTAGTTAGTTAGTTTGTCCGTGTGCAAAATAACTCAAAAAGTAGTTAACGGATTGGGTTGAAACTTGCAGGAAAGGTTGAGAATGACACAAGTAACAAACAATTAACTTTTGGTAGTGATCCAAGAATTTTTGGGGAATTTATGAAGGATTTGTGATATTTTGGCAGGTATGGTCAATGAACTTAGGAGTTCAGGCTGTGTGTATTTGAGGTTTGCATGCGCGCACTAAAGTGCATGCTCTTGTTTCTGCTAGGGCGAGGCGCGCCGTGCAGCTGAGAGTTTATGACATAACAAAGGCTTCTATATTGGGAAATCGGGCAACTTTCAGCACACAATGATAAGTACGTATGGGTGGAAATCACTGATATCTCTATGGAAGAACAAGATCAGTGGTGGAAATGAGCTGCTGCATGCTTGGCAGAGGTCTGCGCTCTCAGAGTGCTTCTCCAGTTTGTTATTTGATAATGATATTTGCTAGTTTTTGAACTATTAAAGATCAAAGAGGGAAATGTTTTTGTAACACCTAGTACCTTTACATGCATTGCATACATATGTCAGGTTTCATTTGGATACCTTAAACAAATTTTAAGTTATGCTGTACACAAAATTGATCGTGGACAGATGGACAAGCCGGAAACATAACACTTTCAGCAACACTTTGTGGCGGAGGCATGGAATAAACTGTGATATTATGGTGCCTGTGGTATGATGTCTTGGTTGCTGTTGCTGTTGGAAATGGCATGGCAGTATATTATCAAGAAGCCATCTTACCAACACTTGTGATATGCTGTACTTACTAAATGGAAATGGGTCCTTTGGTGGTTCCAACCTCTGATCTCTTTCCTGCTCCAGCATCTTGCTATAACCCTTGGCTGTCTCCACCCCACAGAAACCCCAGGATGCCATCACAATGACCTTCAGGAAGATGTTCTACAGAGCAAGAACCACAAATTCACTTGGACTTGAAATGACAGAGAATAGCACATAATAGATCCAGTGCTTGTCATTTTTCTCTCTCTCTTAATGCAAAATCATTCTTCTTGAATACAGTAAATCTTGTGTAAGTCTTATATGCATGGGACCACAAAATATCTGTCAACTTGATATGCATATGCTCACACGTTGGTTGACAAAACATCCACTAACACAGTATAAGTGCACTATACATTGAGAGGTATCTTCAGTCATGATCGGTTGTTGACAAACATGTACAGTTGTATGATGATTATGACATTATCTGCTGATGTTTAATGAATTCTTGAAATTTACTGTTCTTGGATTTTCTCTCCCCTTTAATGCTACGGTCACACCTTTGCATATTTGGCTTGTGTTTTGTTCTGTATTGCCTGAATGCAGACATATAAGCAGTCATACCTAATAAAGGGCAATAAAATGTGCTCCACATATGCTAACTATGCAGATGAGCGCAAAGGCCTGCACTTACTGCTCGCTAGTTTCAAAATTTGTTAAACTAATGCAAACAAATGCGAGGCCAAACCCCCTATGTTTGCCTAAAATTTTAGACATCCGCAAGAATTCTGGAAAAACTCTCAATGTCACCAGCAATTTGTCACTGTGTAGCATACTATTTTCATACTGTGGGCTACTGGGAGTGATAAACACTGGTTGAGCAGCTAACAGTGAGTTGTGATTGGTCCATCGGTCCCCAAACAGTATTATCAACACTGATTTTAAAACTTTTTTATACTTTAAGTACATCTTTAATAATACATACTTACTGCAAAGATATTCTAATAATTTTGTAATTACATTCTACACCCTAAAAATTAAACAAAAGGATTTAAATCATTCATTATAAATTTGTATCAAATTGATAAGTGCACTTGTCATTGTATCACTTGTACTCACTCCGCAAATTTCATTGTGAAAAACTCATCTCTGGTAGCATGACCAAGAATTACAAGACTGCAGATTTGCCTATAATAAACCTCTGTACATAATTTGAACAAAATCCATACATGTGGCTGGTAGTGCACATAGAAGCAGATCCTCAGAAATCAACATTTTTGTGTATAAAGATGGAACTAGCAAGGGCGCTAGAGTCAGAAGTTATAAGCAGAGCTCTACATTTTGTAATAAAGCACCTCCATACTTAAGTCACATTTTTAAAATCCATCATGAAACATGGTCAGGATTCTGCACACAAATGTGACACAGCAGCATACGTGTAACACTGCTGAATAAAAAATATCCTCTAGTATAAGTAAACGGGGAATCAATGAAAACCAAACAAACTAACATTCAGATGGTTTTGGCAATAATGACTATCAGTACAAACAGAGCTTACCTGAATTATGGGTACTGGCAAGAGAAAATCATTCACAGCTAGTGCTAAACCTCCAATGACCAAGCCGAGGAAGAAGCCCTTCACAGTCCGCATACGTTTAGCTGCTCGAAAGGGACAGAAGTTATCAGTCAGAGTTACGTGAGAGAGACGTGGGACTCTCATCCTTTCTTCAACAGCCATGACACATCTACATAACATTTTAAGTCATTGTAACAAGCATTACATTGCTCAAAATTATATGGTAATGGGTGTCATAGCAAAGGAAAACTAGAAATGTCGCTACAGCGACTGGTTATACCCCCGCCAAACAACATTTCATAAGCTTTGGTCAAAACAACATTTCATAAGCTTTGGTCAAAAAACTGAGGAAGTAGTTAAATCCGCAAGATCTTTCCTTGATCTTCTGCCATTAATATGCCGTTACCATGGCAAGGTACTTTCGGGTACTGTCGAAAAATGCGTCTTGCACATCTACAACCAAAGGCACACATCTGTACCAAGTTTCATGGAAATTGGGCAAAAACTGAGGAAGTAGTTTGCAACACAAAATTTTCCATCATTTTGGCTCATAATATGTGAGCTGTTACCATGGCAACATACTTTTTGTCACTGTCAAGAAATGTGTCATGCTGACCTATATCCTAAGACAAACATTCAATATGAATTCCATGAGAATTGAAAGAACACTGATGAAGCAGTTTTGCCAAGAAGCATTTTGCCCTATATTTTACCAATAACATGCCGTTACCATGGCAACACACTTTTTGCCAATGCGGAAATATGTGTCTTGCACATTAACATATTCAGATGAACATCTGTACCTAATTTCATAAAAATTGATCAAAAACTGTGGGAGGAGTTCGCGACGCAAAATTTGTACCCATTTTTGCCCATAATATGCCGTTACCATGGCAACGTACTTTTGGGTACTGTCAAAAAATACGTCTTGCACATCTACAACCCAAGGCACACATCTGTGCCAAGTTTTATGGGAATCGGTTGAAAACTGAGGAAGTAGTTCGCGACGCAAGATTTGCAACGGACCGACCGCCCGACCGACCGCCCGCCCGACCGACCGCCCGACCGCCCGACCGCCCGACCGTCCGCTGATTCCTATATACCCCCTTCAAACTTCGTTTGGCGGGGGTATAAAAAAGTCTACTGAAACAGGTTATCAACACCATCTATTTCGAACTCTTTATGCCATGCAATACACACGAGTCAAAACTGACTGATATACCGGTATTCCAAGCGTTTATGCCCAGGAGCACCTGACCATGGTGAAACAAAGTTAGCGACATCATTCTATAGACCCAAATCAAATCTCTGCACAATATTTAGTACACCATCTGTGTAATTTCTGCATTGCATTTCTTGTCTATGCCTCTCTATGGTGAACCAACAGAATGTCTGATTCTGACATTGATGTACATTTACACTTTTGAGCTTGATGTTGAGCATTCCAGCAGTGAAGACAGTGACAGAGACACTGATAATAATGGTGGTGAAATCAGGGAGATAGAAGAAAGAGGAGAAGAAGCAAGCAGAGATGGGTTTGATCGCATGGCTGAAGTGACAGGGCAACTTTAGGTCTATGTGGGAGACCAAGGAAGACATGGTCTGAATGTATCAACAAAAAACTGATATGAAAATATGAAACTCTATCCAAAAACAAAGACCCACAAAACAGACTTTTATGTTAAAGATAATAAAAAGTTTTGGTACCACAAAAGTTTCCCTGAATTTCCTTGTCTTGGTTTGTGTTTCAGGTTAAAGTACGTTGTCTGTGAGAATTACTCGCCCCAAAGTGCTCTCATGTCTTAGTAATCATGCAATAATGGTTTCGTACCAGAGCCGTCGTGGTACCGCGGCGAAAATTATAGTACAATGTATACGTTGTACGAAACCACTGACTGCGACCAGCACCGTGCAGCCCCATACGCATACTGTAGCTAACAGCGACCAGCAGCCCCATACGCATAGCGTAATCGGGCTTCGCATTGTAGCATTCAGGATCACGACAAATTTAGTATCGCGGGTACATGTCAAGTTAAAATCCCAAAATTTCTTCAATTTGAAGACTTACCAATTAAGTTGAAGTATTGAAAACAGGCTTCAGACAACATTTGGTTCTGCCAATAGTCCCTTTCTGTTCGAATTGATGAATGAATGTGACTCGGTCGAGAGGACCTTGGGAGAGCTACATACACTGAATACTACGGCCAGCGCATGCGCACACAAACATCTTATCCGTTCATGGATTTGAAATCTGTGTGCATGCATGTGATGTGTTTTCATGCACTGGCCGCGATACTCAATCTGTCGTGATCCTGAATGCTACAATATATGCGAAGCCCGATTACGCTATGCGTATGGGGCTGCTGGTCGCAGTTAATTGCATGATTACTAAGAAATGAAAGCACTTTGGGGCGAGTAAGTCTCACAGTGTTAGTTATATGAAAGGTACTTTAACCTGAAACACAAACTAGGACAAGGAAATTCAGGGAAACTTTTGAGGTACCAGAACTTTTTATTATCTTTAAGTGAATGTTAGACACTTCAAGCCGCCTGCTGCCTACCCTGGAACATGGGACATCATCAGCAAATGTCAATCAATTATACCCCAATGCATGCTTTGCGTTGTGTGTGTGACCCATGTGCGTCTAAACTACATTTTCTTGTGGAAATTCAAATATAAAGCAAGAAAGAAAAAGTCTGGCTGCCAGAGGCTAAACCTTTTTTCTTTCTTCTTTTTTTTTTTTCTGTGTGCCCAGTTCTCCTTTGATGGTTTAACTCTACTTTGAGGATGTTGAATCTGAATCTGGATGATGCAACAATTTGGGGGTTAACCTTGTCTTATCATCTGCACAATGCGTTTGATGTTTCCCCCGCCCCCATTTTCTAGGATGATGAATCTGAATCTGGATGATGCAACTCTTGCATCTTTGAGGGTTTTGAGATATAATATTCAAGATGTCCACCAAAATGGCTGCCAAAATATGAAATGTCTATATACTGTACTTCCTCACAAAATGGTAAAAATTCTGCTCCAAACTAATTTGTGGGATTGGTGTTATTGCAATAAATTTGCTCTGCGACAAGTAAACAGAAATCTGAATTACTGGTTTACATACTGGGTTCAACCCTACAACCCCGCAAATCAGTTTATAGAAGAATTTTTCACCACTTATAAGGAAATACTAGTATACTGAAATTTCATATTTTGGTGGTCATTTTGATGGCCATCTTGAATATCTCAAAACCCTCAAAGATGCAAGAGTTGCATATCATCCAGATTCTGATTCAGCATCCTAGAAAATGGGGGCACGGGAAACATCAAATGCATTGGGCAGATGGTAAAACAAGGTTAACCCCCAAATCTGACTTTGGCATCCACAGACTATCAGAATACTTTTGCTTCACGTAACTTGTGAATACAAAGAGTCTCCCTAAACTTACTTATTCGTGCTGAAAATGTGGCTCTGGATGCTTTCCTTAGAGCAGTGATCAAATCATCATCTGAGCTGTAAGTTACACCCTCCTAAAATCAAGAGGAAGAAAGCAGGCGTTAGCATACTATCATGCCAACTGCAATATGACTTGGCTGTACGACTACATTTGAAGACAAGGATCATTGAAATTTCAAAATGTTAGGCCTTTTCGGGCCCTATTGCTCAGCCCCGAGGGAGAGGGGATACCTGTCACAGTTGAACAAATTTGTTTCCCCTGTGTAAAAGAATGATTCTTGTCAAGCTTGGTTAAATCTGATCAAGCATTTAAAGGGAGAAGATGAACTTGTCAAGACTGACCCTTGGACTCCATCCAAACTTTTCACACCTTAAAAGGGCATCAAAAGTGTCTTTTTCTTTAATGTGTGCAATAAGAATTGCTTACATAAATCATGACACCCCCTTGTTGTGATATGCCAAAGGGTGGTTTCATCCTGGGTACCATGTCCAAATGTGACATTGTAAAAAGATAGCAAACAGGGGGCAATCAAGGTAACTAGAGATCATGAAGCTGTAGTACATTTGATTAAAGATAATATAAAGTTTTGGTATTACCTCAAAAGTTTCCCTGAATTTCCTTGTCTTAGTTTGTGTTTCAGGTTAAAGTACCTTTCATATAACTAACACTGTGAGACTTACTCGCCCCAAAGTGCTCTCATGTCTTAGTAATCATGCAATAATGGTTTCGTACCAGAGCTGCCGCCGTACGGCGGCGAGGTAGTACACGTTTTGTACGAAACCATTATTGCATGATAACTGCGACCAGCAGCGTGCAGCCCCATACGCATACTGAGTAGCTAACTGCGACCAGCAGCCCCATACGCATAGCTAAATGGGGCTTCGCATTGTAGCTTACAGGATCATGACAGATGTAGTATCGCGGGTAAATATCAACTTAAAATCCGAGAATTTCTTCAATTTGAAGACTTACCAGTTAAGTTGAAGTATTGAAAACAGGCTTCGGGCAACGTTTGGTTTTGCCAATAGTCCCTTTCTGTTCGAATTGATGACTGAATGTGACTCCGTCGAGAGGACCTTGGGAGAGCTACACTGAATTGACGGCCAGCGCATGCGCACACAAACATCTTCTCCGTTCGTGGATTTGAAATTTGTTCGCATGTGATGTGTGCGTATGCGCTGGCCGTAGTAATCAGTGTATGTAGCTCTCCCAAGGTCCTCTCGACAGAGTCACATTCAGTCATCAATTCGAACAGAAAGGGACTATTGCCAGAACCAAACGTTGCTGGAAGCCTGCTTTCAAGACTTCAACTTACTTGGTAAGTCTTCAAATTGAAGAATTTTTTGGATTTTAAGTTGATATTTGCCCGCGATACTAAATCTGTCATGACCCTGAATGCTACAATGCGAAGCCCCATTACGCTATGCGTATGGGGCTGCTGGTAGCTATGCGTATGGGGCTGCTGGTCGCAGTTAATTGCATGATTACTAAGAAATGAGAGCACTTTGGGGCGAGTAAGTCTCACAGTGTTAGTTATTTGAAAGGTACTTTAACCTGAAACACGGAAATTCAGGGAAACTTTTGAGGTACCAAAACTTTTTATTATCTTTAAGTACCAACAAATAAACTCACCTCAAATGATTCCAAAGCTGCTGTGTAATGTTCTGCTCCAAATTCTGCAAGGCCTTTACAGTAATACCCCTATGTGGAGAACACATGGAAATTGTAAGTAATGTCAAAACACAGAAGAAACATGACATTCTTTTTTTGCAACTTCTGACGAGGTATCTCTCAATATTTCTACAATATACAGTAGTTACTCAGTGTTTCAAAGTGATTAAACACACAGTTTCACTTGCTGTCCTGCAGAAATTTTTCCATGACAGAATTTAAAAAAGAAAAAAAAATTGGTCTGAAATGACTTTTGACTTAGACTATTTTGAAAGGTTTGATTCGTATACTGCAATCAACTTCTGAAGACTAAACTTCATATGCTCTTTGCTGTGTAATTCTGGCTCATCACAGATGACTGCTCAATGTATACCTGAAGGCAGTGCCTTCATACCTAAAAATAATGTGTCACTACTTTGTCTGTGGGTAGGTAAGTCACTACATGACCATATTCCACAGCATATCATACACAGTGTAGTTTCATTTACTTTGCATAATGCAGTAAGTACAGTGTTACCTTGTCTGCATTTTAGTTTGAAACCATTTACTTCCTTTGTTATGAGTACATTATTTCTCTTGTAGTAAAATTGTGATGCTTCTAACTTTCTTATAAAGGTAGTGATTTGACACACAGACCATTTATCCAAGGCATTTAGAATGCTCCAGGAGCCCTCCTGAAGCACTTTAAATGATGTACAAATAGATAATCAGGCCCCAAAGAACTCTGGAGAAATACCCCAGGCCCACTTGAGGGTTAGGCTCAGTAGTGCTCCTGAAGCACTCTACACTCTATGACACGATCATCAACATTCACAGTGCTCCAGAAGTGACAGCGACCTGGTTGGGTTGAAGAGACATGTGTAGTTGGTGCATTGAACCGTCTTGATATGAGTGCAAAAATTATTAGCTACGTACATTGTAAGAAAACATGCAGAGCTAAATAGAGTAACAGTGTGTACCGGTAATGCAAGCTGCAGCGCACACTTTGGAGACTATGTTCGAAGTTCCCACATGGCAAAGGTTATGTCTCTCTCAGCCAATTATGTGTGACTTTGTTTTAGATAATATACTGTACATATTTGATCATTAATGAGATATACCGGTACGTGAATTGAGAACATCATGGACCCCGTTTACAGTACGAGGCTCTGCCGCGGCCCAGCCCACCTTCATTTCAGTGTAAACGCGCAAAAGGTCAAATGTGAAGCCAAAATTGGCCTCGCATTTGGCCTCGCTCTGGAGGTGGTCTCCAGAGCCCGGCCTTTTCTCAGTGTAAATGCAAACTGGGCCAAATGCGTGGCCAATTTTAGTCTGGCTTCCAAACCCTCTGCCTGTATCTTTCGCTATTCAGGATATTAACCCCCTCAACATCGAAAACTAGTATAGTTTAAGGTGGTTTTGTCCTGCAAATGATTTTTTCCTTCGGCAAAGGCCTTTGCTCAAACGGCGACTTTTTTGCCACAGAATTCAGTTGGCAAAGGGTCTGAAAACCAGACAATACCAAATTGCGTTTGTTTACAAGCAGAGCGCCACTACGACAAAATATTAAAAGGTTCGAATCAAAAGCGCGGCCGAGCCCTGCAGTGTAAACGGACAAAATTGCGGGGCTCGGCCTCGCAATTGAGGCTGGGTTTGCCAGCGGCTCGGCAGCGGCTCGGCAGCGGCTCGGCCCAGCCCCGCACTGTAAACGGGATCTTATATGACCAAATTCTATATAAATGCTCAACTGTTTAAGGCAATCTATAACAGGAGCTTGACACATTCACTCACATTCAAATATGTGTTCAATTTTAACATGAAAGAGAAATAAATGGTAAACACAAATGATATTAAAGGATATGTTGTTGTACCATGTACCTTCCACCACTTGGGCTTGAGACGAATGACCATCTCGGCATCTTTGACAGCATGATAATACTGCTGAATTATCCTGAAACAATGTGACCTTTTAGCATACAGCAGGGCATTATCACTGTCCAGTTTGATTTCCTTGGTCAGCTCAATGATTTCAGCTATGCCACCACCCCAGTAGTCTCCTGACATCTCATTCATTACTTTTCCCTGTTTTTGGTAACTTTTCTTCTTTAATCCTGTGATATGAACAAATAACATATGAGAAAGTATCACTGATCTGCGACAAAACATTTATTTCACTAAAATTTCAAAGCACATGTTAGCTGACAATGATATTGTTTTAGTACTGCAGATAGTAGTAGGGAGTCTTGTGCTCAATTGGGTACCGGTATGGCAAGTTCACATTCCACACATTCTTGCACACTACTACCTGTTAAAAATGGCAAACATGTTAGCAGGGGCAACTTTAAGGGCTTCTGTGGGGGCATGGTGTACCTGGTACTAATTTGCATATTCTACAACACTGGTAAAAGTGGAAAACTGATTGACAAATTGCCCTACATCGACGTAAATAAGCACTGAATTGATCAGTGTTTAGTAGTAGCCATGATAAAAAATCATGGGCGTACATACTCGAGCAGGATTCGAACCTACGACCTCCTGATCACCGGACAGGCGTCATCTCCACTAGACCACCGAGCTTTCGCCCGACAGCAAGTGTTGGTTCTAATCCTTATAGCATGCAGCGGGTACTGCTTTTATCATTCAAATTCATGAAATTCTTCCGTCGAGATGTTTTTCATTGCAACTGATTGACAAATTGCCCTACATCGACGTAAATAATAATATTACTAATACCTGCCACATACATTGTATAAATTATAAAATGTACTTTTACAAATCTAGATTTGTTTTGATCAAAACTCTATTTTTGTTAAAACAAATTGAATTTTTTTCTTCTCCTCATATGTACATGAGAGTGGACATGTGTGTGTAACAAAAAATCACAGCACAAACTTGAGACCATTCATACAGCGACTGTCAGATGGACGAGAAGTGAAGAGGAGACCTCATGAGCACTGCGGGGAGGGAGCCTCTTGAGTACCCAAGAGGTGCTCATGAGGGGGAGAGTTCCTTCTGAGACGGAGCCCTCCTCATAAGCAGATTTCCCTGACTGATCTAGAGGATCTATTACTTGCAATCAGCTGCCCAATCAACATTGACTAACATTAACAAGCAAATCCAGCGTTAGAACAAAGCTTAACCACATTTTTTTTTTTGGTGCCACTTCCGGGGTAAAAAAAAGCCAGTTGCGCCAGTCCCGAGTACACCCCCCCCCCCCCCCCTGGTAATATAACTAGGGGGCCGGGGCAATTACCCCCTGGGCAAATACCCCGGACCCCTCCCCTGAACCTCACCCTAATCCTAATCCTGAACCTAACCCTAACCCAAACCTAACCCTAACTCTAACCATATCACTAACCAATACTTAACCGGGGGTAACTGCCCTTTGGGGAGGGGGGGAGGGGTGGGTAATTGCCCCGATTAGATAAGTTGTAATGTCTTGCCTACTGTCAATCTGTAACACAGCCAGTTGAGAAACTTGGTGGAATATAGCTCTTGGCTCTGCACTTTTCTTTTGGTGGGTGGTACATTTGTAATCACTTCTCAGCTCGTAATTAAACAATTAACTAGAGAAGCACTCTGAGAGCACAGCTAGACCTCCGCCAAAAGCCTATGCCCACCACTGACCTTGTTCTTCCATAGAGAACAGTGATTTCTACCCATTGTACCAGTAATATACTATGCATGCTGAAAATCGCCCGATTTCCCAAAATAGAAATCTTTTGTTACGTCATCAATGCCAGCTGCGCGGCGCACCTCGCCCTGGGCCAGTAGAAACTAGAGCACGCACTCCAGTGCATGCGTGGATGAAAACCTAAAAAATATGCAGCTTGAACTCCAAAGTTCATTGACCCTACCTGCCAAAATATTGAAAATCCTTCATAAAATCCACAAAAATCCCCAGATCACTACCAAAATTTAATCATCTGTTCCTTGTGTCATTTTCAGCCTCTCCTGCAAGTTTCATCCATATCCATTCACAACTTTTTGAGTTATTTTGTAAATTTTTTTGTATATTATATGAAAACATAACCTAGCTCCTCCCTTGGCAGAGGTAATAAAGCATTAAAGCCTAAAGGCAGTAAGCTGTGCGATCATGATCATAGCTGTCCGTTTTCTCCATTTCTGTTTTCACCCTTTCAACTACTTGATCATCCCTTTTCTTCCACGATGTCCCTGCCTACTCTAGTCTAGGCTTTAATAATCCAACACCCTGGGCCAATAAGATTTTTTGTAACTACATGTATAACGTTAGGCCTAAAACAGGTTAGGGGCCTGTCCTGACTTCTATAACTTTAATTCTCACAACCAGGTAAAAGTTTTTGTTAATAAGGTTTTTGTAAATAGTGTACCGGTATGTTTTGTAGTTAAATCTAAGTGATTATTGAAATTATTGGAGCAAATTGCCCACCCAGCAACTAGAGTAGAGAGCTCCGTAAATTTAAAAGAACAACAAAATCACGATCAGGGCCGAGACAGCTCAGTCGCTGTATAAAACTTGGCCGTGCAAGCACGGCGTCTGATCTGGGCCCTGTCGTATAAAACTTGTGACAGAAATCAATCAATCACAAATCTCTTGAAAGCTGCAATCAATCGCAACCTGTGATTGATTAATGGCAGTTCTCCATCATAATTTCAATCATAACTTTTTTATAAGATGGATTTGCATTCAATTCATAAAGTTGTGATTGATTTGAATCAATCACAAGTCTTTATAAGACAGGGCCCAGGTCGATGGTCGGGCTAGGCTCGGGCAGAGGAGGAGGTAGAAGACTGACCGTGTCATTCATAAGCCGCTGAGCTAATGACGAATGTGGGGGTGGCTGTGGTTCCTTAAAGCCCAAACAAAGTTCTGGTACGCCTGCAAAAGTTGTCAAATTTCGCTCCCAAATGTGAACGTATGCCTAGGAAATGTGTGGAAAGCTGTATTTAACAAGATATTTGATGGGTAACGTCGAAAATGTGAAATATAAACCAATAAGGTTCAGTCTCAGAACTAATACCCGAACGGGGTCAGGCTAAACTCGGACTCGGGGATATAAACTCGGCCTCGCTTTGACGGCGGGCCGAGTCGTATTGGTTGTCCCTCTGGATTGTACAGTGTTGTGCTATGGGAGCGGCCTGTAGGTCAGGGGTACGTTGTAGCGCTTCGCGTTCTGGCTACTAATGGTCCGAGTTGTTACAATGCGCGCATCAAAACCTCTTTTGGCGCGCATGCAAAATTAGTGTGCGCCTATCAAGCACCTCTAAAAACAATCAAAGACGCTAATTATGATAAACAACAACAAAAACTTCAAAGACCGCGCATCTCAGCAACTGAGCTGAGGTGATGTGCGTAAAGGCTTGATTGAGGACTGCGTGCTGTCCAAATTTATTGCATTTATTTTGTAACGTTACAGGATTAGCACGCTCTTTCCTAACTATACACAGCCCAGTCGCCGCTGTACATACGTAGCGCGACAGGGCTGTACCAACGAAGCTCCAAACACGAAGAGGGTCCAACGATCGCATGCAATCGGATTGAATTTTGATACTTTAGATCATTTTTTTGTCACTTCAAACTCATCCGACGAACAAAATGATAATGAGACTTCATATCTATGCTATGAATATTGAAATTTAGATTTAATAACTTACCTAAAATGATGGTTATATGCAGCATGTGTGAACGGTTCACGAACGGTACATCGTCTTTTACGCCAGGCCATTTCCAATATCCGGGAGGTCACATGATCTGAATGCCCTTTCAAAAGGTTGCGCTGTCGACCGTGCTGCTACACCAACACTCAACTCAAGCGCAGCGCATCGCACGCACGCAAAAGATTTCCGCAGAGATCAAGGCGCCATTTTGAATTCTGCAACGATGAACCCCGACGGTGTAGGGAATCCGCCAGAAAGTATCATTTTTTGGTTCCACGGACTTATCACGAGGGCTCTCAATGGACTTACGAACCTTCTCTAATACAAGCATGCACTTAAGGTGAGTAACGTTTGGTAACGTGTACACTGTTTATAAAGAACGTATAAATTTTCATAAGTTTTGTAGTTGTGTTGTGGTTCCCCCTTTGAAGGTGCCCGCTCGCTGGTCAGACGCTGTATTCGCGTAGCGTATTAACAGCGTCTGGTCGGGCTAGCTCTTTCCTGTCTGTTCAGCTGTTCAGTTAGGCCTCATTTGGTATTAACCATGTTAACAGTAGAATGAGGCGATCACGAACTGCATGTAAATTGTCTGAAATAGGATTGAGTTCTCCCTGAGACCGAGTTAGTCTGGAGCCTTAAGTCTGAAAAACAAAAGTCGGTTTTCCGACTTTTATTTTTCTCAAAATAAATTTACTCCAAAACGACTCATCATTACGGCAAACCGCGTCAGCTAGGTAATTTAAGTTTCTTTGTAGACTCTTTCGATATAGACATCTAGAATTGCAAGCAATATGAAATGGTGCCAGACGGGTTCTCAAGCCCTTACCAGAACTTTGTTTTCACTTTTAAGTTAATCCTCACGCCTCTCGTCAGATCAGCAGCTCCAATCAGCTCCACCTCCCTGCTAGCTGCTCGCTCCAATACAGTACAGGATCTGCATGCAGGATCTATATCAGGAGCACTCGCCCCTCCCCTCGGCCTCGAGCGATCAAGCTTGCGAGCGTCCAGACCACAGCACAGGCAAAGATTCTACACCGTGATCGATGGTGATGCGCTCTTGTCGTTGGATAGCGTAGATGCTAGCTAGCGGCATTTATGATGGCAACCTCCCTAAGGTTAAAGAAGTCAGCGATAGTCCTGCTGAGACTTACAATCTAAGCCCAGCAAATACATGAAAGAACTGTTTCTTCCGTCCCATCCACTATAGACAGTCAGCATGCAATGCACAGGTACACAGCTGGCAGCTGACTCGACTCCGCACGCAGTATAACATACGTTAACTTATGTGTACTATGGTGATGTGCACATGTATGCAGATAACAAAAACTGCGACTGATTGAACATGCTTTGCTGGGATCGTACGTAGAGGGCTCTGTTCTAGGTACTGTACACGAGATTTTACGTAGAGTTAACGAGCAAAAAATAACAAACAAAAAACAAAAATGAACTTTTTTTTTTCAAAATATAAAATAAACTCTATGTACCAGGATGTGTACAATGCCAAAAAGGGGAAAACGAAGAAATTATTTTTAGATAAACAAAAAGGACAGTAACAAACAGAACAAACATAAACAACAGGAAAACGAAGAGAGATGTAAAAGAAACAAAAAGGAAATTTGAAAAGATTGAGACATACCCTCAAAAAAAAAAAAAAGGAAAGAAAAGGATGTGCAATGCAAAGCAATGCAAGTCAAGGGGAAAGAAAACAGAAAAGAATAAGGTGAATTCAAGAAGAATGAGAAGAAGATATTGAAGTAAAATACATAAAGGGAGAGAAGAGCAGGCCAATCAGGCGTGAAAGTAAGATTTTTACTTGGGGTCAAACTTGGAAATAGTGGACATTTTTATTCTGAGTGAAGTGACTGAGCAGGGAAGCCGTTTGGAAGTATTGGTGTATGAAGGAGGTGTCGAACTTGCGTTCAAAGATTAACCAGTCATGACTCATAGCAGGGCTGCCAACTACCTCACTCAATGAGAGTGACACTCACTCATTTTGGTCCTTTCTCACTCTAAAACTTTATTTCATTTGCATGCACTTCTATTGATCTCACTCATTTTGACTCCAAAATTATAGCATTGGCCTATGGGAGTCTCACTCGAGCTCAACTAGTTTCCAATGTTGGCAGCCCTGTCATAGTCTGGGATAACGTTCAATAGATGGTATGGTTTTATTCATAGCTAGCTGCCACACAGCAAGCTGCCAAGGAGGACTGCCATATTCTATAATCCTCACGATTAACAATGACATGGATGAGCATGAACTGCGCATGTGCTAACAACACAATCATATTATTACAGGAGGAACTCTGGCATTAGAACTCCTTGGGCATGTTGGGTGATATATTTGGAAAATTGTCAATAAAAAGATATGGCAATACGTTTATCACTAGTAATTTGACTTCAACAAAAAATAAACAAAAATTATCTTTCAAGGATTTATTTGTTAAAGACTTTTTAAATCTACTTTTTTTTTGGGCAATTTCGCAATTTTGATTTAATAACCAATGTATAATCTTCCTTGTTTGATTGAAAATTTCCCAAACATTCTATTAAACTAGCCCTACAGATCACCAAATTTCAATGCTGGAAATGCAAAATCTCCAACAGGCCTCTAAATTGCTATGGGATCAATGTTGATTGATTTCAAAATAATCATTTACATAATTCAACAGGAAAAGCCCCTCAATGAATTGACATCCGTATTTTCTTTTGTCATATGACAATTTATGTCTCAAACAAAAACAAAAAAGGCTCTCAGCCCTTGAACTTTTGTTGCCACTTCTGGGTTTTATCAGCTATACTAGCAAGCAGCAGCAGCAGCAACAACAACAACAAAAGGCCTTCAACTTCTGCTGCCACATCGATCCGGGTTTCATCATCTAACACACACACACACACACACCAAAAAAAAAAACAAAACAAAAACACACACACACACACACAAGGGGGACTCTCCAGCAAAACTTTTTACTTTTGTGCACTTCTGGGGTAAACAAAGTGGAGGGGGGGGGGCAAAGTGGGTATACAGTCATGTGCGTATTCCTATAATCTTGTGCAAAAGGCCGATTCCGCAAGATCTGGGGGGAAAGCAATGTTACAACAATATGGAACATGTTTTGATGATTTTTATCGCAAACTTATCTCAGTGTTTTCATTCCTCACTATACAGGTAAGTGCGGTTCATCCCTCGACAGAGTTTTGAAGTTTTTGAGGGGGGGGGGGGGGAAGGAGGCCGATTTTCCACATTTTCAGCATCTTGCTGGGGGGGGGGGGAGATGGGGGAGTTGTATTGACTTCTTTTCAGCAGACCCACATATATGATTATAAAATCAGTATTACTTTGTCATATTTGTTGATAATTTATGAGAGGTAATAGGCAGCAAGAATGTAAGAAGGTCATGCATTGGCAGCCATTTTGTTTATGCAAATTCAGTGGTTTTGTACGAGGAATTTCGATCGGGAACCAGGTCTTTTACTTCAGCATACTCAAATGATTAAATAAAAATAAAAATCTGGTTCCAACTTTTACTCTGAAATGCCTCTAACAGTCAGACTTTTCAAAATCCCACTAGACTATAAGGACAAAGTGAATGGCTAAATTGTTAAAGTTTTTGGCTCCTGAACACAGTGGTTGTAAAAATTCACATCTCTTATTTCTTGTTTTATATCAGAAATAAATTAAGCAAAATGTAAATACAGTGCACGACTCAATTAAAAAAGACAACATAGATTGACTCAAACATAAATCCATTTCAGATTTTTTTTTTTCATTTTATTTTTTTCAGTGATTTACCTAAGATACTGCAGAGTATTAAAATATGTACAATAGACAAATATCTTGATGCAATGTATGATACATCCCTTTAACAACGGGTGCTAATACTACTGACACAAACGTTATACACTTGGCATTCTTCTACCAAATGTTGGCCAGCACGGCTATTATTACTGTGAGCTTCAGGCTGGATGGTGGACACACAAGTGCCATTACGTATACAATGTACACGTACTGCACTGAACCCTGGTCAACCACACCAAAATTCATGCACACTTGGGTTCTGATCAGGTCTAGTGCAACCTTTCCCTTGAGATACATGATGAACTTGTTTCAGCTTCATGCTTACGGTATACAAAGTGATTATAAAAATATCCTTCTGTTTGTTCTCCACTAGTAGACCTCGGATATCACAAAATTTTGCTTGCAATAACATAAAAATCTTGTAATCTGTTTCAGTATAGATTACACAACAGAAATAGGTAATAACCTCTACTGTATGATAGAAGAGGTCAGTACAGGTATATGATATGTTATAAAACTGTCTGAACACTATGTGTTGACCTCACATAGCATAGGAGTTGGTCTTGATTGTCATCTGTTGCAGTGCTCACAAACATACATACAACTTAAAGGGGATGGCTAGTAACTGATCAGTGGGAATCAGTGGGAATGCTGGAGGATGATTGTTCCAATCCTTGTGGGATTCATTGAAGAGTACATTATATATCTACTGTTGTGTGAAAATTATTTGCTTCAGAATGGTCTCATATTCAAGTAATGTGCAGTTTAATGTTTCCAGGTTAGCGTGCCTGGTCAGTGACGGGGCATTAATCTGCGCATTACTTGTATCCACCCTGATGTTTCCTGGTGTGCCTGTGTCCCATAGGGGTAAAGGTGAAAAATAAAAAATTGCCAACTTCAGTCTTCTCCAAGGGTTATGCATTTCTTGTGAGCCCTTAGGTTTTATACATGGCCTGTAACTACACTTACCAAATAAAGTTGCAAACATAAAAGCCACAAAAAGTAAATGTCAGCTAATTGGGTTGAGAAGAAAATATCAGTATGTTAAAATCAAGGAAATTTAAGTGCAAAACTATCTCTGTACACATCTTAAAGCCTTTGAATGTTTTGAATTTCCTGACTTTTCAATTACCAAGAAGCATGTTAATACATATGGTGCTTTTAATTGACCAAATGTGTTTTAAAAGCATTACCTCTTGTTCTGTTGGACTGCATCTTAACATCATAACAAACTTTCTCAGAACTGCATTTGGTTGCCTGCTGTTTCCTGTGGAAAATAACAGGGCCCTTTACATACCCCCGGAAACCAGTGTAAAAAAAAAAAAAAAAAAAAAAAAAAAAAAAAATAAGAAGCCAAGCTCTGCAACCTGATCAGGCTCTTGCCATGACAGTTATTTACTAAGATGCAGGAATGCAATACAGCAAGTTTAATCTAGTGTGTACACTGAGTAATATTCAAGATATCAAGAAAAAGGTTCTTACTGTATGTTGTTCACAAAATCAATCATGGATGGATGGATTATAACCTGAAAACATTCAGCCTCCAACACTTCATGGCAGAGGCAAAAATATAAATAAATACATAAATCAATTTAATTAAAAGACAACAACAACCAATTAATAAAAACAAAAAACAACCAAGTATTAAAGGGCAAATGTTTCTTCATTATAGACATCCATCACACGTTCAAGTCAAGGATGACCCCATTCCAACTTTACAGAAGGAAATATAAAGCTAAAGAGATACATACTACTACATACAACTTATGTCAACATTGTTAACAAAATTTACTAAGCAGAGTTCACAAATCCCATTCATGACATTACACGAGGCCACTTTCCAGCAGCGGCACATGTGTAATCAGATCCAAACAAGATGCTTGCACACGATTGAACATCCAGGAGTATACAGCTGACACTTTGTCTATCATCGATACAGCAGGCTGATTATTCAGAAGCAATACGCACTGCTTATACATTGTACATGTATGTGTATCATTCAAATACACAAACAGGCTCACAGAATTTATATGCGCAACAAGTTCCATAAACACCATTAATGATTCCAACACAGCTATTACAGCTATGCTTTCATTACTGTATAAAAGAGGCAATTTTTGCAGTCACAAAATCTTAGTGCTTTTCGCACAACCAGAAACTAGCATGAAAATAAAAGCGTGCAAATATGTTTGCATGCCATATGTGTCTGAAGTTGATATCTTTATTCTGTGGAATTAAAAACAAGCGAAACTCATCTTCCCAGTGAAGTGTGAAAAATTACTCAAGCCAAAAAATCCACTTATACAGTAGATGCTTCACAGGCATGGGTTTTCTAATGCAAAATCAGATAAGGTACAGTCTTTTTTAGGTGGAATTTCCTAGGTAAAATTGTGGCTGCAAAAGAAACTTTTAGTCAGAACTTCCTTGAACTTGTAAATATTTAAGCTCACCAGAATCTTGGTGTATTCATCTGTTTCCTTCTTACTACATTACTAACCACTGGGCATTCAAAGCTGAAGCCATGGCTGTAAATGAACTTTCTAGGGCAACAGAAAGTGATTCTTTGAACTTAACCTTTCACTGCTCATTAAATCATCACCTACAAGCAATTCTCCCTTCATTTCAGCACTTCTTATGAAGTTATATTGTCAATGGATACCCCTTGTTGAACTTATGGCCGACAAATTACATTGGCAGACAAAGATCAGTGAGCACATCTACACTTCACCTAGCACATTGGAGACAAGTACATACATCTACACAATCCACCTGAAGAGTATTTCTTAAAATCAAGAATGGGTCGTCATTGTGCAATGCTCCTATCCTTCTTCTCTTCTATACCAGAACTGTGGGCAGGCACATATCACAGAATACACATTACGAGGGTCAGATTTTTCATTAAAAATGAAAAAATGAGAACAAAACCTTTTGAAATAATGGTTAAAAATAACAAAAATGGCCAATATATGTACTACACTAATGAACAAATGAAATAGCCTTACAATAAATGAATTTCCCAATTTTTTTTTCTTTTTCTAAGGGAGTGATGTGATGCTGATACCATGTACGTTATCTATCAATCATTAAATCATTAGCTTTAGGTTCTTGCATTCTTATCATACAAATATTCCATCACAATGTCTGATGGTGTTGCTTACTCATCGGACTGCATCTATAAACCATGACTGCACACTGTCGCTATTAAGAAATGACAGTTCCCTAGTGTTTACTTGAATATTTCAATATGTGAGAGGACATGATACTTGCTCAAAATATAGTTTGATAAACACAAGTCATTTTGGTTTTTTTTTCTGCTTTTTCACTATGTGTGTGAGAAAGGGAGTATCAGAAGGTTTCACCAAGCACTGAAAGTCTCTATGAAAGTGTGTTAGGAAAATAAAATTATTACTCATTTCATAAGACAAAAGACTTTGAAACCAAACTTCATTCCAGCAAATTCCTGGGAAGATGCAAGAAACCTCATCACTTAAAAGTGTTGCTAACGTAATAAAGATGTACAAAAATGCACTTACAGGTAAAAGAGAAAAAGAACCTATCAAAGAGTATGTATGTTGATATTCGTGTTTGGATTAGCAAATCCCTTAATCCTAATCAGGCCGGGCTTTTTTTGGCTATGCTAAAACCAGAGGGGGGCAGATTCCGCCCCCCCCCCCTTCCAAAATCATTTAATTTCTTATGTATTTTATTGTTTTCGGAATTTCTTATGTATTTCTTCGTTTTTCGACTTTCATTTTTTTTTTTTTTTTTTAAGGGAAATTGTTACCGACCATTTTTCTACCATAATTAACCTAAAATTAATCAATGAAAGTGATTAATTGCAAGAATAATCAGGTTTTTATGACTTTCATGACAGAGCACTGTTTTCCATAGGAAATGTACACAAAATCACAAAATTGTGCCCGTTTTGGGGTGACATGCCGTTACAAAAATGGGCGTGGCTTAAAAAAAGCCCCCGCCCTTTTAGGGTTAATATGGGAGGGAACTCACTCTGTATTGCTTCTACAGATGTCAAAAAAACCAAACAAACAAACAAAACAAAAACATGCATAAATGCATGCATGCATGCATATTGATAATGGGGCACTTTATGTATACAGTCAACTTTGCATACCTCAACATCCGACTGGCTAAATATCACTTATCTTGAGGTCAAATAAAAGTCCAAATTTTTTGGATGTATTTACTCCTTTAAGTCTAAGTGAATTACTCGAAGTTCACCAATGTCTAAGGGAAATCCTCAGTCCCAATTATTTGATTGTTTTTCCCACACGTTACTTGAAGAAGTCAAACATTGCTCAGCTTCTCCCTTACAAACCACATACTAAAATTAAGTATGCCTGTGCGGCAAAGATGGCGTCACAAGTGTTTTCACACTTGATCATAAATAATCCAAGATCAAAACGATCTTGAGTACAACACAATACACTGTATGTATGAAAAATACCCCTACAACTACACACATGTATGCAGTATGCACTACTTGCCCGTGATGTGCATATGGCAGCATGATGCTCCTCCGGGGCTATGTGATGCATTAGAAGAGTGAGTGTTCTCTCTTTTCTCCATACAACATATACATGTACATGTGAGTAAATGTACACCTAGTTTGCTACATACACACCATACGCACATGCAGACACAGTTCAGCATGTACATCCTGCAACTCTTGCCTATGTTTTCTTCTGACTATCATTTTCTTCAAGGAACTCAAGTCTTTCAAAAGAAATATATCATGCAATTTATTCAATTTATTCACATTCTAATTGAGTTACGACTGTGACAAACATGCAAGCAATCAGCATTACTCACACCATCTGAACATCCAAAACAAAGCCCAATGTCAAACAAGACGCATAAATTCAACGTAAACAGAAGATGAAGTTCGTTTGAAGTCGAACCATTTTCTTCAGTCCTGACTGGTATGAGGTACATGAGGTTGACTGTACAGGAGATATAGCTCTTGGTAATCTGTTCTTCACTGGTGATACAGTTTCCTTAACCCTATTCCCACCAGGGGGGAGGGGGGCATTTTGGCCCCCCTCCCCTCGACGTTTCGCATGATTATTCCACAACGCGTGATGCTCTCGCTGCGACATTTGATGACTTTTTCTCTTTCAAGTATCGCACAACTTTTGAGACCAAATTTCTCACTCCCGGGCATACCGTTTTGAAGCCACGCCCCTTTGAAAAAAAACTGTCGACCCAAAAATTGCTCAAAAACATGATTTTGTGTGCAAATCCAATGTAGATTGTGTTTTTGCAATTAATTCATATAAAAATAAATACAGTGCACTCCCGTTACAACGAACACGGTTATAACGAAATTTCGTTATAACGAAGTAACTCTTCTGGTCCCAAAATTATCACCATTAAAGTCTATGGTACAAAATTCGCTTATAACGAACACGGTTATAGCGAAATTTCCGCTATAACGAAGTCTTTTCCGAGTGCCACAGACAAAGAAAAACAAAAGAAATGTGCTCTGTTATAACGAAATGCGAATTGCTTTCGAAAATACGTAGCGGAACAAGCATTTATAGCGTCTCTGCATGGGTGAACGCTTCACACCACTGTGTGTTCGCTCCTTGTGTCACGCACAGTTTCTGAGGGGAACTTGCGTTTATTATTGTAATACAGTTATTCTATCACATTTTAGATAGCTTTCCAGTGTATGATGAATATTCAGCAAAAATAATATGATATATATACACGTGGTTCCTTGTTTTCGTTATATATTGTATTTGTTCGGTTATAACGAAATTTCGTTATAACGAAAGAAAACTGCCGGTCCCGAGCATTTCGTTATAACGGGAGTGCACTGTATTTTTACTTTCAAAGGCTGATAATGATTTATTTTAGCCTGATTATGCTTTAAAAAGTTTCTGCGACAAATTTTGACAAAAAAAACAAAAACAGTAAAAAAACAAAAATACATAAGAAATTCAATAAACAATAAAATACATAAGAAATATTTATGAAGCCGAATTTTTCCTTCAATATTATTGTTGAGGATATTGAAAAGAATATGTTCACCAAAAATTAGAAGTCTTGGAGCTTTATTTTTTTTTTTTTGATTTATAGGCAAAAAAATATTTCTACATAAATTAGCATAAATCAATATAAAATACATAAATTAAAATTTGAAAAATCAAACTATACAGTCTTGTAGATTACATTGGCCTCTACCTTAGCACAAATATTTGCGAGGACCGCGTGATCCACGACCGAGATCTGAAGGGGGGGGGGGGGGCAAAAAGGCCCCCCCCCCCAGTGGTTTTAAGTCCTTCAAAAAAACCTGGTGGGATTAGGGTTAAATTTGCTAAACCAAATATGATATATACACCTTTCCTTTCTATGATGAGACCTACACTATCCACAACACAGGACCATTGTCTTTATTTAAAACTCATATGCAAGCTCTTTGGAACTTATAATGCGATTAGTGTATTGACTTTAATTATGCTAATCACAAAATGTGATCTATATACACAAAATGGCTCTTTCATGGAAAAAAATACTCATTCTTCTTAGAAATACTTTTCCTATGTACATCTAGTAAACTGAGGGCAGAGCACACAGCCAGAAATGACAGGTGACCCTGTAAATGACATGGAATAGTCAACTACAAACACACTGGAGAGTGACAAGCAAAAATAATAACAGAGTAAAAGTACACGAATCAAGTTACAAATATAAATGGATGCTAAACAGTTCACATTATTTTGATTCTTCCTTTGAATTCTCTATGGAACAGGAGTAAAAAAAAAAATAAAAAAAAAAGGGGGGGGGGACAACTTTCACCTTATCCACTAAGCGTGGACAGCTAAATGACTTCTGTATTCTTATAGTGTTGATATCCAATCAAAACCTATAGCATTTTGGGTGACACAGTTAGTGGGAACAGCTCTTCCCATTTCATAACATTGCTTCATATAAACAGGTAGTGAGTGCACACACCAAGTGTACAGGTCTTCACCATTTATTCTTTAAAAGAAAAGAAAAAAAAGGAAAAAAAAAGTAGTAATCAGATCACTATGCAACAGATGTCTCTCAGTGGGGGGTTTTCTGAAATGGTATTGGGAAATTACATGAAATTAACATTACACAAAGGTAATCAAAAAGAGTGATGTTGGTCATGACATGTGCCCCTCCTTAAACCTGGATGGCTTCAGCAACTGGTTCTGGGTCCACTGGTTGTGTTGATCTGTGAATGAAGTCAGGCTGCTTCTTTCCCAGGACAGCTGGTGCATCTACAATGACCTCCTCAATGTCAGATCCCGGTATTTCAAACATGGACTCCAACAAGATATTTTCCTGTGTAAACATCGTTTGAGAGAAATGGGTCTTTTCTTTTAACAGGAAAACGGAGGCATAACAGCATCATCGTCATATGAAAAGTAAACTGGTGGGCCCAATACTAGTAGTAAGCACTTCGGTGTCATGACTATATTTTACTCAGGGATAGGAGGGAAATGAATAAGATACCTAAGCTCAACCAAGCAGCACACATCACCTTCATGGAACTTCACATGAGGCAAAGTACTCCAAAAATCTTGAGATTTGTGACTTGTTGTAGGCCCCTTGGGAAACACCCTCCTGAACTTGTATATTTGATCCCTGCCAAAGGGGCCGGGGTGGGGGTACTACTAAAATCCAGCACTAGTTTCCTAGATGATGAAAATGTGAACAATTTTATGTACTATTAATTTTATTGTAACGGGCAGTACATAATCACAACAGCTAACTTCGGCCATTCGGCTTAGGTGATCTAAAAAGGATGAGTACCTTGCATGGCATGGTGAGGCAAATCATAGTGATTCTAGCCATGGCTGCATAACATTGTCCATAAGATCAATGAGATTCAAATTGCAAAAAATGTTATCTGCTTCTTTCCACACTGAAAAAATGGGCAATTCCATTGCACTTACGGTATCACAATGTCTACTGCTTGTGTAATCATTTTCATGCATTGGACCACTGGTCAGTGATGGATTGACCTTCTAAATGTAATAGTAGTACACCTTGAAGTAATGCTCCTCCCCCAACTCACCATAATAGAGCGGAGTCCTCTGGCTCCTGTCTTCCTCTCAAGGGCCAGCTTTGCTACAGCTTTCAGAGCATCAGCGGTGATTGTTAGTTGGCACTGGGTTTAGAGTGCAAAGGGACAGTTCTTCAAGATTAGACATTCAACATTGCTAGTTTTTAGTCCATAAGTTTCTTAACTCTATATGAGATATAAATTTGATGAGCATAATTTTTGATGAAAAAAAAATAAACCCACAAAAAAAAAAAAAAACCAAGCAAATCTGAGAAGCATGGGGATGTACTGGTGTATAAACCATTGGCATTTTGTGTAAAAAGATTGAACAAGCGAGGGCGCTACCAATGAAAGTTACAGGCAACTACATTGTATATTTTTAAGTCAAATGTGTGTGCTTGTATAATGCATAAATTACCTAAAGCGAGGCATAATGCGCACAAAGCTGTACGAATGTTGCGCAGTAAGGTACAATGCACCCCCATTCTAACGAACACAGTTTTAATGAAAGTCTCATAACAACCAAGTAAGAATTCAAGTCCCAAAATTATCATCTATACATGTCTATCTGTATAGTACACAATAAGTGAATGGTCATGAGTGCGATGCTACAAGATTTCAAATGAGGTGAAAAATTGCGACGCTCTATTTAAGACAAAGCCGAGTTGAAGAGTGTGTTTATCTTTCATAGAGTGACAAAATGAGTGACAAAAGTATGCTCTTGTAAGCGCACTTGTAACTGCCAAGTGCGAACGACAAGCATTTCTTTATTGTGACATCAGAGCCATGCAATGGAACAACTTCAAGTCAATCCTGAGTTTAGCATGGGAATCAATGGAAATTGATGATGTTAGCCATGCGCTATCCATTTTTGCTCTGCTCGAACAAAATTGCACCCCCCAAAAAAAAGAGCTGCTCAGCACCAAAAAAATGTAATTGCACGAAAATAATGATATTTAGAATATTGCATGCATTAACTGCATGTGTGTACAACGTTGCAAAAACTTCTGCATCTGGTTAATTTCAAGGATATTTGAGATACACTTACAACATCTGCTTACCTAATTCTAGTTAAAAATATGGTGCATGTAAAAATGTCATGAATTCAAATCACCGAGGGAAAGGTAGGTATGCATATACCATTAAATATGCAGTTTCATTAGTTGAATCTCCTATTATGACATAGATTTTATGCAGCACAATCGTTATTGCATCTTAAAAACAACCAATCTTTAGCACTTCCATGAATAGGTGCAATGTCTTCTTTGGTATGTCAGGGCAATCATTTCATTATTCCTTTTTTTAACCCTTGGAGTAACATGTGCCTAAGACCATGACTCACATTATCCATCTTGAAGAGGGCCTCAAACTGGGGGATGATTGCATTGCGAGGTTCAGTAAGGATGCGCTGCAGCATCTCTTCATCAAGGGAGCCAAGGCTGACAAAGATCGGGAAGCGGCCAACAAATTCAGGAATCATGCCAAATTCAATCATATCTCTAGCCTCTACCATGCGCAAGAGGGCATCCTTCTCTTCATTATCCTCCTTGGCTGAGGACCCATCAGACTGATTAATCTGGTCTGCAATTGTAGCTGCCCTCCGGCCTGGACTCACATTGGCTGGAGCACCAAAGCCCAGATACTGTGTTTGGAATGAGCATTTTCAGATTATTGCTCTAGATATCACTCAATTCTACATGTTCAAAGAAATGTTTTCCATAAGCTGCAAAAAGATTATAGCACTTATATCAAAATATGTTGTTGTATATTAGACTAGATCAAAATCATCTGAACATTCTGCAACAGAGTGTCATAACAAGGGTGTCTTCCTTCCTACCTCTCAAAATAGGTCTTCTTGATATTTGAACATTGAAATGGTGTCTAGCATCAACAGGACACATTTTGATAATACTAAGCTTCTGTGTGGAAGCTCGAGTTACTGAGATTCAACTTTTCTTGAAGCAGACCTTTGCCATATACTGTACATTTCAAGATAAGCAGATATTCATAGAAAAGCCATTTTCAATTTCAACACTATGCTATTCCCACCTTCTGCTGTTTTCTCCTGCTGATCAATTTGTCAAGGCCATTGAAGGCACCCGAGGCAACAAAGAGGATGTTAGTGGTGTCCACTGGGACACTTTCGCCCCGTAGCTTTCTGGAGCTCCTCTCAGGCACATTGACCACGGTGCCTTCCAGAAGCTTGAGGAGTCCCTGCTGGACCCCTTCCCCACCTACATCACGCAGCTGGTGTATGCCTGGCACGCAACCAATCTTGTCCACTTCATCCAGGAAGATGATACCTGGTATAACACAATGGCAGTGCACAGGTGGGCAGAAAATGTTTAAATAATATGTGTGCCTTGTTCTGAAGATGGACGTGGATCCAATTCTATTGAAATACTAGAGCAAGAAATATTCACATTTTTTACATGTAGCTGTTTTTTGTGTGTGCGTGGGTGGGTTTGTGTTTCAAATATATCCATATCACCATGTTTCTAATATGGGCATCTCAGGTGGAACCTCAACAACACCACTACATAACTTAAGTCATAAGAACTTTTGCAAGTCATACCCAAAAGCTAAATAGGACTTGGACGGATAGGAAATCAAAAGTTCTGAATTTTCAAAGGTTTGCTTGATTTCATAAGTGACTCCCTTCAAGGAAACTCTACAACAATAAGTAATTTAACATAATAGAAGTACATACAGCAGTTATGGCCTAATCTGGGAGTGTCAAGCAAAGTATTTCTTACCCAAAAGAGCTGCATACCCGATTAGCCTGAAAGCAATGTAAAACATCAACTGGCACTCAAAAAACAGAAAGTGTGTAGAGAAAAACAATAAATCAAATTCACCTTGCTGAGCCTTTTCTACATTGAAGTTGGCATCAGCCAGCAACTTGGCTATGACAGATTCAATGTCTTCTCCGACATAACCAGCCTGGGTTAAGGTAGTGCAGTCACAGATTGCAAACGGTACGTCAAGACAAGTCGCTATTGTCTGGGCAAGAAGAGTCTTTCCTGTGTGAAAAAAAAAAAAAAAAAAAAAAAAAAAAAACATTCACAAAACCTCAGCATTTGCAGTTTGTGCTTAAAATATGCTGCATGTTATACTTCCTTATTAGTCAAAATGCTTTTCACTTACATTATTATCAAACATTTCAATGTGATTTGCATTCACCTTTTTGGCTTTAGAAGCCAGTCATTCTAGGAAATATCAACAGATGATATCAAAACCATATAATTCACCTAGAATATGATTTAGTGTGTAGAAATATGATGAGCATAGCTTTCCATACACAAACACAGAAATTACATACAGACACATGGGCAGGAACTAAAAATGACAAACTCAACATTTCTGTTACAACAAATTAGACAAACTCTACCTGAGCCTGTGGGCCCTAGCATGAGAATGTTGCTTTTGTCCAACTTCAGGTCAAAGACCCTGGCATCCAGGAGCTCGCTGCCACGGTGCTGATGTTCACCCTCACTGGATCCCTGGGCCTGTTGCTGATTAGACGATGCCCCCAGTGCACTGCCCTGGTTGCCTATCCCTGCCAGCTGCAACAGTTCTACATTTGAAATACCAATGATGAAGGAAATCTGTAGCTCCAGCCATCATTGCAGATCAAACAGTCATGTGATCTCACTAATTCTCTGTCAGTGAGACAGTCTGCCTTTGCATCAAGTGAGAAAATTCTACATATTTGTTCAGAGCTTACTGCGTTCCCAATTGTGCCTTTAAAAACAAATTAAAGTGACTTTGCAGTGCAAATGCACGTTGACTTGTGTGGATTCATAATACCTCAGTTAAGACCTGAGGCCAAAAGAATAACTTTAAAGGGACTGTACAGTACTGGCTGAGGTGGGGATTCATGTTTTGAACATTCTTAAGTGAGATAATAAGAAACCTCTTATGAAATATGAAAGAGCATGCAATTTTAAGAAAGATTCAATGTTTATTTGATGAAAATTGGTTTTCAAATAGCTGAGATATCCAAAAAAGTGAAAATAATAAAAGGTGACAGACCACGCCTTTTAATAGGATCTCTTTGTTTACCCTGTTTTTAGATATCTCGGCCATTTCAAAACCGATTTTCAACAAATAAACTTTTGATACCCATTAGAATTGCATGCTCTTTGACATCACATAGAGTGGTTTCTGAATATCTGGCAAAACGTTTAAAGCTAAATCCTCACCTCACCCAGAACTGTACACACCCTTTAATATGTGTGATACATTGTATATTCCATTTAAAAAACAAACAAACAAACAAACTTGTACTATTTTTCTTCAGATTACTTGGATATGCCCACAAAAAAACCCCTTCAAAACCAACGTTCTGTCAGTGACATCATCTGCCAATCACTGGTCAAGTACTGATATGACAAAACACATGCACATCAGAATAGGGGCCTACATCTTCCCATACATGTACATGTATACTGGGCATAACTTGCATGCAATGACTTTTCACTGGTAGTTACACTCACACAGTGTTCCTTAATTTCAAGTTCAGCTAACTATAATGATATGCTTGTAGTCAAGTACTGTGTAGACGCACTTGAAAGTTAGCTAACTGAAAAGATAACTTGATGAAAAGAACCACAAGATTTCTCAGGGGTTATGCTCCATCCATGAGTTGCAGGGGGTCCCCACTCGCAGTTAAGCATTGTGTGGTCACGATAATTAACGAACTCGAAAGTTGTGTGACCTCTCCATGAACCCCCATTCCCCTTATACATTGTACCTTCCAGGTCAACCTGCCACATGTAAATACAGTGCCCCTCATACTGGGGTCATTACCAAACTCCCGCTTCTGTGGTTTAATCATTGAGTGGGACTCTCACTCGCAGTTAAGGGGGCAAGAGCTAATCATTAAAATTAGTATTACCTGAAGTTAACTAAGCTACACTTTGTAGATGTAACTCTAAAGGGATGGTATAGGTTTGATTAGAATTGGGATTCAGATTTTAACTTTTTCTGAGATACAAGTGTAATTAGAAACCATTTATACACTGTATGAAATATTAACCCTAACTAGGCCGGGGGGGGGGGCCTCTGAGGCCCCCCCCCTCGACGTTCCGTGCGATGTATCGCTAACGCGAAAAGCTATCGCCGCGACGTTTCATGACTTTTTTCTGTCGAGTCTTCCGCATCTTTTGACACCAAATTTGCGATGCCCGGGTGCGCGGTTCCGAAGTTTCGCATAAATATGTATGTGCATGTCAGACCAAAAATTGCTCAAAAACGTGAATTCGTGTACAATTTCAATGGAAACTGTGCTTACAGTCAAATTTCATAAAAGCATGATTATTTTGGGGTTTTATTGATTAAAATCAATGAATACCATATTTTCTTGTTCGGAACAATGTCGTGGACAAGTTTCATCGAAAAAACATTGAAAAACATAAAGTCGAAAAAACAAAGAAATACATAAGAAATTTAAAAAACAATAAAATACTTCAGAAATTTTTTCAGATGGCTCAATTTTTTTCTCTTATATTTGCTTAGGACACTAAAAAGAATATTTACACCAAAAAAAAGTGCCCATTTTGAGCTTTAGTTAGTGATTTATACCAAACTGTCTGATTTCATTGCATCATTATGCATAAATTAGCATAATTTAGCATAAATGATAATTTTTTTAAAATCTAACTTCGTAGTACTTTAGATTACATCATAGGCAATGTGTGTGCCAATTTTCGTCGCGATTGCGTGGTCGACGGCCGAGATCTGGAGGGGGGGCCTGGGAGGCCCCCCCCCCCCCCCCCGGCTCTATGATCTACCTAAATAGTCCGGCCTAGTTAGGGTTAAGGAGCATACACTTCTATAAAGAGGAATTAAAAGTTTATTTTAAGAAAATCAGTGTTGAAATGGCTGATATTCAAAAATAAAGTAAAACAAAGTAGTGCTGATAAGAAGTGGGACCAACCTTTCATTAGCACCACTTCACGCGTGAGGGGGGAACTCCCCTCTCCATGCACCCTCCCCCCTAGGGAGCTCAATATGTAACTAGGTGATCTAAGTATCTCCTCAGATCACCTTCTGTCTCTGTACTGATTCTTCATTCTTTCTTTCTTCTTCTTCTTCTTCTTCTTTTTCTTCTTCTTCTTCTTCGTTATATCTCCCAAAATCTTGTGTAGAAGTAAACTCAAAAATCCTTGGACGAACAACTTCAAACTCAAGTCATCTAAGTATAATGTCCCAGGGACGACAGATCTGTTTCGTTGTGATCAGTCAACTGTGACATCAGTATGACGTCATCATCTAAAATCACATTATCAATCATAAAGTGGGTTTAAAGGTCAATTACATTGCATTCTGTATCTCCCTTAGTATGATAAGCGGTATCACCCCTGCAGTTTGTTGCACACATCCCAGACAATGTTACAAAAATCATTTCTTAAATTTACGACTTTTTCCTCAGACACCATTCTGGCTTTGGGCTATATGCAGCAATACACAAGTCAATACACAAAGGTGTGACAAAGGCATTACACACTATGTGCGGGTGGGGTCTTGTGATTATCTAAAGAGGAAATATGCACATTTGGCTTTCACACACGATCACACAATATTTCAAATTTCTGAGTTTTATACTGGTAATGTATGCAACTAACCTCTTGGAGTGAAATTTCCACTTTGACTCTTGCCCTCTGTTTCTGATGCACCCTTTTGGGAAAGGGATGGGATGTTGTTGTAGATACGCTTGTAGTGGTTGTACACGGCAACTGAGAGCACCTTCTTGGCCTGGGACTGCCCGACAACATACTTGTCAAGGTATTCATAAATCTGCATGAATGCATAACATATATATATATATATTGAATACTAGTGACCTTCCAAGAAAGCACACACTTTTAACAGCAAGAAGGAGAAACATTGAAGATGTTTCTGGCATTGAATTTGTCCCATCTACACATATATCATGCATATTTTGAATAGAAATTCTACATTATGTTCACACTGACATAGTAGTATCAGAGAGGCAAGAGAAGAAAGTTATGGAATTTTATGTTTCCATCAAATATTGATGTTAGTAGCAACTACATATTCCAATAAGAAGACATGATAATGTCATGGCCTTAAAGGGATCGTATAGTTTTGGTTGAGACCTAATTTCAGGTTTCTAACATTTTTTGGTGAAATAATGAGAAACCTCTTATGAAATGTGAAAGAGCATGTAATCCCATGAGGAATTCAATGTTTATTTGATGAAAATTGGTTTTGAAATGGCTGAGATATCGAAAACAGAGCGATTCTAATAAGTGTGGGACCCACACTTTATTACAATCACTTTGTTTTACTTTGTTTTTGGATGTTTCAGTAATTCCAAACCCGATTTTCATCAAATAAACTTTGAATTCCTCTTAAAATGGTATGCTCTGTACTATTTCATAAGTGTTTTCTTGGTATCTCGCCAAAAATTCCAATTGTCATCTCCACCAATACTGTACTATCCCTTTAAAGTCTCCCATTGACCCACACATAAATTTTCATGTAAAAAGTCACATGAAGAAAAAGAGATATTGCAAATAATGCCCTTATTTTTTGATTGCATTTCACCAAGAATGATAACTTTCAATGGAGAAAGGATGTCCAGTCAGTCGCTTAATTGTTAACCAAAAACTTAAATCTTATGACATTTCTTTCTTAAACAAACTAATGGGATATTTGTGAATTGATAACATCATCACCTCAGTTAAAACCACCAATATTACTATTAAATAAATACATGTAAGAGTTCAAAATTCGATAAAAAACTTCTAATTTTGTGAGAAACCTTCCCCATTCTTTATGTCTGATCTGATTTCAATTATTAAAATCTGATTTGTTTGTTTGTTTTTTGTTTTTATACAAGTTTCTGACAAGTATTACCGACACTTCATTTTCATACAGTGGTAATAGCATTTACTGCTAGACGTCATTGGCGTACCATGTGAAGGTGTACATTTTCACGACAATTCAACTTCCAATATTAAGAAAACAAGTATGGATTAATACAGGTAAAACATGCTAGATATCTTTAAAAATAATGTTTTTTTTTTTCTTTTTTATAAGTATTTGAATTGCAAGAATGAAATTAGTGCATACGCATGATCATACAGACATCCCAAAATCATACCACCCCTGTGACCCTTGATCTCACACCTACGGAGTTTAGTTAGGCACAACAATCATGTGTAATGAGTGTTTCCACCTATAGCAACAAAACAATCAGGATCATACCTTTTTAGGCGGAGGTGGTGGGGGCCTGTCTGTCTTGGGAGCAGCTGTTTCTTTCATAGATTTCTTGCTGTCTGTCTCAGATAGCACCACAAAGAAATGATGGCACTTCTCACACTTGACAAACCGTGTTGAAGCTGTTGCACAAGGGGGGATAATAGTGATAGTGAATACAAGCGAGAACATAGTAGGCATACCTGGCAAGTCCTAAATTCAACAGATAGACCAAACAAAAGTACTACTACTACTACAGAAAATTAGGATAAATGGCTACAATACCTCAACCTTCAAGATATCTTCAGAAATGTATAAATACAAGATATGAATAAAGTTCTCCTTTTTTTGCAAATGTTCCAGTTAAAACGGTTGGAAGGTGTGCAAAATGATAGAGAAAATGAGGGACAAAGGAGACACATCAACAATCATTTGCGTTAAAAGTTGTCAACTCTCACCTTCACAATATTAACAAACTTAACAATTAGTCATCCAGAAAACAGAAATTCAAGAACTTTGAAATACAAAATATCAGTTCATCATGCAACATTTACTTACAACATGGTTGATATTCAATAATAACTCATGATTTTTCTAATACTTTTTAGATGTACAATGGTATCAAATAACTGACAATCACTTTTTTTTTTCAGGAATAGATTTGAGTATACATGTTTGAACACTTAGTAAAAAGACAGTTGCCATAGTCCATGATCATAACAGTCCATTATGTCACAGCAGAAGAACAATACAAAGACACTACAGATAGAATTCCACAAAATTTGATTTCTTATGAAAAGTACTCCTCTGACTTATTACCAACATAATATTCTTGCCTCTGCCTTGGTTCTGAAGGAGGTAAATCATGAGTGTTTTCATTACACTAGAGAACTGATAATATATAAAATGCTTTCTTCATATCATTCCCCTACTATGACATCACATATCTTTGTACGCTTCTCATCCAGAGATGACAACACAGTTTAAACCAGATTTTAGACATTTGTAACTTCGGAACGGATCACAAAATTTTCCTCAAACTTCACTAATGTACTCTACTAACATTTCTGCATTCACTGAACCCACATATACAGTTCGGAGTAAATCCCCCTATGACAGAAATTTCAATACATGGCAATTAGGCTTACCAGTAGATGTTAGCATTGACTAATGTAAGTTCTTTTTGTTTTTTGAGGATTTTATTTCCATCGCAATACATGTTTCTTTATTTTATCTTGAGCAAGTACTGTGCCTTATAGCAATAACTGAAATTGATGATGGCAGTGACATCCCTAACAAGATTATTCTCAGAGGATGTGAAATATATCAACAAAATGAGACAGTTCACATAAAATCAGACCACCTCTAACCCTCCCCCCCCCCCCTCCAAAAAAAAAAAAAAGCAATTAGACTGCAGAGCATAGTTGACTGGTATGCCCCGCTACTTCCACAGCACTCACTATTTCTGGCATATGTATATAGCCCTTCTTTTCATTCTGAAAAAAAAAAAAAAAAAAGTTCACTGAGCTTAACCACTTACTGAGGTTTTATCTTTAACCTCTCTTCACAAAGAAAATATCTTCCATTTCATTTTAATCCATTTCCCCAACATAGCATTATCATTGACATTCCTAGTGGCAAATACATTTATGCCCAAAATATGTCCTCCTTTTTTTTTTTTTTTTTTTTTTTTTTTTTTTTTTTTTTTTTTGCTTAAGGTTGGTAACTTTTGACCTTGGCTATTCACCCCTGTAATTTCAGGCAACTAATGCTTGTCTTCATAACTGTATACTTCATACCAAATCACCACCTACGTTCCTTTATGATGTTACTGCTAAAAAAATATAAACTTTTAGCCAAAGTTCATGTAACCTTCAATTATTCACCTTAAGGATTCTGCTCCAAACAAGTATAACACATACTACACCTCATGTACAACCATAGCAAACCCAAGCAAGGTACCAAGATAATTCATTCATTTTTTTTTTTTTTTTAAATCACATCAACAGGATGTGGGACTGACAGGCAAAGACCCAGAAATAGAATGCCTCTGGCAACTCTCAGGATAAAAACATCAACACCATCAACTTGCAATGGTTAGCATGTTTAATCTTTTGCAATGGATTGGTGATTTCAAGTATAGGCAGACTTACATACAAACGTTTCTACATGAGTGCATGGATCTCCACATTTAGGACAGCTGAGCTGGCCTGATTTGCCCCCTCCATCACCACTGCTGCTACTACTGCCACCTCTAGATGACCGTCTGGTTGGAGGAAGGTCACTTTTTGACCCATCATTGCTGCCTGAGGCAGAGAGATGGAGAATCGAGGTGCTGAGAAGGCGGCATTGCACAGGGCTAGCTAGCAGACTCGAGTGGTGGGGTGATTGAAGGCAGACTTTTCGTATCAGATGTCTCGAACAAACTGCATATCATGAACAAAAGAATAATAAAGATAAATTTTACTTTCAAATCACTGTATCACTTGGCTGATAGATAAAAAATAGAACTATCAAATACTCATATTAACACATCATGCATCAGTCAATGAAGCAAATAATAATTGTGGTTTCTAAAAGAAATGAAGCTCACCTGGCTTTTGAAACTATCAATATCACATCTTGCATTACCTACATATAAGCTGTCCTGAAAGAAAAGTTGATTTCAATATACACATTTCTCATTTTGGAAACACACTTCAGAACATCACAACAACAAACAAACCAACCAACATTGCTAGTACAGTAATGGCAGTAATAGCTTTTTGGAATACTAATTCTACAATAGATAAAATAATCTTTGGTTCTGGGAGACGGAAAGGTGCAATGTACATGTACATCATAAGTGGACAGAGTTCACATACACATATATTGCGTGTATAAAGCCAATATTTAGATTACCCTGAGAAGTCATTATAGTTGGTGGCAAATTTCATCAGAACATGACTTGTTTGCCACACTGTCACATTTATGTATGCAGTACAATACACTGTGTAGAAAGTTGTTCAAGGAGTCGCAAGCAAATATTAGGGAGCTTTAGATTTTCGCAACGGGGACGTTCAGAGGGAAAAAAAATCTGGTCTGAGCATGCGCAGAATCGCATATCAGACGCGATCTATTTACAGATCTCACGTGCCTGAGTTTTCACTACGCGTTCTGGGCTATTTTTACGTCCGCTCAAGTTCACGAAGTAGAGAGATACTTCATGCACCAATCATATGGGGGCGCCATTTTATTTTTATTGTTGCGTCTCAGCGTAATCTAAAGCTATTTTTCAGCACAACGCAGGGAAGAGGAGAATGTCCAGCTCGAGCGTTGTCTCAAACATCCACGCAGCAAATCTAAAGCTCCCTAGTGACAGTATTCGTACATACACCTGGCAATATTTATTGTAATAATTTTGTAATTAACGGCCAAAGTTGGATTGAAATAGTATCGTAGACAATAGAACTGACACATGTCAGAATACTATTCTGTAATCTACTGTCTACTGTATAAAGTAATCATGCAGAAATGCACATGCCACATGTCTTGGATGTCCGGAACATCCAATGTTCTTCTGATACATGCTACAAAGTACATGAACCAACACCCAAAGAATTAACATTTGCTGAAGTCTTGGGTACTGTCAAACAAAGTCTCCAAATCTAATTTTATGACCTGTGCTACAAGTGGAGTCAGTAATTGAGGGCCTCTTTACATGTGCTTGCCCATTCAATACAGAAGAGAGGGACCCTTTCAGAACTAAACTGGCCTTTGTATGTCAGCAAGCATTGGTGATGAATACCTTTTTTCTCTCATTATACTCTATCTTCTAATGGGTTGTAAAGTCACATCTGAACTTGTCTGACAGTGCCCAAATACTTAAGCATATAATGTTACTTTCTGGGTGTTTGATATCTATCAAACTGAAACTTTATGTAGCTACCAGACAGACCAACATTTAGCACACCTCAGCTGGGTATTACGTGGAATTCAAAACTAAACAGAATGAAAGGAAAAAAGCATGTTTGTAAGTACATTATGTACATAAGTACAAGGAAACTATGTTGCTTGTTAATAATTTGTGTACCAGCATACTGTTGTTGTTTTTTCATGCACCTGGCAATACTTATTGCAATATTTTGTTTTTATACACGTATATATCAAATATTGCATTTTACCTGTACTTGTTAGTTGTGTCTGTCTCGATCCCGACAATAAGGCTATTCGTACCGCAGACACAGGTTGACGTATTGATGGCGGCATGTTCCTCTTGTGCCAAGGCAAAGTATGTATGCCAATTCTTTGTCAAATGAGAGCTCCTTCTCGCATTGGTAGATCTAAAAAGTTTCAAGAGAGCAGCAGTTATCTACAAGATGGCACTGGTAATTGACTGTGATAGAAAGAGGTCAAACGCCATTCCCACTCGTAATTTTGAGATATCTCTGGAGGTCTATTCACACTCAGTAGACTACCACATATCACATCCACATGCGACATATGATATACCATGAATGACGACCAGCTCACAAAATATACAATGCAAGGAGATGTGATGTATTGATTATGAGTTCAGTTACATTGTATGCTCTAGTGAGATATCCATGCAAAACACAAGTTCAAATGTACACTGTACATGTAAGAGCTCAAGAAATGCAATAACAAATTCCTGGTATTGAGTATTGGTGGAACCCTAATTTGTATAACTATTTTCATGTGTCCTATCGCAGGATCATACGTCAAAGCCTCAAACTCAAGGTTATATTTGAACTGACATTTTCCATTGATCTCTCTCTCAATAACATCAGACACAGCAATACAGTACAAGTTGAAATTTTTGCACATTTCATGCCACATGAAGCTTAACACGAAAATAAATATATGCAATTTTTTTTTTTTGCTTTAAATGGTATTATATGTCCAGGCACTTGTCTACTACTTCACATTGGGCTCCACGGAATCAAAAACAAGTGAAATTCATCCCACTAATCTGGGCATGAAAAATTACTTTGTAGACCTACATAATGAACCAAGCCTCATGCCTACGGCATGGGTCTCACTCCCGACAACCCATCTCATACTCTCCCGCCCGGTAATCATTTCTCATGCCTCCAAGAAGGAAGTGAAGAGGAAGGAGAAAAAAAAAACAGCAGGTAGATCAATAATAATTGGATTCGTACGTTGGCTATATAGGAATGACGGAACCTTGGGACGCTCCATTGTACAGTTGTAAACTGTGGGAGCAACCAGAGTAAACAGGGTGCTTGCTTCGTATGATCAGGAAAAAAAAAAAAAAAATCATAACATCATGCACCTCTAAAAGTACCCTATTTCACCAGCAATAGGCTGGCATTTATACTAAATGAATGGTTTTTATCTAATACCCCTTTCATAAACTCAATAATGCGGATAATATCCGCAACATTTGGTCGTAAAATCGGAGCGGGGATAGAATAATGCGCATTATTTCGACCCTTCTATTATCCGCATAATAGCAGCGTCGGGACCAGATTTTGAGTTTATGAACGCAAACCCAAATAATGCGGATAATTGCCGGGGTGCGGTCAAACGTCACCTGTCTTTCCCGCAGGAGGGACGTGTGCAGTCACCATGACGATTATCCGCCTTTTTCAGGACGGGCGCTCGTAAAAATAATGCGGATTATTTTCAGAGTTTGTGAACGCATTTTTTATTGAATTGTCCGCATTATTCTTATGCGGATAATAGGAGGATGAGTTTATGAAAGGGGTATAACATGTACCTGTAGTTGAACCTACTAATTCTAAGACTGTTTTCATGGTCTTGAAAAGACAATTTACTTTGTGTGTACCAGTATCTCCTTTCTGCCATTCCTTTTCAAAACAACTTTGCGTGTGCATATACGTATACTCATGAATATTCATACATGTTCATGACCGTAAGATGTGATACATGTATGGAGGTTCCTGCCGATATGCATTATCAGGGCTGCCAACTCCCACGCATTGAGCGTGAGACTCACGCAATTCAACCAATTTTGACTGTCTCACTCTGATAAACGAAATCTCACACTAAACCCCCAAAATGGAATGTACACGACTACAAAAATAAATATATCTCTAAATTCTCTGATATTCCGAATATCGATAAGCCCAAGCCAAAAATTTCGAGATTTTCCAGCGCGGGTGTAAAGCTTAACCAATAATAATCGTTTTCGGTTCGCGCGCAAAGACGAGCTACTTGTATTGGATTACGATTGCATGGTTTCTACCTATACCAAGTGAGCGTAGCTTGTACTTTTGGCAAATTACAGTACATGTATGGCTATGACGTGTGCTTTACATCGCTTTACATACACTGACTGTGTACGTAGTACGTACGTACGTACGGCTGCACAGCCCCGCCAGGCGGTCGCTCCGCTCCCTCGCAGTGTCTCACGCCAAACTCTCACTCAAGGTTGGTAGCCCTGCATTATGCATGTTAGATCTACTGTGTGTGAGAGAATTGAACAGTTAGCCTAGAGCATGCACATCTAGTTTCAAATCCGTTGACTAAAGTGGTTGCCATTCTTCCCGATTCCGCTTGACCGAATCAATAAAAATCATCAATTTAGACAGAAAGGGAATATTGGAGGAACTAAATGTTTCACGATTCCAGTTGTCAACAATGGAACTACATGTACATCTGTACATATTCAAATTGTAGCAAATTCAAGTAGGGCCTATCTAGGTTGGATTCTTTGTGTGATACTACCCTGTACGAGACCAAAAATCCTTCAAATTCATGAAATTCTTCCGTCGAGATGTTTTCGTTGCAACTGATTGACAAATTGCTCTACATTGACATAAATAAGCACTGAATCTATCAGTGTTTTAGTAGTACAATTGTAGCCATGATAAAAAAAAAATAAAAAAAATCATGGGTGTACGTACTTGAGCAGGATTTGAACCTACGACCTCCTGATCTCCGGACAGACACCTGTCCGGAGATCATGCATGAATACTACCAGTAGACGACTGTCTACATCGACCTGTCTTAACTATAAACAGCCCAGTCGCTGTAAAAATGTGACAGGCATTTTTAAAGCAACGGGGCTACAATGTATGTATAAATATAATTACATCTGTCTACGCCTCTTTAGAGTATTGTATTATTAAAGGCAAAACATAGTTCTGGTATGCCTGCAAAATTGTCAAATTTTGCTCTAAAATGTACATGTGTGCCTAAGAAATGTGTGGAATAACGCTGTAATTACAAGGTATTCATTGGGTAAAAAAGAAAATGCAAAATATTAACAAAAATAATGTTTGCATCTCAGTAAACCCGATCGGGGTAAGGCTAATAGAGCTTCAGTTAACTTGACTCGGGTACAACTCGGCCTCACTTTGAATGATGGCAGGGCCGAGTTGTACCTCTGGATTGTACAGTGTATAATAGGGCGCTTCGCGTTCTGGCTGGTCGCAGCTATGGGCCGAGTTGATACAATGCATGCATCAAAGAACCTCTTTGCCTTTACAAAATGAATGTGCGCCTTAAGGTGGCTTCACACTATGCATTTTTTTCGATCGCAGTGCTTGCGATCTGTTGGCAGTTGCAGTTGCCAGATCGCAATCATCGAGTCGCATAGTGTGAACGCAACGACCGCAAGGCTTGCGAAATTCTCAGCCGGTCGCAAGGGCTCGCAAAGGCAACCGCAGACGATCGCAAGGTTTTGAACATGTTCAAAATTTGACAGCCGCCGCAAGGAGGTCGCAAGGCTTGCGGACGCCTCCAAGTCGCGAGAAGTCCATGCGGTCGAGAACCGCATGCGACTTCTCGAAACCGCAAGCAGTCGCAAGAAAAAACCGCATAGTGTGAGGCCACCTTAAAGCTATGTATAATGTAGACATCTACAGAATATCAGAATACTTCTGGTTCTAGTTAGTAGCATGACGATCACGAACTGCATAGATCTAGACCCTCTATAAATATTAATCTGAAATAGGGCAGAGTTGTCCCTGAGACCGAGTTAACCTGGATCCTACTCCTAGCCCGACCAGACGCTGTGCCATACAGCGACTGGGCTGCGTATAGTTACCTGCATCCTGGCTTTGTAAAGATAAAGGTTGGTAATTTATACCAACTTTTGATCTAGGCCCCTATTAAAAAAATAAATTTATTCAAACTCTGTCTCTGAACATGCTGAAACAACTGATCATCCAATCAAATCGCGTCAGCCAGGTGTAAGTTAGACTCTTTCGATAGGGCCCTGCGCCCCTGCTACCAATATGAAATGGTGCAAGACAGGCCTTGGCTTTCAAACCCTTACCAGAACTATGTTTTCACTTCTGTTCTAATTGAATAGCCTCGGGCGTACACGTATTTCCAGTAGGCCTAGGGACCTACTGCACAATAATAATAACTTGTCTTGCCCTCCTACCTGCCTACCTATATCAGGCAATGAAGCTTTTGCCGATGACCAATGTCAATGTGTTGCCGTTGGTGTACAAATTCTCTTCTTCGATGGGGAGACGTCTAAACCTTTACTCAGAACTTTCCCTTATGGTTCTTTCTCAACAATATAATGGGACTATAGAATTTTGAGTATTATGAAAGTATTGTAGATCTACTACAGTACAAGAGGATCCTTGCCCAGGAGTATTTTTCTACCAGATGAACGTTGCGAAAGATCATGTTGATGTAACAATAGGCCTACTATACGATACACCACGTACCTTACAGAACGATCGAGGACATCACTGCAGTGTCATCGCCATCTCTAGCCGTGTAAGCACATTAGTGCAGTGTTTTGTTACATCACATCGTATATACAACACACACAGGACGCGTGCGGTGCGGGCGTGCGTCTTTCAAAACACCAAGCTAGCGATAGCCATCCGGGGATCCGACCGATCGACTGACGCAAAAACACGTCGTTCATTGTGAAACGAGTCTGCATAGATAGAGTCATGTGACCGTACCATGTAAATATTTGCTGTACCGTGGTACCACAAAGCAAATGGATCTTTGCACAAAGTTACTAGCCCCAGGTGTCATATCAAGATGTTAACAGGAAAAAAGTGACTCTTCTCGATGAAATTAAAGGTGAAATATTCAAATTTCATAAGAATTTTTAATTTTTTGGAAGGGTCGCAAAGTGCCGGTATAATCCATATATCTTTCCTTCTGATCAACCAAATTCAAGTTTCCAAACTTGTTGATGGAGGTAGGCCTATACATTTGAATTAGGCCCATATACTATATGAGCAATACAGGAATGAAAAATCATTATGTTCGGTGAATGTATTTTTTTTTTTCATCATGGTAACGGAAAATATCTTATTGCAAATCTCAGGTTGATTTTAGAGAAAAAAAAAATCGAAAATTAATTAAGTACGGGTAAGTACGGGTAGTTACAACTAAACTCCTAAAAAAAGTTCTGCAAGTCCAATTTGACGTATCATATTTCTCTTAAAACTATATCATTTAATTCAAATGTGACATCATAAGAAAGCCTGATTATTTATCTTGAAAATGGCACCTCACTTGCTATGATTGGGTATTCGTGGAATGCACAGTATGACTGAGTATGAGGAAAGGCCAAATGTAAAATGTTGCAAAATAGAACAAACGTGCTATGTCAAACAGTGTACTGAAGTAATTCCCATTTGATTTGTCGTTTCACTGAAGGAATGTGCTTGAAAAAAAATGCATTGTGAGATTATCATTAGATTCCAGGCTTCATCCATGAATTAAAAACTGCAGTAGTATCGGCATAAAGGTTGACCAAACAGTCATCTAATGTCTAGGAAATGGGAGTTTTTGAAAGTGCTGTCATTTCAGCACTGACGGCTCATTCCAGTATGACCTTTTTTCATAAAAACAGTACATTATCAATAGCAGAATTGTTGCGACTTTCCACTTTTGATTTACCTTGTCCCCCATACTCAGATGTTTTGCACATTTCAAGAACACCCAATCATAGCAAGTGAGGTGTCATTTTAAAGATAATTAATCAGGCTTTCTTATGATGTCATATTCAATGAAGATAATGTGGGTATAAGAGAAATATGATATATCAATCTTTAATTGCAGAACTTATTTTGAGGAGTTAAGTTATTTCCCGTATGGTGACATATAGTGACATTTCAACATTACGGACCATAAACTGGACCATAATAAGCTCAATATGTTAAAAAAAAAAGGGGGGCTGCAGCCCCCACACTTTTGGTTCGTCGAAAAAAATCGAGGGAAAAATCACAACACCTATGATTTTTAAATTCCAGATAGGCCTACTCCCGGCCTTACATTCATTCCGTGTAAGCGGGGAGGGGGGGGGGGGGGGGGTCTTGACTTTGAGACCCCCCCCCCCCCCCCACACACACACACACTGAAGAACGTTCCGCGGCCCCTGACAACAATAGCTTATATACCTTTACTTATTACCCCGTGAAGGGACTGCATGTGTGTACGAAAGTGCTGGAGCTTTTCAAATTTGGATTTCAGTCAGATAATTTTTTGTAGACTTTATAAGAGAAGATTCTTATCAACCTCTCTTTTTAGATTATTCAAAACTAAAACGATCATGGCAGAAGATAAAGTTATGAAGTTGATATCGATGACTGGAAAATAATCTCTATGGGATATCGGGCAAAAAATGCTAGAATAAATGTAACAAGTTGTGTGTGATTTTTAAAGTAAAATGTATCATTTCAATGCTAGATAAAAGGCTAGTCTGAAATCTGATCTGCAAAAAGTAACAGATCGGACAAATTATTTGAATTAGCCACTTAAAAAAAATGAGAATGGGGTACATCTGGGGAGTATAGTATCGATTTTTAAAAGCATTTTTTATTGTTATTTATCTATTTGTTCAATTATTATTTTGTTTATTTATTTATTTATTTATTTATTTATTCAATTATTTATCTATTTATTGATATATTCATTTATTCATTCATTCATCTATTTTGCGCACACGCAATTATGAACCGGAACTGCATGCAGGATGCGTTTGTGTTGGATGCGTTTATTTTGAGTGAGATGTGTGCATAAAAAGGGAAAGAGAATCAACAAAGCTCTCGAAATATGAGGACACTTGCAATAAATGTTCGGCAATTTATCAGTATCAGAAGCAACAGATATCCCTGGGAAGTATCCCAGTCAAAGTAACAACATATAAACGCCTCTTCCAAACAATTGAATTGAAACATTAATTGCTATAACATTTTCTCTACAAAAGGAAAACCCTCCCTTAAGGATTATTAATGACCAAGATATTGAATCCTATAAGTGAACACACAGTTTCTAGATAGATGTTGGAAATGCCAACAATGCGGATATGTCGCTGACATCTGCAAATCAAAATGAAATAGCCTCGATCAGAAAGACAGTCCCACTAATGCTTCAGATGCTTGAGATGTATAGTCAGCCGCATACGCATGGTTGTCACGTATTGTAAAGAAAAATTATATTATTGGGCAGACAACAACTTGAGAAGCATGCAGCAGCTGGAAATGCATACTCCCAAACACATTACACAACACTGCCACCAAAGCTTCCGCTCAGATCCCACTCGGAATAACGAACCTTATTTTCTGTCGGATTAAAACAGTTAAATGCATGTATTCGCAATTGAGGAACCTTATATTTTTCTGTCGGATTGAAAACAAATCTTCGGAATAACGAACCTTATTTCATTTTCGGAGTATCGATCCTTCGGAGTAGGGCCTATATAACGAACATAGTTGCCACAGTGTTTGGATTAAAGAACCCTTTTTCATTTTCGAATTTACGAACCTCTCCGATAGGTATAAGGGAGTTTGTGCGTTTCGGAATAAGGAACTTTTGGAACATCAAACGAACCTTTCGGATTAGCGCACCTGGGGTATTCCATACAGTGAACGTACAGATTTCAAACTCAAGGCTCTCCACGATGTCATTGTATACCGCGACGATCCATAAATTATAATTTTGATAATTATGATACAGTTGCAAAGGAAAATGTGCATTGTCGGTTGTTGTTGGGTTTTTTTTGTGTGTGTGTAAATAAACCTGATTATTGTTGACTATACCTGTAAGTTGAAGAAAATGATTATGATTTCACTTTTATGTGGCTAGAATTGGCTATAGATAAAAACAAATGCATGGGAAATCAATTGCGGGTAGTGATGAAATAGGCTAAGTAACGATTTCATAAAGAATATGAAATGACAATAACATAAGGAAATCTTTAAATTGATGAAACACATATCTAATGCTATTAGAATCACGCAAATGCCAATTTCCCAAGGAAATGGCTCACGGCTTTTATCAAACACATTCCGAAATGCAAAGAGTCAGCAGATGAGATATAGGATTCTATCGTCATATTTCTCTCTCATCTTCGACGCACACAGGTGGTGTGGTTTCTTTGAAGAAAAACGAAGAAAAAGAAGAAATACTATTAAAAATAACTTCTTCCTCCAAAACTGCTATACAGTCTTCAGTGCAGTTCAAAATTAATATACATAAGTGTAGATAACAATGCGATCGATTTGAACATGCTGGGGTCCATCTCTAGAAAAGAACTTGTGGCGAGTGTGCCCTTAACATTTTTCATTAAAAAAAATGTATTACTTGTACTCATGTCTTTATAAAGGCATTATTACGGAAGGAGGGAAACCCTGGTGGGGCACTTAATGTCACACATTCTGACACCAAAACAAATCACCACAACTTTATTCTTCCCTCGCCTCCTCAGACGGCATGGTCCTAGCCTCGAGCCATCTTGTCTTCCACCGTGGGCCGAACAGGCCACCCCCATAGCACTTCATACCAACATGCATATTCATGACATCAACATGGTCGTTGCATATGGAAGTAAATTGCTTTATGGGATCATGCAGAAATGTCGAAATAAAGACGAGGAGACGACGACGAAGATAATTATAATGATGATTATGATAATAACGATATTCATAAGAATTTTGATAACAATAATCGTCATGATGATAATAATATAAAAAATAATAATGATTATAAAAATGATAACAATAATGATAACCTTGTGCATGCGCCGGGGGATGCATACCCCCATCCCCGCTGTCTACACCCCTGTGGATCTATACAAATGTCGACATAATAGCACGAGATATACTGATGTATATACTGAGAACGTCACAAAGATACTCGAGGAATAAAAAAACAAAAACAAAACATTCATCATTCCAATTGGAACGATTTTGTACCTGCATATTTACACGAATGTATCCAAAGTATCAAATGGGAATGAAGGCGTTGCATGCCTTCCACATTTCTTTCTTCTATATCAGCATGAAACTAGAAATGTCGCTATGGCGACTGATGCCTCCGCCATAATGCATGATTCTCTCAATAGGTGTATATAGTACAATGTCTTCACATTGTGTGATGACAGTTTCACATAACTGGCAAAATAGTAAAATGACAGGTTTGTCAGAAATATCTTGAATGTTCACTTTCCTTGAACTAGGTTTGCTATGATTGTCTATGAAACAGTTCAGGTACATGTATTTGGGGAATTGAGGATTTTTACTTAACTTCTGACTGACCCTTTTATAAGTTTATGCATGCATTGAGTAATTTTAAAGGTATGAAGAAAGAGTGTAATAAGACTGTGCCAAATAGATTTTTTGCATTAAAACCTTGCTTGGACCCTTAACCTTTGACCTTTGACCTTCTGGCAGGAAATTTCCAAGAGAATCTCCATTAGGTAATACATGTACATATTGTATATTGAATTCTAAAAATAATACTGCAAGCATTGCATATATATACTAGTTTATGAGGGAAATAGTAAAATATTGAGGAGTTGACCTTGACCTTTGAACCCCCCTGACTATTGACCCATGACCCCTATATTCCCTAGATAATCCCTGCCAGTCAGTACATGCGTATGTACCAACTTCCATGAAGATACATTGAACCATCTGCGAGAAAAGTGAAATTGTAACATTTTCACCTCACCTTTAACATTTTGACCTTTGACCTTATGACATGAAACTCTCTCTGGAGAATCTTTATGCAGTAGTACATGTCTACACTAAGTTTCAAGAAAATACCTTTGGGCATGGCTATTGGATATGGGGAAATAGCAACATTTTTAGCATTTGACCTTTACCTTTTGACCTTTGACCTCTTGCCAATGTCACTAAAATCTACTCAACTAATTGCCCTATCATAAATCATCCTTGGACCAAGTTTGGGGAAAGCTGCTCCATCCAGTTTTGAGTTATCACATAAACAGATAAATTTTAGGATTTGACCTTGATCTTTGACCTTTGACCTCTGTCCGATTTCACTAAAAAATCAATCTAGTAATTGTCCCACCATACATTATCCTCGGACATAGTGGTGAAATTTGCGTGATCCAGTCTGGAGTTATCGCGTAAACAGATACAATTTCATGATTTGACCTTGACCTTTGACCTTTAGTCGATTTCACCCAAAATCTAATCAAGTAATTGCCCCATCATACTTTATACTTGGACCAAGTTTGGTAAAATTCCAGTCAATATATACGCAAGTTATCGCGTAAACGATTGCGGACGGACGTACGGACGGACGGGCAACCCAAAAACATAATGCCTCCGGCACCACTTCGTGGCGGAGGCATAAAAAAAAAAAAAAAGAGTAAACGGCATATTGATATGCCATAGAGTCGATCAGGTTGACGAAAACAGCTATACCACAGGTTAATTCAAATACGAAGCATGAAAAGCGACTAATAAATCACTATAACATTATGAATCTTTGGCAACAACGGTGGCAAACTTGTTCTCATTGCAGGATTTTTTTTTATTTGACATCATGAAGCATGTAAATAATCTCATTTGAATCACACAATAGAAACAGACTGGAAGAAATTGCGATGGATAGATAGATACCAGCAAATGTCGACAACACCAGAACAATGTCTCGTTTTGTTTTATTCAGAACAATCAGACATACAATCTATATGTCCAAGCTGCAGGAAACCTGAACCTGTCAAACGCTGATATACATGTACTGCCGAAAATATTTGCCACATAGCAACGGAATGGCATGCAACCGGCACTAAAAGAAAAAAAAAAATGTATTTATTATTGTTATCATTATCATTATTAGTGTGGAGCCTCACGGAATTGCCCCCTTATTTTTTTGATATTTTTTATTTTATTTTTATTTTATTTCTATTTTTTATTTTTGTATTTATTTATTTATTTATTATTATTATTATTATTATTATTATTATTATTATTATTATTATTATTATTAGGGGGGTTAAATCTCCGTAAGAAAAGTAAAAAAACAAGGAAATAGAAAGAAAGAGATGAAAAGAAACCTGGGGGCTCTAGCTCGCACTCAATTTGAGTCCCCCCCCCCCCCCCCCCCTTCGCGGCCATCCCTCAAACGCCATGAGCAAGCTTGCAACTACAATCACCGATCTATGAACAAACAGCACTGACACGGATTGCGTGAACGCAAAAATAATAGTAACAATTATCAGTACACAATCCTTTCAAAACGTATGAAACTTATAACGATTTTGTACTGCAATTGCTGGATAAGAAGACTGCAATAGTTTGTGATATTACAGTTGAACAACGCTATCATAACAAAAATTTAAAGAGAATTCCATAAATGCTCAATTTTATGAAACTACACATTCCTTAAACTTATACTGATGACACACGTTATTGTGTAATACGTTGTACATTATGTATTATCTTCCTTCCTCCTGCAACGTAAGCAATTCATTATGATAGAAAAATGAAGATATCTAAAATTCCGTCTCTACGTTCTTCTTATCCTCCGATAGCGGTACCGAAACTTTGAAAATTCCTAACTCTTGAAAGGATTGCCCTATTTTCAGTGGCGTATCGGGGGGGGGGGGGTGGGGGCAAGGGGGGCACGTGCCCCAGGTGCCACTCCTTGGGGCGCCAAAAATGAAAAAAAAAAATAATAATTACTTGAATTATCAACCATAGTATCCCGTAAGGTTTACTTCCTATATACAATGTTCAGAAAATGCTCACACTGATTTGTAAACTTTAGCAAGCTTTTGCATTCAATTGTCGCATGATCTGTTATTTTATATACAGGGCAAGCCACCATATAACAGTGTGCCAACATTGTATGATTTACAAGTACAACGAACTATGAGATAAGTGCAATGTTTCCTACACAGAAATATACAAATTTCGGCTCACTCGCTCGTACTAGAGTATTTTTTTCAAGTCCTCAGTTTGTTGGTATAAATCGTTATCTATAAGGCCGTCACTATATCTTGATTAGAATTGTAAGATTTAATAACCAAAAACGACAAGAATTCCATGTTTTGTAAGCTGAAATACAAAAATTTTCGGCTCGCTCGCTGCGCTCGCTCGTCAAAATGTATCAAAATTTATTACATTTAAATCACCCTCAAAAGACCCCTTTTAAGTGCTTGAAAAAGCATATCATGTGGACTTTTTTTTTTTAAAAGTCCCTACCGAGATGGGGTTGGGGTTGAACACAGAAATTAGGGGCGCAGTTTTTGCGCTTGCCCCAGGTGCCGTTTTCCCTATAGATACGCCACTGCCTATTTTCTTCAAACCTTACTTACATGGTCTAGATAGGTTTTCCCGGCCAATTTCACACTTTTGTCAGTCCATTTCCTAAATGCTGCATTCAATTTAGCAAAATTTAGCGGAGATGATTTATGATTCTCTTCATTCAAATTCATTTTGGAGCATTCAAATTACCTTTAGCCTCATTCTGATTAACACTTTTTCAATTGAAATTGGTAAAAAAAAAGCACCATTTCGTTATTCGTTCATTCAATTTAGAATGGTATAGTCACGTGATCACGGACATGCTGCACTCGTTCATTCGAATTCATTTTTGGGTATCCAAGTATTTAACATCTTTTGCAGTCAATATAGCACGCATGTTTATGCTTTGGTGTTTGTTTGTTTTTCAACATAGTTATTGTTTTGCAAGCGTAATTACATTTCATATTTTCGTACTCATTTTAGAGATTTTGGCAACAGTTTTTTTTTTTTCTTCAATGTGCTTAGCGCGTCTTCCAGTCCGAAGATAGTGCATCATGTGGCCACAACTTATCTGGCCGTTGAGCGCTTTATTACGAGTGTGTCGGCCAGTTCTAGAAAGTCAAGGTTATGATCATCAAATGTTCCCATAATTCTTTTTCTGTCTTCTTGAGAAATATGTCTGTATCTAACTTGTGTTGTCATGACTGTAAGAAGATGAAATTAATCTGTAGTATTGGTACATGTAGGCTTAAATGACATGTATGAAAGAAAAGGGGCGTTACAGAACAACAAACTCGAGTTATATAGGGTCAAAAATAATATGATACTATTATTGCTAAACAGTGCGTGGATGAAACAAAAAATCACATAGAAATACGCGTTTAAATGTTATCATCTTTTCAAAAAAGAAGTAACATGACGTTAATTTGAATGAACATGTTTGGAATTTGACTGCCCATACGCGAAATTGAATGACTGAAATACCCCTTTCTGTCAGTGCTGGCGAATTTGAATGACTGAAGAGCACGTGCCAATTTGAATGCCCGTTTTACATGTGCAAATTTCATTGATCGAAATGCTAAATTGAACGATCAACTTGCAATTGTGAATGACAGAATGTGCAATGACGAGGATTTTCGCTAAATTGAATGAATCTTTTATCAAATGGACTGACAAAAGTGCAAAATTGGCCGGGAAAACCTGTTCATGTGTATTTCTGCATTCACTCAATTCACATCATACTGGGGTTTATTTCCCTTTAATATCTGGTTAGGTCTCTGATATCTGCTTTCTTTCACTGCCACCGAATATTCGGGGCTTACAGTCACACAAGCATGCTTATATGATATGTCTCGTCATTTTCTCTGATATTTGTACAACATGAACCACATTTTCCGTACCGACCAAAACTACTATTGCTTATATTGTGTTTTGTATATACAATGTAGGCCTCTGTCTAGGCCTTGTAAATGTATGGGTTTTTTTGTCTGTTTACAATTAACAAAGTACAACAATTTGTGTTCATGTTATTTACAGTGTTACCCATAATGAGAAATACAGATGTCTCAAAATAAACTGAATTGAACTTACTGTGACAGACGATGTCATTTGATGCCACGTTATAGTCAACTGGCATTTCACTGCAATGGTACCACAGCAGCAACATTCAACGAGTCACCATCTCGGCCTCATTCTTCTCTCTGCATTAGTTTAGCATTAGTTAGTTTATACTTCTTTTCTTGGACAAAGTACTGGTAATTGTAATAATGTTGCTATTTCTATTGTGTTGTTTCAAGGTTTTCTATTGTTTTTATTGTTCCATACTTCAATAAAGTGATGATGTACAATATGTACGTATGTATGTATATATATATATATATATATATATATATATATATATATATATATATATATATATATATTGTAAATGCTAGGAGGTAAAAGAATGACATTCAATAAATGTATTGTATTCATCTTTTTTTTTCATTCCTGTTTCAATGCATATCAATGATATCATTAATTTTTTCCCTATGCCTCCGATGATGCATGGAATATTTAGAAGACACTAAGTTTGTGAAAGGGGCACAATGTGTCCCTATTTTCAGTTAAATTTGCCTTTTTGTACTTTTTGTATACTGTACGAGCTGAAATTTTCGCGTACGGATATTTTCGCGAATTGCTACTAGGAGAACATTTCCACGTGTTGTTAATTTCGCGGTTGCGAGGTCTAACTGTGCTTATCTGTTCGCACGTTGTTATCTTTGCGTGTTGTTATTTTCGCGGTTCAAAGGCGATTCGCGAAATTCGCGAATTGCTAGTGTCGAGCCCTGATATATACATATATGCTCATCCCTTACAGTATGATGTACATTTATTTTTAAATCACTCAAAACAGGCTATTTCGCATTGTGAAATTATTCAAAGTTAGTTGTCTTGATATTCTGCAATACATTTTGACATTAAAAGCATTAGAAAAATCTCTAAAAATACAATTGCCCCATTCCTCCTCACCCAGCCCCTTGGCCAAAATTTCACCAAAGGACATGTCTCACAATAGATAACATAATTGTTCACGGTTCCTTTGTGTATGGCAAAAACTTGAATATTTTTGAGCTCACTCACTGTGTTAACCTGCATTTATAAACAAATTCTGTTTTGATATGATGCTTGCAACAATCATAAACACATAAACATGTATGAAAGGTATGGCAGCAACACCGGTATTACATCAATGGCTCCACCCCACCTCATGAATAACCAAGTGTCTATGCCATCCCTGTATGGTTTATTCTCTTGTTTTTGTAAGTCTGGTTTTTCTATGAGCATTACCAAGCTACTAATCAATTACAAAATATATGATATCAGATGTGGTAAAATCACTGCTTAGATCGAAAGTACAAATCATGAGCAGACTATATAGTTTGAAGGGAATTTAGACAATTCCATAGTTCACTTTCCTATGAAATCATCTGCCCTGAAATGGGATTTGATACAAAATATTTTGACAATCCCTTTCTTCCATAAGCAGGCGACCACACCCTTGCCCACCTGCTCTCACGACTCTCTTTCACACTCCTTGTCATGTAAGAAGACTTTTTGGAAATAAAAGTGACATTCACCAAAGAAAGACCTCAATACAATAGTAATGCATACAAATGTATGTATAGATAGTATACATTATCATGTGTACATACAAACATACATACATAGGCCTACTAGTCATTGCATTACAACGCCCTCTATTTCCATTGCCCCCCCCCCAAAAAAAAAAAAAAAACACCTCACACACAATTTTTCTATCCTTCCTGTACTGCATTGATGACTTGCGCTTAGTTTGTCTTTACACATTAATATAGAAATCAAAGTTACATCTTTTTTCAGTATCTTAAGGAATAATACTGCTAAGTGAGCTACAATCTATTTCAACTCAGTATATCATATGCATGTATTTTGCAAAAAAAGAAAAAAAAAGAGAAGAAAAGTGAAATAACTGGCAGGCATCACACTAACAGACAGCTGGATGATTTCCTTATTCTCTCCTCAAGATAGGACAATCATACTCTTTCATGTCATGCCTCAAGCAGCTTTTCACATATTGTGACCAGAGTTTTCACAGCATTTATATGTCTGTGCATTATGATTAACTTCAAATCTGTCTATGAAAAAATAAAAAAATAAAGAAATAAAACAGGAAAAAAAAAATGATTACTTATAGAGGAAATCCATCTCAAAAATAAATAAACTGTAAAATATTTCCTACAGAATGATACAAAAATTAAAAAAATGGGATAAGAAATAAGGAAGATATGACATTTTCAAATTTCAAATTTTTTTCTGGAAAACATTTCTTGGTCAGTCCTTATGAAAATTCAAATGAGCGAGTTAATGATGTCATACCCTCACAATTTTTCATGTATGTAATATATGAAATTTGGAAAAATTGTCATTTTTAGTGAATACAAGTAAAAGCATGTTCTCATATCAAGATATCTACATTTGTTTTGTCTTTTTTTTTTTTTGGGTGGTTTTAAGGCAAGTTTTATACTTAAACAGATGAAATATGAGATTTTTAATAGTCATTTCTGTATAAACACGAAAAAGAAAATGCGAAAGCATGACATCGTCAACATCATCAACAAGCTGAAAACATAATGCCTCCAGCGACACTTCGTGGCAGGGGCATAAAAACAAACATATAGTTGGGGATATTATGAGGGTTAGGGGGTTACACCATGATAACACTGGGAGGGGGTGCCTTAGCTGATGCATAGTTTTAGTCTCAACAAAGAAATACCTGTATGCTTTGAAATCTCCATTGTGGCAAATCAATTATTTGTTTGTGTTGTTCACTTAATGTCATGTGTTATACGCCATATCTTATCAGCCTCACTTGCCAAAAGAGCAATGCAGGAGTTTCTATTCAGAAATTGGTGTTTGATGAAATGTCCAAGAAAAAAATCTGTCTCCTCCCCACAAAAGATTACAAGTCGAAGGCCTCTTCCAGCATGTGTGTCAGATCTTGATTACTGTATCCATAGGAACAGCTGCATATCATCAGCTCCCAGTAAACAAGAGTAAGACTGTCCATGTGCCATCAGGTACTTGTATACCTTGGACAGAAGTTTAGTAGACCAAACAGCTAAACAAGCAAGTCCTCTTCCCATAGGCTTCAGATGTTATTACTCCCTCTTGAAGTAGAAAGCCTTTCCCTGAGCACGGAGCTCCTGCTCGTACATTGCATATTCCTGTTCTATCTGCTCCCTCAGGGCTGCTCTCCTCACCTGTATTAGAACATTCAAACAATGTTATCATAAGAGCACATTTCTGATTTAAAAGTCAGAAAATAACACATGTACAAAGTTTAGGAATGGTGGTTGACGAATGATCACAATAGCTAACTCGAGCCTTTGGCTCCGGTGAGCTAAAAAATCCATCAAAAAATGTGGATGGTAGATCACACACAAAAATACAACATTGTGGCGGCCTTTAACCCATTAAAATGCAGAACGTCACGGGCAGTATAAGCTAACTAGTACAAATGAAGATTTTACAATATTTTTCTGCACAAAACTTGGATAAAATTCATCAAGAAATGTGGCCAGTAGAGTGCAGACAAGGAGACCATACAAAAACTCAAACATTTTGTGTATAGAGATATTAAAGAATAAGTGAGGGCACTACCATTAAAAGTTATACATAGCTGGCTGGATTTCTAAATAATAAACTTCCATATCCATTGAATAATATGCATCAAGAAATGCAGCCCATTATAGGCTACACAAAAGACACTGACCAGAATATGATCTTTGACCCTGTAAAAGGTGAAGCACTAGGCACAACATCACCAACACAATCAGGGGTCTAAGTTTTGAAAAAAAAAAATCAATCAGAAAATGTGCATGGCAGAACAAACACAAGATACCTAATATGGTGGCTGTCTTTGAACCTGTAAAATGCAGAACATTGCAAGCAGTGTCAAAAAAAAAAAAAAGAATTAAAAGAATTTAAAAAATAAATAAATAATGGGGTTCAGATTCAGATTCGGAACAAAAACTTGAAATAAGTCCATTAAATAAAATGTGGATAATAGATCACATGCAAGCAGACCCTAAAAAAAATTAACCTCTTTTTGTGTATGAGGATGGAACAAGCAAGGACACTACCATAAAATCATACGCAGCTACACCTGTTGAATTTTAAATGAGACACTTTCATAACAAATTTGAATAAAGTCCGTCAAGAAATGTGGCCAGTATCGTGCATTCGAATGTGATGTGGTGGTTGCATAACGCTGCTGAATCCAAAGTTTCCTCCATACACGTACCAGGGGATACAATAAAATGAATAAAGTGCTGTATAATTTGGCAGTCTTCTTTTTTTCCTTGAGTTCTGCGAGTCAAGTGATATTCATGAAACAAGCTCAAAGAATATCACCTCCTGTAACACTAATGCATTGTATGTCCTAATCCAAGGTGGGAAATCACACATTTTTCTCCTGGAAAGGGTTTATACTGCATGTAATGCCATTACATATTTCACAAGTTTGACATTTCACAAAACTGACACTTGGAACACAATTTTGCAATTGATTGAATTCAATACAATTATACAAGTACACTTACGGCAACAAGGGCCTTGCTTGCTATGGCAACTTCTGCTTTTACTGCTGCCTTTTCTCCCCTCATTCTCCTGGCTGCACTGGCTTCTTCAAGATTTTCAGTCCACTCTGCTTTCTGGTTCACTTTAAGTTCACTGTGTACAATCCAGAAATAATTTTATGGCTTATGGCCACAATTGTTTTAGTGGCAACTTTAAACGCCCTTATCATTCTCAGTCCACTCTGCTTTCTGGTTCACTTTAAGTTCACTGTGTACAATCCAGAAATAATTTTATGGCTTATGGCCACAATTGTTTTAGTGGCAACTTTAAACGCCCTTATCATTCTCAGCTGACAAAATGTAGTTATATTATTGTCACCATGGTCACATAAATCCAATAAGAGCCATGATTCTTTTAGCATTATCATTCTTATAAAACATTGAAACAACTACTGAAATCAGTTTCTTTTCTAATCCTGATCATATTCATTCATGGGAGATTTTTTTTTTTTTTTTGGTTAAAAATTAAAGGAATGAGGAATGTACTTGTTATGTTAATTTCTTTTTTTGGTTATTTCAAAGTAATGGTAAAACAAGGATATATCAAACAGCAAGTACTACTAGCAATTCTGATAACCCGGGACAAATGAATTTGAGTTCACATTTTTCTATGTACAGCAATATCAGTTTAGGGCTTTCAAGAAAGAAAGGACTTTCAATATTAATTATGTATACCTACAATGTACATGTATATCATCAAGGTTCTGATAATTTTAGAATATAAAATATGACATATATGACATATGTCATATGTCATATGACATATGAAATATATGACAATGACAATGACATCTAATGCCATTTTAGGTTTTTATCACATATCATATATATGTATGATAACGATAACAATGATAATAATCTTACCTCCTCACCACTGCTTCCCTTTCTGCCATTAATTCATCATGCTGCATAGAGAGGTGATAAAAAGAGATTCTGTTCAAGAACTTCATATTCTTCCTCCTGCTCCTCTATCTGGTAAAGATTGACTATACAGTGCACTCCCGTTACAATGAACATGGTTATAACGAAATTTCATTATAACAAAGTAAAACTTTTGGTCCCAAAATTATTGCCATTAAAGTCTATGGTACAAAATTCACTTATAACGAACACGGTTATCGCAAAATTTTCGTTATAACGAAGTCTTTTCCAAGCGCCACTGACAAAAAAAAACAAAACCCAAAAGATATGTGCTACGTTATAACGAAATGCGGATCGCTTCCGAAAATATGTAGCGGAACAAGCATTTATAGTGCCTCTGCATTAGTGAACACTTCACATCACTGTGTGTTTGCTGCGTGTGTCATGCACAGTATCCAGTATCCGAGGGGAACTTGCATTATTGTAATACAATAATCTGAAATTAAAGGGAAGATAAACCCCAAGAACAATGTGGATTGAGTGAAAGCAGCAACATTAGTAGAACACATCAGTGAAAGTTTGAAGAAAATCGGACAATCGATGCAAAAGTTATGAATTTTTAAAGTTTTGGTGTTGGAACCGCTGGATGAGGAGACTACTAGCGGTCATGACGTATGAGTGGACTACAATATCAAGAAAATATAAAGAAAATACTACAAAAATCCATTTTTCATGAAAATTACAAATTCCATCTACTTGATATTGACATATGTTAAGGGTAGCAATTATTCCCCCTGCTTTCTGAAAGCGGTTGGTCCACTGCTCTTTCATAATTCTAGAAAAGTGAATTTTTGTCGAATATCCTTTATATTTTCTTTGTATTGTTGTCCACTCATACGTCATATCCTCTAGTAGTCTCCTCATCCAGCGGTTCCAACACCAAAACTTTAAAAATTCATAACTTTTGCCTTGATTGTCCGATTTTCCTCAAACTTTCACTGATGTGTTCTACTAATGTTGCTGCTTTCACTCAATCCACATTGCTCTTTGGGTTTACCTTCCCTTTAAATAAGGTTTGTTTTATTGCTCCGAAGGTACTTTATTACAACACACACAGATCCTGATACAACTAAATGTCCGTTAGTTCGGAAATGAATTAGGGTTTGTTATTACGACCATGTTGGCGTTATTCCAAAGGTTTGTTATTAATAAGGTTCGTTAATCCGACAAAGAAATATGATTCTTATAACGACGGTTCGTTAGTCCGAAAATTACAGGAATTTCAAACATTCATTAATCGGAACATTAAAAAAAAAAAGTTTTGTTAATCCAGAAGTAAAAAAGATGAGTCCACTAACAAAAACTTGTAGGAACTGCAAATCTTATTATCGTCTCAATATAACTGAACCTTCGAAATAACTAACCTTTCTCTTTTTCTTTTTTATTAACAAACCATCTTCATAATAATGAACCTTATTTCATTTTCGGATTAAAAAACCTTTGGAACAACGAATCTTCGGAATAGTGATCCCTTCTCATTTCTTGATTTACAAACCTTCAGAATGATGAAACTCATTTCATTTTCCGATCAACCAACCTTCGGAAAACAAATAATATATTTATATCTAAATTATGAACTTTTGGAATTCACAACTAGTCCTTGGGAGAGTGAAGCTTCAAATGAACAAACCTTCGTAATCCCGGGAATTGCAAAACTTCAGAATTTGAAGGAGCCTTCTGAGTAACAAACTTTAGTAAGATAAGAAACGAACCATTGGAATAGCGAACTGTAATCGAATTCTAAACCGTCATTTTCTATTAAATGCGTGACAATACAAACAACTTTATGCTCTCTTTTAAATGTAATATTCAAACAAAATTAAAAAGGTACCATTCCATTTCACATAGCTTTCCAGTGTATGATGAGTATTCAACAAATAGAATATATTTATGCGTGGTTTCCTTGTTTTCTATATATGTGTATATTGTATTTGTTTGGTTATAATGACATTTCGTTAAGAAAGAAAACTGCCACTCCCGAGCATTTCGTTAAACGGGAGTGCACTGTACTATGTCATAGCAGAAGGTCATATAGAGGTAACAGTAACACTACACCTGCTGTTTATTTGTTTGTTTGTTTTTTGTACAGCAACAGAAAACTGCATTGCTATGTAGAATGTCTACACCGTATTCTGCTAGCAATGCTGCACTTTGTTAAGATGAAAATCAATTGTCTGACACAAACAATGAGGAAATAGCATTTAAGTTGGATGTAATTTCCATGACACAAGTAGCAATTTTGGACATATCAATTATAGAGATCCACACTGCCTGGTAAAGGCCAAGTGTTTTTGCATTCTACTTCTATGGTTTTACTTCAGACCCTGAAGGATACACTAGATGATACAGTGTATGGAAGAAGAAGAAATACTTCTAAAGGTTACAGTGGCAGTGCTTCTCATCAAAGCCAGCATCAGTTCAGCAACTGGTATGTAGCCCGACCAGACGCCGTGCAGAGTATTTATACAGCGACTGGGCTATGTATAGTTGAGCAACTGGATGAGGATTTGTGGTGTGGCGTTTCTGACAGTGGATGCAGTTTGTGCTTTTATATGCTCTTTCAAATGTAGAATACAGGTGCTCACTGTGCAAGTAAAAAATCTTGACTCTGCCATGCTTAGCTGGCTTCTATGGCTCTCTTGAACTGCTCAACACAACAGAGAGGGCAGTTCAATGATGCGTTGTGTTGAGAGGAAGCCTAGAGGTCTATTCGATTCCAGTCTCTGATTGTCCTTGGGAAAAATTGTGGAAAATAGGTTCGAAGAAACAAAGAGGCCCCATAAGCTGGAATCTCCTTAAACTGCGACCAGCAGCCCCATAACGCATAGCTATGCGTATGGGGCTGGTCGCAGTTAGACAGAAAGATCCGTCTGTCCGGAGGACTCTTTTTATATTTTGCCATTAACGCTGTCCTCCGGAGGGGATCCGTGAAGCCAGACGCAGTCTCCGCGGAACATTCCCCGACGGACAGATACAGACCGATCTTTCGGTCAAGTCGCAGTAAGAATCAATATCTAGTAGTGCTAGTTTCAACTAGGCCTTCCACTACTATATTACTCAGTACCGCTAGGGAGACTCCAGAAGTAAAAATAGCGCTGTGACCGTCTGACTTAGTGTCTGTGTGTTGAGTCAGAAATCTAACCAATTGCAATGACAATCAATGTCTACTGAAAAGTCACTACGAACTCCGTCTACGTGACACAATTGTAGATATACGGGACTATGGTACAACCCCAGGTGCACGAAAATTCGTAGTTCGCTGGCTGGACCTAGTAGTAGTACATGTAGGGAGTACATGTATTGGTTCTCACCTTAATTCGTTCCTTTTGTCTGTTTAAAGCCCTTTGCAAGTTTATATTTTCAGTGTTTGACTCAAATCTGTACGATGTGGCTTCACTCATGATGCAATCACGATTTTTACAGTGGTCTTCAACGCAGTCGCAAGTTAGTATGGTCGCATGAGCTTGATGTTGTTATGGATACAAAAATTTAGAACGATAAAAAAACAACAACAACAAAGCTAGCTAGCTTCACTGGCGATGGCACCGTCACGGTATAACTGTAGCTCACACGTACGTGCATGCACCGAAGTTGGGATCTTGACCTCCTATCCCAGTCTCACGATCACGGGCTTTTGGAAGGCAAGCCATCAAACCCCATCACACAGATACTGTTTTATTTGGAAGGGAAGCTAAATGAAGGAATGGAAATACATAACTGAGTGCCGATGTAATAAGGATCTTTGGTAAAATAACTTGCTGCAACTCAAACATACTCACAATTTGATTATGGGAGAAACAATAGGGCCTCCGAATGCATGCTATAAAAAACGACTGAGACATATTATTTCAATATCAGGTCATTTGATCATGAATGATGCAATTCTAGAGTCAGTTGAGTCAACATCGTTCTTTGGAATTCGTACGGCCTATAGACAATACGTACATTGTAATTTGACATGGAAGAATCACATAATTGTTTGCAATGTAAGTAAAAAGATGTGTATATTGTCTAGATTAAGACATTTTGTGTCAAGAATAGTCATGCTATTATACAATTTTATTTCACCCCATCTAACGATAGCCTATGGATTGGCGGTTATAAATGGGATGCTGCTTGTGAAATAACTCATAATCCTATTCTAAAGCTGCAGAAACAAGTGGCGCGAGTATAATACTTTTTAAGGTTCGTAATATTACTCTGCTCTCCCGTTATTTATAATTCCAAAGAATAATTGGTATATACGAATGCATATCACCTGCCTCAAGTTCCTTATCTGACTATTTCTCAGTACTAACATAGAACACCCTTATCAAACAAGAAACACTAGAAGTGAAGTCTAATTTGAGTGTTTCAATGAGTAACACCAATTTAGGGAAACAGTCAATTCCTATTTGGGACCTTATGGAATAACTTGCCAATAGAATTAAGAAATATTACCAGTCGCAGGAGTTTTTGGATATACATAACAACAGTATTTATTGAATAATACCAACTTAAAAACTAATATCAGAAAAATTTATGATGGTAATTATTTTTTACTTTAAGCTCACCTGTTATTTGCTTTTTCTAATATTCTACTTCTTCTTCTTCTTCTTCTTCTTCTTCTTCTTCTTCTTCTTCTTCTTCTTTCATGGTTATTATACACTGTTATCGCCAACCTATTGTCAATATTGTATAATGTGCTATTATTCGAAAAGATATTATGAGAGGTGTATTATGGGCCCTGTACCGGTGGTATTTTTAGTCTATTTGCTATGATACTAATTTGACAACCTTATATGGGGCAAACCCCGATAAGCATGCTCACGTTTGTCAGCACCCTTTACCAAGACGTAGTTACGTTGTGACTGTGAGATGAAGAGCTATAGTGTCCACTCTTTCAGCATTTGCACTGACAGGAACATTTTGATGGACTTTTTATAGACTCCTGACTATACAAGAGAAGATCATACGTAGAGCCTATACCTTCCTGCGACAAGACGGTCAGCCCGGCATGCTTTGCAGCAAAACATGAACAGTATAATAAAGTAGGCCTATGTCGGGAGAATTGGGGCGAACATCAAGAAGTCGTACTCAAAGAGGTTCTATAGAACCTCTTTGGTCGTACCTTCCTGCCACTGGCGTAGCCAGGGGGGGGGGGGGGGTGGTGGGGGGGGGGGTGGGGGGGGGGGGGCGATGGGGGCGGTCGCCCCCCCCCCCCTAAGATTTGGACCGGGGATTTGGGAGGCGAAAAAAAAAATGCGTGTATACTGTATGCATTCACATGAAGCGGGTCTCCTTTGCAACCTTTCATCAAATAAGATATTTTTTTGAATATTTTACTCAAAGTGTGCACCAGATCGTTGAATTTCAATTCAAAATATGCAAAATCTCTCGTGCTTGGGAGGGGGTATCCCCCTCCCAAACCCTCCCCCTCTGTGCCTCTTTCCCTAGCTTAGTACACTTTTTAGATTTACAAAACAAAAAAAAAAACCAAAAAAAAAAAAAATAATATATATATATGAATAATTCTGAGTGCACAAGACTTATCACTTATATTCCGAAAACTCAAGGTTCCCTCATGTATAAGGGGAATTTCCCCTTTTAATCGACCCTTTCCTCCCTCAGCCCCCCCCCCCCATCAGTTTTTTTAGTTTTTTTTTTGTGATTTCTCAAATGTTGATTCCATCAAATATATGCGTATACGAGATATCTCAATTTCAGGCAAAAGCTCCATCGGAAGGGAAGGGTGGAGATGACACTCGCCCACGCCTTCTCCCTGCTCGCCCGCCCCTCCCCCCCCCCCCCCCTCCCCTTCCGCCATGCATAGAAGTAGACTGTGGCTATACCCAGATCGCTTTATTTCAATTCTAAAAACGCAAAAGCTCCGCGAGCGGGAGGGGGAATCCCCCTTCCCCTAAGCTCTACCTCACTAGACTTTATACATACACACAGATGGTGCATATTCGGAATAAGAGCTAAATTCCGTGATTTTAACACTTCGACGAAAAAGTATTGCACCAAAAATTTGCACCAGATTGCTGAATTTCAGGTCTGAAAACGCAAAATCACCTTCGTGTGGGAGGGCATATGCCCCTATCCACACCCTCGTGTGCATGTTTTTTCTGTTTGATTGCTGAACTGCAGACAGCGTTCATGATATTCAGTGTAAGAATTAATACAAGAAGATTATTTAAATGATATACCATTTTATAGGCAAATTGTTCAATAATAATCTACACTAAAATATACTGGAACCTTAAACAAGTGGGACTGTTTCAACTCGTTAAAACACGCAAAAACATGCATCAAATTGCACCATTTGCAACATCAAAATGCAACGAGATATGAAACTCGTCAGACTGACGAGTTAGGTGATACGCTTGGGGTTATCAGATGTCGGTCATCTGTGATCGACAAAGAAAAGAATGTGATATAGGCACCTTGAAGTTATAATTGAGTTTGCATGCAAAACCGTTTCCCTAACCTCTCGGCCACGGGACATCCACGGAAATGGTAAGGCAAAAAAGAAATGTATAGATATTACAGGGAGAAAAGTCAATGCCCACTCAACCAACGTGGCCGCGTGAACATGTATTGCATTGTTAGACGGAAATGCGGCCTTGTAACTACTGATGTCGCTATGCCATTTCTGGCAACTTGGGAAAAATACGTGCCGTAAACATAAAACCTATAATCGGCTGGTTTTGATACCTTGCCTTTAATCACAATTTTCAGTGTGATGACGTCATCAAAGTACAAAACAATGATGTGGTCTTGAAAGACAATTGTTCAAAGTACAATACCTTCGTCGTCGTCATTACATATTATGATCAGTTTGACAAAGTCAGCCTGCAAAATTTTGCAGCAGTCGAAGCAATATGGTCTCCAACACAAAAAAGAGGGATATGGTGTGTGTGTGTGTCTGTGTGTGTGTATAGGTGCGTTTATATACGAATGTGATTTCTACATGGACGATATATGTAATACAAAATTGAAGAAAAAAAAAGTAAAATAGCTAAGTATTTTGTTTCGTGATCTTGTGGGGTTCGAACCCGCACGTGTGCAACCTCACGTCTCTGAGACGTCACCTTTAACCACTCGGCCATACGTCTCGACGAGAAAAAAAAAAAGAGGAACGTAAACTTATGTATGTGAAAGATGAATCAGGAATCGTTTTGTCCACATTCCATTCTCATTTTCAGTTTTAAACTGCAAAATTGTCAAACTAATAAGGAGATTTCAAAGAATAACATGCATGATTACTGCAGCTTATTGTCTCAGTTACCACACACTTAAGTTACAGAGGAAATGGAGCAAAATCATCTGAGATAAAGGTGCTTAAACGTTGTCAAGTTAATGCACATAAAAAAAAAAAATCACCTCCCATAGAGATAACACGTAAACTTGTCTGATTTTGAGTCTTTACCTTTAATAACAATTTGAAGTATGATGGTAAGTCTTCTTGAACCAAGAGTGTGGAACGCAAGCTTCTACGTGAAAGATGAATCATGACGATCACCCGTGACCGACACATCTTCAAAGGGATCAGTTATTAGAAGTGGAAGCCCTCGTGCCAAGCATATTGTCTCAGCAATTCCAAAGCAATGATACCCTTACATTTATGCATACCATAATTTCCCTCTGAAATCAATGGTAGGTATATTCATGTACAATTGCTTGCCTTGTCCATAAACTTTGCTTTACAAACTTTCAGTGAAACGTGTCATAACATAATTCTGTAACTCCATTAGCAGGGATTGACTTCATAAAGAAAGATATATCAAATTGAACGCTTAGCGCGTATAACTAAGGGGGATTTTAGCCTGATGCTCTGTTCTTCACTGCTCAGATACCAACAACACTCATTACCTACGGCTACGTATAGAGAAACAGCCATGACGAAAATAAGTTATTCCTTTTCTTTGGCAGATAGACACACAATCCCTTTAAACCACACTATAATTGACATGGAGGGACATGAAAAAGTTCATTACTACTACTGAACAGTGATGCCTTCTACTCATGTGGCACAACATACCTCTATAGCAACATAAAACCTGTCTACAACTCCGTTATTGCGTCAAACAATAACATCCTGGAATTTCAAAGAGATGAGCGAGACGCCATACACCTGGCCTAGAGTTAATTCATTCAGTTGCCATTCCTGCTCCAGTTGAGTTATGCAAATTATTTTCCGACCTGTCTTGTGACAATATAACAGGAACAAACGTAGAGAAAAGGAAAGGGAAAAGGAAAGGTGGCAAGCGGGGCACTGTACCAAGGGCAATTTAAACAATACGTATGATAAATGAAGCAAATCCAACCTAGAGCCTCCGACAAAAAAAAAAAAAAGAGGAACTTGAGCGACTGTGTGTCGTGGGGTAGTATAATTGATAAGATAATACGATAAATGACATCGATCGGAATAAAGCTGAACTGCCAAAAGAAACACAAAGAAAGAGAGAGAAAAAAATGATAGCGTCCTGCGGGTCTCGAACATCTCGTCCTAAGGTAGTGCATAATGACCATGCAGCGCGCTAAGTGACTATAAAGCCACACGGCTGTACCGAAGATTGGATGTGAAATTTATCTTTAATCTTTATATATATATATATATATATATATATATATATATATTTATTTATTTATCTTAAATATTTATACCATATACAACATGAAAAAGTTCATTACTACTACTAAACAGTGATGCTTTCCATTCATGTGGCACAAGATACCTCTATAACAACATATAACCTGTCTACAACTTCGTTATTGGGTCAAACAATAACAACCTGGAATTTCAAAGAGATGAGCGAGACACCATACACCTGGACTAGAGTTAATCAATTCAGCTCCCATTCCTGCAAGTTATTTAAACATACATGTTCCTACCTATCCTGTTACAGTATAACAATAACCAATGAAGAGAAAAGGAAAGAGCAAACGAAAGGTGGCAAGCTGGACACTGTAACAAGGGGCAATTTACAACATTAAGTGTGACAAAATTAATAAAGCAAACCCAATCTCCAAACTCCAATACAAAACAAGGGAAATAGAGCAGCCTTGTTCACGGGTTACGTACACTTGATAAAGTAATACGATAAATGACATCGGAGTAAAGCTGAACTGCCGAAAAAAAAAAGAGAAAAAAAGAAAGAACGGATAAAAGTCCTGCGGGAGTCGAACCTCTCGCCTTCCGGTATGGCGTTATGAACAACCAGCGCGCTAACCGATTATGCCACATGGCTGTCCTGAAGAACGAGTGCGAAACTTAAATCTAAATACTATCGTGACAGTGTTGACTTGTGATGGCGCTATTCAACTTCCCACAAGTGGCAGCGTGGATTCGATCAATATACAGTTGCAAAGAAAAATTGGGAATCGTTCCGTACAGATTGCATTCTCATTAGGTGATACGCTATCAGCGTATCACCTATTGTGATTGTCAAAATTTCTCTTTTTTAGGTGATACGCTATCAGCGTATCACCTATTGTGATTGTCAAAATTTCTCTTTTTAGGTGATACGCTTTCAGCGTATCACCTATTGTGATTGTCAAAATCTCTATTTTTTTTTATTCTTCTTTCTTTCTGGACAATTTTGTGTCGTCAATATCTCAAGAATGACATTACGAAATAACATGACATTTTCAGTCAACATGTCTCATGACAAAATCTAGCCACAATAAGGTTTTCATGACAGTTACATATCTATGACGTCATCTAGGCGCCATTTTGTGATTTTCGGACCTTGTCACATGATCGATCATAACTTCATAACTAGATGTCATTTCTGTATCATTTTCGGTGGACATGAAGTTCAGGTCACGCTCTATCTTACTTTTTAACGCTAGTTACACAGGTCATCATTACGCGCGCGTAAGCGCGCGTCAAAATTTTAAAAGGCTCAAAACGACTTCCCAATGGGAAATCTCGAAGTTTCAGACAATTTTAAGCGTTTCAAACATTTTCTCGCGTGCGCGTCCGTCCGCGCAATTTCGCGCGCAGAGCCCGTAAGCAACATGAAAATGCAATTTTTTTGACTGATTTGGATTCCTGATACTTTGAGTAATAATATCCATTGATTTCCGATCGATTACGACCTATAACAAAGGAATGCACTGGCGTCAAAGTTGAAATTCCGCGTGCGCGTCTTTCTGCAAATATAGTGAAAAAACATGTCTTTGTTTATTTCGCCATAGCTCTTTAAATCGTCCGTTGACCCTATATTTCTATTGCATATTACAAAAGTATATGAATTGTAAGTAACATTCCAAGTATCAGTATTGCCAGGAATACGCGATGACGTCATCATATCGTCATTTTAAATCAAAAAAGTGGAATTGATTTTTTTGAGGTACTGTTTCTGACATTCATTTGCTCGTATCTCTGTTGTTTAAGCTCAATATTACCCCAAATTCAGATATGTTGCACTTTGAACATTTGCCTTTCAAGGCCATGTGATGGTTTTGAAATATGATGACGTCATCATACTAGAAATTGTGATTAAAGGTAAAGACTCAAAATCAGACAAGTTTACGTGTTATGTCTATGGGAGGTGATTTTTTTTTTAACCATGCATTGACTTGACAACGTTTAAGCACCTTTACCTCATCTGATTTTACTCCATTTCCTCTGAAACATAAATATGTTGTAGCTGAGACAACAAGCTTTAGTAATCATGCATTTTATGTTTTCAAATCTCCTCATCAGGTTGACAATTTTGCAATTTAAAACTGAAAATGAGAATGCAATCTGTACGGAACGATTCCCAATTTTTCTTTGCAACTGTATATTGATCGAATCCACGCTGCCACTTGTGGGAAGTTGAATAGCGCCATCACAAGTCAACACTGTCACGATAGTATTTAGATTTAAGTTTCGCACTCGATCTTCAGGACAGCCATGTGGCATAATCGGTTAGCGCGCTGGTTGTTCATAACGCCATACCGGAAGGCGAGAGGTTCGACTCCCGCAGGACTTTTATCCGTTCTTTCTTTTTTTTCTCTTTTTTTTTTCGGCAGTTCAGCTTTACTCCGATGTCATTTATCGTATTACTTTATCAAGTGTACGTAACCCGTGAACACGGCTGCTCTATTTCCCTTGTTTTGTATTGGAGTTTGGAGATTGGGTTTGCTTCATTAATTTTGTCACACTTAATGTTGTAAATTGCCCCTTGTTACAGTGTCCCGCTTGCCACCTTTCGTTTGCTCTTTCCTTTTCTCTTCATTGGTTATTGTTATACTGTAACAGGATAGGTAGGAACATGTATGTTTAAATAACTTGCAGGAATGGGAGCTGAATTGATTAACTCTAGTCCAGGTGTATGGCGTCTCGCTCATCTCTTTGAAATTCCAGGTTGTTATTGTTTGACCCAATAACGAAGTTGTAGACAGGTTATATGTTGTTATAGAGGTATCTTGTGCCACATGAATGGAAAGCATCACTGTTTAGTAGTAGTAATGAACTTTTTCATGTTGTATATGGTATAAATATTTAAGATAAATATATATATATATATATATATATATATATGTATATATATATAAAGATTAAAGATAAATTTCACATCCAATCTTCGGTACAGCCGTGTGGCTTTATAGTCACTTAGCGCGCTGCATGGTCATTATGCACTACCTTAGGACGAGATGTTCGAGACCCGCAGGACGCAATCATTTTTTTCTCTCTCTTTCTTTGTGTTTCTTTTGGCAGTTCAGCTTTATTCCGATCGATGTCATTTATCGTATTATCTTATCAATTATACTACCCCACGACACACAGTCGCTCAAGTTCCTCTTTTTTTTTGTCGGAGGCTCTAGGTTGGATTTGCTTCATTTATCATACGTATTGTTTAAATTGCCCTTGGTACAGTGCCCCGCTTGCCACCTTTCCTTTTCCCTTTCCTTTTCTCTACGTTTGTTCCTGTTATATTGTCACAAGACAGGTCGGAAAATAATTTGCATAACTCAACTGGAGCAGGAATGGCAACTGAATGAATTAACTCTAGGCCAGGTGTATGGCGTCTCGCTCATCTCTTTGAAATTCCAGGATGTTATTGTTTGACGCAATAACGAAGTTGTAGACAGGTTTTATGTTGCTATAGAGGTATCTTGTGCCACATGAGTAGAAGGCATCACTGTTCAGTAGTAGTAATGAACTTTTTCATGTCCCTCCATGTCAATTATAGTGTGGTTTAAAGGGGTTGTGTGTCTATCTGCCAAAGAAAAGGAATAACTTATTTTCGTCATGGCTGTTTCTCTATACGTAGCCGTAGGTAATGAGTGTTGTTGGTATCTGAGCAGTGAAGAACAGAGCATCAGGCTAAAATCCCCCTTAGTTATACGCGCTAAGCGTTCAATTTGATATATCTTTCTTTATGAAGTCAATCCCTGCTAATGGAGTTACAGAATTATGTTATGACACGTTTCACTGAAAGTTTGTAAAGCAAAGTTTATGGACAAGGCAAGCAATTGTACATGAATATACCTACCATTGATTTCAGAGGGAAATTATGGTATGCATAAATGTAAGGGTATCATTGCTTTGGAATTGCTGAGACAATATGCTTGGCACGAGGGCTTCCACTTCTAATAACTGATCCCTTTGAAGATGTGTCGGTCACGGGTGATCGTCATGATTCATCTTTCACGTAGAAGCTTGCGTTCCACACTCTTGGTTCAAGAAGACTTACCATCATACTTCAAATTGTTATTAAAGGTAAAGACTCAAAATCAGACAAGTTTACGTGTTATCTCTATGGGAGGTGATTTTTTTTTTATGTGCATTAACTTGACAACGTTTAAGCACCTTTATCTCAGATGATTTTGCTCCATTTCCTCTGTAACTTAAGTGTGTGGTAACTGAGACAATAAGCTGCAGTAATCATGCATGTTATTCTTTGAAATCTCCTTATTAGTTTGACAATTTTGCAGTTTAAAACTGAAAATGAGAATGGAATGTGGACAAAACAATTCCTGATTCATCTTTCACATACATAAGTTTACGTTCCGCTTTTTTTTCTCGTCGAGACGTATGGCCGAGTGGTTAAAGGCGACGTCTCAGAGACGTGAGGTTGCACACGTGCGGGTTCGAACCCCACAAGATCACGAAACAAATTACTTAGCTATTTTACTTTTTTTTCTTCAATTTTGTATTACATATATCGTCCATGTAGAAATCACATTCGTATATAAACGCACCTATACACACACACAGACACACACACACACCATATCCCTCTTTTTTGTGTTGGAGACCATATTGCTTCGACTGCTGCAAAATTTTGCAGGCTGACTTTGTCAAACTGATCATAATATGTAATGACGACGACGAAGGTGTTGTACTTTGAACAATTGTCTTTCAAGACCACATCATTGTTTTGTACTTTGATGACGTCATCACACTGAAAATTGTGATTAAAGGCAAGGTATCAAAACCAGCCGATTATAGGTTTTATGTTTACGGCACGTATTTTTCCCAAGTTGCCAGAAATGGCATAGCGACATCAGTAGTTACAAGGCCGCATTTCCGTCTAGCAATGCAATACATGTTCACGCGGCCACGTTGGTTGAGTGGGCATTGACTTTTCTCCCTGTAATATCTATACATTTCTTTTTTGCCTTACCATTTCCGTGGATGTCCCGTGGCCGAGAGGTTAGGGAAACGGTTTTGCATGCAAACTCAATTATAACTTCAAGGTGTCTATATCACATTCTTTTCTTTGTCGATCACAGATGACCGACATCTGATAACCCCAAGCGTATCACCTAACTCGTCAGTCTGACGAGTTTCATATCTCGTTTTTTATTCTTCTTTCTTTCTGCCACATTTTGTGTCGTCAATATCTCAAGAATGACATTACGAAATAACATGACATTTTCAGTCAACATGTCTCATGACAAAATCTAGCCACAATAAGGTTTTCATGACAGTAACATATCTATGACGTCATCTAGGCGCCATTTTGTGATTTTCGGACTTTGTCACATGATCGATCATAACTTCATAACTAGATGTCATTTCTGTATCATTTTCGGTGGACATGAAGTTCAGGTCACGCTCTATCTTACTTTTTAACGCTAGTTACACAGGTCATCATTACGCGCGCGTAAGCGCGCGTCAAAATTTTAAAAGGCTCAAAACGACTTCCCAATGGGAAATCTCGAAGTTTCAGACAATTTTAAGCGTTTCAAACATTTTCTCGCGTGCGCGTCCGTCCGCGCAATTTCGCGCGCAGAGCCCGTAAGCAACATGAAAATGCAATTTTTTTGACTGATTTGGATTCCTTATACTTTGAGTAACAATATCCATTGATTTCCGATCGATTTCGACCTATAACAAAGGAATGCACTGGCGTCAAAGTTGAAATTCCGCGTGCGCGTCTTTCTGCAAATATAGTGAAAAAACATGTCTTTGTTTATTTCGCCATAGCTCTTTAAATCGTCCGTTGACCCTATATTTCTATTGCATATTACAAAAGTATATGAATTGGAAATAACATTCCAAGTATCAATATTGCCAGGAAAGCGCGATGACGTCATCATATCGTCATTTTAAATAAAAAAGTGGAATTATTTTTTTTTAGGTACTGTTTCAGACATTCATTTGCTCGTATCTCTGTTGTTTAAGCTCAATATTATCCCAAATTTAGATATGTTGTACTTTGAACATTTGCCTCTCAAGTCCATGTGATGGTTTTGAAATACGATGACGTCATCATACTAGAAATTGTGATTAAAGGTAAAGACTCAAATTCAGACAAGTTTACGTGTTATGTCTATGGGAGGTGATTTTTTTTTAAACCATGCATTGACTTGACAACGTTTAAGCACCTTTACCTCATCTGATTTTGCTCCATTTCCTCTGAAACATACGTATGTTGTAGCTGAGACAATAAGCTTTAGTAATCGTGCATTTTATGTTTTAAAATCTCCTCATTAGGTTGATGGTTTTGTTGTTTAAAACTGAAAATGAGAATGCAATCTGTACAGAACGATTCCCAATTTTTCTTTGCAACTGTATATTGATCGAATCCACGCTGCCACTTGTGAGAAGTTGAATAGCGCCATCACAAGTCAACTAGTCACGATAGTATTATTATATATTTAAGTTTCGCACTCAATCTTCAGGACAGCCGTGTGGCGTAATCGCTTAGCGCTGGGTGTTCATAACGCCATACCGGAAGGAGAGAAGTTCGACTCCCGCAGGACTTTTCCCGTTCTTTTTTTTTTTTCCTTTTTTTTCGGCAGGTCAGCTTTACTCCGATGTCATTTATCATATTATTTTATCAAGTGTACGTAACCCATGAACACGGCTGCTCTATTTCCCTTGTTTTGTATTGGAGTTTGGAGATTGGGTTTGCTTCATTAATTTTGTCACACTTAATGTTGTAAATTGCCCCTTGTTACAGTGTCCCGCTTGCCACCTTTCGTTTGCTCTTTCCTTTTCTCTTCATTGGTTATTGTTATACTGTAACAGGATGGGTAGGAACATGTACGTTTAGATAACTGGCAGGAATGGGAGCTGAATTGATTAACTCTAGTCCAGGTGTATGGCGTCTCGCTCATCTCTTTGAAATTCCAGGTTGTTATTGTTTGACCCAATAACGGAGACGTAGACAGGTTTTATGTTGCTATAGAGGTATCTTGTGCCACATGAGTGGAAGGCATCACTGTTTAGTAGTAGTAATGAACTTTTTCATGTTGTAAATGATATAAAGATATGAATTTCACATCCAATCTTCGGGACAGCCGTGTGGCTTTATAGTCGCTTAGCGCGCTGCATGGTCATTATGCACTACCTTAGGACGAGATGTTCGAGACCCGCAGGACGCTATTATTTTCTTTTCTCTCTCTTTCTTTGTTTTTCTTTTGGCAGTTCAGCTTCATTCCAATGTCATTACCCCACTACACACAGTCACTCAAGTTCCTTTTTTTTTTTTTTGTCGGAGGCTGGAGGTTGGATTTGCTTCATTTATCATACGTAATGTTGTAAATTGCCTTTGGTATACAGTGCCCCGCTTGCCACCTTTCGTTTTCTCTTTCCTTTTCTCTACGTTTGTTCCTGTTACACTGCACAAGACAGGTCGGGAAATAATTTACATAACTCAACTGGAGCAGGAATGGCAACTGAATAAATTAACTCTAGGTCAGGTGTATGGCGTCTAGCTCATCTCTTTGAAATTCCAGATTGTTATTGTTTGACCCAATAGCGAAATTGTAGACAGGTTTTATGTTGCTATAGAGGTATCTTGTGCCACATGAGTAGAAGGCATCACTGTTTAGTAGTAGTAATGAACTTTTTCATGTCCCTCCATGTCAGTTATAGGGGTTATAGGGGTTGTGTGTCTATCTGCCAAAGAAAAGGAAAACTTATTTCCGTCATGGCTGTTTCTTTATACGTAGCCGTAGGTGATGAGTGTTGTTGGTATCTGAGCAGTGAATAACACAACATCAGGCTGAAATCCCCCTTATATACTTGCTAAGCGTTCAATTGATATTTATCATCTTGATTTATGTAGTCAATCACTGCTAATGGACGGTTACAGAATTATGTTATGACACCTTTCACTGAAAGTTTGTAAAGCAAAGTTTGTGGACAAGGCAAGCAATTGTTCATGAATAATACCATTGATTTCAGAGGGAAATTATGGTATACCTAAATTAATGTAAGGGTATCATTGCTTTGGAATTGCTGAGACAATATTATCTTGGCACGAGGGCTTCCACTTCTAATAACTGATCCCTTTGAAGATGTGTCAGTCACGGGTGATCGTCATGATTCACCTTTCACGTAGAAGGTATACGTTCCACACTCTTAGTTCGAGAAGACTTACCATCATACTTCAAATTGTGATTAAAGGTAAAGACTCAAAATCAGACAAGTTGACGTGTTATGTCTATGGAAGGTGATTTTTTTTTTTTTAACCATGCATTGACTTGACAACGTTTAAGCACCTTTAATTCAGCTGATTTTGCTCCATTTCCTCTGAAACGTAAGTATGTGGTAGCTCAGACAATAAGCTGCAGTAATCATGCATTTTATTTTTTCAAATCTCATCAGGTTGATAATTTTGCAGCTAAAAACTGAAAATGAGAATGGAATGTGGACAAAACGATTCCTGAATCATCTTTCACATATAAGCTTACGTTCCTCATATTTTCTCGTCAAGACGTACATGGCCGAGAGGATAAAGGCGACGTCACAAGAGACGTGAGGTTGCACACGTACGGGTTCGAACCCCATAAGAGCACGAAACAAAATACTTATATCTTTTGCTTTTTTCCTTTTATGGAGTATTCACCTTCGTCCATGTAGAAATCACGTTTTCATGTAAACGTACACACACACACACACACACACAAACACACACACACACACCCACACAATATCCCTTTGTTTTGTGTTTGAGACCACATAGCTTTGACAGGCAACTTGGACTTGAAATTACAAATGTTAAAGTGAAGATGACTCTTAAAAGACCGCATGGCCATGTTTGATTTTTTGTTGTTGTTTTTTTTTGCAATATAAAGACCTATTGGTAAATATTCATTCACATATCCTTTCCAATCAACTTGCTTGGACACGCCGACACCAAACGAAATTTTCAATTAGTTGCATGACAGAAACAATTTCATCTGAATTATGTAGGACTGTATAAAGAATTGGACTTCACGAACATTTCTCAATATTACTTCAAGTCGCTACTTAACATTATTTTCGTTGTCGATCACTGAAAATGAGAATGGAATCTGGTTGAAACGATTCCCGATTTATCTTTGTAACTGTATATTGATCGAATCCACGCGGCCACTCGTGGGAAGTTGAATAGCGCTATCAGTCACTTGACGTATATAGCCAAAAAACTGAATATCAATGTATAGCATACATAGATATATTTAAGTTTCGCACAAGATCTTCGGATCTTCCGTGTGGCAGATTTGCTTAGCACGCTGCGTGTTTATAATGCCCGACCGGAAGGAGAGAAGTTAATCGAGTCCCGCAGGACTTTTTCCTTTTATTTGTTTTCTTTTTTTTTTTCCTGCAGTTCAGCTTCACTCTGATGTCACGAACACAGCTACTCTATTTCCCTTGTTTTGTATTGGAGTTTGGAGGTTGGGTTTGCTTCATTAATTTTGTCACACGTAATGTTGTAAATTTCCCCTTGAATTAAAACAGTACCCCGCTCGCCACCATTCGTTTTCTCTTTCCTTTTCTCTTCATTTGTTCTTGTTATATGTAGCAGGATATTTAGGAACGTGTACGTTTACATAATTAACAGGAATGGGAACTGAATTAATTAACTCTAGTCCAGGTGCATGGCGTCTCGCTTATCTCTTTGGAATTCCAGGTTGTTATTGTTTGACCAAATGACGGAGTTAAAGACAGGCAGGGAAGGAAGTGACGTGATATTGCTTCATAATGAGGAATTTCGGGCAACACCTTTCCAAGTGTAGTGATTATGACGGGGTTCTCTGTCGTTTATTTTCGTCATGGTTGTTTCACTAGTTCAGCCATAGGTGACATATGTTGTTGGCATCTGGGAGAATAGAACAGATCTGTACCAAACTGGAATAGCCCTATAAGCAATGTGGTAAGCGTTCAATTTTTTGCATTATCTTTCTTCCTTAAAGTCAGTCACTACTGATCGAAATACACAATATAATATGACACGTTCTACTGGTAGTTTAGGAAAAGGGAGTTAATGCACGATGCAATGATAAATGTGCTACCATTGATTTTAGAGACGTCATTGTGGTGTGGTACTGGTGATGGTAAGGGAACCATAGATTGCTTTTAAAGTAATGAGACAATCATTGGACCTTTGCATCAAGACCGTATTCCCATCTAGAATATAATGCATGTTCGTGCGGCGTTTTTTTTTTTAAATCCTGACGTGGGCATTTTCTTTTTCTTGTTTTTAATTCAAGAATGTTATATCTAAATTTGTTTCTTTCCCCTAACATTTTTTTTTTGTTGAATATAAAGTTGGACGTTCCGTGACCGATTAAATTGATGGTTTTTATATTTGACATGGTCTGTCTATTTGCCAGTTTATGCTTATAAAACACTGCTATAACAACTAATACATTTGCTTCACTTGTCACACGCAATTATATGGATTGCAGTTGTGCTTGCAGTTTTCCTTTTGCCACCTCTCGTTTTTCTCTCCCCCTTTCCCTCACTTTGGTTTTGTTATACTGCAGATGGGAATGAGTACAATAACATAACCCAACTTGAGGTAGGAATGAGAACTGAATAAATTAACTCTAGGCCAGGTGTATATAGCGTCTCGCTCATATCTTTGAAATTTCAGGTTTTCATTGTTCGACCAACGGAGTTGAAGACAGGCTTTATGTTGCTATAGAGGTATCTCGCTCCACATGAATGGAATGCATACGCTGTTTAGTATTAGTAATGAACTTTTTCATGTCCATCCCTGCCAATAAAAGTGTGTTTGACGAGGTTCTGTGTCATTCTGCCTACGAGAAAACAAAGTTTTATTTTCGCCATGGCTGTTTCGCTATGCGTAGCCGTGGGTGATGGATGTTGTTGGCATGTGGGCAGTAAAGAACCGAGTATCATGCTATAATACCCCCCCCCCCCCCCCGTTAGGTTCTAAGCGTTCAATACGGTGATATATCTTTCTTCTTTATTATATCAATCACTGCCGATGGAATTACAGAATTATGTTATTACACGTTTCACTCAAAGCTTAAAAAACAAAGTTTATGCACGATACAAGTAATGGTGCATGAGTCCCATAGACCATTGATTTAAGGTGAGAAATTATGATATGCCTCTAGTAGGGGTGTCATTGATTAGGAATTAATGAAACGATTAAGCACTCCTTCCATTTCTAACTGTCCCTTTTGAATGTGTGTCGATCACGTGAGATCGTCATAAATTATCATCCACGTATAAGCTTACGTTCAAAGTGTACTCTTAGTTAGAGGAGACCTATAGTTACATGGTTAAAGGCGATGTCTCTTTCGCTGGAGCCGTACGTTTGGCCCATTTTTCTTTTGCCCTTTTCTCTTTAATTGAGGTATCACTTTCGTCCAGGATAAATCACATTCTCATGTAAACAGACTCACTTGCTCTATATCCCTTGTTTTGTATCGGAGGCTTCATTGGTTTTAATGCTGGTAAATCTCACAGGCTTGTATATAGCTGAAAGAGATCTCTGAACTGATCATTGTAATAGCAAGATTAGAGGGAGTCATATTGGTTATGTAAATAATGGTCAAAGGTCATGTTTCAAAAGGCCACTGTTAATGCCAGGATGGTTATAAACACTTAATTGTCATGTTTTATTTGTACGTGCCGAGGATCACTTGGACCCCGTTTACAGTGCGAGGCTCGGCCGCGGCTCGGCCGCGCCGAGCCCACCTTCATTTCGGTGTAAACGCGCAAAAGGCCAAATGCGGGGCCAAAATTGGCCTCGCATTAGGCCACGCTCTGGAGGTGGTCTCGGCCGCGGTCGAGCCGCGGTCGCGCCCGGCCTTTTTCGCAGTGTAAGCGCAAACTGGGCTAAATGCGCGGCCAATTTTAGTCTGGCTTCCAAACCCTCGCCTGTACTATTTCGCTATTCAGGATATTAACCACTTCAACGTCGAAAACTAGGATAGTTTAAGGTGGTTTTGTCCTCCAAAGGTTTTTCTCCTTCGGCAAAGGCCTTTGCCCGAACGGCGCCTTCGTCGCCACGGAATTCAGTTGGCAAAGGATCTGAAAACCAGACAATACCAAATTGCGTTTGTTTAAAAGTAGATCGCCACTACGACAAAATATTGAAAGGTTTGAATCAAAAGTGCGGCCGAGCCCGGCAGTGTAAACGGACTAAATTGCGGGGCTCGGCCTCGCAATTGAGGTTGGCCTTGGCTGCGGCTCGGCCGCGGCTCGGCCCAGCCCCGCACCTCAAACGGGGTCTAAGTTTATGCACTGTACGTACTCAAAAAGTCCGTAAATCGACTTAGTCGCACACGCACAGAATTTCCACTTAGTTTGTGTGACAGAAAAACAAATGTGATCTGAATAATGTAGGCCCAAAAAAGTTCAACGAAGTATCTCATTATAACTTCAATGTGCTATATTACATTCTTTTCTTTGTCGATCACGGATGACCGACATCTGATGACCCCAAGCGTATCACCTAACTCGTCTTCAGTGTGACGAGTTTCATATCTCGTTTTCAGTTTTAAATTGCAAAATTGTCAACCTGATGAGGAGATTTGAAAACATAAAATGCATGATTACTAAAGCTTGTTGTCTCAGCTACAACATATTTATGTTTCAGAGGAAATGGAGTAAAATCAGATGAGGTAAAGGTGCTTAAACGTTGTCAAGTCAATGCATGGTTTAAAAAAAAATCACCTCCCATAGACATAACGCGTAAACTTGTCTGATTTTGAGTCTTTACCTTTAATCACAATTTCTAGTATGATGACGTCATCATATTTCAAAACCATCACATGGCCTTGAAAGGCAAATGTTCAAAGTGCAACATATCTGAATTTGGGGTAATATTGAGCTTAAACAACATAGATACGAGCAAATGAATGTCAGAAACAGTACCTCAAAAAAATCAATTCCACTTTTTTGATTTAAAATGACGATATGATGACGTCATCGCGTATTCCTGGCAATACTGATACTTGGAATGTTACTTAAAATTTATATACTTTTGTAATATGCAATAGAAATATAGGGTCAACGGACGATTTAAAGAACTATGGCGAAATAAACAAAGACATGTTTTTTCACTATATTTGCAGAAAGACGCGCACGCGGAATTTCAACTTTGACGCCAGTGCATTCCTTTGTTATAGGTCGTAATCGATCGGAAATCAATGGATATTATTACTCAAAGTATCAGGAATCCAAATCAGTCAAAAAAATTGCATTTTCATGTTGCTTACGGGCTCTGCGCGCGAAATTGCGCGGACGGACGCGCACGCGAGAAAATGTTTGAAACGCTTAAAATTGTCTGAAACTTCGAGATTTCCCATTGGGAAGTCGTTTTGAGTCTTTTAAAATTTTGACGCGCGCTTACGCGCGCGTAATGATGACCTGTGTAACTAGCGTTAAAAAGTAAGATAGAGCGTGACCTGAACTTCATGTCCACCGAAAATGATACAGAAATGACATCTAGTTATGAAGTTATGATCGATCATGTGATAAGGTCCGAAAATCACAAAATGGCGCCTAGATGACGTCATAGATATGTTACTGTCATGAAAACCTTATTGTGGCTAGATTTTGTCATGAGACATGTTGACTGAAAATGTCATGTTATTTCGTAATGTCATTCTTGAGATATTGACGACACAAAATTGTCCAGAAAGAAAGAAGAATAAAAAACGAGATATGAAACTCGTCACACTGAAGACGAGTTAGGTGATACGCTTGGGGTCATCAGATGTCGGTCATCTGTGATCGACAAAGAAAAGAATGTAATATAGCACCTTGAAGTTATAATGAGATACTTAGTTGAACTTTTTTGGGGGCCTACATTTATTATTCAGATCACATTTGTTTTTCTGTCACACAAACTATGTGGAAATTCTGTGCGTGTACGACTAAGTCGATTTACGGACTTTTTGAGCCTCAATTGCGCGGCCGAGCCCCGCAATTTAGTCCATTTACACTGCCGGGCTCGGCCGCGCTTTTGATTCAAACCTTTCAATATTTTGTCGTAGTGGCGCTCTACTTGTAAACAAACGCAATTTGGTATTGTCTGGTTTTCAGATCCTTTGGCAACTGAATTCCGTGGCGACGAAGTCGCCGTTCGGGCAAAGGCCTTTGCCGAAGGAGAAAATCCTTTGCAGGACAAAACCACCTTAAACTATACTAGTTTTCGACGTTGAAGTGGTTAATATCCTGAATAGCGAAATAGTACAGGCGAGTGTTTGGAAGCCACAATAAAATTGGCCGCGCATTTAGCCCAGTTTGCGTTTACACTGAGAAAAAGGCCGGGCGCGACCGCGGCTCAGCCGCGGCCGAGACCACATTAGCGTGGCCTAATGCGAGGCCATTTTGGCCCCGCATTTGGCCTTTTGCGCGTTTACACCGAAATGAAGGCGGTCTCGGCGCGGCCGAGCCGCGGCCGAACCTCGCACTGTAAACGGGATCCAAGTGATCCTCGGCACGTACAAATAAAACATGACAATTAAGTGTTTATAACCATCCTGGCTTTAACAGTGGCCTTTTAAAATATGACCTTTGACCATTATTTACATAACCAATATGACTCCCTCTCATCTTGCTATCATAGTGATCAGTTCAAAGAGCTCTTACAGCTATATACAAGCCTGTGAGATTTACAAGCAGTAAATCCAATGAAGCCTCCGATACAAAACAAGGGATATAGAGCAAGTGAGTCTGTTTACATGAGAATGTGATTTATACCTGGACGAAAGTGATATCTCAATTAAAGAGAAAAGGGCAAAAGAAAAACGGGCCAAACGTACGGCTCCAGCGAAAGAGACATCGCCTTTAACCATGTAACTATAGGTCTCCTCCAACTAAGAGTACACTTCGAACGTAAGCTTATACGTGAATGATAATTTATGACGATCTCACATGATCGACACACATTCATAGGGGACAGTTAGAAGTGGAAGGTGTGCTTAATCGTTTCATTAATTCCTAATCAATGACAATCCTACTATAGGCATGTCATAATTTCTCATCTAAAATCAATGGCCTATAGGACTCATGCACCATTACTTGTATCGTGCATATACTTTGTTTTTTAAGCTTTGAGTGAAACGTGTCATAACATAATTCTGTAATTCCATCAGCAGTGATTGACATAATAAAGAAGAAAGATATATCACCGTATTGAACGCTTAGAACCTAACCGGGGGAGGGGGGTATTATAGCATAATACTCGGTTCTTTACTGGCCAGATGCCAACAACACCCATCACCCACGGCTACGCATAGAGAAACAGCCATGGCGAAAATAAAACTTTGCTTTCTCATAGGCACAATGACACAAAACCCCATCAAACACACTTTTATTGGCAGGGATGGACATGAAAAAGTTCATTACTAATACTAAACAGCGTATGCATTCCATTCATGTGGAGCGAGATACCTCTATAGCAACATAAAGCCTGTCTTCAACTCCGTTGATCGAACAATGACAACCTGAAATTTCAAAGAGATGAGCGAGACGCTATATACACGTGGCCTAGAGTTAATTTATTCAGTTCTCATTCCTACTTCAAGTTGGGTTATGTCATTGTAATCATTCCCATCTGCAGTATAACAAATCCAAAATGAGGGAAAAGGGGAGAGAAAAACGAGAGGTGGCAAAAGAAAAAATGCATGCACAACTGCAATCCACATCATTGCGTGTGACAAGTGAAGCAAATGTATTAGTTGTTATAGCAGTGTTTTATGAGCATAAACAGGCAAATTGCTTTATAGACAGACAATGTCAAATTTAAAAACAATCAATTTAATGTCAGAGAAGATGGTAAACAAGATGCATTGAAACTGTAACTAAATCGCTGCTCTTTTACTTGGTCACGGAACGTCCAACTTTATATCCAACAAAAAAAAAAATGTTAGGGGAAAGAAACAAATTTAGATATAACATTCTTAGATTAAAAACAAGGAAAAGAAAATGTCCACGTCAGGATTAAAAAAAAAAACTCCGCACGAACATGCATTATATTCTAGATGGGAATACGGTCTTGATGCAAAGGTCCAATGATTGTCTCATTACTTTAAAAGCAATCTATGGTTCCCTTACCATCACCAGTACCACACCACAACGACGTCTCTAAAATCAATGGTAGCACATTTATCATTGCATCGTGCATTAACTCCCTTTTCCTAAACTACCAATGGAACGTGTCATATTATTAGTCAAGGCGCTAATTCCTGTAAGAGGCTTAATTAAGGAGTTCGTTCAACCCACCCCGCAGAAAAGGTTTGACCAGACAAGGTGGTAGATGGGACCTCTATGAACATCCCCAGGTAGTATGTGGTTCCAAATTGTGGTGTCAGTAGAATTTTAGTGGCCACTTTTCATCATGATTTGTTGGAACAAACGTAAAAGAGTCTGCGCACGCCAAGACTATTACAAGTACCACTAGCGCTGCTACAGGCGCCAGTGCCAGTGCTGCGTGTAGTAGTCTTAGCGCGCATATACTTTTTCTTCGATAAACAAGGGTTTTGCCTGCAAACTAACTTTTCACGCCAAGCTGGGTTCGGTGTAGTGTAGTTTCTAGCCGTTTTTATTTCGTCTTTATTTCAAGAGTTCAAGCAAGCCGAGTGAGAGCGCATACCCGGTGATTGTGACGACCGAATCGCAATCACTGGGTGTGTGCTCTCACTCCACTTAGCGCAATATATACAGCGGGCTTCTGCATAATGCACAAGCTGCAACTCAGAGAAATAAAGACGAAAAAACGGCTGGAAATTAAGACTAGGGTCGGTAAACGCTTGTCGCTATTTGGGGCACTGAAAACGACAAACTCACACAGTCTTTGCATTTATTTCATGAAGAATTCATCAAAACTGCATAAAACTACATATGTACATGTTGCTAGGGATGTCATCCATACAGTGGGATTCATTGTAAGTTATAATATTGTGCATGGTCACCATGGTAACCGGATGCCTAAAGGTGACTGGTAACCCCAAAAATGCCTCCTGCTGCTGCAAACATTTTTTTTTTAAATCTTATAGATGCAATAAAAAACACACACACTTTTTTAATGATTTTCATTAAAAAAGTTTTCCCTGTTGCCATGGCAACCAGTATTACCCAATCAGAATTTAGTTGTCAATAACTCAAAAACTAAAGCCCATAATTTCAAAAAGCTCAATATGCATGTCCTTCCTTCTGCATAAAGTGTACGACATATATGTGAAGAATATTTTGAAGCATTCTCAAGTTACAGCAAAATTTGTAAGCAAAGGCATAATAAACGGCCATTGAAAGAAAAATATCATTTTCGAATAGTAAAATTCATGAAAAAGTTGCACCCGTCGTCCTTTCAACACAAATTTGACTTCAAAGCATAGGCAAATGTATATAGTTTTTAATAATGTATGGACACAAATTTCCCTTAAAAATAAGATGAATACAGAAAGCAAAGCCAACATTCTATAGTAGCTCTTTCGAGTATTTACAGAGCGATGGTTATTCAAAACAATCCTGGAAAAGAGCAGAGGAAAGCAATTAATTGTTTATGTTCTTAAAGGAAGTTTATTCAAGAATACCCGGCGATAAATTCCTTTCTAAAGAAGGAATATACACGTGCGCTGGATTATCCATCAAAGAATTAAGCGTACTTTTGTGTTCGTTAGCTATTGTTAAATATATATATATATATATATATATATATATATATATATATATAATAATAAAATGAAATATCATGATACGTAAATTTTATTCAAAACGTGCAGTAATGAATTAATGCTGAGGAGAGAATGAGGGAAAAATCTTGGGCGTCTTTTCCCTTTTTATCCAGACTAATTTTACAGTGTAGAGCTCATCTTCAATGAGTGATGTGCACGAAAGGCAAAAGAAACAAACCTGCCTAAATTCCAGATATTTTTGGGAGTTACCAATCACCTGTAGGCATCCGGTTACCATGGTAACCATGCACAATATTACACCTTACAATGTATCCCATTGTATTGCTGACATCTCTAGCAACATGCCCATATATAGTTTTAAGGCGTTTCGATGAATCCTTCGTGAAATAAATGCAAAAACTGTGATAATTTTGTCATTTTCAGTGCCCCAATAGCGACAAGAGTTACCGACCCTAGTCTTAATTTCTAGCTGTTTTTATTTCCCCTTTATTTCTCTGAGTTACAGCTTGTGTATTGTGCAGAAGCCCGCTGTATTGCGCTAAGCCGAGTGAGGGTGCATGCTCAATGATTGCCACAAAAAAACGGTTCGGGCGTCACAATCGCTGGGTATGCACTCTCACTTGGCTTGCTTCAACTCGGAGAAATAAAGACGAAATAAAAACGTCTGGAAACTACACTACACCGACCCCAGCGGCGTGAAAAGTTAGTTTGCAGGCAAAAACCGATGTTTGTCGCGGAAAAAGTCTTTGTACGCTAAGACTATAACACGCACCACTGGCATTTGCGCCTGTAGCAGCGCTAGTGGTACGTGTAGTAGTCTTAGTTTGCGCAGATGCTTTCTCGAAGAATATGGTCATGTCGCAACTAAAATGGCCTGTAAAATTTCATTGATACCACAATTTCATATCACATACTACCTAGGGGTGTTCCAGAGGGTCCAACCGACCACCCCATGCAGTCAAACCTTTTCTGCGGGGTGGGTTGACGAAGTCATTTTTTCTGGGTCGCTGCGCCTGGACTATATTGTGTATTTCGATCAGTAGTGACTGACTTTGAAGAAGAAAGATAATGCAAAAAATTGAACGCTTACCACATTACTTATAGGGCTATTCCAGTTTGGTACTGATCTGTTCTATTCTCCCAAATGCCAACAACATATGTCACCTATGGCTAAACTAGTGAAACAGCCATGATGAAAATAAACGACAGAGAACCCCGTCATAATCACTACGCTTGGAAAGGTGTTGCCCAAAATTCCTTATTATGAAGCAATATCAAGTCACTTCCTTCCCTGCCTGTCTTTAACTCCGTTATTTGGTCAAACAATAACAACCTGGAATTCCAAAGAGATCAGCGAGACGCCATGCACCTGGACTAGAGTTAATTAATTCAGTTCCCATTCCTGTTAGTTATGTAAATGTACACGTTCCTAAATATCCTGCTACAGTATAACAAGAACAAATGAAGAGAAAAGGAAAGAGAAAACGAATGGTGGCAAGCGGGGCACTGTTTCAAGGGGCAATTTACAACATTACGTGTGACAAAATTAATGAAGCAAACCCAACCTCCAAACTCCAATACAAAACAAGGGAAATAGAGTAGCTGTGTTCATGACATCAGTGTGAAGCTGAACTGCTGAAAAAAAAGAAAAAAGAAATAAAAGGAAAAAGTCTTGCGGGACTCGATTAACTTCTCTCCTTCCGGTCGGGCATCATAAACACGCAGCGTGCTAAGCGATTCTGCCACACGGAAGATCCGAAGATCCTGTGCGAAACTTAAATCTATCTATGTATGTTATACACAACACAAATTTACATTGATATTCAGTTTTTTGGCGATATACGTAAAGTGACTGATAGCGCTATTCAACTTCCCACGAGTGGCCGCGAGGATTCGATCAATATACAGTTGCAAAGATAAATCGGGAATCGTTTCGACCAGATTCCATTCTCATTTTCAGTGATCGACAGCGAAAATAATGTTAAGTTGCGACTTGAAGTAATATTGAGAAATATTCGGGAAGTCCAATTCTTTATACAGTCCTACATAATTCAGATGAAATTGTTTCTGTCATGCAACCAATTGAAAATTTCGTGTGGTGTCACCGTGTCCAAGTAAGTTGATTGGAAATGATACGTGAATGAATATTTACCAATAGGTCTTCATATTGTTAAAAAAAATCAAGCATGGCCATGCTGTCTTTTAAGAGTCATCTTCACTTTGTAATTTCAAGTCCAAGTTGCCAGTCAAAGCAATGTGGTCTCCAACACAAAACAAAGGGATATTGTGTGTGTGTGCAGGGGCGGATCCAGGAATTCCGTAAAGAGGGGGCGTGTTTACAAAAATAAAGGGGGGGGGGCGCACGCACCCCTCCCCCCATTTTTTTTCTTTTTATTTCTTTTGTTTCAACAAAAAATAAGGGGGGGGCGTGCGCCGGTTGCTGTCCTCCCTGGATCCGCCCCTGGTGTGTGTGTGTGTGTGTGTGTGTGTGTGCCTGTGTGTGTGTACGTTTACATGAAAACGTGCTTTCTACATGGACGAAGGTGAATACTCCATAAAAAAAAAGCTATACGTATTTTGTTTCGTGCTCTTATGGGGTTCGAACCCGTACGTGTGCAACCTCACGTCTCTTGTGACGTCGCCTTTATCCTCTCGGCCATGTACGTCTTGACGAGAAAATATGAGGAACGTAAGCTTATATGTGAAAGATGATTCAGGAATCGTTTGGTCCACATTCCATTCTCATTTTCAGTTTTTAGCTGCAAAATTATCAACCTGACGAGGAGATTTGAAAAAAATAAAATGCATGATCACTGCAGCTTATTGTCTCAGCTACCACATACATAAGTTTCAGAGGAAATGGAGCAAAATCAGCTGAGATAAAGGTGCTTAAACGTTGTCAAGTCAATGCATGGTTAAAAAAAAAATCACCTCCCATAGACATAACACGTCAACTTGTCTGATTTTGAGTCTTTACCTTTAATCACAATTTGAAGTATGATGGTAAGTCTTCTCGAACGAAGAGTGTGGAACGGAAGCTTCTACGTGAAAGATGAATCATGACGATCACCCGTGACCGACACATCTTCAAAGGGATCAGTTATTAGAAGTGGAAGCCCTCGTGCCAAGATATTGTCTCAGCAATTCCAAAGCAATGATACCCTTACATTTAGGTATACCATAATTTCCCTCTGAAATCAATGGTATTATTCATGTACAATTGCTTGCCTTGTCCATAAACTTTGCTTTACAAACTTTCAGTGCAATGTGTCATAACATAATTCTGTAACTTCATTAGCAGTGATTGACTACATAAATAAAGATAATATCAAATTGAACGCTTAGCGCGTATAACTAAGGGGGATTTTAGCCTGATGCTCTGTTGTTCACTGCTCAGATACCAATAACACTCCTCACCTACGGCTACGTATAGAGAAACAGCCATGACGAAAATAAGTTTTTCCTTTTCTTTAGCAGATAGACACACAACCCCTTTAAACACACTATAATTGACATGGAGGGACAAGAAAAGGTTCATTACTACTACTAAACAGTGATGCCTTCTACTCATGTGGCACAAGATACCTCTATAGCAACATAAAACCTGTCTACAATTCCGTTCTTGGGTCAAACAATAACAACCTGGAATTTCAAAGAGATGAGCGAGACGCCATACACCTGGCCTAGAGTTAATCTATTCAGTTGCCATTCGTGCTCCAGTTGAGTTAGAGAGAGAAAAAAAATAATAGCGTCCTGCGGGTCTCGAAGGTAGTGCACAATGACCATGGAGCGCGCTAAGCGACTATAAAGCCACACGGCTGTCCCGAAGATTGGATGTGAAATTCATATCTTTATATCATTTACAACATGAAAAGGTTCATTACTACTACTAAACAGTGATGCCTTCCATTTATGACAACCTGAAATTTCAAAGAGATGAGCGAGACGCCATACACCTGGACTAGAGTTAATCAATTTAGCTCCCATTCCTGCCAGTTATCTAGACGTACATGTTCCTACCTATCCTGTTACAATATAACAAGAGCCAATGAAGAGAAAAGGAAAGAGCAAACGAAAGGTGGCAAGCGGGACACTGTAACAAGGGGCAATTTACAACATTAAGTGTGACAAAATTAATGAAGTAAACCCAATGTCCAAACTCCAATACAAAACAAGGGAAATAGAGCAGCCGTGTTCACGGGTTACGTACACTTAATAAAATAATATGATAAATGACATCGGAGTAAAGCTGAATTGCCGAAAAAAAAAAGAAAAAGAAAAAACGGGAAAAATCCTGCGGGAGTCGAACTTCTCTCCTTCCGGTATGGCATTATGAACACTCAGCGCGCTAAGCGATTACGCCACACGGCTGTCCTGAAGACCGAGTGCGAAACTTAAATGTATAATAATACTGTCGTGACTGGTTGACTTGTGATGGCGCTATTCAGCTTCTCACAAGTGGCAGCGTGGATTCGATCAATATACAGTTGCAAAGATAAATTGGGAATCGTTCTGTACAGATTGCATTCTCATTTTCAGTTTTAAACTACAAAATTATCAACCTAATGAGGAGATTTGAAAACATAAAATGCACGATTACTAAAGCTTATTGTCTCAGCTACAACATACGTATGTTTCAGAGGAAATGGAGCAAAATCAGATGAGGTAAAGGTGCTTAAACGTTGTCAAGTCAATGCATGGTTTAAAAAAAAATCACCTCCCATAGACATAACACGTAAACTTGTCTGATTTTGAGTCTTTACCTTTAATCACAATTTCTAGTATGATGACGTCATTATATTTCAAAACCATCACATGGACTTGAGAGGCAAATGTTCAAAGTACAACATATCTGAATTTGGGATAATATTGAGCTTAAACAACAGAGATACGAGCAAATGAATGTCTGAAAGAGTACCTGAAAAAAATCAATTCCACTTTTTTTATTTAAAATGACGATATGATGACGTCATCGCGTATTCCTGGCAATATTGATACTTGGAATGTTATTTACAATTCATATACTTTTGTAATATGCAATAGAAATATAGGGTCAACGGACGATTTAAAGAGCTATGGCGAAATAAACAAAGACATGTTTTTTCACTATATTTGCAGAAAGACGCGCACGCGGAATTACAACTTTGACGCCAGTGCATTCCTTTGTTATAGGTCGAAATCGATCGGAAATCAATGGATATTGTTACTCCAAGTATAAGGAATCCAAATCAGTCAAAAAAATTGCATTTTCATGTTGCTTACGGGCTCTGCGAGCGAAATTGCGCGGACGGACGCGCACGCGAGAAAATGTTTGAAACGCTTAAAATTGTCTGAAACTTCGAGATTTTCCATTGGGAAGTCGTTTTGAGTCTTTTAAAATTTTGACGCGCGCTTACGCGCGCGTAATGATGACCTGTGTAACTAGCGTTAAAAAGTAAGATAGAGCGTGACCTGAACTTCATGTCCACCGAAAATGATACTGAAATAACATCTAGTTATGAAGTTATGATCGATCACGTGACAAGGTCCGAAAATCACAAAATGGCGCCTAGATGACGTCATAGATATGTTACTGTCATGAAAACCTTATTGTGGCTAGATTTTGTCATGAGACATGTTGACTGAAAATGTCATGTCATTCCGTAATGTCATTATTGAGATATTGACGACACAAAATGTGGCAGAAAGAAAGAAGAATAGCGAGACATGAAAACTCGTCACATTGAGGACGAGTTAGGTGATACGCTTGTGGTCATCAGATGCCGGTCATCTGTGATCGACAAGAAACGAATGTGATATAGGCACCTTGAAGTTATATTGAGCGTGCATGCGAAACTGTTTCTGTAACCACTCGGCCACGGGTCATCCACGGAAATGGTAAGACAAAAAACAACAACAATGCATAGATATAACAGGGGGAAAGTCAATGCCCACTCAACACAAAAAAGAGGGATATGGCGTGTGTGTGTGTGTCTGTGTGTGTGTATAGGTGCGTTTATATACGAACGTGATTTTTACATAGACGAATATGTAATACAAAATTGAAGAAAAAAAACAGTAAAATAGCTAGGTATATTGTTTCGTGATCTTGTGAGGTTCGAACCCGCAACCTCACGTCTCTGAGACGTCGCCTTTAACCACTCGGCCATACGTCTCGAGGAGAAAATATGGGGAACGTTATGGACTTGAAAGACAGTTGTTCAATATATAACACATTCATCGTACGATGTCAGTTTGCTATTGACATGACGATCTATTGCTCGAATATGAGGCAGATATTAGTACCTGTATGAAATTATTATAGGCATGGTTATCAAATTCCCCTAAAATTTCCTTATAATTGCCTTATTTTTACACACAGTTATGCTATATCTTTAAACTCGTCACAGTTTAATTAGAATCATTAATATCATACATCAGTACCATATTCAGTTCCATAGCTGATCACGTTTGCTAATTAATTAAGATTATTTGTCTAGAATGTGTCATATGGCCAACCTGTATACACACGTATATACACACACAATGCTAAATGCATGTATCAAACATCTGTAACACAACTTTGAACTAACTGTAGGAATTATCGCTGCACTTATCATCCATAGTTTTTATCACTATCTGAAACTCCACAAAAACCACTAATTGACAAATAATCATCAATACAGAAGACTGACTTAAAGGAACAATGCAAATACCTTTTTTACAATGTATAGCTTGTTACATGTATAAATCAGCACAAAGTAACCACGACTACATTGTGTTACTGAATTGTTATGAACAAATTTCATTTTGTTACAATATACTATATCAGTTTGAAAAGCCCAGCCTCCAAAATTTTGCAGCAGTCGAAGTAATGCAGTCTCCAACGCAAAACAAAGGTATACTGTGTGAGTGTGTGCGTATAGGTGTGTTTACATGCAAATGTGATTTGTACATGGACGAAAAGCCCAGCCTGCAAAATTTTGCAGCAGTCGAAGTAGTCTAGCGGGCGACGTATTTTTAGCCTAAATCAGTGACTGGCAGTCAATAGAGGGCGCGACGATGTGGAAGTCAAGTTGACTAAAAATACGTCTAGTAAGAAACCTCCGAATAGAGGCGTGGAACCGGGTGTGGCAAGACAGTTGTCAGTCGTCAACTCTCGAAGTTTTATTGGCTGAGCATCGGATGTCAATCAAAACACGTCGCAGAGCCCGAAGAAATGCTAGTCTACTCCCCTAGGTATACTACAGATAATCTTTCAATAAAAATACAGTTTGCCTGTCTCTTTCAGCTTACTACAGTATTTTTTCACTCTTCTCCATTCTTTTTGAGGTGTATTACATTTTACCTTACTTCAAATAGAAAAGAACGATGGCAATCAGTGCAACTGACTTCAGTTGTAAATCTATGAGGGTTTTGCACGTGAAAACTACGCCCAAATTACTGCCGAATGCAAACTTTCAGTTATTGGAGTAAAGTCTACTTAATATTTACTTCAATCGTACGTTTCGGAAATGCATTTGATATCATTACTCCCCTTTATTATTTTTAACCTTGAGTTACCATATATTTTGTATTAAACTTTGTATGATATGTGCTTAACATCAATAAAGCTGCCGTCAAGACATCAATCTCTATATCGGAGCACCGAAGACTTTAAACAGGCATTTTTCTGTGGCGTTCACGCGTGATCACACTGTCACGGAAGAACTCGTCCGCGGTAACATGGGCGTCCAAGGGAAAAACAAAGAGGAGCTGCGACACAAAAAGATTCCTGCAAAGCCAAAAGCCCAGGGGAAATGTGGTGCATTCTTTGCAATCATGAAATTACGAGATGCCATCTATGTGGTCCTGGCAACAAGTAATGATAAACCGATTCAATCTGATTCACATTTCATTACAAATGCATATATGAGGACTTCTTTGTGGCCATTCTGTTTGCATGTATGACTAAATTGAGTATCATCAACAAGCGAACAACTGTGGTAAAATGCACATACAAACACGCACGCACACACACACAAGACGTATTACGCAACTGAGGCACAACACGCGAGAGATGTGTCCATGTCCAAATCGCTAGAAGTGACACGTGTGGCTCTGCTTTAATAGTCTTGTACCATTTTCGCCTGGAACATCTCGTTTAGAGGTTAGGCGTGGTTGTTGAAATAACATTCACTTGATTCGACCTTTCAGAAATGATAATACTCGTATTTTCTGACAAGATTTAAGAAATGATTGATATGTTCCTTCATGTCCTTTCTGGGATTCATCATTCCAAGGATCGTTAATCTGATAATAAAATCAGGTTCGTTATTCCGAAAACGAAATATTCTTCTTTTAGTTACAAAATACGTTGATGTGACAGCAATAATAAAAAGGTTAAATATTATGCAGTAAAAATTGAATGAAAACACGCACACGTATTCATGCCTACACACGTGCACACACACGCATTGACACACACAAGGACAAGTATAATGACAACCATACACAAACTAAAAACGTCAAAAACAAAGCATTCCTGTATGTGCTGATAATCCCCTTTGAAATACGGCCCAAATCATAGATCAGCTCCTTCCCTCTCTCATAACTCAAATGCATCAGACATGCAGTTGTAAACCATGGATGACAGAAAAAGGCAGCAACGGTGACGAAATTGAATCAGCCCACAATGTGCTTAGATAATACCTCAACTTATTTTCCACTTTGCTTAGAGTAGCACGCTTCTGAATGTGCCTTATCAAGACGTTTTGTCCAAGACACACGTGCTTTGGATTGCAGGGGTAAAATACCTCAGACAGTTGTAAATAAGGGGTGACGGTAACGAAATCAATTCAGCCACAATATTCTTAAATAATCCATCAACTCGTAATTCAACATTGCTGAGAGTTGCATGATTCTCAACGAGCCAAATCAAGACATTTTATCCAAGAGACGTGCCCTTTGGGTTAGAGGCTCAAATACTTGATGACGTTGTAAATACAGGATGACGAAATAAGGCAGTATAGGGTGACAAAATCGATTCAGCCAACAATATGCTTAGCGAAGACATCAAATCATTCAGCCACTTTCATTAGAATTGCATGCTTCTCAATGTGCCATATCAAGAATTTCTCTCCAAGTGGCATGAGCTTTGAATTAGAGGGCTGAAATGCATCAGACAAATGTACAGAAAGGGTGATGAAAAAAGGTAGCAACGGTGACAAAATCAAATCAACCTACAATGTGCTATGGTAACACAGTATCATACCACTTTGTTAAGGGTTACCTGTCTCTCAATGTACTATATCAAAACAATTCTTCATTTTTCCAGGACACATGTGATTTGGATTAGAGGGCTAATATGCATGATGAGGTTGTAAATAAAGGGCGAAGAAAAGAGAAAAGGAGAACGCTGACGAAATCGATTCAGGCAACAATACGCTTGAATAATACATCAAATCGTTTTACTACTATGATCGGAGTTGCATGCTTCTCAGTGTGCTTTACAGTGCATCAAGAAATTTTCCCCCAGTGACGTGTGCTTTGCATTCTAGGGCTCAAATACATGAAACTAATTGTACATGAAGGGTGGTGAAATAAGGCAGTAACGGTGTCTAAATCGATTCAGTCCACGATATGATTAGCTAATACGTCGAATTGTTCATTTTGTTCAGAGTTGCATGTATCCCAATGAGCTTTTGATATGGGGAATCAAATGCATCAGAAAGTTGTACATAAAGGATGAAGATAAAGGCAGCAACTGTGAGGAAATTTAACTAATCCTAAATGTGACCGTGCATCACAAAACGAACAAAAAGTCGCACACAGTGATTTTGTGTGAGGACTGAAAACAGGTGAATGGGTCAACCTAACTAATGTTGAGTTTTTCATATTTCCTGAAAGAGCAAGTATTTTTCTATATTAAAATTTGGGATCATAAAACAAACAGGAACTTGTATTCTCAGCAGTTTTTCTCGAACACTTTTTGGTGGAATAGTGTGATTAGTTGTTTCTCATAGCAACCCTCGTCCCATTTCTCAAAAACCCTGTCCATACACTTCACTTTCAACTCCAATAACTTTAGAAAGAATAATGCTACTGCATTGAAAATTGGCATAAATCATGCGCAGAATGTGTTTATGAAGCATATTTAATTTCAATTTAATTTGATAATTCCTTCATTGTTGTTGCTCCGGTGGTCAACATCCTGTTTTTGTCCCATTCATCCCACAGCTAGCGTAACTTGGTAAAGATTAAGCGCTTTAATACACCCTGTACTTCAGAGCCTGTTTTCTCAGTTCACACTTTCCAGACTGTGTCTTTTCTTTCCAATATTTAGATAGGTTAGAGGAGTCCATTTGAATTGAGGTATACATCATTTTAAAGCTTAGAGTCTGCTCTTTCAGAATCTACTCTTAACTAAAAATCCTTGTCTGGCGACGTTTTGTTTGTTTTGTGATGCAGGGTCACAAACGTGGTTAGGCAATGTATATCAACTCGTCATACCACTTTGATGAGAGTTGCATGGTTCTACAGAACCATGTGCTACAGAAAGACATTTTCTCCAAGGGGCATGTGCTTTAGATTAGAGGGCTCATATCAGGGAGATGTCAATAAAGAGTGACGAAAACAGACAGCAACGGTGACGAAATCGATTTGGACCAAAATTTACTCAAGTACTACTCCACTCTTTATACCTTTCTACAGAGAGCCGAATGGTTCGTATTGTGCTTTATCAAGGCGTTTTTATCCAAGAAGAATGTACTTTGGATTACAGGGCTGCATGGTTCTCAATGTGCTATATCAAGAAATGTATAAAAGAGACATGTGTTTATATCACAGGGGTCGAAAATACATGATGAGGTTGTAAATAAAGGGTGACGAAAAAGGCAATCAGGGTGACGGAAGCAAACAATGTATCTAAATGATGCTTCAAATTGTTATACCAAATTACTTAGTGTTCCATGCTTCTCAATGTGCTACATCAAGACATTTTCTCCCAGAGACATGCTCTTTGCATTCGAGGTCTTAAATACATGATGCCGTTGTACACGAAGGGTTACGAAAAGGGCGACAACGGTGACGAAATCTATTTAGTCCAGGATATGATTAGCTAATTCATCAAATTGTTATACCATTTTATTACAGTTGTACATCACAATGTACTTTATCAATATTTTTTCAAGTGGCATGAGCTTTTGATTAGACAACTGAAATGCATCAGAAAATTGTGCGTAAAAGTTGACGAAAAATTCACCAGCTATGACGAAATCAAATCAGATCAAAATGTGCTTACGTGATATATCAACTCGTCACGCCACTCTCTTGGGAGTTGCATGGTTCTCAGTTTGCTAAATCAATACGTTTTATCCAAGAGACGTATGCTTTGGATTAGAGGGCTTAAATGCATCAGACAGTTGTAATTAAATAGTGTCAAAAACAGGCAGCAACAGTGACGAAATCGAATCAGCCCACATTTTGCTCAAGCAATAAATCAACTCGTCATATCACTTCATTGAGATATGCATGCTTCTCAATGTGCTTTGTCAAGGTGTTATATCCAAGAGATGTGTCCTTTGGATTAGAGGGCTCAAATGCATCAGTCATTTGTAGGTAAAGGGTGACGAAAACAGGCAACGGCGGTGACGGAATCGAATCAGCCCACATTCTGCTCAAGTAATAAATCAACTCGTCATATCACTTTACTGAGAGCTGTGTGCTTCTTATTGTGCTTTATGAAGATATTTTATGCAAGACATGTGGGCTTGGATTAGTGGGCTCAAACGCATCAGATAGTTGTAAATAACGGGTGACGAAAACAGGCAGCAGCGGTGACGGAATCGAATCAGCCAACAATATTCTTTATTACCAGTACATCAACTCGTTATACCGCTTTACTGAGACTTGTGTACTTCTCAACGTGCGATATCAAGACGTTATATCAAAGAGAAAAGTGTTTTGGAATATATGGCTCAAGTATATCAAAGAGTTGACAGACAGGGGGAAACCCCACAACGAAGAGCTGTACGGTTCATATGCAGTGACTACATTTTCCGCGATTCAGACTGTACAACGTGCATGAGGGAGAAACTGAACTTGCCAACTCTTACCTTGGGATGCCAGGTCTGGAGATTAAAATCATTCTTCAAAGTGGTAGAGGGGTTGGTCCCAGCCCTATATTCTGGAATTGTTTTCACTAAAGTAAGACCCAAGCGAAATATTACAGCAAAGAAATATAAAGAATGTAACGTAAGAAAAAAATGTCGAAAATTACGTTACAAATCAAACTAAATGTTACACAGTAATTCACTGTAGCACATCAGTATACCGACCGAGTTTCCCTCTTTTTTCTTTTTTCTTTTTTGGTGAAACCGATCCTGGTTTGGAATTAACTTCCAGCTGAAATCGTTAACAGTATATTAAGGAGATTTTCAAAGCAAAGATTGAGCAAAGTCTTCTTCATTCTGACTACCAACGCTCCCAACGTGCCCTCTCTCACCCGGTGCCTTATACCGCAAAGTCCTGCACCGTACTACATCCAGAACCAGACAGGATGACGAAAAAAGGCAGTAACGGTGACGAAATTAATCAAGCCACGACATGCTCAGGTAATGCATCAATTCGTAATACCACTTTGCTGACAGTTGCAGGCTTCCAAATGCTCTACATCAATATGTTTTCTCCAAGAGACAAGTGTTCTAGATTATAGGCTCAAATACATGATGACGAAGTGAATATAGGGTGACGAAAAAGGGCAACAACGGTGACGAAATGGATTAAACCAACAATATGCTAAAATATTACATCAAATCGTTACACCAATTTGTTTAGACGTACGTGCTTCTCAATGAACTATTTCAAAACGTTTTTGTCGCAGAGATATATGCTTTGCATTCGAGTTCTTCAAGGACAAGTTCACCTTACTAGACATGTGGATTGAGTGAATGCATTTATATTTATGTATAATATTATTTTAAGCATATTGTTGCCTCAATCGATTTTGTCACCTCTGCTGCTTATTTTCGTCACCCTTTACTTGCACCTCATCATGTAGTATAGCCTCTAATCCACAGCACATGTCTCTTGGAGAAAACGTCTTGATATAGCGTACTGGAAACCAGGCACCTCTCAGCAAAGTGATACAACGATTTGATGTATTACCCAACCTCATTGATTCATTGATAAACATTGCAATTTTGTCACTGTTGCCTCTCATTTTCGTCACCCTATATGTACAACTGTTTCATGTATTTAAAGGACAAGTTCACCTTCATAGACATGAGGGTTAAGTGAATGCAACAATATTAGTAGAACACATCAGTGAAAATTTGAGGAAAACTTGACAATCCGTTTAAAAGTTATGAATTTGTAAAGTATCTGCACAATCACTGCTACATGAGAAGACTGTGATGTTATATGCATAGAACTATGATTATGACGAAAATAATAAGAGAATTTCATAAAACTTCACTTTTTGAATAAAGTGCATATTTCCTGGACTTGTTACCGACGTATGTTATATGAGTAACATTATCCCCCTCGCCTTCTGAAATAGAGAAGTCGATTGTTCTTTTGTTATGCGAGAAAAGTGGAAATATGTTTGATTTTCTTTATACTTTCTTTTGTTGTACACATGTGACATCACAAGCCATAGTAGTCTTGTCATCCAGCCAAGACTGAGCAAAAACTTCAAAAATTCATAACTTTTGAACGAATTGTCCGATTTTCCTAAAATTATCACTAATATATTCTGCTAATATTGCTGCGTTCACTTAACCCACATGTCTGTGAAGGTGAACTTGTCCTTTAAAGGGATCGTACAGTTCTGGTTGAGACCTAATTTCAGGTTTCTAACATTTTCAGGTGAGATAATGAGAAATCTCATATGAAATATGAAGGAGCATGCAATTTTATGAGGAATTCAACGTTTATTTGATAAAAATTGGTTTTGAAATGGCTGAGATATCCAAAAAAGAACGATTCTAATAAAGTGTGGGACCCACACTTTGTAACGATCGCTTTGTTTTACCTTGTTTTTGGATGTTTCAGTTATTCCAAACCCGATTTTCATCAAATAAACTTTGAATTCCTCTTAAAATGGTATGCTCTGTGCTATATCATAAGTGTTTTCTTGGTATCTTGCAAAAATTCGAAAGCCTATTTCTCATCTCAACCAAAACTGTGCTATCCCATTAAATACATGAGACAGTTGTACATATAGGGTGACGAAAATGAGAGGTAACAGTGACAAAATCGATTCAGCCAACAATATGCTTAAATGATACAAAATCGTTATGTATAAAAGTTTTCTCCAAATTACAAATGCTTTGGATTTGAAGGACACGCTGAGATAGTTGTAAATAAAGGGTGGCGAAAAAGGCGGCACGGTGACGGAATTGATTCAGCCAACATTATGCAAAACTACGCATCAAATCACTATGCAACTTTTCTGAGAGCTACATGCTTGTCAATGTGCTACAAAAAGTTTTCTCCCAGAGATATATATAATGCTTTGCATTCGAGAGATCCAATACATGAGAAAGTTGTATATAAAGGGTGACGAAAGAGGCAACTACGGCGAAGAAATCGATGCAGCAAACGATATGCTTACATACATCGAATTATTATGTCAAAGTATTTAGAGGTGCATGGATCTCAATGAGCGTATCAAGAATTATTCTCAAAGTGACATGTGCTTTAGATAAGAGGACTCAAGGGCATAGGACCGTTGTACATAAAAGATTACGAAAAACGCAGCAACGGTGACGAAATTGCAGTGTTTATCAATGAATCAATGAGGTTGGGTAATGCATCAAATCGTTGTATCACTTTGCTGAGAGATGCCTGGTTTCCAATACGCTATATCAAGACGTTTTCTCCAAGAAGCATGTGCTGTGGATTTGAGGCCATACTACATGATGAGGTGCAAGTAAAGGGTGACGAAAATAAGCAGCAGAGGTGACTAAGTCGATTGAGTCAACAATATGCTTGAATAATAAATCAAATCGTTATACCACTTTGCTTAAAGTAGCATACTCCTTAGTGTGCTTTAGCAGAAAGTTTTCTCCCAGAGACATGTACTTTACATTTGAGTTCTCAAATTCATCAGTCAGTTGTAAATAAAATACATGGTGACGAAAAAAGCATCAACGTTGACAAAATCTATTCGGCCCACAATCTGCTGAAGTTACACACCAACTCTTCGTACCACTTTGCTGAGTGCTGCATACTTCTTACAATGCTTAATCAAGACGTTTTCTCGAAGAGATAGGTGGTTTGGATTAGACGGCTCAAATACATGATGAGGTTGTCAATAAAGAGTGAAGAGAAAAGACAACCACGATGACGAAATCGATTCAGTCAACAATATGACTTAATAACTAATTAAATCGTTAAAAACCACTTTGCCAAGAGTTGCATCCGTCTCAATTTGTTGTATCAAGAAGGTTTCTCCGAGAGACATGTGCTTGCATTTGAGGGCTCAAATACACAATACAGAGGTAAATAAAACAACCTCAAGCCCTTTTGGAGATATATTTCATTGAAACGCCAGGACAGAACCAGCATCCCCATTCAAACAAATAGGAAGACCGAATTCATGACAGCAAAACTAAGGCTCAGATGTTCCTTAAAGAGTTCAAGTCCTTCTTCACGAGAGTGTCTTATCTGATACCAGACATAGTTACTCCACCCTCCATGAACAGCACACCGCTACACAGTCAACGGTGTGGAAACTCTGTTCGGGAGAATAGAGGTTTCGAAGCCACAGGTCCAGACTGCACAGGTTCCGACCCATTACCTAACACAGTGCAAAAAGAATGTGCAAAGGAGCTGGCTCCAGTGCTGGGGAATATCTTTCTCTTCAGTTGTCAGTAGATACAGGCAACTTGTCATCTAACTGGAGGTCTGCTCATGTCACACCAGTGTCGAGGAAAGGAGATACACATCAACCAGGAAATTACAGACCTGTCTCCCTGACATCCGTGATGAGTTAAAAACATGAGCAGATGATATGTAAGCATTCTTGCAACATTTGGAGAATCACAACATCCCGTCGCCCTTTAATCATGGTTTTAGACTAGTGAACAATTGCCCAGCTCCTCACAACAATGTATGATCTTTTTCTTGCCAATGGCAAGAAGATCCAGACTGACACCATCTTTTTGGATGTTTCCAAAGCTTTTGATACGTTACCGAACAGTTCTCAGGCGGTTACTGTCTTTGTGCTGAATAAACGACCTACCAAATACCCTCAAGTCCCGACTCATTACTCCTTTTGGTAGATGACTACCAATTAAAAAAATAAGTCAAGTCTCAGCGCGATTATCTCAAGTTACAAGATTTATTTCAACTGAAAAAAAAAAAATGGGCATCCGACTGGGGAATGAGGCTCAATGGTGACAAATGCCAAGTTATGAGCACTGACGACAAATCCTCATACTTGCCCCAGGCCACCATAGACAAAATTATCACTGAATGCAATGTACATATGACCAAGAATGAATTTCTCAGGAGATATCACTTTTCATGTGCTGATATAGCGAAGTACATATGGACACCTCATTACACTTGTCTGGGAAGAAGTGAAACTGAGCTTTCATCAACAGAGAACATTGAACTTGATGATCTCACGTCTGAAGATGGCTCAGATGTTTGGCCTATGAACGAGTATGCTGATGCACAAGATGGGATATAGTGACAGTGATGATGATTAGATACGGGAGTAGATCAAGTTCAAGAAACTTTACTGAATTAAAGGCATTATTTACCATGTGCAGATGAAACAAAAACCCAGCTTAAGTGCTTCAAAATAGTTCTAAAATTTGGATTAGGGATAGAAACGACAAATGTAAAAATTAAGTACTATGTATTGTTGAATATACAAATTGGGTACAAAAGTTATGATAAAAGAAAAATAGCTAGACTAAACCATATTAAGTTATAGTTTATTGAGAAAGGCTTTATTGGTTGGGGCTTTTTTTATACAATGCATCAAAATTGACATGATAATTCGAACATATTTAAATCACTATACTCCCAATGGTAAACAATGCCTTTAATAATCTACATTGCCTCGTTAAATGTTTTTTACTGCTACTAATAAGTATTTCGTCTTGTGCACAACATCCATCTCTTTGTGTTGGATACACAGCATTTCGATAATATTTTCTATAGTTTCTAGGACTCCTTTCAAGTCATCTGCTCTTATCGTCATGGTTCGCTCGCATCTTAATAAAAACCGTGTTTAATTGGTCTTCTTGTTTTTGAAGGGAATATAAGCAACAATAGTGAATTATGATCAGTGCACTTCAATACACAAGGCCAGCGCACTGGAGCAAACTGCAACCCACTGGTAGAATTAAAACTAACTAATCACATTGTTATGTGTACTATGACTGAACTGCAAACCGAATTTGGTTCACGTGAGTGAACATGTATTACACAATATAGGCCTATTTGAAAATGTAGGCCTATTGGCATAAATTTCCAGTATAGAGAATATGAGCAAAAATATATAGCAAGATTGAACAACCTTATTGCTTTTCTCAAAGCCAACATAACTTTAATCCCCTTTGCTTTCTAATGTAAATGCTATCTCGACTATATCATGGCCATTTGAGATAAGATATTTGTTGTATGGATGATTAAACTGTTGTCCTATTATTATTATACTGACCCATTCGTCTTGCACGTTATGGTGGTAAAAGTACTTGTCACAGGCAACCTTATTTTCTCAAAAGAAGGGCAATACAGAAAGCGTTTCAGCGCCTCTGTCACAAAATTCCATCATTTATCCATAAATTACAAATATATTCATCTCCCAAATTGATATATCATAATAATCATCATAGATTTAAGTCATTTTCACCATGATCATATAAATCGTTGACGCTATTTCTCCATAGTCATTAAACGACTCTTGACGTTTTATGACAGCATGTTTTACAGTAGGGCCTACTAGTAGTCGTTGAAATAAGTTGTCGGTCTATTCGCACACATATAGAATGCAAGGTTTCACTTCATACCCTATTATTCGATAAGTTATTACTCTATTGAGGCACTTCAATCATGACTGGTGATATATGTGTCGCTGGACAGAATCTGATAGAGGATCGCATTTCCATGTTTCGCTATACGAACAGAGTCACTTTCTTTGTCAGCTGAATTGGACACTGTGAAAAGTGTCTTTTTTTTTTCAGGCAAACGTATATCAAAGCAATGAAAATTCTGGCTTTCGTGCGCTAGCCACTAACGCAAGTTATTTATACAGATATTTGGTTGAATAGATGCAGAAAATCATGATGGATAAAGCTTGAAAACTATTACAGTGTGCTGATAAAAGAGATAACAGGGTCTTTCGCGAAGCGTAAAAGCGGTATCGTGTTTGACATCTTCTATGGAGTGAGAATGGTGAATCTCCACATGCTAGCGAAGCTTCTATCTGAAATCGTTCGTCACTGCATTCAGAGTAACAATTTTGAAAATTCCAATTCAGATGTCCTCATGCTCACTCGAGGTGCATCCATATTTAAAGAGTATGCTTTACCCATTTACGCCTATACTTCCTAGTCATATTTGACACTTTCAACAAAAATATACAAAATACTGCTGGCGCTCGCGCATTTCCAAACATTTACCTAATGTCTATACTTTGTGATGCCACGTTGACCTGCTGTACACCTGGAAATAAAACTTTAACTTTTCAACCAATGTATAACGTCCCTCGAAGCACTTTCTGAGATATGAAAACCAGGAAAATAAGGTATAGGAATTACCATGAGCTACCAACTATATAAGCATGTATAAAAAAATTATTCGTTGATGTTTGATTTGACAACCGTGAAATTGGATAAAAAATGACCATCACTTGTCTTTTCCGGCGCTTTGGCCATGGTCACATATCGTGCGTGTTATGCTTCAGTTTCGTAAGTAGGTCGTGCTTTTTTTTTCTTCCTTTGCGTGTGTGTGTATGCATCAGCCACATTGGTTAGCTTAATTTTCTGCATTGGCATGCATTCGGAATGGTCAGAAATATGTCCTCATTTGCATTTGTAAAGAAATGTGAATCAGATTAAATCGGTTTATCATTACTTGTTGCCAGGACCACATAGATGGCATCTCGTAATTTCATGATTGCAAAGAATGCACCATATTTCACCGGTGCCTTTGGCTTTGCATGAATCTTTTTGTGTGGCAGCTCGTCTTTGTTTTCCCCTTGGACGCCCATGTTACCGCGGACGGGTAATTCCGTGACAATGTGATCACGCGTGAACACGATAGAAAATGCCAGTTTAAAGTCTATTGTGCTCCGATATAGAGATTGATGTCTTGACGGTAGCTTTATTGAAGTTAAGCAAATATCATGCAAAGTTTAATACAAAATATGTGGTAACTCAAGATTAAAGATAACAAAGGGGAGTGTGTGATATTAAATACATTTCCGAAACGTACAATTAAAGTAAATATCAAGTAGACTTTACTCCAGTAATTGAAGGTTTGCATTCGGCAGTAATTTAGGCGTAGTTTCCACGTGCAAAACCCTCATAGATTTACAATTGAAGTCAGTTGCACTGATTACCATCATTCTTTTCTATTTGAAGTAAGGTAAGATGTAGTACACCTCAAAAAGAATGGAGAAGAGTGAAAAAATACTGTAGTAAGCTGGAAGAGACAGGCAAACTGTGTTTTTATTGAAAGATTATCTGTAGTATACCTAGGAGAATAGACTAGCATTTCTTCGGTCTCTGCTACGTGTTTTGATTGACATCCGATGCTCAGCCAATAAAACTTCGAGAGTTGACGACTGACCACTGTCTTGCCACACCCGGTTCCACGCCTCTATTCGGAGGTTTCTTACTAGACGTATTTTTAGTCAACTTGACTTCCACATCGTCGCGCCCTCTATTGACTGCCAGTCACTGATTTAGGCTAAAAATACGTCGCCCGCTAGACTACAGTCGAAGTAATGCAGTCTCCAACGCAAAACAAAGGTATACTGTGTGAGTGTGTGCGTATAGGTGTGTTTACATGCAAATGTGATTTCTACATGGACGAAGGTGTAGTACTCCATTGAAGAAAAAAAAAGTAAAAAAAATAATAATTATTTTCTTTCGTGCTCTTGTGAGGATCGAACCCGTACGTGTGCAACCTCACGTTTCTGAGACGACGCCTCTAACCACTCGGCCATATATCTCGACGAGAAAATTAGAGGAACGTAAACTTATGTACGTGAAAGACGAATCAGGAATCATTTCGTCCGCATTCCATTCTCATTTTCAGTTTTAAATTGCAAAATTGTCAACCTCATGAGGAGATTTCAAAGAATAAAATGCATGATTACTGCAGCTTATTGTCACAGCTACAACATACTTAAGTTTCAGAGGAAATGAAGCAAAATCAGCTGAGATAAAGGTGCTTAAACGTTGTCAAGTCAATGCATGGTTTCTAAAAAAATCACCTCCCATAGACATAACACGTAAACTTGTCCGATTTTGCGTCTTTACATTTAAACACAATTTAAAGCATGATGACGTCATCAAGTTTCAAATCTATGACATGGACTTGAAAGGTAAATGTTCAAAGTACAACATATCTGAATTTGGGATAATATTGAGCTTAAACAACAGAGATACGAGCAAATGAATGTCAGAAACAGTACCTTAAAAAAATCAATTCCACTTTTTTGATTTCAGATGATGATATGATGACGTCATAATGTATTCATGGAGATATTGATACTTGAAACGTTATTTCCAATTCATATGTTTTTGTAATATGCAATAAAAACATAGGGTAACCAGACGTTTTAAAGAGCTATGGCGAAATAAACAAAGACATGTTTTTCGCTATATTTGCACATAGACGCGCACACGAAATTTCAACTTTGACGCCAACGCATTCCTTTGTTATAGGTCAAAATTGATCGGAAATCAAAGGATATTATTGCTTAATGTATCAGGAATCCAAATCTGTCAAAAAATGTGCATTTTCATTTTGTCTACGCGCACTACGCGCGAAAATGTGCGGACGGACGCGAACGCGCGAAACGCTTAAAATTGTCTGAAACTTCGAGATTTCCCATTGGTAAGTTGTTTTGAGCCTTTTAAAAGTTTGACGCGCGCGTACGCGCCCGTAATAATGTCCTAGGTAATTAGCATTAAAATGTAAGATAGAGCGTGACCTGAACTTAATGTCCACCGAAAATGATACAGAAATGACCTTTAGTTATGAAGTTATGATCGATCATGTAACATGGTCCGAAAATCACAAAATGGCGCCTAGATGACGTCATAGATATGTTACTGTCATGAAAACCTTATTGTGGCTAGATTTTGTCATGAGACATGTTCCCTGAAAATGTCATGTTATTCCGTAATGTCATTCTTGAGATATTGATGACACAAAATTGTCCAGAAAGAAAGAAGAATAAAAAGAAACGAGACATGAAAACTCGTCACATTGAGGACGAGTTAGGTGATACGCTTGTGGTCATCAGATGACGGTCATCTGTGATCGACAAAGAAAAGAATGTGATATAGGCACCTTGAAGTTATATTGAGCGTGCATGCGAAACCGTTTCTGTAACCACTCGGCCACGGGTCATCCACGGAAATGGTAAGACAAAAAAAAAAAACAATGTATAGATATAACAGGGGGAAAGTCAATGCCCACTCAACTAACGTGGCCTGGTGAACATCTATTGCATTGCTAAACGGAGAAGCGGCCCTGTAACGACTGAGGTCACTATGCCATTTCTGGCAACTTGGGAAAAATACGTCCCGCAGACATAAAACCTATAATCGGCTGGTTTTGATACCTTGCCTTTAATCACAATTTTCAGTGTAATGACGTCATCAAATTACAAAACAATGACATCGTCTTGAAAGACAATTGTTCAAAGTACAACACCTCAGTCGTCGTCATTACATACTATGATCGGTTTGACAAAGTCAACCTGCAAAATGTTGCTGCAGTCGAAGCAATGTGGTCTCCAACACACAAAAAAGAGGGATATGGCGTGTGTGTGTGTCTGTGTGTGTGTATAGGTGCGTTTATATACGAACGTGATTTCTACATGGACGAATATGTAATACAAAATTGAAGAAAAAAAAAGTAAAATAAAAAAAAAATGTTTCGTGATCTTGTGGGGTTCGAACCCGCAATCTCACGTCTCTGAGACGGCGCCTTTAACCACTCGGCCATACGTCTCGACGAGAAAATATGGGGAACGTAAACTTATGTATGTGAAAGATACATGGGGAATCGTTTTGTCCACATTCCATTTTCATTTTCAGTTTTAAACTGCAAAATTGTCAATCTGATGAGGAGATTTCAAAGAATAAAATGCATGATTACTGCAGCTTATTGTCTCAGCTACAACATATTAAAGTTTCAGAGGAAATGAATCAAAATCAGCTGAGATAAAGGTGCTTAAACGTTGTTAAGTCAATTGATGCTTTTAAAAAAAATCACCTCCCATAGACAATACACGTAAACCTGTCCGATTTTGCGTCTTTACCTTTAATCACAATTTAAGTTATGATGACGTCATCAAATATCAAAAGCATGACATGGACTTAAAAGGCAAATGTTCAAAGTACAACATATCTGAATTTGGGATAATATTGAGCTTAAACAACAGAGATACGAGCAAATGAATGTCAGAAACAGTACCTTAAAAAAATTAATTCCACTTTTTTGATTTCAGATGACGATATGATGACGTCATATTGTAATTATGGAAATAATGATACTTGAAACGTTATTTGCAATTCATATGCTTTTGTAATATGCAATAAAAACATAGGGTCACCTGACGTTTTAAAGAGCTATGGCGAAATAAACAAAGACATGTTTTTTCACTATATTTGCACATAGATGCGCACGCGAAATTTCAACTTTGACGCCAGTGCTTTGCTTTGTTATTTGTCAAAATCGATCAGAAATCAATGGATATTGTTACTCAAAGTATCAGGAATCCAGATCAGTCAAAAAATGTGCATTTTCATGTTACTGACGCGCTGTGCGCGCGAAAATGCGCGGACGGACGCGCACGCGCAAAATTGTTTGAAACGCTTAAAATTGTCTGAAACTTCGAGATTTCCCATTGGAAAGTTGTTTTGAGTCTTTTAAATGTTTGACGCGCGCTTACGCGTCCTAGATGACGTCCTAGGTAATTAGCATCAGAGAAAGAAAGATAGAGCGTGACCTGAACTTTATGTCCACAAAAACTGATACAGAAAGGACCTTTAGTTATGAAGTTATGATCGATCATGTAACATGGTCCGAAAATCACAAAATGGCGCCTAGATGACGTCATAGATACGTTACTTTCATGAAAACCTTATTGTGGCTAGATATTGTCATGAGACATGTTGACTGAAAATGTCATGTTACTCCGTAATGTCATTCTTGAGATATTGACGACACAAAATAGGCCAGAAAGAAAGAAGAATAAGAAACGAGACATGAAAACTCGTCACATTGAGGACGAGTTAGGTGATACGCTTGTGGTCATCAGATGGCGGTCATCTGTGATCGACAAGAAACGAATGTGATATAGGCACCTTGAAGTTATATTGAGCGTGCATGCGAAACTGTTTCTGTAACCACTCGGCCACGGGTCATCCACGGAAATGGTAAGACAAAAAACAACAACAATGTATAGATATAACAGGGGGAAAGTCAATGCCCACTCAACACAAAAAAGAGGGATATGGCGTGTGTGTGTGTGTCTGTGTGTGTGTATAGGTGCGTTTATATACGAACGTGATTTTTACATAGACGAATATGTAATACAAAATTGAAGAAAAAAAAACAGTAAAATAGCTAAGTATATTGTTACGTGATCTTGTGAGGTTCGAACCCGCAACCTCACGTCTCTGAGACGTCGCCTTTAACCACTCAGCCATACGTCTCGACGAGAAAATATGGGGAACGTTATGGACTTGAAAGACAGTTGTTCAATATAAGACAGTTGTTCAATATATAACACATTCATCGTACGTTGTCAGTTTGCTATTGACATGACGATCTATCCCACGAATGTGAGGCAGATATTAGTACCTGTATGAAATTATTATAGGCATGGTTATCAAATTCCCCTAAAATTTCCTTATAATTGCCTTATTTTTACACACAGTTATGCTATCCCTTTAAACTCGTCACAGTTTAATTAGAATCATTAACACCATACATCAGTACCATATTCAGTTCCATAGCTGATCACGTTTGCTAATTAATTAAGATTATTTGTCTAGAATGTGTCATATGGCCAACCTGTATACACACGTATATACACACACAATGCTAAATGCATGTATCAAACATCTGTAACACAACTTTGAACTAACTGTAGGAATTATCGCTGCACTTATCATCCATACTTTTTATCACTATCTGAAACTCCACAAAAACCACTAATTGACAAATAATCATCAATACAGAAGACTGACTTAAAGGAACAATGCAAATACCTTTTTTACAATGTATAGCTTGTTACATGTATAAATCAGCACAAAGTAACCACGACTACATTGTGTTACTGAATTGATATGAACAAATTTCATTTTGTTACAATATACTATATCAGTTTGAAAAGCCCAGCCTCCAAAATTTTGCAGCAGTCGAAGTAATGCAGTCTCCAACGCAAAACAAAGGTATACTGTGTGAGTGTGTGCGTATAGGTGTGTTTACATGCAAATGTGATTTCTACATGGACGAAAAGCCCAGCCTGCAAAATTTTGCAGCAGTCGAAGTAATGCAGTCTCCAACGCAAAACAAAGGTATACTGTGTGAGTGTGTGCGTATAGGTGTGTTTACATGCAAATGTGATTTCTACATGGACGAAGGTGTAGTACTCCATTGAAGAAAAAAAAAGTAACAAAAATAATAATTATTTTCTTTCGTGCTCTTGTGAGGATCGAACCCGTACGTGTGCAACCTCACGTTTCTGAGACGACGCCTCTAACCACTCGGCCATATGTCTCGACGAGAAAATTAGAGGAACGTAAACTTATGTACGTGAAAGACGAATCAGGAATCATTTCGTCCGCATTCATTCTCATTTTCAGTTTAAATTGCAAAATTGTCAACCTCATGAGGAGATTTCAAAGAATAAAATGCATGATTACTGCAGCTTATTGTCACAGCTACAACATACTTAAGTTTCAGAGGAAATGAAGCAAAATCAGCTGAGATAAAGGTGCTTAACGTTGTCAAGTCAATGCATGGTTTCTAAAAAAATCACCTCCCATAGACATAACACGTAAACTTGTCCGATTTTGCGTCTTTACATTTAAACACAATTTAAAGCATGATGACGTCATCAAGTTTCAAATCTATGACATGGACTTGATAGGTAAATGTTCAAAGTACAACATATCTGAATTTGGGATAATATTGAGCTTAAACAACAGAGATACGAGCAAATGAATGTCAGAAACAGTACCTTAAAAAATCAATTCCACTTTTTTGATTTCAGATGATGATATGATGACGTCATAATGTATTCATGGAGATATTGATACTTGAAACGTTATTTCCATTTCATATGTTTTTGTAATATGCAATAAAAACATAGGGTAACCAGACGTTTAAAGAGCTATGGCGAAATAAACAAAGACATGTTTTTCGCTATATTTGCACATAGACGCGCACACGAAATTTCAACTTTGACGCCAACGCATTCCTTTGTTATAGGTCAAAATTGATCGGAAATCAAAGGATATTATTGCTTAATGTATCAGGAATCCAAATCTGTCAAAAATGTGCATTTTCATTTTGTCTACGCGCACTACGCGCGAAAATGTGCGGACGGACGCGAACGCGCGAAACGCTTAAAATTGTCTGAAACTTCGAGATTTCCCATTGGTAAGTTGTTCTGAGCCTTTTAAAAGTTTGACGCGCGCGTACGCGCCCGTAATAATGTCCTAGGTAATTAGCATTAAAATGTAAGATAGAGCGCGACCTGAACTTAATGTCCACCGAAAATGATACAGAAATGACCTTTAGTTATGAAGTTATGATCGATCATGTAACATGGTCCGAAAATCACAAAATGGCGCCTAGATGACGTCATAGATATGTTACTGTCATGAAAACCTTATTGTGGCTAGATTTTGTCATGAGACATGTTCCCTGAAAATGTCATGTTATTCCGTAATGTCATTCTTGAGATATTGATGACACAAAATTGTCCAGAAAGAAAGAAGAATAAAAAGAAACGAGACATGAAAACTCGTCACATTGAGGACGAGTTAGGTGATACGCTTGTGGTCATCAGATGACGGTCATCTGTGATCGACAAAGAAAAGAATGTGATATAGGCACCTTGAAGTTATATTGAGCGTGCATGCGAAACCGTTTCTGTAACCACTCGGCCACGGGTCATCCACGGAATGGTAAGACAAAAAAACAACAAATGTATAGATATAACAGGTGGAAAGTCAATGCCCACTCAACTAACGTGGCCTGGTGAACATCTATTGCATTGCTAGACGGAGAAGCGGCCTGTAACGACTGAGGTCACTATGCCATTTCTGGCACTTGGGAAAAATACGTCCCGCAGACATAAATCTATAATCGGCTGGTTTTGATACCTTGCCTTTAATCACAATTTTCAGTGTAATGACGTCATCAAATTACAAAACAATGACATCGTCTTGAAAGACAATTGTTCAAAGTACAACACCTCAGTCGTCGTCATTACATACTATGATCGGTTTGACAAAGTCAACCTGCAAAATGTTGCTGCAGTCGAAGCAATGTGGTCTCCAACACACAAAAAAGAGGGATATGGCGTGTGTGTGTGTCTCTGTGTGTGTATAGGTGCGTTTATATACGAACGTGATTTCTACATGGACGAATATGTAATACAAAATTGAAGAAAAAATAAAATAAAAAAAAAAATGTTTCGTGATCTTGTGGGGTTCGAACCCGCAATCTCACGTCTCTGAGACGGCGCCTTTAACCACTCGGCCATACGTCTCGACGAGAAAATATGGGGAACGTAAACTTATGTATGTGAAAGATACATGGGAATCGTTTTGTCCACATTCCATTTTCATTTTCAGTTTTAAACTGCAAAATTGTCAATCTGATGAGGAAATTTCAAAGAATAAAATGCATGATTACTGCAGCTTATTGTCTCAGCTACAACATATTAAAGTTTCAGAGGAAATGAAGCAAAATCAGCTGAGATAAAGGTGCTTAAACGTTGTTAAGTCAATTGATGCTTTTAAAAAAAATCACCTCCCATAGACAATACACGTAAACTTGTCCGATTTTGCGTCTTTACCTTTAATCACAATTTAAGGTATGATGACGTCATCAAATATCAAAAGCATGACATGGACTTAAAAGGCAAATGTTCAAAGTACAACATATCTGAATTTGGGATAATATTGAGCTTAAACAAGAGAGATACGAGCAAATGAATGTCAGAAACAGTACCTTAAAAAAATTAATTCCACTTTTTGATTTCAGATGACGATATGATGACGTCATATTGTAATTATGGAAATAATGATACTTGAAACGTTATTTTCAATTCATATGCTTTTGTAATATGCAATAAAAACATAGGGTCACCTGACGTTTTAAAGAGCTATGGCGAAATAAACAAAGACATGTTTTTTCACTATATTTGCACATAGATGCGCACGCGAAATTTCAACTTTGACGCCAGTGCTTTGCTTTGTTATTTGTCAAAATCGATCAGAAATCAATGATATTGTTACTCAAAGTATCAGGAATCCAGATCAGTCAAAAATGTGCATTTTCATGTTACTGACGCGCTGTGCGCGCGAAAATGCGCGGACGGACGCGCACGCGCAAAATTGTTTGAAACGCTTAAAATTGTCTGAAACTTCGAGATTTCCCATTGGAAAGTTGTTTTGAGCCTTTTAAATGTTTGACGCGCGCTTACGCGTCCTAGATGACGTCCTAGGTAATTAGCATCAGAGAAAGAAAGATAGAGCGTGACCTGAACTTTATGTCCACAAAAACTGATACAGAAAGGACCTTTAGTTATGAAGTTATGATCGATCATGTAACATGGTCCGAAAATCACAAAATGGCGCCTAGATGACGTCATAGATACGTTACTGTCATGAAAACCTTATTGTGGCTAGATATTGTCATGAGACATGTTGACTGAAAATGTCATGTTACTCCGTAATGTCATTCTTGAGATATTGACGACACAAAATAGGCAGAAAGAAAGAAGAATAAGAAACGAGACATGAAAACTCGTCACATTGAGGACGAGTTAGGTGATACGCTTGTGGTCATCAGATGACGGTCATCTGTGATCGACAAAGAAAAGAATGTGATATAGGCACCTTGAACTTATATTGAGCGTGCATGCGAAACCGTTTCTGTAACCACTCGGCCACGGGTCATCCACGGAAATGGTAAGACAAAAAAAAAAAAAACAATGTATAGATATAACAGGGGAAAGTCAATGCCCACTCAACTAACGTGGCCTGGTGAACATCTATTGCATTGCTAGACGGAGAAGCGGCCCTGTAACGACTGAGGTCACTATGCCATTTCTGGCAACTTGGGAAAAATACGTCCCGCAGACATAAAACCTATAATCGGCTGGTTTTGATACCTTGCCTTTAATCACAATTTTCAGTGTAATGACGTCATCAAATTACAAAACAATGACATCGTCTTGAAAGACAATTGTTCAAAGTACAACACCTCAGTCGTCGTCATTACATACTATGATCGGTTTGACAAAGTCAACCTGCAAAATGTTGCTGCAGTCGAAGCATGTGGTCTCCAACACACAAAAAAGAGGGATATGGCGTGTGTGTGTGTCTGTGTGTGTGTATAGGTGCGTTTATATACGAACGTGATTTCTACATGGACGAATATGAAATACAAAATTGAAGAAAAAAAGTAAAATAAAAAAAAAATGTTTCGTGATCTTGTGGGGTTCGAACCCGCAATCTCACGTCTCTGAGACGGCGCCTTTAACCACTCGGCCATACGTCTCGACGAGAAAATATGGGGAACGTAAATTTATGTATGTGAAAGATACATGGGGAATCGTTTTGTCCACATTCCATTTTCATTTTCAGTTTTAAACTGCAAAATTGTCAATCTGATGAGGAGATTTCAAAGAATAAAATGCATGATTACTGCAGCTTATTGTCTCAGCTACAACATATTAAAAGTTTCAGAGGAAATGAAGCAAAATCAGCTGAGATAAAGGTGCTTAAACGTTGTTAAGTCAATTGATGCTTTTAAAAAAAAATCACCTCCCATAGACAATACACGTAAACTTGTCCGATTTTGCGTCTTTACCTTTAATCACAATTTAAGGTATGATGACGTCATCAAATATCAAAAGCATGACATGGACTTAAAAGGCAAATGTTCAAAGTACAACATATCTGAATTTGGGATAATATTGAGCTTAAACAACAGAGATACGAGCAAATGAATGTCAGAAACAGTACCTTAAAAAAATTAATTCCACTTTTTGATTTCAGATGACGATATGATGACGTCATATTTTAATTATGGAAATAATGATACTTGAAACGTTATTTTCAATTCATATGCTTTTGTAATATGCAATAAAAACATAGGGTCACCTGACGTTTTAAAGAGCTATGGCGAATTAAACAAGACATGTTTTTTCACTATATTTGCACATAGATGCGCACGCGAAATTTCAACTTTGACGCCAGTGCATTGCTTTGTTATTTGTCAAAATCTATCAGAAATCAATGGATATTGTTACTCAAAGTTATCAGGAATCCAGATCAGTCAAAAAATGTGCATTTTCATGTTACTGACGCGCTGTGCGCGCGAAAATGCGCGGACGGACGCGCACGCGCAAAATTGTTTGAAACGCTTAAAATTGTCTGAAACTTCGAGATTTCCCATTGGAAAGTTGTTTTGAGCCTTTTAAATGTTTGACGCGCGCTTACGCGTCCTAGATGACGTCCTAGGTAATTAGCATCTGAGAAAGAAAGATAGAGCGTGACCTGAACTTTATGTCCACAAAAACTGATACAGAAAGGACCTTTAGTTATGAAGTTATGATCGATCATGTAACATGGTCCGAAAATCACAAAATGGCGCCTAGATGACGTCATAGATACGTTACTGTCATGAAAACCTTATTGTGGCTAGATATTGTCATGAGACATGTTGACTGAAAATGTCATGTTACTCCGTAATGTCATTCTTGAGATATTGACGACACAAAATAGGCCAGAAAGAAAGAAGAATAAGAAAAAAGACAGATTTTGACAATCACAATAGGTGATACGCTAAAAGCGTATCACCTAAAAAGACAGATTTTGACAATCACAATAGGTGATACGCTAAAAGCGTATCACCTAATAAAGAGAGATTTTGACAATCACAATAGGTGATACGCTGATAGCCGTATCACCTAAAAAGACAGATTTTGACAATCACAATAGGTGATACGCTAAAAGCGTATCACCTAATAAAGAGAGATTTTGACAATCACAATAGGTGATACGCTGATAGCGTATCACCTAAAAATAAAGAGAGATTTTGACAATCACAATAGGTGATACGCTGATAGCGTATCACCTAAAAAGTTCTCACCGTGGGAGGGGACACCCCCTCCCACACCCTCCCCTCCCCCTTCGCTCGCTCAGCTCGCTCGGGTTCAGTCGCGTTCATGATATTCAGTGAAAGAATTAACACAAGAAGTGTATTTAAATTGTACCATTTTATAGGCAAATTGTTCAATAATAATCTACATCAAGATACACTGCTACCTTAAAGGAGACCTCCGGGATGATTTTCAAATTTTTACATTTGAACATATATAAATTAGTTATACTGGGTACAGAGTTTCAGGATTTATAATGATTGGGATGAAAATAAGAATGTTTTCGAAGTTTATAACAAATTGCAATGAACAAGGATGATGACAATTGGCAGCCTCACCATAAGAATGCATGAGATGTGGCTCAAGGAAGCAGCACAAAAGAAGAAGGCATGCATAGATTACACACAGGTGAGCTTGCAAGCATGCGGTATTGTAATGGAATGACACTGCTACATTTCTGAGATATGTGAGGCTCCTATATGTCATCATCTTTGTTCAGTGTAATTTGTTTAAGGTTTTTGAAAGTACTGTTTTTCTACTCAAGAACCACAATAAATTCTACAAATCTATACATGAAGCTGTTGATTTATGTACTACATGATGTGAAATTATGAAAATCGTCCGGAATGCCCCTTTAAACAAGTGGGACTGTTTCTCGTCGATAAAACGCGCAAAAACATGCATCAAATTGCACCATTTACAACATCAAAATGCAAAAAGTTCTTACCATGGGAGGGGGGACAACCCCTCCCACACCCTTCCCTCCCCCCCCCCCCCCTCGCTCGCTCCGCTCGCTCGGGTTCAGTCGCGTTCATGATATTCAGTGAAAAGAATTAATATTGAGAAGTGTGTTTAAATTATACCATTTTATAGGCAAATTGTTCAATAATAATCTACACTAAAATATACTGCTACCTCAAACAAGTGGGACTGTACACGTCGATAAAACGCGCAAAAACATGCATCAAATTGCACCATTTGCAACATCAAAATGCAAAAAAGTTCTTACCGTGGGAGGGGGGACACCCCCCCCCCCTCCCACACCCTCCCCTCCCCCCTCTCTCGCTCCGCTCGCTCGGGTTCAGTCGCGTTCATGATATTCAGTGAAAAGAATTAACACAAGAAGTGTATTTAATTTGTACCATTTTATAGGCAAATTGTTCAATAATAATCTACATCAAAATATACTGCTACCTTAAACAAGTGGGACTGTTTCTCGTCGATAAAACGCGCAAAAACATGCATCAAATTGCACCATTTACAACATCAAAATGCAAAAAGTTCTTACCGTGGGAGGGGGGACACCCCCTCCCACACCCTCCCCTCCCCCCTCGCTCGCTCCGCTCGCTCGGGTTCAGTCGCGTTCATGATATTCAGTGAAAAGAATTAATATTGAGAAGTGTGTTTAAATTATACCATTTTATAGGCAAATAGTTATTGTTCAATAATAATCTACACTAAAATATACTGCTACCTCAAACAAGTGGGACTGTTTCACGTCGATAAAACGCGCAAAAACATGCATCAAATTGCACCATTTGCAACATCAAAATGCAAAAAGTTCTTACCTCTCCTCCCCCCTCGCTCGCTCCGCTCGCTCGGGTTCAGTCGCGTTCATGATATTCAGTGAAAAGAATTAACACAAGAAGTGTATTTAAATTGTACCATTTTATAGGCAAATTGTTCAATAATAATCTACATCAAAATATACTGCTACCTTAAACAAGTGAGACTGTTTCTCGTCGATAAAACGCGCAAAAACATGCATCAAATTGCACCATTTACAACATCAAAATGCAAAAAGTTCTTACCGTGGGAGGGGGACACCCCCCTCCCACACCCTCCCCTCCCCCTCTCTCGCTCCGCTCGCTCGGGTTCAGTCGCGTTCATGATATTCAGTTAAAAGAATTAACACAAGAATTGTATTTAATTTGTACCATTTTATAGGCAAATTGTTCAATAATAATCTACATCAAAATATACTGCTACCTTAAACAAGTGGGACTGTTTCTCGTCGATAAAACGCGCAAAAACATGCATCAAATTGCACCATTTACAACATCAAAATGCAAAAAGTTCTTACCGTGGGAGGGGGGACACCCCCTCCCACACCCTCCCCTCCCCCCTCGCTCGCTCCGCTCGCTCGGGTTCAGTCGCGTTCATGATATTCAGTGAAAAGAATTAATATTGAGAAGTGTGTTTAAATTATACCATTTTATAGGCAAATAGTTATTGTTCAATAATAATCTACACTAAAATATACTGCTACCTCAAACAAGTGGGACTGTTTCTCGTCGATAAAACGCGCAAAAACATGCATCAAATTGCACCATTTACAACATCAAAATGCAAAAAGTTCTTACCGTGGGAGGGGGGACACCCCCTCCCACATCCTCCCCTCCCCCTCGCTCGCTCAGCTCGCTCGGGTTCAGTCGCGTTCATGATATTCAGTGAAAAGAATTAATATTGAGAAGTGTGTTTAAATTATACCATTTTATAGGCAAATTGTTCAATAATAATCTACACTAAAATATACTGCTACCTTAAACAAGAGGGACTGTTTCACGTCAATAAAACGCGCAAAAACCATGCATCAAATTGCACCATTTGCAACATCAAAATGCAAAAAGTTCTTATCGTGGGAGGGGGGACACCCCCCTCCCACACCCTCCCCTCCCCCTCGCTCGCTCCGCTCGCTCGGGTTCAGTCGTGTTCATGATATAAAATATACTGCAATCTTAAACAAGTGGGACTGTTTCACGTCGTTAAAACATGCATCAAATTGCACCATTTGCAAAATCAAAATGTAAAAAGTTCCACCGTGGGAGGGGGGAAACCCCCCTCCCACACCCTCCCCTACCCCCTCGCTCGCTCCGCTTGCTCGGGTTCAGTCGCGTTCATGATATTCAGTGAAAAGAATTAATACAAGAAGTGTATTGGAATTATACCATTTTATAGGCAAATTGTTCAATGATAATCTACTCTAAAATATACTGCAATCTTAAACAAGTGGGACTGTTTCACGTCGTTAAAACACGCAAATACATGCATCAAATTGCTCCATTTGCAAAATCAAAATGTAAAAAGTTCTCACCGTGGGAGGGGGTTCCCCTCTCACCCTCCCCTACCCCCTCGCTCGCTCCGCTCGCTCCGCTCGCTCGGGTTCAGTCGCGTTCATGATATTCAGTGAAAAGAATTAATACAAGAAATGTATTTGAATTATACCATTTATAGGCAAATTGTTCAATAATAATCTACACTAAAATATACTGCTACCTTAAACAAGAGGGACTGTTTCACGTCAATAAAACGCGCAAAAACATGCATCTGCACCATTTGCAACATCAAAATGCAAAAAGTTCTTATCGTGGGAGGGGGGACACCCCCCTCCCACACCCTCCCCTCCCCCTCGCTCGCTCCGCTCGCTCGGGTTCAGTCGCGTTCATGATATAAAATATACTGCAATCTTAAACAAGTGGGACTGTTTCACGTCGTTAAAACATGCATCAAATTGCACCATTTGCAAAATCAAAATGTAAAAAGTTCTCACCGTGGGAGGGGGGAAACCCCCCTCCCACACCCTCCCCTACCCCCTCGCTCGCTCCGCTTGCTCGGGTTCAGTCGCGTTCATGATATTCAGTGAAAAGAATTAATACAAGAAGTGTATTGGAATTATACCATTTTATAGGCAAATTGTTCAATGATAATCTACTCTAAAATATACTGCAATCTTAAACAAGTGGGACTGTTTCACGTCGTTAAAACACGCAAATACATGCATCAAATTGCACCATTTGCAAAATCAAAATGTAAAAAGTTCTCACCGTGGGAGGGGGGAAACCCCCTCCCACACCCTCCCCTACCCCCTCGCTCGCTCCGCTCGCTCGGGTTCAGTCGCGTTCATGATATTCAGTGAAAAGAATATTTGAATTATGCCATTTTATAGGCAAATTGTTCAATAATAATCTACACTAAAATATACTGCTATCTTAAACAAGTGGGACTGTTTCACGTCGATAAAACGCGCAAAAACATGCATCAAATTGCACCATTTGCAACATCAAAATGCAAAAAGTTCTTATCGTGGGAGGGGGGACACCCCCCTCCCACACCCTCCCCTCCCCCCTCGCTCGCTCCGCGTCGTTAAAACATGCATCAAATTGCACCATTTGCAAAATCAAAATGTAAAAAGTTCTCACCGTGGGAGGGGGGAAACCCCCCTCCCACACCCTCCCCTACCCCTCGCTCGCTCCGCTCGCTCGGGTTCAGTCGCGTTCATGATATTCAGTGAAAAGAATATTTGAATTATGCCATTTTATAGGCAAATTGTTCAATAATAATCTACACTAAAATATACTGCTATCTTAAACAAGTGGGACTGTTTCACGTCGATAAAACGCGCAAAAACATGCATCAAATTGCACCATTTGCAACATCAAATGCAAAAAGTTCTTATCGTGGGAGGGGGGACACCCCCCTCCCACACCCTCCCCTCCCCCCTCGCTCGCTCCGCTCGCTCGGGTTCAGTCGCGTTCATGATATTCAGTGAAAAGAATTAATACAAGAAGTGTATCTAAATTATACCCTTTTATAGGCAAATTGTTCAATAATAATCTACATCAAAATAAACTGCTACCATAAACAAGTGGGACTGTTTCACGTCGATAAAACGCGCAAAAACATGCATCAAATTGCACCATTTACAACATCCAAATGCAAAAAAGTTCTTACCGTGTGAGGGGGGACACCCCCCTCCCATACCCTCCCCCCCTCGCTCGCTCCGCTCGCTCGGGCTCGGTCGCTTCGCTCCCTCGCAGACTAACCGCCCCCCCTAAGATGAAATCCTGGCTACGCCGTTGACTGCTACCTCAAACAAGTGGGACTGTTTCACGTCGATAAAACGCGCAAAAACATGCATCAAATTGCACCATTTGCAACATCAAAATGCAAAAAGGTCTTACCGTGGGAGGGGGGACACCCCCCCCCCCCCTCAAAAAGACCCCCCCCCAAAAAAAAAAAAATAAATAAATAAAAATAAAAATAAAAATAATAATAATAAATAAATAAGTAAATAAATAAAAAAATGGTTGTTTTAGGCCTTGGTTGTTCTTACCAGAATTGAATTTACCAGAAGGGCGGGAAGAATGGTGTCCAAATGATCATGTCCAATAGGCTTACGTCGAAATTGAAATAAAACTTTAATAAAAAAAAAAATGGATTGGTCCCTTATCACAATTTAAAAAAAAAAAAAAAAATAGAGAGTCACCTCGATGTTCTGGTGAAAAGGTTAGCAAATATCAGCCTATATGATCATGACATTTAGGCCCTATCACCCTCCTTCTTCTCCCTCCCCCCCCCCCCCCCCCCTCTCTCTCTCTCTCTCTCTCTCTCTCTCTCTCTCTCTCTCTCTCTCTCTCTCTCTCTCTCTCTCTCTCTTATGAAAAGTGGTAACCTCTGTTCCTTAGCCGCTCCGACGGGTCCACACTGACACACGATATTCACCGTCTCTGGATAATTAGTCCAAGGACTCCGAGAGCTGCTGAAAGGGAATAAGACTGACAACAAACAAACAAGCTCTCATGCATTTATTACTTCGCGATATGATAGAGAGCAAAATGGAATCTGAGTGCATGAAAATTTGGAAAGACATTGATTTTTTTTTTAGCATTTAAATAGGCCTACTCATCTAGTTAGTATAAACTCCATTATATATGCAAAAAAAAAAGTAAAACGAACAAACAAATCTAGAGCGTATATAACCTTAAAATACGTTTCCTTCACTTAAAATTGTAAGAGAGAGAGAGAGAGAGAGAAAGAAAAAAGTTGTCCTTATATATCGCAAAAAAAAAGAAGAAGAAAGTACTCTGCATGGACAACTCGACCCTGTCGAGCTGTCCAGGATTTGGGCAAATTATTTGACCAGGGTCGAATTATTTTAGGGTCGAGTTGACCAACTGCTCTCTCGGTCCTATTACGTCCGTATTTCATATGCGTTCTTCACGTACGTCCGTACCGTGTACGGGGCGTACACACGTGACAGCTACAAAGCAAGTGAAGCAAGTATAAGCTAGGTCGTCGGTCCTAGGCCTACGTGATATTTTTGGGTTCACTGAATTGCGCTAAACCAACTGTTGAAATGGTAAGTAAATTTGGTTTTTGTATCGGTAATGACAAGATCCACCTTCTTTGATTTATAGAATAGGAGAAACGGTATTTAAACTTGCTTTTTTAAATTTTAAAGTCGTCATTCATTCACTGATTCACACACACACAGTCGTCATGCATTCACAACAGCAGGCGTCTACTAACGTTACGTTGTCTTAATATTACGTTCACGACAGACTGAGACTAAGAGTAAGACTGTTGTGTAGGCCCTATAGGTCTAGTCAATGGATTTGAAATTTGTGCGCATATGTGATGTGTTAGACAGAAAGATATCCGTCTGTTCGGAGGAATCTTTTATTTTTTTGACGTTATCAGTTCGGGAAACCCACTCACAAGGGGGGCCCCTCCTTATGTAACCCGTCCCCCTTATAAGTAACCCCGTCCCCCTTATAAGTAACCCCCGGGGCACCCCTTATAAGGAGTCTCCACGCTTTTTTGCAATGCAACGCGAAAATGAAAGGACTGCGGCAATTCGCTTGATTATGTCCATAAAGCTTCACAAGTTTCCTAGTTACTCACGAAATTTGAGCAAAATCGGTTTGAGGCATCATATCTAAAATCATGGATTTAAATGCGATGTCAAACGACCCATGCGAATGCTGAAATGCGAGCGATTACTGGCGTGAGTGTCGCCAGGCGCGGCGGCGCGGCAATGTTTGAGTGCAGACGTGGCGACTGACCTCCGTACTCAGTCTCCACGTCTGCACTCAAGCATTGCCGCGCCGCCGCGCCTGGCGACACTCACGCCAGTAATCGCTCGCATTTCAGCATTCGCATGGGTCGTTTGACATAGCATTTAAATCCATGATTTTAGATATGATGCCTCAAACCGATTTTGCTCAAATTTCGTGAGTAACTAGGAAACTTGTGAAGCTTTATGGACATAATCAAGCGAATTGCCGCAGTCCTTTCATTTTCGCGTTGCATTGCAAAACAGCGTGGAGACTCCTTATAAGGGGTGCCCCGGGGGTTACTTATAAGGGGGACGGGGTTACTTATAAGGTGGACGGGTTACTTATAAGGAGGGGCCCCCCTTGTGAGTGGGTTTCCCGAACTGTTATCGCTCTCCACCGGCAAATTGTCATCACTAGAACTAGACACTATCGTTAATCAAATCATACGATTTAATTGATAGACGTCGAAGACCAAGTAAAAAAGTACTCTTGGACAGCAAGCATAATGGCGCACTTGTCAATGTGACTCGCCCCACCAATAATGCCCACTACCCCCGGACATGGGTGCGTCATTTCCTTGTTTGGTCCATCAAATTTGTGACCCAGGTGTTCGTCATTTTACCAGCTTTGTCCGTCAAATTTTTGACCGAAGGGTGTGTCAAAATCCCATCATTGTCGGTCAAATTTTTGACCAAGGGGTGCGTCATGGTACGTCATTTGGCCATGGAAAACTGCCCGCATTTTTGCACGCTACCAGTACCGGATACACGTACTGCGAGTGAAATTACAGTGAGCGCTTTCCCGCGGCAAGTGAAAACCAAAGTCGGGAAGCGTTTTGGAATAAGAGGGAAAAATGCTTGCCAGAGTCTGGCAAGCAAATAATTTAAAAGCCACCCTTTCTCCTCACATTTTCCCTCCAGCAAACCCATGAAATCATGCATACTCAATCTCAAATCAGGGACTGTTCAGCGATGTAACAATTTCAACCTTACTGTCGAACACTTAGTGCCTATTGCATATTGCGATGCAACACCAACACACATTGCTATCGAAGAAAGTTCGTTTGTATTCCAATACAATGTGCGTCTAAATAATGTTCTGTGGTGACAAAGGCGAATTTTTGACAGTAAAAGAAGCGGCAGCAGAAGAAACTGCCTGCCGCATGCCATTTTCTGCTCGCGGGATAGCCCGATTAGATGCGCGACGCTGTTAGTACGCTGTGCGAATCTCTACGTACAGCGACTGGGCTGTATATTGACGGATTCTGTGACGTGCTATGTGTATTTTTGGCATGGGCAGCGCCATTACGCGGTGTCTCAGCCGACCCCCCCTTCCCACTCCCCACCCCTCTCCCTACATTAGCACGCGCGCAGAATGAAAAACTGACGCATGGTTGCTTTAGCCAATGGGCGTCTCGTACTGAGTGCGCGAATGCTTGCTTAGTGCGCGAACCTTTGTTACAAGTGCGCGATAAACATGTTGCCGGGGGGGGGGGGGGGGTGGGGGAGAGCAGGGGGGGTCGGCTGAGACACCGCAATTTGGGCTCATGGCTGCGCCCAGTGCCACAAAATGCCTGCTGCCCTCAACGAACCCGAATCGGTCAGTAGTTACTCGCGGGAATGCCGTGGCGTGGTGTGTACCTGCGCTGCAGTATGCATCCACCGGACTAGCAATGGCCGCGCACACACAGCGCATCTGCACACATGTGATTGTCATGTATGGATTGCATCCACAGAATACATATCGTAGCAGCAGCATGATGTACGGTGAATGACGGTACGGTGCTTACAGGGCCAGGGTAAGGGGAAACTTGCCGGAACTTTTACAAATTATGTTTACGAACCAAAAGAAAATGAACTTGCTTGAATAAAACGTATGCAAAAATCGTTTCAGTATTTTCGGGGGTGCGTCAAAGGTACCGAGGATGTCCGTCAAAAAAGTGACCGAGGTGTGCGTCACATTGAACGTGTTGTCCTTCAAAAAAGTGACTGTGGTGTCCGTCAAAAACCCTGTGTGGTCAGTCAAAAAATGACCATGACGCACCCATGTCCGGGGGTAGTAGGGTGCGTCATTACTTTGACAAGTGCATAACAAACACAAAAATTAGGTAAGCAGATGATTAGGACTCAAGGAGAAGGTAAGGAGAGAAAAAAAAAAGACAGAAAATGGACGACAGGATTGATGACTTCCATGCTGACTCAAAATAATACTTTCATTACACACACAGCCAGCCAATAGGCCGGCCGCGCCAGTGCATTCAGCATATTTAGCAATTCAGCATGTGTATACACCAATTGCAGATCCAGAGGGGGCACACCGGGTGCGCGCTACCTCTTTATTTTTTTGTTAAAACAAAAGAAAGAAAATTTAAAGAAAAAATGGGGGGGGGGCACATGTGCCCCCTTTAATTTTGTGAAGGTGCCTCCCCTCTACGGAATTCCTGGATCCCCCCCTCTGCACACAAACTGATACACACTTGCAACACAAGCATGTCACACACCTGAGATGGACAGGTAAGTAGCGCAATCAAAGCCCATTACAATGTACATATGCTAAGCGCGCATTCATCACTATGACAACCAAGATGCCTTGCGAAGAGGCTCAGACCCTTGTGAGGTGAAATAACCAATTAGAAGTATTTTAAGATACATGTACAATAGGTAACTTGACTAAAACAAATGTTTTTGAGTCTCGGTAAAGGGATCTGTGCATATTGGCTAGATTTTTTTCTCCAGGTTAGGGAGGGGTCTCAGGTTGTGGGCGGGTATCGGGCTTCCTAGTTTTCGTTATGTATAAATGAAACTCCCCACATAAATGTGGGATTAACGAGTGAGGCCTACCGATATCCAATTGAGACCAGGCCCGTAGCCAGGGGGGGTGCGTCGGGTGCGTACGCACCCCCCCAAATTCTGAAAGGTCCACTTTTTCATAATAACGGTTTTTAGCAATTCTCAAGATAACAATCCAAATAAATATAAAGACACATTATATGCTACGTAAATGTGGAAGAGTACGTTTAACAATGTTAAAAATAATTGTACGAAACCCTTTTGTTGTATGAACCATCGGATCGTCCCCATGCACACAAACACAAATGTTATGTATCAATATGCGCGAGCTATTATTATATTGGCACTGCTTGCCATGGCCCTTGGCGCGTGTGACCGGTGGTTTTTTTTTTTCCACTGGCCGCCCGAGTACGTGCGATGACATTGAGGTTGACACTTGCATTTTTTCACAGGAACAGAGGTAAGTGGATGAAAATCTAATAGCCTCAAGTTTACATATATGATAAATATTAAAGAAATTTCCTCGAAATTATTATAATCGAAAACCTGAGACTTTTTATATCTGCGTCTCACAAAGATATAGTAGGAAAAGCCTGAATATTGCAAGAGCTCCGGAGTAAAAACAGTCAGTGAAAAACCCTATGGTATGATAGCATTGTGAGAGCGTTAGACTGCATTGTGACGATTCGTTATTTAATTTACATTCTTTATTGATATATTTTCATAAATATCTCAGGTAATGAGTCGGATTGGATTACAATTCTCACTTACAGCTTTGTAGAAGTCTGAGTCAACAGTATCACACAGTACTTCAAGACGTATTATAGTACAAACGATTTCTTGAGCCTGCACCGTTTCAGGCTCTGTTCTGGATACGGTGGTAGAAACTCATTCTTTTTTGTTGTTTATTTTATCATTATTTACTAATCTCTTTTCTAACTTACAGGTAGCGGATTTCTTTGCAGGCCAAATTCGGAAATGTAGTGTTGATTATTACTTATACATTTTCTCATGTTGTGACAGTTCTATTGGTTCTCATTTTAAAGTGAGCCAAAACCTAAGAACATGTTCACTTATAATTTCCAAAGAGTATTATGCAGGCACGCAAACTCATTTTAGTTGTATTTCATTTGAATGTAATGGGTAAGAGGGTATGAGGGAGAATGGAAAGTTCTGAGCTATGAAGTAAAATAGTAAAGTAAAAAGGTTTTCAGATAGTATCACAAAAGAAACTCATTCTTTTTTGTTTGTTTATTTTATCATTATTTACTTGTCTCTCTTCTAACTTAAAGGTAGATAGATCTCTTTGCAGCCCAAATTCGAAAATGCCTAGAGACAGCTAGTAACCAAATATGCTACTATATATAATTTAATAAATAAGAAATAACCATTCCAGTATGTATCTTAGTGTGCACAGTAAGACAGATCAAATCAAATAGGAAAACATCTGAGCACTAAGCCTGAGGTCTGAATTTGCACTCAACTTCTTCCAATGGCTAACGGATGTTTAATTTTTGAATTTCACTGACCTCCAAATTTCACAAAGAAAACCTTCTTAGCATGATGGTTAATATGACATTACTTACTTGACTGATATTGGAGATGTTTGCGAATCGGATCTACTACCTTTAATATTATTAAATCTAAAGTGATTATTTGAAAGTTCGGAAATGCTGGAAATATCCTACCAGAAGGAGGCAAAATATAAATGGTTCACATTTACAATTCATTTTGTTTTAAAAATTTTCTTATTTATTTTCGTTTTTGACAAACTCGCATACCAACGGCTGATATACTGTATAGTAAAGTGAATGTTTCATCTTCCAAACAGCATCCAATGGGATGGAAAACTCCAACTGAAAGGTGGACACCGTGACCATACTCGCTAAAGAAAACGCGTAATAGGGGTCGTTTTTTCTCACGGATTAGATGGAAAGTGTGATGTACGAGCGTTTATAATCAAAGGGTATCAAAAAGGCCGAAATTTGGGAAAATGGTATATTGTTCAATCATGATGAAGTACTTCTTTATGGTGCAGGAAACATTTAAGGAATACTTGTTTTTAAGGCCCGAAAAAATCATATGATCATTACTCGTTTAGGGGCCATTTTGAAAGTCCATGTATGAGCATGGTGTCCACCTTTTAATTGTCGCTACCCCTCCCGGGACAGTATCAAAGGACCGATTTGTTAATTAACGCAATCCCCCCTTCCTTTAAAAATCCTGGCTTCAGGCCTGCTAACGCGGGTATACAATAGAAAAAATAAAAGTTAAAACAACACCAGGAAAATCACTATTCTCAATTTTGCGGCGCGCTACGCGCGCAGAGTCTCGAACACAATTAAACTTTGCAACTTCCTGGCAAAATGAGTTTTTACTATTTCCTAGATGAAATACCGTAACGCGATTGCATGCAACAGACAAAAATACAAATTTCCTCGAGACTTTAAAACGTCATTAAAACAGTCAAAATTCACAATTTGCGGCGCGCTTCGCGCGCAAATTCTTATACAACTTTTGTATTTCGGTTGTCCAAAGAATATATATAAATATATATATATATATATAATTGTGTGTGTGTGTGTGTGTGTGTGTGTGTGTGTGTGTGATCATTGGTATTGGTACCGAAGGTCCGTTTTTTTAGTGACCGCACCCCCCCTTGAAAAATCCTGGCTACGGGCCTGGAGACACTGATGATGGGTTAATGGACTACTCTACTCTACTATGGACTAGCTTTGCTATTGTCATTTGAAGATTTCGGGCGCTAAATTTGTCAAAATATGGTGAGTTTTGGAAGCCTTGGTGAGAAAAAAAAATGAACTGTGGCAAAATTAAATGGCCACTGCTATGTTAATTTAATCATGTGTGATGTTTGCTTTACTAGTATCTAGAATTTAGTGATCTCGTTCGCGGCATGTAATTTCACGCGCAGTGTGTGTGTGAAACTTTGCAGTGGCAAATGCGTGCAATTTATCACTGTTTTTTTTTTTTTCATGTCTATATCCAAATGATCTACCAAAGACTGACCCTGCATCATTTTTTTTTTGACCGACATTGATATGATTATCACAAACCCCTCAGTCACAAATTTGATTGACAAACCTTGTTAAATGATGCACACGTGGGTGACAAATGTGAATGACTAAATCAGAAAATGATGCACCCATGTCCAGGAGTAGCAGGATGGGATTTTACATTGACAAGTCCATAAAATATATATGTACAGTGTCCATTCAAAGTTTCTAAAAAGTTTGTGTGCAGCTAAAAATTGATTTTTATTTTTCCTTTTCCTCAAAGGAGCTGGATGCTCATTGTGCCTTGTTCAAGGGGTTAGCAGTGCTAGTCAGTAGTCTTGATAGCAACCTAGGGGTTTAACCCTAATCCCACCGGGTTTTTTTTTTTTTTTTTTGGGGGGGGGGCCTTTTTGGCCCCCCCCTTCAGATCTTGGTCGTGGATCGCGCGATCTTCGCGAAAATTTGCACTGAGGTAGAGGCCAATGTAATCTACAAGATTGTATAGTTAGATTTTTCAAATTTTAATTTATGTATTTTATATTAATTAATTTCTGCTAATTTATGCAAAATAATTTTTTTGCCTATAAATCAAAAAATAAAGCTCCAAGACTTCTAATTTTTGGTGAACATATTCTTTTCAATATCCTCAACAATAATATTGAAGCAAAAATTCGGCTTCATAATTATTTCTTATGTATTTTATTGTTTATTGAATTTCTTTTGTATTTCCTTGTTTTTAACTTTTTGTTTTTGTTGGTTTTTTCGTCAATGTTTGTCGCAGAACTTTTTTAAAGCATAATCAGGCTAAAATAAATCATTATCAGCCATTGAAAGTAAAAATATTTGTTTTTATATGAATTAATTGCAAAAACACAATTTACATTGGATTTGTACACAAAATCACGTTTTTGAGCAATTTTTGGGTCGACAAATTTTTTTCAAAGGGGCGTGGCTTCCAAACGGTATGCCTGGGAGTGACAAATTTGGTCTCAAAAGTTGCGCGATATTTGAAAGAAAAAAGTCATAAAATGTCGCGGCGAGAGCATCATGCGTTGCGGAATAATCACGCGAAACGTCGAGGGGGGGGCCAAAATGCCCCCCCCCCCCCCCCCCCCCGGTGGGAATAGGGTTAAGGGCCATACACATTTATGACCTTATTCTTAGTTGAAAAAGCACTAACTGATATTCAGGTGACAGAAATGGTTGTCACATTGTTCATCTTCCTAACGTTTATCATTTAACACTATTTCTCATCTATTTAATAGCCTCAAAACGAACACATTGAACTGCACAAGAAACGCTATGGACAGCGTCTGGATCATGAAGAAAGAAAGTAAGTATAGCATACTGTGTGTTTGTTTTTGCTAGCCAGCTTCGTAATTATTTAAATCAAATTACTAAACATTTCATTAAATTTGATTAGATTTAAATGACCAACAACATCAAATTCCAAAAACCTAGAATAAGCATTCACTATTAGACCCCGTTTACAGTGCGAGGCTCGGCCGAGCCCTCCTTCATTTCAGTGTAAACGCGCAAAAGGCCAAATGCGAGGCCAAAATTGGCCGCGCATTTGGCCACGCTCTGGAGGTGGTCTCGGCCGCGGCCAAGCCGCGGCCAAGCCCGGCCTCTTCTTGGTGTAAACGCAAACTGGGCCAAATGCGCGGCCAATTTTAGTCTGGCTTCCAGACCCTCTGCACGTACTATTTCGCTATTCACGATATCAACCCCCTCAACGTCGAAAACTAGTATACAGTTTGTAGTTTAAGGTGGTTTTGTCCTGCAAAGGATTTTTCCTTCGGCAAAGGCCTTTGCCCGAACGGCGACTTTGTCGCCACGGAATCCAGTTGGCAAAGGGTCTGAAAACCAGACTATACCGAATTGCGTTTGTTTACAAGCAGAGCGCCACTACGACAAAATATTGAAAGGTTTGAATTAAAGCGCGGCCGAGCCCTGCAGTGTAAACAGACAAAATTGCGGGGCTCGGCCCCGCAATTGAGGCTGGGCTTGGCCCAGCCCCGCACTGTAGGTTAAAATGTATGGTCTTTTGATTTCTCAATTTTGTCAACCAAAAGTGTGAGGAGGAGAATCCGTGCAAATGTCATTCAAATTTTCCCTGGCTTCCTGGTTGTGAATGTTCAGCATTCAATACATTTAGAGGGAAACATGTTTGGTATTTAGTCATTGAATTTTGTTAACAGCAGCCAAGTGCAACCAGTTGTTCAACCACTCCAAGACATGCAATGTACCTGCCCAGATGCCTAGCATACCAAAGAGGTATAAAGAGTACCGGTATCTGATGGAAAACAAAAGACAAAACAAAACAACAATGGGCATCTAACAAATTGCAAACTTTACTGTGTATCCCCATGGACCTAATATATATGAACTATTCACGGCAGTCTTTCTTTGATGTAATCAGTTCCTTGGGTCAACTGATTTTCATGAAATCCATATTACTTTTTAAACTGGAAACATTGTCTCCTGTACCACAAATGTGCTCTGTTTTGAGATCCAATGTGGAAAATTATTAGCCTTTCTCCTGAAAAGAATAATAGATATCTTTTATTCCATCCCTGTAATTCTTGATCACAAAATTCACCTACTTGAAAAAAAAAAAAAAAAAAATTATATTCAAGAGATACCGGTACCCATGTTTGTTTATTACATCTACATAGGGCCTTGGAGGTGTACACCAAACTGAAAGTAGCAACTACTGTATATGCCATATATTTTGCGAGTTACATCTACATAGGGCCTTGGAGGTGTACACCAAACTGAAAGTAGCAACTGCTGTATACGCCATATATTTCGTGAGTCTTAATTTTCGCGAATCGGGAATTCCCAACGATTTCGCGAGTGGTTAAATTCGCGATTGTGGAGTCCTGTACTGAACGCAGAAGTGTACAAGTGTACGTCACATTCACATCGGGATAAGAGTCAATATTTTTGCATGTCTTTAATTTCGCGAATAGCACCTAACTCGTGAAATTCGCAAAAATAAAAACCTTGCGAAATATTTGGTGTATACAGTATATCTCCAGGATTCAGCTTCTGTTTCTAATATTGCATGTTTTGTATAAGCCTTTGTGAGTGGGTTGTTGACTGAATAACCCCCATTTTCATCCCAAGCTATAGAGGTTTGAGTTGTCCCCATAAATTTTAAATAAATCATAACAAAGTGCACATGTACAACATGTAGGTTCTTCATTTCAGGATGTATGCACAACCAGGGGATGAGGAAAGAAGTCCCAATACAGTTTCTGGTCATACCTCAGCTTTCCAAAGTGATGTCATGGACAACGTATGCATGAATTTTCTTAGAATTCCATGCAATTGGATCATATTTTCTAATCATCACATACAATTTGACAGTTTGTTTTTCTTGTAGCCCATCATAATCAACTTAGGAAAGTTGACTGTACCTTCACATTGTGATACAATACCCATTCAAATAGAATACTGAATGTCATATCAGTGTTAAAAAGTAGGATGAAATGCTCACAGAGATTGCCATTCTTTCTTGAATATTTTGGCATGGATTTCAGCAAAAGCTTGTATAGATATTGAGAGGAATTGGATAAGCAGACACAAGTCATATCTAACTTATGTCACTTCTACTGCCAGTATTTCTTGGTGAGGAACTCTTCAATGTTTTTCTTATGTTTGTATCATTTTTCTTTTCCTAGGAGGAAGAAGGAGGCCCGTGAGCCCCATGAAAGGGCACACAAAGCTCGCATGCTGACTGGTCTTAAGTGAGTACAGAAAACCTTGTCAACAAGATCTGTGCCACTTGTGTTGGGAGATTTTTTTTTTTTTTTTTTTTTTTTTCTCTGAGACGGCTGCTTGGCAAATTTCTCTGTATCACTGCAGGTCATCAAAATGCTTTGTATCAAAATGGTTTGTATCTTGTTACTCAGTGTCGTTGGAAAAATTGTTCTAATCGTAAAATTCAGAAATATGTCAGTAATTATTAACTTTAATGTATTTCCTAATATTTCCTACATGTTTTTATTAACATGCATTTGATGAAATTTGCAGGAAAAGAGAGAAAGGCCCATATTTGAATAGAAGTGCGGGTCCCGTTATTCACATGAATACTAATATCTGTAATGTGTAATCCGAGACTGAGTGTCATCCTTTTCCATTCTGACCAATCATTTCCATAGATTACAGTTAGTAAAAGCAACTGAGAAACACTTGCTTCTGCCTTCTTTTATCTTAATTTGCCTCTAAGGGCTAAGCTGTACAACAAGAAACGACATGCGGAGAAGATTCAAATGAAGAAGACGTAAGTACAATAGATTTATTCTCAGAGTTACTGTCTTAAGCTAGATTTACGTTGTATGCTATTTCATGCAGTAGCTTGCAGAAGTGAGTACATCCTTTACATGTCAGTGATTATGTAATGATTTCTTTTCAAAGGACATTGTTACAGATGATGAAAGGGTGATATACTACAGGGTAGTCATTGTACAATTCATGTAGCAATGTAGATTTATTATGCCGTTGAAAAACATAACTAGCAGTCACTATTTCCAAATATTGGTGACAACAAAAGTGAGCACACCCCTAAGTGAAGAAGCTGAAGGTAAAGGTAAGGAAGTGGCTAAGTATGTCATCAGATCTTGACCACATCAAACATCTTTAGGGCATCCTGAAGTAGAATGGCGGAGAAACAGCAGGCATCCAACATCCAGCACTTTCATGATGTTTTTGTGGGGGAGAATCCCAGCAACAACTTGGTAAACTCTATGCTAAGGAGAATCAAGGCAGTGCAGTGTACTAGACAACAATGGTGCTCACACTGGATATTGTTCAAACTAAAATGTGCATGAACATACTTTGGCATGTTGAATGTGGGATACACTCACTTTAGCACTTTTGTTGCCAATGATTTTAGAAATAATGATGTGTTAGTTAAATTAGCTCGACAGTGTAATAAATCTACATTACTACACTTGTTGTTGAATGACTACCCAAAATGGAATCAAGTTTCATTCCTGTAATGATGTCAAGTTCGGCATAGGTACTGGCATAGGTACTGGCATTGGTATTATCTTCCATTTCAGGCTTATATCAAGCACCAACACCATTAGTATGATCTACACAAGTGATACTGGTCATAACTATTGATCCTGAACAATAGTCTTATCTTTACAAAAATATGTACATTGCAAAGGTGTGCAAGAGTTTAATGAGGAAGAACAGTGATTGCTCTTGGATCACAGCTAAGAATGCTTTGAGGAGAGATGAAAATGCCACAAATTTCTGAAGATCTCCACAATTCAATAATTCTGATTTTGCTCCCAGGACCAAATTTACATTACCGTGTCTACCTATGTAGATTGTTGGTGTACTTTCCATGGAATACATTGCATTAGCATACTGTATACGCCATATATTTAGTGAGTCTAAATTTTTGCAAATCGGGACTTCCCGGCGATTTTGCGAGTGGTTAATTCCGCGATTGTGGAGTACTGTATTGTCTAATTTTGCAAAAAGCACCTGACTCGCGAAATTCGCAAAAATAAAAACCTCACGAAATATTTGGCGTATACAGTAGGTTATGCACATTCTTCATGTGAGTAGAGACGATGTGCATCCATGGACGTGAATATAGGTATCACGTCTAGCAATGCTAACACCAACAGTGAATTGAAAATTACCAATTTGATACTCTCTGGCAGATTTTAGTCAATGGGGAAAAGCATGTACATGTATATCCCCTACAAGAATAGTTGAGCTTGGTTCAGGGCGTATCATTCAACGCTTTGGTGCTGTTTTTGAGATAGCATTAATGCCAGTTCTAGCACTGAATTTGAATGGTTCTTTTAGTATACTTTTGCTCATCTTTTGTCATATTTTGCTTAAAGGGACTGTACAGTACTGGTTGAACTGGGGATCCATGTTTTGAACTTTCCTAAGTGAGATAATGAGAAACCTCTTATGAGATATGAAAGAGCATGTCATTTTAAAAAGGATTCAACATTTATTTGATGAAAATTGGTTTTCAAATGGCTGAGATATCCAAAAGAGTGCTAATAATAAAAGGCGACATGCCACAACTTTATTAGGATCTCTTTGTTTCACATTGTTTTTGGATATTTCAGCCATTTCAAAACCGGTTTTCATCGAATAAACTTTTGATACCCTTTAGAACTGCATGCTCTTTGACATCTCAAAGTGGTTTCTGAATATCTTGCAAACCGTTAAAAGCTAAATCCTCACCTCGACAAGAACCGTACACACCCTTTAAAAATGCAAATATTAGCAGCAATGCATTAGCTTTTGCATTTTATCAAGTAAATCATTTAAAAAGGAGAATCACAAACCGTATGAGGATTGTAAGACCATTTGTGTAAGGTGTTGAATATATAAAGTATTGATGTATTAGATGGCATGTTCCACTTAAAGCTAGAGTTTTGTTTGTTTCAAGGAAAACATCGGAACAAAGTATGTTTGACAGCTGGAAGTTGTAAAAGCATCAACTTTTGTTTGCATACTATGTGTTCTTTTGTTGTAGATGTATCTATGCAAAATGAATTAACTTTTGATATCTTAGATAAGGTTTATATCATATTTGTCACATTTTTGTTATATGACAAAAGGAAATGTAAGTATATTAAAGGTTTAATGCCTAGGATGACATGCAATTACCTCTAACTGTGTCATACCACAGCATTAAAATGCATGAGGAGCGCAAGACCAAGAAGCGTAACAAAGAAGAAGTGCCCGATGGGGCCGTGCCTGCCTACCTCCTGGACCGTGAAGGTCAGGTTAGGGCCAAGGTTCTCTCCAATATGATCAAGCAGAAGAGAAAAGAGAAGGCTGGCAAGTGGGATGTGCCCTTGCCAAAGGTCAGGGGTCAGGGAGAGAATGAAGTCTTTAAGGTCGTGAGGACAGGCAAGAGGAGAAGTAAGTATAACAAGTTCAGCATGCAATTTACTTGTTTTTATATGTCTGTATCCCAAAGGGTGCTGGAGGCATCATGTTCTTTATTTGCCTGTACTTTAGCCTGTTTGCAGTACAGTTTGTTGTCATGATTTTAGTAAGCTCTCAGAAAATTCTGGGTACCTTTCCCAGGTATGCTTTGTGGAGGTGTAGATGCAATCATTAGACTTTTGGCAAAATCCAAAAAAAGGTCACTGAACTTTGGCTATTACTGGAATTTTTCAGTTATTTCTACATCTCTCAATATCCACTGATGATACATTTTGGGTAGAAGTCATACAAATAAATCAATTTATTTCTATGAATTTATATTTTTTTAAAGTCAGAGGTCATTGCACTTAAAAATTCATTTTCTAGCAATATGAACTTAAGTTAAAGGGACATTCCAGACGATTTTCATAATTTCACATCATGTAGTACATAAATCGACGACTCCATGTATAGATTTGTGGAATTTACTGTGGTTCTTGAGCAGAGAAACAATACTTTGAAAACCCTTAAACAAATTACACTGAACAAGGATGATGACATAGGAGGTTCACATATTTCAGAAATGTGGCAGTGTAATTCCATGACAATACCGCTTGCTTGTGAGTTCACCTGTGTATAATCTATGCATGCCTTCTTCTTTTGTTCTGCTTCCTTGAGCCCCAACTCGTGCATTCTTATGGTGACTCTGCCATGTCATCATCCTTGTTCATTGCAATTTGTTCTAAATTTTGAAAATATTCTTATTCTTCATCCCAATCATCACAAATTCTGAAACTCTGTCCTCAGTATAACTGATTTATAGTTGTTCAAATGTAAAAAATCTGAAAATCATCCGGAGGTCTCCTTTAAGAATGTCTAGTGGTAATATTAGCTTGTAGGAAGATGAGAAATTATTATTTGATCAGCTGCCCGAAATGACACAGGTGAAAGACCAAAGTGTGTAAAGAGGCCACCAACATTATGATCAAGTGCAATTTCCTGGCTTTAAACTTCATGTGGTAATTCCAATAATAGTAGTATGTGGTGAAATGGATTGAACTACATATTAAGATATTTTCTTTGTTCAGAGAGGGTTAAAGGTTTCAGCCTAGCTTCATCAAATGTAAATGAAGGCCCATGCACAAGTGTATGACGCATGTAGTGATTACATGAAAATTAGATGCATGCCAGTTGACTTCTGGACAGTCGGGTTGAGATAGCGTTGTTCTTTCTTTCTTTTTTTTAAGAAAATGCAGAAAATTGAAGATTTGTAGGGTATGAGTCATTGCAAAAGTGCGAAACAAGATTTCATCATCATGTCTCCAGAATGAGTAAATTTCATATCATAAATTTTACATGAACCCAGCATTTTATCAGTCAGTTGAGCTGTGATGATAGAGAGTATTTATTTTTGCTTCAGTCTGCTGATCTGAACAACAAGGAAATTGAAACATTTGAAATTTGCTCAGAGCCCATGCTAAAGAATGTCAATTGATTTCATGTGTGCAGCAAATCATGTTTACTGAAGGGTAGTTCATGCATGTGAAATTATACAATACTATGTACCAAAATGAATGCAAACCATTGTCACATCACATTTCAGCAAAGGCTTGGAAGCGTATGGTAACCAAGGTCACATATGTTGGTGAAGGCTTCACAAGAAAACCTCCAAAATATGAGCGCTTCATAAGACCCATGGTAAGTAGCCACTTTGAGTGATTAGCCATTTATTAGCAAACTCACCAAAAATTTCTCAAATTTAATTGGTTTGCGATATTGTAGTGCCTAAAATAAAAAGCACAAGCAACAGCAACTGAACCAACAAAGATTGTTTTCAACCTGACAGAAAACTCCCACTGTGTTATTTCAACTTATTTATTGGTCTTTGTTCACACTTTTATGACATTTCGTCAACTGAGCAGGTTTACAGCCAAGTGTATTTCCTTTTCCAATTTCACCTGGTTATTTATGTCCTAATGTTAAGCTTTTGAATGTACCCTTGGAACAAAATAAAAAGATAATAGAACATTGTAGAAACATTTCTTGTCTGTATTGTGGGAATGTGGCAAAACTTATTTTCATGTAACATTATAAAATTACCGAAAATTACTGAAAAAAAGTTTGAATATCCTCATCTGAGTGAGTCTGGGTCAATAACTGTGCTTGGTAAGAGGGGAAGGCCGAGGGAAGTAAAAATACTTGGCAAAATCGCTGGAAATTTCTCAAAAATTTAATTGGTTTGCAATACTGCAGTGCCTGAAATAAAAAGCAGCAACAACAACAACAACAATTATTACACTAACAAAGTTCATTGTCAACCTGGCGGAAAACTTTTACTGTGTTATTTTAACTTTTTTATTGGTCTTGCTGTTTTTCCAAATTGGATTTGTGTGTCGTTGTGTTACTCTAAAGTGTACACATGCCTGCTGCACAAGTTTATGACGAGAGCCATGCTGTCCCACAATCCGATCCGAGATCTTCGAGGGGGAGACAATGATTTGTACACATGGATAGCACTGTAAAGTTAATCGTGCACTTTTATGTGTGCTTCTATAGGCTTACACTTTGGAGTTCAGTACAAGGCTGCAAAACTGGGCAGACTTGACTTGAAATGTTGCCTAATAAGTGAGTGATCTTCAATCAAAATATCGGTGTTTGCATGACTCAATGTGCACAAAAGCACTTTGTGATTTAAGGTCTGTTTCTTTTGGATATCTTTTATGGTTGCTGATACATGTTGTTGTTTTTTATGCCTCCGCCATGAAGTGTTGCTGGAGGCATTATGTTTTCAGGTTGTCCGTTCGTCTGTCCTTTCATCCATAATCAATTTTGTGGACAGCGTTAACTAAAAAATAGTTATAGTTTGAGGTATCCTAATGAAACTTAGCATGTAACTGTATCAGTGGGCAAGGTTGTGCCTGTGGACTTGTGGGTGCACATGCTCTAGGTCAAAGGTCAAATGCTCAAAATTTCGCTATTTCCCCCATATCTAATGCAATATGCCTCAAGGTGTTTTCTGGAAACTTAGTGTATATATGTACTGCCAAATAAAGATTCTCCAGAGAGAGTTTGTGGTCATGAGGTCAAAGGTCATAGGTCAAGTGAAAATGTTAAAATTTCACCTTTTTCTCCATATCTCACAAATGGTTCAAGGTATTTTCATGGAACTTATACATATGCATGTACTGACTGGCAGTGATTATCTAGGGAATTTGGGGATCATGGGTCTAAGGTCAGGGGGTTAGAGGTCAGGGGGGTCAAAGGTCAAGGTCAACTCCTCAAAATGTCACGGTTTCCCTCATATTTGTGCAATGCCTGCAGAATTTTTCTTGAAACTTGGTATTATTACCCAATAGAAGTTTCTTGCCAAAAGGTCAAGTGAAAGTGCTATATTTCACTCCCTCCATATCTCGAAAGTGAGTCATGGTATCATCATGAAACTTATGCATGTTCTACCTGACAGTGATTCTCTTGGGAATTTTAGGGTCACAGGGTCAAAGGTCAAGGGCAAAGGCCAGGTTAAAATGCTAATATTTTATTATTTGATACTGAAATTACTTTTACACTTTTTTCCATACCTTGAAAATTATTCACTGCATATTAGAACTTATAAAGGGTCAAAAGTCAAGTTAAAGTCCTCAAATCCCCAAATACCTGCACTTGTAGACAATTACTATATAGCCATTCATCCAATTAAACCTAGTTTAAGGAAAGTAAACATTTGACACATTTGTGACAAACCTGTCATTTATTGAATATTTTGCCAATTATGTGAAACTGTCATCACACATTGTCAAGATATTGTGCTTTAGACGTATAAGGAGAATCATGCATTATGGCGGAGGCATACCAGTCGCCATAGCGACATTTCTAGTTTTCCTGATGTTCGATGGTTGGTAAGAAATTGCCTATTATCTAAGATCGGCATAAGATTGGATGATTGGTTACACCTCTACACCAAACTACCCAAGTTTACTATGTTCTTGGTAGGTGATAGTCTGCAAGAATGCGTGGGAGGTGAATTTGTGATACTTTGGTGAGCCCTAAACCTACAGGGTCACTTGTTTTTAAAAGAGACTGTCATGATCAGAGTGGTATTAAGGCTTGAAAGGTATCTCCAACTACCAGGTTGTGCAAACCTTTCTGTGTTGTACCTGGAGCCTGTATTTCTGCTGAAGAGATGGACCAAACACAATGCCCCATGGATCCAAAGCACTGATAAAACACATCATCTTCAAAGATCAACTAGTATGTTTTTGGTATTTTGAACCTACAATGTACGTATGTAGCAGAAAGCAAATGGTTATTCATGAGAGTTCCAAGTGGTTATCCTTGTAAGCCCCCCCCCCCCCCCCCATAAAAAAAAAACACAAACAAACAAACAACAACAACAACACAAGCCTTCTCTTTTTCATGCCTCCGCCACAAAGTGGTGCCGGAGGCATTATGTTTTTGGGTTGTCCTTCCGTCCGTCCGTCCGTACTTCCGTACGTCTGTACGTACGTACGTCGGCATTCGTTTACGCGATAACTTGAGTAATATTGACTGGAATTTTACCAAACTTGGTCCAGGTATAAAGTATGATGGGGCAATTACTTGATTAGATTTTGGGTGAAATCAGCCAAAGGTCAAAGGTCAAGGTCAAATCATGAAATTGTATTTGTTTACGCGATAACTCGAGACTGGATCGAGCAAATTTCACCAAACTTTGTCCGAGAATGATGTATGATGGGACAATTACTTGATTAGTTTTTTTAGTGAAATCAGACAGAGGTCAAAGGTCAAAGATCAAGGTCAAATCCTAAAATTTATCTGTTTACGTGATAACTCAAAACTGGATGAAGCAGCTTTCACCAAACTTGGTCCAAGGATGATGTATGATGGGGCAATTACTCAGTGCATAAACTTATAAAAGGGTCGGTCATAAGGCACGTAAAAATCCTCAATTCCCCAAATATGTGTAGCTGCACTCTTAGACAATTATAGCAAACCCAGTTCAAGGAAAGCGAACATTCAAGATATTTCTGACAAACCTGTCATTTCAATATTTGCCAGTTATGTGAAACTGACATCACACATTGTGAAGACATTGTACTATACACCTATTGGGAGAATCATGCATTATGGCGGAGGCATCAGTTGCCATAGCGACATTTCTAGTTTTTCTTTATTATGATTGACTGTGGTAGGAGTCACCTCAGGGGGTTAAGGGAGTGCAAAGTTATCCAAAAGTTGCATTTGGTTTCCATAGGAGAGGCCTTGGGACAAGACAGCTTTGGGCCAAAATGCTCTAAATATAAAACATTGTCTCTATCCAGTGGTAACGTGTTTAAAAACGTGGGTACCGGTATGTTCATAAAGGATGGTGATGTGTTATTGTTCGTGGGACCCCAGAGGTAGTAGGTGCAATATTATTAATAACATGTCACCAATTGACACCACAGAGTTCTTGAAGAAGGTCATGTTTGTCTCCAAGCTCTTGCTAGGGTAACCTGCCCCCTTTCCCCCATCCTCCCACCCCTAATATGTATGGAAATGACCCTTGTGTGTATATTGTTCTTTTCTTCCAGGCACTACGCTTTAAGAAGGCTCATGTAACACATCCAGAACTGAAGGCAACATTTTGTCTCCCTCTCATCGGGGTCAAGAAGAACCCAAACTCGCCAATGTACACCTCACTTGGGGTCATCACCAAAGGAACCATCATAGAAGTAAGCTCCTGCAGCTGCAGCTGTTGAATGAATTAACCATTAGCGTGTTTATCATCACTCTTCAAATACCATACATGCTGTATGCAGTATAGTTTACAGTATAAACATGAGTCAACAAGTTTTCTTAAAATTAACAACTCCCAAAATTTTGCCTCCTGTGACAAAGTGCATCTAATATTGTCTTGAGGGTTGAAAATCACAAACCTTTTCTCTTGAAAAGGAATAATACTTCTTTCTCATTCCCTCTGTGTGCTTCTTAATGGCAATTATGCAGCCACTCATGAAATTCCTGATTACGAAATATACTCGCGAAATATGTGGTGTACTAGTATATGGAATTTATCCTTAATCCTGTAAAGCCCAGGGGAGGGGTGCCAATTCTACGTCCTTGACCCAATTTCAACCAAATTTGGTGACTTTTTGTCGAGCCCACCGGAGGTGCGGGGAGACTAAGGGGATCGCCTGCGGCGTCTGTCCGTCCGTCGTCTGTCCGTAATGCTACAAAAACTCATATAACTCTTTACTCTGGGCTTCAATTGCAATCAAACTTCGAGGGAAGAGGGGTCATACAAAGTTTCACTTTTTACGATGTATGAAGGTCACCTCAAGGTCAAAGCTCACAGCCAGGGGTCAATGAACTTTAGGGCCCAATGTTAAGTTTTTATGGTGCGTTTCTATTATGGATCATAACTTTTGATCCATAACTCCATTTGTGACCAAACTTGAAGGGTAGATGTCCCTTGGGGGGGTGGATGGTCACCACAAGGTCAATGGTCACAAGCATGGGTCAACGAACTTTTAGAGCCCAATGTTAAGTTTTTATGGCGCGTTTCTATTATGGGTCATAACTAATGGGGCCTTTGAAGCCCTCGGGTCCTGCACGCCCCAATTGGGGCACTATGGATGGATCAACTTGGAACCCAATTTTCACAATTTCACATTTTTATCTTCTTTAAAACATTTTGTGAGATTTACTGTAAAAGTGGATATTTTCGCGGGACTAATTTTTCGCGCTAGGCCGGGTCAGAAGAGTTTCGCGTGTTTTTAATTCCGCGGAATCAAGACATCACGCACAGGAACGTATGGCAAGCAAAAATATTCGCGTGTTTTTATTTTCGCGCTAGTTTCTGGTTGCGCGAAATGCGCGAAAATTTCAACACCGCGAAAATTTCCACTTTTACAGTACACCAAGCTTAGCAGGTATTGTCACTAGGATGAACAAATGTTTTGTTTTTGATTAGAACTTTTTTTTTTTTTTTGGTTTTTTTTTTTGTTACAAATGGGCATCATGCTCAAACTAGAGATCCCAAGGGAGCCCCCAAAGCCACAAAATTAAACAATCATTAAAGGGGACCCTAAGCCCTGAAACACAAGACTCTTTAAAATCTTCTCTACAACCAGAAAGATAAAGGATAGTTAGTGTGCTATGAGTAATTACATTTTTTAGCTCACCTGTGCCGAAAGCTCGAGTGAGCTATTACGATCGCTCTTCATCCACTGTCTGTCATGCAAAAACTTTTTACATTGTCATCTTCTTCTTGAAAACCGATCCAAAATTGGCAGGTAGCATCCCTAGAGAAAAGGAACTCAATTCCTTCAAATGGGCACCATGTCCCACCTGGGGGCCATTGGGGGGGGGGGGGGGGAACCCACCCTCATTAAGGAATCTTTAAAGATCTTCTCTAGAACCAGAAGAAACTTTGCAGGTAACATTCCTATGAGGTTAGAATCTCAATTTGTTCAACTGGGCACCATGCTCAAATTAAGGAATATTTACATGTACAAATCTTCTTCACTCGAACCAGAAGTGATAAGGCCAAGTTAATACTATGAGTCAGTACGTTGATGACTGTAGTTCCAAGTTTGTTCATTGCAGATCCAGAGGTACCCCCACCCCACCTGTTTGAAGCATGGTAGGGGGGAGGGATGCCTAAATTGTACATTTTCATCTTCTTCTTGAAAACAATGTAATGGATTTTCAACAAACTTGGCAAATAACATTCCTAGTAGTGGGATAGGATCTCAGTGTGTTCAAATGGGCACCATGCTCCCCTTGGGGGCCCCAAATTAAAAATATTTAATTCTATCCTTCTCTAGAATCAGAAGTGATAGAGCTTCAAGTCTTTTTTTTTTTTTTTTTTTTTAACTGCATAGTCCAACTTTCCAAGTACAATGTACTTGGCAGGTATTTTTACCAGTGTGATGGAATATATATGCAAATGGACACCATGCTTCCAACTCTCAAAGCTGCCCCCCCCCCCCAAGTTTCCAATGTTCTCAGGTAAGAGTCTGCAAGAATGCATGGAAGGTGAACTTGCGATAATCAGGTGAGCACGAGACCTCGGGTCTCTTGTATGACTGTAGGATCTGGTCAGGAGGATGTCCCCCTTGTGGCACTAGGGACCAAGTTTGCTGCATATTTTCACATTTTTGTCTTCTCTGTGAAAATGCATGATCAAATTTTCACCGAACTTGGCTGGCACACACTGCATGTCTGCATGCTGTGTTATGTACACTTTGTATGACTGGAGGTGACAAATTTGTGTCCAAAATAACTGTGAAAATATGTTTAGGAATGCAATAAAAGAAGCCAGTTGCAAAGTGATCAAGCAGTCCATCATGTGTTTACTACAGGCAGAAGAGATGTAGCTGTAAGCAACAATCTGTGTGGTAATTTTGTGCACATGTAGACATGCAGGCCTATACAATGTACATGTGTACTTTAAAATAAGGACTTTTGAAAGTATTAAAGGGACTGTACAGTACTGGTTGAGGTGGGGATTCATGTTTTGAACATTCCCAAGTGAGATAGTGAGAAACCTCTTATGAAATATGAAAGAGCATGTGATTTTGAGAAGGATTCAACGTTTATTTGATGAAAATTGGTTTTCAAATGGCTGAGATATCCACAAAAGTGATAATGATAAAAGGCAACAGACCACGCCTTTTATTATGATCTCTTTGTTTCACATCGTTTTTGGATATCTCGGCCATTTCAAAACCGATTTTCAACAAATAAACTTTTGATACCCCTTAGAATTGCATGCTCTTTGACATCTCATAGAGTGGTTTCTGAATATCTCACAAAACGTTAAAAGCTAAATCCTCGCCTCGACCAGAACTGTACACACCCTTTAAAGTATGGTGAACAAGAAAAACAGGATGATACTCATAAACGAGGTGATTTATACATTTCTGGAAAGCCTAAGTCTCTAGGAATATGAATGATTAACTTTCAGAAGGTAAAAACGTCTCTAGAACGACGGAGAGATGGTGTTTTGAGACCGTTTTTAGACCACCTGAACCCGATCAGACGGCGGAATTTTGGTGACCAAAATTATGACGTCGCAAAACGAACGAATCAGCCCTGCGCTGATGCACTGTGCTACGCACTCCATCCACACAGTGGACTCCCGTCTATGGAAGGCCGTTGTGGACATAATTCGTTTGGGGCACATGTATGGAAACGGGCATATGAATGCAACTGCCTTTAGCAAATGTTTGCTAATTGACCAATCAACGAGTGTTGTTTGGCAAACGTTTGCACGGTGTGATAGCATACGTTTGCAAGTTTTTTCGTCAGCAAACGTATGCTGTTTTTTAAACATATGCGCAGAATGCCAGTAAATTGATTTTCAAGGCAACCAATGAAGTTAGCAGCTGTTATAACCAGCTGATTAGCTCAGTACGGCTCAGTACTGCTCAGATCAGCTCAGTATGGCCAATAAAACTCGAGTGGAAAAGAATTGCGGTAAGTGCAAAAGTTTCCAAAACAAATCTTCAGCTCATTGAAGAAGGCAGATTTAACCCATGTTCCAGCTGAGGAACTAACAAGGTACGGTGTGAAATTTCCACGTACACATATACGTACACTTAGTACCTCCTTGCTCAGATCGGGCGTGAGTACCTACCGTGCACACTATATACACACACGCAACATACACACATATACAACTGCATGTTAAAAGAAGTACCTGATTGGTCGATCAATTGCATACATATATGCAGTAAATTAACATACGTATGGAATGGGGCATACGTATAATAGATAACATGCAAACGTTTGCTAAAGGCAGTTGCATATGTATGCCAGTTTCCATATGTATGCCCCAAACGAATTATGTCTGCAACGGCCTTCCATATCCGTCGCCTCTCCCTCGCTTCTTCTACCACCCCGACTTTGCCACTGTCACTATCAGTGTCATTGTCACTGTCATCACTCAATTCACTCTCGATGTCAAACTCAAGTCTTTCCGTACAATATAAGGTAAAAATTGGACGTTTTAATGTCTCAGCTGAGAAAGCAGGTATGCGACTAAAGACAGGCCAGATATTGCATCCGCTCACCAAGAAATATGTGCTTTATGAATGGCGGACTTGATGTCCCGCTGCACTCGTAAAGGGTTTTGTTCATTTCATGACGTCATATTTTAGGGCTCGAAAAAGATGGCTGTTCCGGAGCGAAAATCGGTGAAGTAAATCAGTCAGTTTTAACTCGGATTTCTCAGTGGCGCGTATATCTTTTAATAAGTCACATTAAAAATATGTTATAGGAGTCATTTCCCTCTGCTTTGACACCTTCTTTTACAATGTATATGATTTTCTTGATTTTAATGTCTAGTTCACCATACTTTAACTGAAAATTTGTACTGTGCATTTCAGTGCTGTGACCCCATTCCCATCTAATTTCGTGTCCAAGGATCTGGTATCACAAACACTCTCATACCAGAGGAATTTTCAGTGGTATTTCTGCACTCATACACTGACAACAGTTGCCCTTTCTTGGCATTGTACACATCGGTCAACACACAGCTGACACATAGCTAAAGGTGTACTCACCTCTTAACCCGTTGAGGATGGACTGATTTTGCTACAACACACATTTTCCATAGACACCTACCCGAGTATACTCGGGACTCGTCCTCAACGGGTTAAGCTGTGTATAAAGTATCTGAAGTCACAATTGCACAGGAGGTATTCAAAGCTGGCAAACACTTGAGGTATAAAGTTTCATTTACTATAAAAGCGGGTGTGGAAACTTTCGCATATTTTGTGCGACCACAAACTAGCAGGAATATAAACGCGTTGCGAATATTTTTACCATTATATTCACCACTATGTATTGTCTTGATTCTGTAAAATTAAAATCACACAAAATTTGTCTTATTCAGCAGTGTGAGAAATCATGCAAAAATATCAACTTTTACAGTACCTGATAAAGCCACAAAATTGAAGTGATCTCTTGAGCTAAAAATTCTGCTCTACTGTGACCCAAATAATTGCAGTGCAGCTGTAATTTTTATGAAGAAACTGTCAATGAGTGATCTTTAAAAATGTGATAGTACTGTATTACACATGTATAATGGTGTAAGGATAAATCTTAGGTTTCTGGGTGCTTTGTATTGTTTTGTTTTTTAGTATTAGTGTGCATGTGTACATCATGTAATGTGTTTCTGCCACAGCTATAAACAGCCTGTTTTTCTCTTCTTCTTTTTTTTTTTTTTAAAATGGCCAACCATGGATAGTTGTATATTTTCCTAATCTGAAAATGTTTGTTGAGTAGTTATACTATCAAGCGAACTTCTTTGTTTTGTTTGCTTTCATAGGTCAACGTCAGTGAACTTGGTATGGTAACGCAAGGAGGAAAAGTTGTATGGGGTAAGAGCCTGAGAATTCATTCACTTTTTTCATACTTTCTAATGTCTCAGGTTGTTGAATTATCTAAATGAGCTCTGCATAATAATGTTCATGCTTATTAGATATATGGTATGTGGTGTGGGCTAATGTTAAAATTGAATTTCCAAGGGTGAATGCAGTGTGAAAAGCCATTAGTGTTTTGATTGTTCAGTCTTTGTGGATTGGTTATTTTAAAGAAGGCATGACTACATGTACTTATACAAACATAATGACAATAACATACTTGCCAACTAGTAAGATTTTATCAGATTCAGTAAGATTTTTTACATTAAAAATAGCAAAATCAGATTTTCTGTCAGAGAAATCAGATTTTTAAAAAATATTTAGATATACCTTTCATGTGTATTTTCTGAAGATTTGACCGAAAGTAAGATTTTTAACTTCAGTTTGCATATAAAATAAGATTTTTGCAATCCACAAGTAAGATATTTCATCTTGAAATGTTGGCAGGTATGCAATAAGTGAGAATTTTTGTGTGTGTTAATGTCTGAACTACTGTGCAGGTTTTCTGTCTCTTTCTTCGCAGGTAAATACGCACAGGTCACCAACAACCCTGAAAATGATGGTTGTATAAATGCAGTCCTACTTGTATAGAAGGAAAGAGACTTCACATTGAGCAAGTGCTTTGGATTCAGGAACAGACTCAACTTGCTGACTTGCAAGCAGCAATAAGTGCACAAGAATATTTATGATGGATGGCATCACATAGTGTTTGGAATCAATGGAGGAGAAGAAAGGGTGATTGTCATTCACCTCATGAGGAATCAACATTGATCCAGGATAATCATTAGTGGATATTTTTGAGAGACTGTTCATTGAGGTCGGCATAAATTGTCATAAGTACAGATAGCATGCAAGAATGTGGTCATGTAAGTGCATTGTATGCGTCTGCAGTAACTGTTATAGATGAAAACCCCATTGTGATGTGCTGAGGCATAACAAGGTACTGCTGTTAACCAGTTGAGGATGGACTGATTTTGCTACAACACGTATTTCCCATAGACACCTGCCTGAGAATACTTGGGACTCGTCCTGAACGGGTTAAGGAGGTTGATTGTCCTGGTCCCACTTTGATGTACTGTAAAAGTGGAAATTTTTGCGGTGTTGAAATTTTTGCATATTTGGGAAAACAGAAACTAGCATGGAAATAAAACATGTGAACATTTTTGCTTGCCATTAATAGTTTAGTAGTCGATGTCTTGATTCCATGGGATTAAGAACACGCAAAACTCATCTTACGCGGCCTTGCGCGAAAAATTAGTTGCGCTAAAATATCCACTTTTACAGTACCTGTTGTTCAGTGAATAAGAGTACCATTGTACCATTTATAACCAGCTTGGTTATAGCAGAGTCTTGATTATGTAAAGTATTCTCCCATCCAACTGATGAAGATAAACCCTGCAGAATTTCCTTGGATTAACAAGCAAATAGAAAACACTGTGTGCTGACCAAAGTCTAACAAGTAAATGTTTGCAGTCTGTATTTCAGTGCACAATGCAATGTTCACTAAGGTCACCTGCTTACTGCTTCCCATAGTGCAATACAATGTTTTGTATTTTGCAGACTCAATAATGAGGTGTTTTATTACAGCAACTAACTGTAGTTGCAATAATGAGGTGTGTTATTGCAACAACCTGTATTTGACAAATTGCCTGTCATTGACTTAATATGCTCTGATTTTCAGTTGTTTCCACCCTGAGTATGTATGCCTATGATTTTTTTTTTTTTTTTTTTTTAAATTAATGGCTGCAACTATAATACTGAATAGTTGGTGCTTATTGATGTCAATTTGTCAATCCGTTGCAAGAAAAACTTGATGCAAGAATCAATTTAAATGGGGTGTGTGTTCTGGCATATTGCATGTAACAGGTGCTGTGTTATTGATATACCAGTATTCTAGTCAGCCACAAGGCGGCCGGCATGATAAACAAACATAAATTCTGATCACAGACTTGCACATTTCTTATTTCCTTCATTATTCTAAAATCTGGTTAATCATCATGTGTCAGTGTGATTTTCCATACCTGCCTGCCTTTGTGTGTCCCACAATCAACTCAGACCCCTGAATCAGAGAAGTACAGGATGTTAATACATTGTAGGTCTGTCAGATGCCTGGTTTTGGTCCCAAGAGTGCCAGATGCATGTTTTCAAGTTGCCTACTAGGTGCATTTCTTCTGTCTGTCTTTATGCATGTCCATTTGATCACCCCGGATCTGATCTGGGGTGATCCAAGGAGAGATCCATGTTGACGCCTTGGACATCCTTGGACATCCGTGTATTTCTGTATAGATCTGGGGACATCAGGGAGGCCAACACGGCAATTTTTGGAGGTCAAAAACATCCGGCGTCATCCGGGGATTGCCGTGTTGTCAGAGCAATCCGGGATGGTCCGTGTGGCTGCCGTGTAGCTGCCGTGTTTGTCCATGTACATGTAGATGCCGTGCTCTTCCGACCTAATCCTTGTAGCTGCCGTGTTGATACCATTTGTACAGTCATATCAAAGCTTGTCGACACTCCATCGAGGTCGAAACTATCCTCGATCTCCCCGGATCTTCCCGGATCACCGTGTAGATCCTTGAGGATCCGTGTTTATACAGTGTATGTGACTGGGACCTTAGTAAGATCCAGCTTGGTTTGCAATCTTATCTTAAATAGCGGTCAGGAAGCGAAGTCTCAGAGATTATATTTATCATTTGAAATAAATGAATACCCTTGTGTGAACTAAAAACAAAACAAAACAAAAAGACTTTGAGCATACTACAAAATTAGACCTACAGGTGACAAAATCAGAGGTAAAATACTCTTTTTTTTTGTGTGGACTTTTCTTTTCTGGTAATCTTGCTTGTGTTACACCTCATCAAAGAAGAGTCTGGTTATACATTGTACTAGGTGTTACAAAAAACATTTCCCACTTTTGATTCTTAATAGTTCAAAAACTATATATCAGATAAAACTGTCATTGATATGAGTAATAGCTGAATAGTATACAATTTAGTTAGAGGTGATTTGAATATGAAAGCCTAGTTTCATGAAATCAATGATTTCTTTCAATGTTAGGTTCCAGATTTTGAGCAAATTTCAACCCTTTGTACAAAACTTGAACTTTAAACAGAAACCAATGATGTGTATGTGAGTGTGTGCTTACAATGACCCTGAACAATGGACATGGCTAACACCTGTTCAGAGCTCTGCTGCGAGGCACATGAATGCTTTCTTAATTATTTATGTGGATTGCCCTGAGCACTGTTAATCTGAATTCATGACACAGGGTGAAATGCATGCACATGAAAAAAAGTGACCACGTTTCCATGTGCTTGCATGCACCGCATTTCAGAATGAATAAAGACTAGCTGTGATAGTGGAATTCCTCATGAATATGTAATAGAGCATTCCAATCCTGGCCATTGTCTGGGTATCAGCAACACACTCCTATACACACCAATAACCCCCTGTGCGAAGTTGAAGTTTTGTACAGAGGGTTAAAGCAAAATCCAAAACCTAACTAAAAAATTAATGTTGAATTTAACGAAACTGAATCATGCTTTCATTTTCAATTTACCTCCAACAAAATTGAACACTATTCAGCTATTGCTCATATTGATGTCAGTGTTATCTGATATATAGTTTTTGAACTATAAAGGATTAAAAGTGGGAAATCTTTTTTTAACACCTAGTACATGTACAGGGCTTGACACTCCGATCAAGCATGTAAAATTCAGATCATATTAAAAACATGTCAATAGAGTTTAATCCAAAAAGGTGAAGCTCATGTGTGTTTGCCTAGAAGTCCAGGACGTAACAAACCTACTGCACTGCTACTGTATTGCATTGGTGAGGAGTAGAGACAGTATTGTGGCTGTGATCCTGAAAACCCCGAGCAGTGTTAGGTACCAGCTGTCTCTATGTCAAGAGCCACTACAGTGAAACTCCGTTATAACGAGTTCGGTTATAACGAGGAACCGCTTATAACGAGGTGATCGCGTCGGTCCCGTTTTCCTTTGCGTGTAAACCTATGGCAGAACGAATCGGTTATAACGAGTTCGGCTATAACGAGATTCCGGTTATAACGAGGACAATTTCGGTGCATCATGATAAAGAAAAACATAAACAATTTGATCGGATATAACGAGGTTCCATTTCTTGACTAAATTGCCGCTTTCAAACACGCGACAAACGAAACACTGAAAACCGAATTCACGCTATCCACGTCTTTTTCCGTTTTGCAGAGAACCATTCCTTCCATGTTTTCTTCTAAATCACGCGATAAGACACAGGAATGCCTTCCGATGTTCCTACTAAATCATTAAACATAATCGTTTGATTTTCTTTTCCGCAAGATACGCGTGCGTGATATTAGGGCAGACCACACCGCAACGAGAAAAAAGAAAAGAAAAAGAAAACGCATTCAAAAACTTTTCATGTAGGGACACTTGTGGCCAAAAATGGACAATTGGAATGCATGTGCAACTCATTATTATATCCTTTCCATTTTTATTTCCGACTTCCAGTTTTTTTACTGCTTAGCAAATATGAGTGTGGATGATTAAAGCCGAAATAATTAATGAAATCATCGCAATCCCGTCGGGTGACAGTAGCGTAAAAATAGTTGAATAACGCATGTTAACCTCCTTAATCGGTGTTCAGAAAAAGAAACAAACGCATTTATTAATTTGAATAGATCTGGATTTGTTCATTATCATTTAACAAATGATAATTTAAATATGAGTGTGTATGATTAAAGCCGAAATTATTAATGAAATCATTGCGATCTCGTCGGGTGACAGTAGCGTAAAAATAGTTGAATAACGCATGTTAACCTACGTAATCGGTGTTCAGAAAAAGAAACAAGCGCATTTATTAATTTGAATAGATCTGGATTTGTTCATTATCATTCAACAAATGATAATTTGAATATGAGTGTGTATGATTAAAGCCGAAATAATTAATGAAATCATCGCGATCTCGCCGGGTGACAGTATGCGTAAAAATAGTTGAATGACGCATGTTAACCTTCTTAACCCTATTCTAACTGGGCTATTTGAGACCACGTTTTTACTGAGGGGGGGTCAATTTGACCCCCCCTTCAGATCTCGGCTGCCGATCGCGCGATCGCCGCGAGATTTTGCCTAAAGATAGAGCTGGATGTCAACTACAAGATTACATTGTAATACAATAGAAAGATATTGCCTTTCTATTTTTAATAAATTAATTATGCAAATTTGTGCATGAAATAATATTTTCACCTATAACTCCATTAAAAAGACTGGAGGATTGCTAAATTTTTGTGTCAGAATTCCTCAGGACACATCAAACAATTTTCGTGGAAAAAAATAGCACAATCGATATCAATTTCTTTTGTTTTTATTGTTTTGTTAATTTCTTATGTATTTTATTGTTTTTTCGACCTTTTGTTTTCTATTGTTTTTTTGCCAAAATTTGTTGCAGGCACTTTTTCAGGCTTATCTACACTAGAATTGATTAATTTCAATGATTAAAAATTGAAATAATCTAATTTGTATCAATTACCAAAAAACACAATTTGCATTGGATTTGCACACGATATCATGAATTTGAGCTGTTTTTTGGTTGACATGCATATGCAAAACATTACGTAACTTCAAAGCGGTGTACCCGGACGTCGCAAATTTGGTCTCAAAATATGCGGGAGACTTCAATGAAAAAAGTCGTGAAACGACGCGGCAAAATCTTTGCGCGTTGTGAAATCGTGGCGCGAAACGTCGACGGGGGGGTCAATTTGACCCCCCCCCAGTTAGAATAGGGTTAATCGGTGTTCGGAAAAAGAAACAAACGCATTTAACAGTTCAAGGATGTACAAAACGCGAAGAGATTTTCGAAAGATAATAAAGAACGCATTTTTAATCCCGTCGGACGCAACGATCATACATTGTATAAAATGAATTCCCGCTGGGCTCCAACAGCGTAAAATACCTCTCAAGTTAACGGTAAACAACGCATGTATGTTACTCTGAAATTATCGCGATCTCGCCAGGTGACAGTAGCGTAAAAATAGTTGAATAACGCATGTTAACCTAAATTAGAAAAAGAAACAAACGTATTTATTAGTTGGAATAGATCTGGGTTTGTTCATTATCACAATTTTAACACTGCATTTCACAATGAAGATTTTTCTTTCTTTCAGAATGGTCTATGAGGTACAGATTTGCGTAAAAAGGATCACAACGTAACCTTCCACATTCAATCCTGTCGCATATTTTTCAAGAACGGATGTACAAAACGCGAAGAGATTTACGGAAGAAAATAAAGAACGAATTTTTAATCCCTTCGAGCGCAACGATCATTATATTGTACAAGATTACAGCCGAAATGATTATGAAATCATCGCATTCCCGCTGGGCACCAACAGCGAAAAAATACCTCGCAAGTTATGGTAAACAACGCCTATATTTTACTCTTTTCGCGCTGGTGTTAGGAAAAATTAACAAACAATAATTACAATAAAGAATTATCTCATTTCAACCCCTACTTTTTCGTCTAATTCACAAATAATTTCCCTTTATTATCTCAATAATAATGATCCATAATTGTGTAATAACAACGCAAAGGATGATCTTAAGTTTCTTTCATTGATGGGTATATTCCGATGTCGTGCGTATGTTTTTCTTTGTTTTTGATGCGTACGGTTATAACGAGGTACCGGTTATAACGAGGTAATATCGCCGGTCCCACGGACCTCGTTATAACGGGGTTTCACTGTACTCCAAAAGCTGAGAGAAGAGCTTTAAAGGGTACTATGCAGTATTGTGTACAATTGAGATCCGAGATGTCATGGTGGTGCAAACACATGTAAACATGTTGTGTATGTAATGCAGTCACTTGGTGACTTGACTCAGATTGCAACACAACAGTCAGGCGAAAAAAAGATAGAGGTAAAAATGGACTTGATTATTATGTTTGTTGACTGTTTGACATCATACGAAGAAGTAAAATTAAAACCAAATCATTCGGTTTCATACTTCAATTTGTTGTTTGTTTGGTGATCACAGAGATTATGCGTATTTGTCATCTTTACCTTCTACTTTGCCCTTCTCCTCCATCTTGTAGCGCCATTGATTGAAGTTTTACCAGCGTCTTTGAAAATATATAACTTGCTCACAGATTACTAGAAAATTTCTACATCAAGATCATGGACATGAGAACCAGGGCTCCTTCCTCTACAGCCTATGTTTTAAATATCTAAAGAAAAACAAATAAAAAGCATTAAAAAAATGTTTAGAGACATAAATTAAAATTATAATATGCCTACCTGTTTGTCCTGTTCCACTTTGTTGTGACAGTACAATGTACTGTATTTTAATTACATGTACAAGTGTATATTGAATCACAGATCATGCCACCTTTCAAAATGAAACCCCAAAATGCATTACATGTAGTGATAGAGATTTCATCAAGAGAAATTATAATTCTTACTTTTCCACCCTTATTTTTGGTTTTGACAAAAAATATGAAAAGTGATAAAATCTCCTTCCCCAAAGGGGAAGTAAAAGAATCTTTAGTGTGGAGCCCTGCCTTGAATTACCAATTTATTGCCCACTTATAGCCACCAGGTACTAGGTGTTACAAAAAAAAAAACATTTCCCACTTTTGATCCTTAATAGTTCAAAAACTACATGTATATATATCAGAAAACACTGACATGGATATGAGCAGTAACTGAGTACACAGTAGTGTACAATTTTGTTGGAGGTAATTTATAAATGATAGCATAGATCAGTGTCATTAAATTCAAGATTTACTGTACTAAGTATTTTGAAGTTAGGTTTCAGATTTTGCTGTGATTTCAACCCTCTGTACAAAATTTTGATTTTGCACAGGGGTCAATTGTTGTGTACAGCAGTGTGTGGTTAACACTCTGACAATGGTCCTGAATAATGGCTAGGACTGGAATGCTCTATTACATATTCATGAGAAATTCCACTGTCACAGCTAGTCTTTATTCATCCTGAAATGTAGTGTATGCAAGCACATGAAAAAATGTGCATGTTTTTCATGTGCATGCATTTTACCCTTTACATTGTACCATTAATTCAGACCAGCAGTGCCCAGGGCAATCCATCATGAATTCTCAATACAGCATTCATGTGCCTTGGAGCAAGAGTCCAGAAGCCTAATCAGCAGAGCCCTGAAAAGGTGGTATTCATGGTACAGTATTCATGTTCATTGTTCAGGGTCATTGTAAGCACACACTCATCCACATACACATCATCTTGTAAAGTTCAATTTTGTACAGAGGGTTAAAATTTGACCAAAACCTGGAACTTAACTTTAAAATTAAACATTAATTTAACAAAACTGATTCATGCTCTCATATTCAAATCACCTCTAACTAAATTTTACAGTATTCAGCTATTACTCATATCAGTGACTATGTTTAATATCTCATGTATAGTTTTTGAACTACATTTTATTAAGGATCAAAAGTGGGAAATGTTTTTTGTAACACCTAGTACAAGTAGCTAATTCTCATTTTGGATGATGAGACAGATTACCAAGAGTGAAATCAATACTGTACCATATTCTTTACAATGAGATGATCATTGAATGTCCTGAATGCACACAATCATAAAATTATGAAAACATTAAGTTTTAGTAGGCCTATTTTTGGCCAGTAAAATACAGTCAACCTTGCCTAAATTGAATCTACTCTAAAACGAGGAATGTTTGGGTGCATTTCAATTTCCTGTATTTCGCGAGTGCCAACATTCGCAAAATTAAAATGCACATGAAAGTTCTTGCCTACACAATATGCATTGGACGCCAGTGGCAATTCGCGAAAATTTCAGGCTGTGAGAGGTCGTCGGCTCCAATCGCGAAATTTTCATGCCGCGAAGATATCATGTTTTACAGTAATTTGGACTGAAGAAATACTTCTCAACTTAGAGAAAATTCACCTTATGAGGGATTAAAATCAATAGAATATAAAGAGGAGGACTTAGTCCTTCAACTTACACCTGTAGGCAATTATTCAACTTATGCGAGGTCAACTTACTTTTGTAAGTAAGGTCGACAATGCGTACATATTTTCGCTGTTGTCTACTGCTCTCTTTGCCAAATGGCACAAGACAAAGATCATTATTGTACATCCCCCTGGAAGAAACCTGTTTTGTTGGTGTGATATCTTGTCACCTCTGGGCCCCATTTCATAAAAGTTGACATGATACCAACTCTTCCTAGAATGGCAGCTTCCACTAGCAACAGCCATTAGTTGCTATATCATATCAACTCACGTTTCATAAAGCTGTTCATAAAGTTATGCATGACTTTACGAATGACTGGAATAGGAAGTGCCAATATGTGTGCCCATTCTTATGTCTCCGCCACAAAGTGGTGCAGGAGGCATGTTTTCGGGTTGTCCGTCCGTCCTTCCGTCCGTCCGTAATGAATTTTGTGGACAGCATAACTGAAAAACCTTTTGAGGTATTCTAATTAAACTTGGCATGTATGTGTATTAGGGGGTGAAGTTATGCCTATCAACTTTTGGGTGCACATGCTCAAGGTCAAAAGGTCAAGGTCAAATGCTTAAAATTTCACTATTTCCCTCATATCTATGAAATGCCTGAAGATATTTTCTTGAAACTCAGTGTATACATGTATTACCCAGTTAAGATTCTCTGGTTAAAGTCTGGGGTCATGAGGTCAAAGGTCAAAAGGTCAAGTAGAAATGTGAAAATTTCACTTTTTTTCCCATTTCTTGGAAATTGTTCAAGGTATCTTCATGGAACATAGTATATATGCATGCACTGACTGGCAGTGATTATTTAGGCAATTTTGGGTTCATGGGGTCAAAGATCAGGGGTCAAAGGTCAAGGGCAGCACTTCAAAATTTTACTATTTCACTCATATTTATGCAATGCCAGGATTATTTTTTTTTTTACTTGGTGTATGCATGTATAACCCAATAGAGATTCTTTGGGAAGTTTTTTTTTTTCCCCATAAAAAAGGTCAAAGGTCAAAAGGTCAAAGATCAAGTGAAAGTGCTGAACTTACTTCTTTCTCCATACCTCAAGTTATCTTGAAACTTAGTACATATTTATGCATGTTCTGCCTGACAGTGATTCTCTTATGAATTTCAGGGTCAAAGGCCAGATGAAAATGGTAACACTGTACTATTCAATACAGAAATTGCACTTTTTCTCCATACCTTGAAAATTACTCAATGCATAAAGGGTCAAAGTCAAGTTAAAGTCCTTAAATCCCCAAATAATACATGCTCTCCTATTCATCCAATTAAATCTAGGTCAAGGAAGGTGAATATTCAATACATTTGTGACAAACATGTCATTTTAATATTTTGCCAATTTTGTGAAAATGTAATCACACACTGTCCATATACTATAGACCTATTAGGAGAATCATGCATTATGGCCGAGGCATACCAGTCGCTATAGCGACATTTCTAGTTTTTTCCTTACGTTTACCAAAGTACGACTGTATGTCAATATTTCATCTACATTGGAACAAAAATAAACTAAAAATGTGTGCTAACATGTAAAAATATCAGGTAATCATTATCATCTGTGATTAGGAAACCCACTTGGCTTGCCATATCGTGCATAGCTTTAAGGAAGGCTTTATGAAACAGGGTCCTTGTTTACCAGTCAATGCACAAGTGCATGTATCTTCATTAAATGGCTCATGAACTGATGGTTCAGTGCTCCTATGGCATTAGGCGGTCCCTGCCTTCTTCAGTAGAGTAATGACGCTGGCTCTGCACCACTCGACCAGTATAAAGCCTTCCGGATAGACAGTGTTCATCAACATGATAACTGATTCAAGGATTTCATCTTCAGATGCTTGCAGGATATTGACCAAAATATGCTGGTTACAATGTATTTCTCATGTTTCCCCACGTTATACAGTGGACTCCCATTATAATAACGAAGCAGTTTTCTTTCTTTGTATAGAAAGTTTGTTATCACCAAACAAATAAACAATAAAAAAAAAAAAAAACAGAGAGCCAATTATAATGGGAGTGCACTGTATTGTATTTCTTGAGTGTTATACCATCCACATTTCTTTATGGATATTTTTCAAATGTAATATGAACCTGCATAAAATTTACAGTATATTGTTTCTGGTAATGCTGCTCCCAGTGTTCTGCCTTCTATAGGGACAAGGGTCATATTTTTGTGTCTTTTGTGGCCATAAAGGTTGTTTTGTGACGAAAACTAGGACTCAAGATTGCGTTGCCAAAACATGTCAATGAATCGGGTGAGAGGGGTGTTTATGTTCAGTTGACACACACCGTTGAATGTACAATGTACTAAAAGCCTTCTCAATTTCACTCGTTCATGAATAGTATCATCTGTGTGTCTAAACAAAGGTCGGTGAGCCGACAATGAGCAGCTGTTGGGTCACCAGTGTACAGTGGGGATTCAGTGCTCGAAAATCTGATGTTCGCTGCTCACCAAAATTTGTTCTCAGATGTATTATGGTCTAATTAAGACTCCTGATGTTCTTTTCTGTGCTGCCATCAGTGTTCCATCTTTTGTAGGGTCAAAGGTTCAGCAAACACATATTATTTAGGTTACTGGCTGGTATGGCCACAATTTTCTTACTGTGACCCCTATGTTTAATGACCCAAGTATGCACTTCCATTGCACAGCAATGGATATTTCCAGTTATCTACAGAAGATACATGTAAATCCTTTGAGCTTATGTTGCACATAGGCAATTGACACTCAATTTTGAAAAGAAGAGCCTTCAAATCCATTGCTCAGTTGGGAGTTGTGTGGGGAGGAACATGAACAATATACCCCTTCCTGGGTAGTTTTGGGGAAAAACATGAGAAAGCCATTTCTTTTTTTGTAGGGCATTGACTTGGCTCAGTCGGTAGTACATCCGCCTCCAGATCCAAAGAACTCTGGTTCGATTCCCAAGTCTATCTGAGCTGTCTTATGTTTAATCATACTGTTCCTTCTAGTAAGAGGCCAAAATACTCTGTCCCTCAGATAGGGCATTGAGTGGAGGTCCCGTACGTGTATATGGAGATCCCATATTCATGACTCCTTCAGGTAAATGAACCCACTTCATACATTCATCGCATTGACCAGGGTGCTATCCAGGTGAAGTGGTCCATCTACATGTACCCTACATGTACATGTACCAACTCAAGATAAATGGGTGAATGATGCTGACCCCTCGTGATTCGCCCAAGATGACTAGCAATTGTCACTATATGGAATCAACCAAGCACATTGTGTCATATGAAGACTTTTTTTTTCCATTTTTTTTTTTTTTCATAATGGAAGGTTTTGCAGAAATGTAAGAGTGCTTTTCATATGACATTTTTCTTTGTCTGGAGAGTAATTTCATGGATGTACATGTACAAGTGTATCCCTGGGAACAATGCAAAACTATTAAACTAACTTTGATCCTTGATATAGCACTTACCGGTACTGATCTGCTGTTCTTGCAGACCTTTACAGAACAGTTTTCTCTGCTTAATAGGGTAGTGTCCGGCAGAGTACAGTTTCTTACCCGATTATACAGAGTAGTACCCAATTAGCCAGAAAGAATCTGCACTTCATTCACAACGCAGATACCAGATACTCATCACACAGCAGGGTATGTCACTTACAGCAACAGCTCATCTAAAGTAACATAACAGTCCTGAATACTTTCTACAATGTAATGTTGTGAACAATCTGCATGCAGCTCCAGAGTCCTCATCAAAACACATGCACGCTTCCAAACATTTGTCATTTGAAACTGCATGTACACATGTAGATTTCTACGTACATTGTATGTACATTTGTGAATGAAGCCAAATACTGCAACAAAGTCTGCTGCGTCCTCGTGTGTTTCATGGAGGCTACCAGTTTGTTTTCAATTAACGACCTGAAGAAATATAAAAGTCTCAATAGAATTAGTTTATTGCAACTGATTGACAAATTGCCCTACATCGACGTAAATAAGCACTAAATTGATCAGTGTTTTAGTAGTAGCCATGATAAACAAGGCAAGTGCATTATGTGTCTCACCCATTCGCGTACAAGAAATTGTACGCGAATGGGATATAACAGATAAAACAAGGAAAAGTAGAAATTACGCGGTGCGTAATATATGTCCCCGCCGGAAGTAGCATTTAGTAGCAAAACAGAATACTCAGAAGTGAGTATCTTATTTACTAGCGTAGCCATACTTACCCATCCCAATTTTACAATTGCTATTCGTCCCCTCAACGCGAATAGCCACCGGTAATTTCTTTGCATTTTTCCCTTTAAGCCCCTGAGAACCGAAGCGGGAAACCCCGCCAGGGGCCTATATAAGCAGCCCTCGCGCTGCGCCCTTCCTCTTTCGTACCCCTTAACCAAGTGGTGAAATTGCCACCGGGGAGGAGGGAGGGTTCATGGGTAAGTATGGCTACGCTAGTAAATAAGATACTCACTTCTGAGTATTCTGATTTACGGCGCTTTGCCATACTTACCCATCCCAATTTTACAATTGCTAGATTCCAACGGATATTTATAGGAGGAGGGTAGGCAATACACCACTGACAAATTTTCGTTACTACTGGTTTCACCTACCATTTCTTGTCTTTCAAGTCCGCGTTAGACCTGAGAGGGGCACGATAACACTGCTTTTGCAAATTCTGTCCCTTGGCTTATTACATCAGAAAGGTAGTAAGAGATAAATGTGTTTGGGGTAGCCCAGTATGCTGCTTGCAGGATTTCTTCTAGCGATACGCCCTTAAAGAGGGCCCATGATGCTGCTACTCCTCTCGTGTCATGGGCTCTAAGCGATTTTGAGGATAAAGTTTCATCCCCTCCTGCCTTTATCCCTCGCACTATCCATCGGGAAATTGTGTCTAAGGAGGCTGGGCCGTGGGGTTCAGTTGAACTGACAAACAACTGTTTAGATTTACGGATCTTTTCGGTGCGATTAATGTACCATTTAAGGGCTCGTACGGGGCACCAAAGTCTGTCCTCTGATACTGACGAGAATGCTTTCATAGCTGGAATTACTACCTCACAAGGTTTTGAAGATTCTCTCTGATTTTTGGCTATAAAGCCCGGTTTCGGGATCATACGAACTCTGTCCTTTTCCCAGCGAATGTGACCTGATTCGATTGTGAGGGCATGGACCAAACTACGTCTCGCACCTGTCGCTATGGCTAGGAGAAATACCGTCTTTACTGACAAATCAAGCAAGGAAGCCTTGTGCATTGGTTCGAATGGAGCTTTGGTAAGTCCCCGTAGGACGCTGGGCAGGCTCCACCTGGGACATAGAACTCGCCGAGGGGGATGCTGTAGAAAGAAAGCTCTGGTTAGTCTACACAGAAATCTGCAATTGGATACTGTTTCTCCGTTACTAAAACCTGTGTGGATAGCTCCGATAGCTGATCTGTACCCTCTAATTGTGGAGATACTAAGTCCCTCATCAAATAGTAAGAGTAAGAAATCTGCTATCTTACCTAGAGGGGCTGAGGTTGGATCAATCTGCCTGTTGTCACACCATGTGTAGAATCGTTGCAGTCTTGAATCATAAGTGTTCCTTGTGGAGGGTCTGAGAAATCTAGCAGCCATATTGGCAGCCCTTTCTGAAAGGCCTGCGTCTTCTGCGCTTCTCCTGAAATGGGCCAGAGTGTCAGGCTTAGTTTCCCGGGATTCGGGTAATACGTTTGTGTACCTGGTTGTTTCAGTAGGTCTTTCTTTGCTGGGAGCGTTCTGGGGATGTCTACGAGCAGTTTCGTCAGACGTGGGAACCATGGCCTTCGAGGCCACCATGGGGCAATAAGGAAGATTGTTGCGTTGTCCATTATTACCTTCTCGAGCACTTTCGGGATCATTGAGAATGGTGGGAAGGCGTAGCCTAACATCCCTTTCCACGACATTGAGAGTGAGTCTATTGCAAAGGCTTGTGGGTCGTGATGTTTCGTGCAATATATGGGAAGTTGTTTGTTTAGAGAGGATGCAAACAGGTCGATCTGAGACTGCGTTATATCGATTACTCTGTGCGCTATTTCCCGATTGAGTTGCCATTCGTTGGGGAGATACTTCCCGCGGGATAGAAAATCTGCTATGTAGTTCTCCTTCCCGGGTATGTGGCATGCTTTCAGAGAGATGTTGTGTTTTAGACACCATTCTAAGATCTGCACTGTCAGGCGGCAGAGGGTTGGGGATCTTGTGCCCCCTTGCCTGTTTATGTACGATACTACTGTCATGTTGTCTGACTTTATCAGTATGCATCTGCTCGTTATTTGTGTTTGGAATTCTCTCAGTGCCAGCTGGACTGCTTTCATTTCCAGTACGTTTATGTGCAGCTTTGCTTCTTCTCTCCCCCAACATCCCGAAATTTTCTTGTCTGAGATGTGAGCTCCCCAGCCCTGGAGAGATGCATCTGTAGTTATTGTCAAAGAGGGGGAGGGGTTCCTCGTTGGTTTTCCTTTGTGTAGTACACGAGAATTTATCCACCTCTGTATTGCGGTTGCGACCTCTGGTGATAGAGGGACTAGTTTGTCGAGGGGATGATATTTGGGTCGGTAATGTTTCAGCAGGTGAAGTTGGATGGGTCGCATTAGCATCCTGCACATATGTACCACGTCTACCAGACTCGACAAGAGTCCTAAGAAGGTTAGCCACAGTCTTGCCTTCGACGTTGTTGTCGACAGTAGTTTCTTCCCTATTGTCATTACTCTCTCTACTCTGTGTTCCACTGGGTAGGCTACTAGCCGGGGTATGGACAGTTTGGCCCCTAAGAACTCTGGGTCTGTTGTTGGTGTAGTGTTCGACTTTCTCAAGTTGATTATGAATCCCAGATGGGTGGCTAGGTCTATTGTCATTTTCAGGTGGGCAGTGATTATCTCGTGGGATGGAGCCAAAATGAGCCAATCGTCTAGGTAGCAGAATAGAGTGACTCCTCTTCTTCTGAGTTCTCCTGCTAGGATCCTGATTAATCTTGTAAAAATTCTTGGCGCCGATTTTAGTCCGAATGGTAGGGCTTTGAATTGGAAGTACCTGTTGTTTACTGAGAATCCTAGCAAGCGTTGGCTGTCGTGGTCGATGGGAATGTGATAGTAGGCGTCTTTCAGATCTATCGTAACTGCGAGGTCTGTGGGTTTTACAGTTGGGAGGATTGTGGATAGGGTTTCCATTTTGAAGGTTTGGTTGGATAGAAATTTGTTCAACTTTTTTAGGTTCAGTACCATCCGAAATCCCCCCGATCGTTTTGGGGCGAGGAACACTGGAGATAGGATTAATGGGGAGTCTTGTGTTACCTCGTCTATTACTTGTTTTTGCAGTAGGGTGTCTATTTCCTGAAGGAGAGCTGTTCTTTTTTCTGGGTCTTTGGGTAGGGGAGTTTTCTGGTAGATCTTTATCTGTTCTGCGGGAGTGATTAGCTGAGGGGCGTAGCCTGTCTGGACAATAGCTATGGCCCATTTGTCTTGAGAGATGTCTTCCCATTCTTTTCCGAACCACTGTAGTCTCCCCCCGACTGGTATTTGATTGTTGATTTGGAGCAGATCTGGGTCTAGATAGTCAGAATTGTGGTCTAGGGTCTCGTGATCCCCTTGCACTCTTGTGCACACTTTGTGAGAAGAAGGGTTGAGGTCTTTTGTCACCTTTGCCTCCATGCCATGTAGCCCTTTGGCCACGAAAATTGTCCTGTGGATTACTAGTGCTAGTAGTGGGTCTACTCTGTCTGCCCGTGTAGGGGGCATCACGCCGATACTGACGGCGGTAGGCTGGCACTCTGTCTTGGTTCGAGAAGTTTGCCTGATGTCTACCAGTACTGCTGAAGGGCCTAGTAGGCTTGTATGTAGGTCTAGACAACTTGTATATCGTCTTATCGGCTGTAGTGCTAGCGGTGATATTCTCATCGAGGATGGACTGGAACTTACCACTGAACAGGTCCTTTCCCTCGGTCTCGACTTTCATGAGGGCTTTTGCTGCATCTCTGTCTAATTGCAGACCCTCTATCACCTTCTCCCGTCGTAGCCGTGTGCAAAGGAGGGCAGTACGTGTCGCCTGTTCGTACTGGATGTCTGCCACCTTTGATAGCATGTCCCCGATTTTTTCTTTGTCTTGTTCGTCGACGCCAAGTCTTTCCGCTTCTAGGAAGGCGGTTGTGAGGTAACCTTGGTATATCGCAAGTCGCATTGACGCTCTAGCTGAAGCATCGATGGCTGACAGATGCCATTCGCTATTTCGGAAGTTGCGTGATCGCAGGCTATTCGGATTGCCCTGCTTTTTCACACTCGCATCGCCAACGCGAAAAGCTACGTCTGGGACTGACGGGGTAGTGAGAAACTTTTCGTAGTCGTCTTCCGCGATTCGAAAGTTTTGATTTACTTCTTTCGAGCATATTTTCATTTGTGTACGCTGTTGGTCTAGCTTTTTGAAGCAGTCTTTATACGGGGCATCCATCTTAACTGCGCTTTTCTTCGCGTTTTGTGTGTCCCCGAGTGTAGAATGTATACGGAAGATCGACTTCTCTGTTTCTTTTGCCTGCTCGCTGGCGGCCAGCTGAGGGCAGTATTTGGTCAGAATGTACGCTGCAGACGTTGTGTCATCGTTGTCATCGGGCGCAGCACTGGTACGTGATGTCAAGCGAGCGGTGCGTGCCGCCGCAACGGAGTTAATAGGTTCACTTTCTGATACAGAGTCCGCTAGTTCGTTCTCTGGGTCGTGATTTCCCTTCACCAAAGCGTAGCGGGCTGTGTTAACACTATTTCCCGATTCCGAGAATGAGCTAATAGAGCAATCTCTCCAATTTCTGGCGCGGCTAGAAATGCGTGGCCGATGGTAATCGAGATCTGAATCAGACTCTCCCATGATTGAAATTTCTGCGTCTCTGTCCTTGTCTCGACGTTCTCCGCTAGGATTGTTTTCGCGGGCTGCCCGAGATCGCGACTGCGTGTAATAGCTAGTGCGAATATGGGATCGGGAGGGTCTACCTAGGCTCGAATCGTAGTTTTCCTCGCCAGTTACGTCTAGTGGATCTGGGTCGGGGAAGGTCGATACCCCTCCCGAGGAGCGTGGCTGCCTCGTTTCCTTACCCGCTACAGCGGAGGCAGTCTCGATGGGGATTATTCCTTTCGGAATTATGTTCTGTAGGGCTTTTATGAGCCACTCCCCCGCATCTTCCGGGTTTGGGAGGGTATTTGTGCCTGTGGTTGGTATTTTAGCGGGAGTCCCTTCGTTTTTCTTTTGAGAGGAGGGTTTTCTTTTTCTTCCTCTAGTTCCCTGTGAGGTTTGGGATGTCACGCTACGGGGAGATTTCTTCTCTGAACCAGTGGCGGGTGGGATAGGAGTTGCGGGCTCGCCTGCGCGTTCGTGTGGTTTATTCTTTGCTGACTGCACCGCCGCATTGCCGCTGTTCTTCTCCGGCGGCTTTCCCTTCGCCGCGGAGTTTTGGGTCTTACTTTCTACGTTTTCATTTCTCTCTCTCGGCTTTTCCTTCGCCGGATTTCCTTTTGAGTTCGGCTTTGCCTTCGCCGACTCATTTTGTTTGTCAGACATCCTTGTAAGTGGGATAATAGGGGCCGTGTTTGTAGTCACACTTTGAAGTTATCGAGTACAGTTAAGATTTCGACCGGTGTTCATGAAGTCGCGCGGTAACGAAAGAGGAAGGGCGCAGCGCGAGGGCTGCTTATATAGGCCCCTGGCGGGGTTTCCCGCTTCGGTTCTCAGGGGCTTAAAGGGAAAAATGCAAAGAAATTACCGGTGGCTATTCGCGTTGAGGGGACGAATAGCAATTGTAAAATTGGGATGGGTAAGTATGGCAAAGCGCCGTAAATTGTACAATATAGGTAAAAAGATGAAGGTCAAAGGTCAAAGAAGTCAAAGGTCAAAATTCTATGTAAAAGTTTTGAAGCCCTCACCTAGTGCCATCACATAAAGCAAACGGAATCGAAATCGGGTTAGAAATGGCGAAGGAGTAGCATTTTGTAGCCAATGTACAATATAGGTAAAAAAATCAAGGTCAAAGGTCAAAGAAGTCAAAGGTCAAAATTCTGTGTAGAAGTTTTGAAGCCCTCACCTAGTGCCATCACATAAAGCAAACGGAATCGAAATCGGGTTAGAAATGGCGAAGGAGTAGCATTTGGTAGGCAATGTACAATATAGGTCAAAAATCAAGGTCAAAGGTCAAAGAAGTCAAAGGTCAAAATTCTGTGTAGAATTTTTGAAGCCCTCACCTAGTGCCATCATATAAAGCAAACGGAATCAAAATCGGGTTAGAAATGGCGAAGGAGTAGCATTTTGAAGCAAAATGTACAATATAGGTCAAAGGTCAAGGTCAAAGGTCACAACTGAAATTCTGTATAGAAGTTTCAAAGCTCCCATGTAGTGCTATCATATAAAGCAAACAGAATCAAAATCGGGTTAGAAATGGCGAAGGAGTAGCATTTTGAACATTTTGATCACACACGGACGCACACACGGACACACGGACGGACGGACGGACGGACACACGGACGGACGGACGGACGGACACACGGACACACACACGTACGGAGCCCGTTTCATAGTCCCCTGCTCGAACTCGTTCGGCGGGGACAAAAAAGAGATATAACAGATAAAAAGATATAAAAGGGTAAAATTTATGGCAAAAAAGAAACATGGCATTAAAATTTAACATTAGGCCCCTAAAGTTCGTTGACCCCTGCCTGTGACCTTTGACCTTGTGGTGATCATCCACTCCCCAAGGGACATCTACCATCCAAGTTTAGTCACAAACAGACCTATGGATCAAAAGTTATGACCCATAATAGAACGCACCATAAAAACTTAACATTGGGCCCTAAAGTTCATTGACCCGTGCCTGTGAGCTTTGACCTTGAGGTGACCTTCATATATGGTAAAATGTGAAACTTTGTATGACCCCTCTTCCCTCGAAGTTTGATTCCAATTGAAGCCCAGAGTAAAGAGTTATTTAAGTTTTTGTAGCGTTACGGACAGATGACGGGCGCCGCAGGCGATCCCTTAGTCTCCCCTCACCTCCGGTGGGCTCGACAAAAATCATGGGCGTACATACTCGAGCAGGTTGGACGTAGCCCTACGTCCAACCTAGAACCAACACTTGTTATAGGGCGAAAGCTCGGTGGTCTAATGGAGATGACGCCTGTCCGGTGATCAGGAGGTCGTAGGTTCAAATCCTGCTCGAGTATGTACGCCCGTGATTTTTTATCATGGCTACTACTAAAACACTGCTCAATTCAGTGCTTATTTACGTCTATGTAGGGCAATTTGTCAATCAGTTGCAATGAAAACATCTCGACGGAAGAATTTCATGAATTTGGAGAACTAGTTTAATTGTTCGTTTTTCTTGAGAGCTAGCCATACGTGTATATACAAACTCATAGGCAATAGTGATCAGCGTGTCGCTGTGTGTATGAGTGTGTTGGAAGTGTGTGTGGTGCTGGTGCAAGGGTTCATACACCACATGCTAAATTTGTCTTCTTATACCAGTGATTCGGCGAATCAGTTGTAAACACTGCACATTTTTCTTTAACATGTTAAAATGTCAACCTAAGCACTCTATCGACCTTCAGCACCTCACTGTTTCTTCATAATTTATGATTACACAAACCTTAACCCTAACTAGGCCAGGCTATTTACGTAGATCATAGAGCCGGGGGGGGGGGGGGGGGGGATCCCAGCCGTCGACCGCGCGATCACGATGAAAATTGGCACACACATTGCCTGTGATGTAATCTAAAGTACCACGAAGTTAAATTTTTAAAAAATTATCATTTATGCTAAATTATGCTAATTTATGCATAATGATACATGAAATCAGACAATTTGGTATAAATCACTAAATAAAGCTCAAAATGAGCACATTTTTTGTGTAAATATTCTTTTTAGTGTCCTGAGCAAATAGAAGAGAAAAAGATTGCGCCATTAGAAAAAATTTATTAAGTATTTTATTGTTTTTTGAATTTCTTATGTATTTCTTTGTTTTTTTGACTTTATATTTTTCATTGTCCGCGACATTGTTCTGAACAAGAAAATATGTTATGAATTGATTTTAATTAATAAAACCCCAAAATAATCATGCTTTTATGAAATTTGCCTGTAAGCACAGTTTGCATTGAAATTGTACACAAATTCACGTTTTTGAGCGATTTTTGGTCTGACATGCACATACATATTTATGCGCAACTTCGGAACCGCGCGCCCGGGCATCGCAAATTTGGTGTCAAAAGATGCGGGAGACTTGAAAGAAAAAAGTCATGAAACGTCGCGGCGATAGCTTTTCGCGTTAGCGATACATCACATGGAACGTCGAGGGGGGGGGCCTCTTAGGCCCCCCCCCCCCCCCCCCCCCCCCCCCCGGCCTAGTTAGGGTTAAAGGCTTTCTGGGGGAAACTACGGCAATAAGCAGGCTAATCTGAAAAATACCTGGGTACCTACAAATTGTATTTATCTGGAATTCCTGCCTGATTACCTGGTAAATATAACATTCACCAGGTACTGGTTTTCAGCTTCAAAGTGGAGTTTATGTACATGTACATTGTACCTGATTATACCGCAGAGTACTGTATTGTCATTTTTACTGGGTTTGTCTGCTGCCTAACTAGACTTGATGGGGAGTTTTAATTTTTTCACTGTTGCTATGACTTGTGAAGTTCACTGGGAGTGAAAGGCTTCTTTTTTTTTTTTTTTTTTTTTTTGCAGTGCATTCTACATTGTACTTGTACAAGTGTACATGTACAATTTTGTGTGTCCTCCATACAGTGTTAGCACAATATGTTGATTGCAAAATTGTACCTTCCTTTTGCCTGCCCCCTGCCTTGTGACCATCACTCACACAGCTCACAAACCAAACATTAGTGGTACAATTTTTACATCTCCTCTTGGAAGAAGTGTACATTACTTTCCTCATGAGATACATACAGAGCACTCCCATTAAAATGAACAGGGTTATAGCAAAACTCTCTTTACAAGAAAGACAAAATTAAGGTCCCAAAGTTATTGTCTATATACTGAAAAACTTTTTCGCAGCATAAAATTTTCGTGAATTGGAGCCGACTGCCTTTTTCGCGGCATGAAATCTTTGCGAGTTGGCTCTAACATTCAATGCATATAGTATAGACAAGAACTTTCACACGCATTTTAATTTCGCGAATCTTGGCTCTTGCGAAATTCACGAAATTAAAATGCACGTGAACATTCCTCTTTTTACAGTACACTTTCTTTGTATACTTTTTGTTCAGCTACTGTATTACAAAATTTAGATATAATGAATGAAAAGTGCTGGTTCTGAGGACATAATTATAACAGGAGTCGCCTGTACATGCACGTCTGTCTACCCAAGGAGGTTTTATACATGGAGTAACAACAGTTTTATTCCCTTTGATCTCATGTTTGATGCCGCCACTAAGACATATTTTAAGTATGTGCTAAACTGGAGCTGCATCACAGATAGGAAGACAATTGACTAGTGTTTCATTGCATAATCACCAGCCACTTTCAAAGGAAGATATGTCTTTGTGATGGTAATTACTTTTCGCTACCCCTTCTTAAAGACATAATTTACCATTTGCAGATGAAACAAAAACCCAACATTAGTGCTTTAAATTAGTTCTAAAATGTGAGTTAGGGATAGAAACAACCACTGTAAAAATTTAAATCGGTAAAATCGATGTTAAGTATTGTTAAATATACAAAATGTGAACAATAGTTATAATAAAAATTTTTCCACACTAAACCGTCTACAGTTACGGTTTATTGAGAAAAATACAGATATCTCCTTATATTTTAGGCTTTATCGCAAAAATTTTATATGACAAGATGTTTTGTGATACAACAGACCTACACATATGCATTAAATGTCATATCTTGAAATTTTTTAAAATCACTGTTCCCAAAGATAAACAGGACCTTTAATAAAAGGTACATTTGTAGGTGGTACAGACACGAGGATGCGCGAACAGAAATTGAGCAAAAAATGCTGAAATAAAGCTGAAAATTACTCGACTGGGCATATGTGGGCACTAATCTGATATATCTATCAATAAAGAATTATACTTGAAGATTATTCCATATTACTTTTAATTGGGGAAATTAAGCCGAAAAGTGATAAAACAAGCTTTCCAAGATGGTACAGTTTTAAACATTTTCACATGATACAGCTCTGATTTACACTTTTGTGCAAATTTCTGGACGGAATTGACTTTTGTTATACATGCTTTATCATGAAGTGAAATTTCATTTCATTTATGAATAAATAAGCAAAATATGGCCAACATTATGATAACGTTCAAAATAAATCTTCAGATTGCTCAGCAAGACGGCGCCGTCGAACATCGATTATCAAAGGCACAAGTGCACCTGTGGAATTCTTTTGTACATCAATGGAAATCTGACAACTGTTTGAATAATTACAGCCAGTTGGAACTTCATGTATAAAACCTCCTTGGTCTACCACTCTTCCATGTGTTTGTGATTGTGTGTTTGTTACAAGTCATTTCTCCCCTGATCTACATTCAGATACATACACTGTAATGCATAGCCACTTTGGTTATTGCCATGAAGTCAGGACATGTTATTGTCATTGACCCTGTAAAACAATCAGTGATAAATAAATAGCATAATTTCATTCATACCTTGGATATTTGCTTCTTTCATTACAATGCTGCTCCTTGGCATTTCAGTATTTTGGCAATGTGTTGTTGCTAGGCCAGATTTCTTTGTGCATTCATGTTCCTACACAGGTGGCAAAACCCTCTTGTTTGACAGTGGCAGCTTAGGATTTTTGAAAAGGGTGTAACATTAATGACGGGAAGATTTTGTCACTTGAAGCTAAGATCTTGGAGAGGCGAGACCATTATTTTAGTGTCTTGAGCAGCTACAGCAACTACCATGGTAGACTGCTTGGGTCTGGTACTAGTAGCAGCTAAGCTGATGAAGTCGGGCAACAGCAGCATGTTGAGCTGCCGGTGCAAAACTGGGCAAAAAGCTGGTTTTGTTTGTGAAATGATTCTTGGAACATGGTCTTTACGTGTGCAAAATATGGGAAAGATAGGACATGTATTCACCAAGATACAGAATAGATTTGTGACCTTGACCCTAATTTACCTATCCAAGATGATGTCTGATGAAGTACATTGTAGTTTTATGAAATGATGTACGTGACATGGACTAAACATGTGCAAAATATGGGGGTAATAGGGCCTGTTTTTCTCGAGCTATTATGAGTAACGTTGCAGAAAGAAAGAAATACCTCCCTACATCAAAGCTAAGCTTCAATTTAAACCAAATTTTGCGACGTGATCCCGAGACCCAATGAATAAATAGAGATAATAAGTAATAACTGGTCAAATTTGACAAGGCTACATTCAATTCCATTGCGTACGAGCTGCGTGTGCGTATATGCGCATGCCCGTACGCGTCCGTTTATTTTTTTTTAATTAAATCCTCCAAATGACCTGAAACGTGTGCAAAATAATTTTGAGCTCAATTGGAGCATGTTAAAATTTCAACAGGCGCGTACACCCACGTTTATCATCTATACATGAATTTTGAAAACATAAATGGTTGAGCTTGACTTCAACTATATGACATGTAAATTTCATACACAATTTCTATCCCATTAATGAGATATGATTGAGAATGTGATTTGAGATAATGACGTCATACCGACATCATGGCTGACTGATCACAATGATACATTAGGTCTGTTGTCCTTAGGACATGATACAAATATGGCATAAGCTTGAAATTGATAGTCAAAGGACTTTTTGAGTTAACCTCTGCACAAGATTTGAGAAAGAAATAAAGAAGAAAAATAAAAAAAGAAGATTAAGGAATCAGTAGTTACAGGAGGTGATCCTAAATACAACATTTGCACCATGTTTTTTCCAAGTGCTGTATTTACAATGTAAGTATAGTAGTCATCAACACTGGACCCACATCCCATCAGTCACACACTTTCACTGGATGTGAGACAAAATGTAGAGATGTTACCTATTCTTGTTTCAAAGCCTTTGTGGTTGTGGATGCCCTTGTGCTTATATGTACAATATAAATGACTGATGTTTATGAATAATGCAAAACTACAGTGCATATGAAAAAACAGAAAGGTAATCCAACCTTGGAGGGCTACTACAGTTGTATTTGATAACTGTCAGCTATGGAGAGCACAATGCTGGTTGTGAGGAAAGAAGAACTCTTTCTCTTTCCATTGGTACCAAATTACGTTGACAAATGTCATTCATGACTGAGCACATGAACTTTAAAGACAACAATGACAAATTGTACTGTTTTCACAACAATGAATGTCTCACTGAATGGATATGAGATCTGTCAATGAAAGTGGCCAAATACGCCAGCCTGCATGAATGCAGGTTGTGTTTAGGGTTTCTTCTAGCATTTTATGGTCTATAACCTTTAACATGGCCACCTGTCTGACAACTTGGTCACTCCCACAAAGGGCAACCCACATAATCCATTTTTCTCTATTCATATTCAACACATAGCTCAAACCATGTCTTGAATATGAAGAGACAAAAATGGATGATGGGTTAGCCTTTTGTGGGAGAAAACAAGTTATCGACAATGTGGCCATGTTGATGTTTATGGATCATAAAAGTTTAGAAGAAACCCTGAACACAAATCTGCAGTCATGCAGGCTGGCCTCTTACTTTGACCACTTTCATTGACAGATCTCATCCATTCAGTGAAACATTTATTGTTCCTTCACGATTTCACTCAAACTTGGAAAAAGTACAATTTGTCATTTGATTGTTGTTTTCAAAGTTCACATGCTCAGTCATGTATGACATTTGTCAACATAATTAGGTATCACTGGAAAGAGGAAGAGTTCTCCTTTCCTCACAACCAACATTGCGATCTCCATAGCTAGCAATTATGAAATAGTAGCCCTCCAAAGTTGGATTTTTTTATATGCACTGGACAACAAAAATGTGATCGTTCAACTCCAATGTTTGCATATCATAATTCTCTATTTTGAAACATGAAGAGTGCTGACTGCTGGTGGATTATGAAGATTAGCCATTGTGTACTGTCCTCTGAATAAACCGATTATTGGCTCGTAATAAGGCAATGACCCATGACGAAAACACAGTTACAGTGGACTCCTGTTATAAAGAAGTCCTTGTGACCGGCGGTTTTCTTCCGTTATATCGAATTTTGTCATTATCAAACAAATAAACAATGAACATACAAAGAGTGGATAATGTTGCGGCCCCAATTTTCACTTAGTGGTAATCGGAATTTTGTTATAACCACGTTCGTTATAATGAGAGTGCACTGTAACACAAAAGGGCACACATGCTCATAAAAATACACATATTACTCCATGAATTAATATGTCTTATCTCTTTTTTTTTCTAGTATTTCGATTTAATATCCACTGAATACATTTCATGGAAAATGTATTGGATGGAAAAATAAAATTCCTGCTTTATGGTTACAAGGAACATATACCAGGAGCATGAATAAATAAGACTTTAGTACACACAATTTACCAATCACTAACTGTAAGTGCAGTGTGAACATGTTGGATAAAAATCAACTCATATACAAGATTGAGAAAAAAACAACAACAACCAACAAAAGTGCAAGAGTCAAATTTTGTCTGTCCAAGTATTCTCTTGATTCCCAGAAGCTTTGACTCAAGGTTACTGAATTAATAAAGTGTGTGACCCATTTTGATTGCTGTCAGCCACATTATTAGGGATGGCAACTTGATAGATGCTTCAAAATGATAGTGATCAAGCACATAATACAATACATTTGCTGGTATATTTTAGAGATAATACTGTATGGACTCATTTCTTTATCTCAAGCTCATATATGATTTTCAAAGCCATGACACAGGAAAATGGTTCTCAATACTTTAATACAAACATGACTGGAACTAATATCCCCATCACAAGTTGTTTCGCCTCTGACTTGTTTAGGATTTGACGAGATTTTTGCACTGAAAAAAAAAAATGGCAAGAAAGCACTTGGTTTAATTCCTACACTCGAAATCCTGAAGATTGCTACATCATTCCTTTAGGTAAACAGATGTTCATGGAGATGCAGCATCAATATTAGTCTATTTCAGTCACCTCCCTTACTGTCAGCAGCATCCTGTTCTTCTTCGTCTTCATCCTCCTCTTCCTCCTCCTCCTCCTCCTCCTCGTCATCACCATCATCATCATCGTCGTCATTTCCATTATCTTCATTATCATCTTCATCAGCAGAAGCACCTTTCTTGGAGTGGAATAGCTGCATAAGATGAGCAAATCTCTTCTTGACCTGGGAGACAATGTACAAAACAGCAATGTCAATCATACACAAGATTTACAGACATTGAATTTAAGTACAATTCTTGTAATGTTCAGTACAAAAGTAATCTTATGATGGATATAATCTATCAAGATATATTCTAATTTACAAAAATGCTTCCTAAAGGCTACAATTACCCCTGGTTTATAACTAAACAAGGAAAAGTAGAAATTACGCGGTGCGTAATATATGTCCCCGCCGGAAGTAGCATTTAGTAGCAAAATGTACAATATAGGTAAAAAGATGAAGGTCAAAGGTCAAAGAAGTCAAAGGTCAAAATTCTATGTAGAAGTTTTGAAGCCCTCACCTAGTGCCATCACATAAAGCAAACGGAATCGAAATCGGGTTAGAAATGGCGAAGGAGTAGCATTTTGTAGCCAATGTACAATATCGGTAAAAAAATCAAGGTCAAAGGTCAAAGAAGTCAAAGGTCAAAATTCTGTGTAGAAGTTTTGAAGCCCTCACCTAGTGCCATCACATAAAGCAAACGGAATCGAAATCGGGTTAGAAATGGCGAAGGAGTAGCATTTGGTAGGAAAATGTACAATACAGGTCAAAAATCAAGGTCAAAGGTCAAAGAAGTCAAAGGTCAAAATTCTGTGTAGAAGTTTTGAAGCCCTCACCTAGTGCCATCACTTAAAGCAAACGGAATTGTAATCGGGTTACAAATGGCGAAGGAGTAGCATTTTGTAGGCAATGTACAATATAGGTCAAAAATCAAGGTCAAAAGGTCAAAGAAGTCAAAGGTCAAAATTCCGTGTAGAAGTTTTGAAGCCCTCACCTAGTGCCATCATATAAAGCAAACGGAATCAAAATCGGGTTAGAAATGGCGAAGGAGTAGCATTTTGAAGCAAAATGTACAATATAGGTCAAAGGTCAAGGTCAAAGGTCACAACTGAAATTCTGTATAGAAGTTTCAAAGCTCCCATATAGTGCTATCATATAAAGCAAACAGAATCAAAATCGGGTTAGAAATGGCGAAGGAGTAGCATTTTGAACATTTTGATCACACACGGACGCACACACGGACACACGGACGGACGGACGGACACACGGACACACACACGTACGGAGCCCGTTTCATAGTCCCCTGCTCGAACTCGTTCGGCGGGGACAAAAAAGATCCCATATGGGAGAATTCCTGGGTGATATGATGTTCAGTATCAAACATTAAATCTAACAGTGAGCTTAACTTACCTTTGGAGTTAACTTCTGTCATTCTAAAATCACTTAAAAATTATCCAGTGGCTCAAAACAAAGCAATTAAACTGCAGCATGCAATGGAGTGGTTGCCTCAGTTTTCTCATGCAACCACGCATCTGCTATAAGTTTATGGCCCTCTATTTACACTTTGATGGAAGATAGTTGAATCTGACCACTGAAAGAGGATTGACATGCAGCCCTTTCTGCAGACATATTTTTGCCCAATACCTATTCCTACAAATGTAGCATCTACACCTCATGCAGCACACCTGGGCCAGGTCCTAAGAACATTCATCATGTGATTCATTTTATGACCACCTGTTGGGCAGAAGCACAGAAATGATAACTTGCAGACAGACTCACTAAAACATTGGGCTTCTTATGCTTGTTTTCATCTCTAAAAAGCAAAGATGAATAACAGACTTTACCTCTTGTGATGTCTTATGTTCAAGTTTATCAGCTACTTTCAAGAAAGTCTTCTCATGGGCACCATGTTCTTGACAAGCTTGCAGCAACGTTTTGTCCTCAACCCTAAAATGACAAGGATAAAAATTGATCTTGTAAAGAAAGTTCGACCTCTGTTGCTTGATTATGAAGTCTTGCTCATTATACTCCATTCTATTCTATTTTTTCCTCACTTTGACATTCTTCTGATAGCAAATCCGTTCAATTACCTTCCCATAGATCGGAAAACTTTCATAAACACCTTTAGACTCATCTAACTCACAATCTCATCAAAGTATGAGACCTGGTTATCAAGATTGCACAAAACACCTGCGTTATTTTATACCATCCTACATGTCGTGGATGCAAAGTGTGATACCCATTACATGTATCTTTATGGAGAATGCATTACATTATCTCCTAATCCCTTGAAATACATGTACAATGTATAATGATGGTGCACATTTCTTGCAAAGCCCACATCAAAATGAGAGTCCCTATGCACTACGAAACTGCATCTCAGAAGAATGAAAAAAAAAAATAGGGAAGTAGAAGTAAACTCTGCTTACAAGATACTCTGGTATGCAAGAATTTTCCTGTTTTAACCAACTCTTGTTTTAATAGGCCAGACACTCTAATAGGTTTTTCACAGATACTAACATGTAGTACTACAGACTGCTACTACACATTAGGCCCTTTTTGTGGGTGAGAAAGTCATCTTATTAGTTGTTTATGTTTATGCGAAAAACAGAGTATAATGAAAAGTACATGTGTGAACATACAGATTCTTGGAACTCACATTGAAACCACCAGACTGTCTGCTACAAATATTTTATTTGTGGGTTTGCAAGCATACCAGGTAAGTGTAAACATCATATACACATGTACAACTGTACAGAGATTTTTTTTTTTTTTTTTTTTTTTTTAGGGGGGGGGGGGGGGGAGGTATGCTCCTTGTCTCCAATGACAAGCAATATATTGATTCCTACTATGAATGGGAGGGAAAGCGTCCACTAGTCATACCTGAAGAATCAGTCACACACTCTCCTACAACCATATGTATAAATTGGAAATCGGCAGATACCCATAGTATGTTGTATACTGCATGCTTCTGACAAAAAACGCAAACACTGCACACTGCACTGCATGTGTTAGAGTGAGACATACTCTGCATGTTTCTGTCTGTATAGATGTGCAATGTGTACCAAATACGCTCCTGGTTGTGAATCCTCAAAGCATGACATACGAAGTCAATCATTTTCTCTCCATTCTTTCAATCTCGTAACAAACAAGGCAAGAACTGAAATAATCACTTTTACTGGTAATATCCTCTCATACTTGTACTAACAAAATCTTTGGTATACTTTGTACGTGTTTCCAAAATCCGCTCTCTACAACTGGGCGAGTTGTGCCATAAAAATGTGTGTTAACATCCATTATCAGGGAAACTCTTCTTCAAACAGTGAAACAGTCATTATACAAATGTTACCTGTTTTTGTTTGTAGTAAAACATTGGAATGCACACAACAGGCTGGGGAAAAAAAAAAGAGCTTCAAGGACACATTTTAATAGTATCCATACACGTGATACGCTGAGGCAGTCCACAAAGTTAGATGCTGCTGACTAGAAATAGGTAGTGGTAACCACAAAAAGAAGTTAAAAATGTTGGGAGTGTCTTATGGAGTGTTTAACAGCTTTGAAAGATGTTTACATGTTTATTCTTTGTAAGAATTCTGACCTAATGGCATTAATATTGCTGTTATTAAACAACAATGGAAAATGAGCCAAAACAACATAATCAATTTAAAGGGATGGTACAGTATTGGTGGAGATGAGAATTGGGCTTTTAACTTTTTGCGAGATACCAAGAAAACACTTATGATATAGTACAGAGCATAACATTTTAAGAGGAATTCAAAGTTTATTTGATGAAAATCAGGTTTGGAATGACTGAAACATCCAAAGTAAAACAAAGCGATCGTTATAAAGTGTGGGTCCCACAATTTATTAGAATCGCTCTTTTTTGGATATCTCGGCCATTTCAAAACCAATTTTCATCAAATAAATGTTGAATTCCTCATAGAGTTACATACTCTTTCATGTTTCATAAGAGGTTTCTCATTATCTCACCAAAAAATGTTAGACCCCGTTTACAGTGCGGGGCCGGGCTCGGCCGCGGCTCGGCCGCGGCCGAGTCCGGCCTCAATTGCGCGGCCGAGCCTCGCAATTTTGTCCGTTTACACTGCTGGGCTCGGCCGCGCTTTTGATTCAAACCTTTCAATATTTTGTCGTAGTGGCGCTCTGCTTGTAAACAAACGCAATTTGGTATTGTCTGGTTTTCAGACCCTTTGCCAAATGAATTCCGTGGCGACGAAGTCGCCGTTCGGGCAAAGGCCTTTGCCGAAGGAAAAAAATCCTTTGCAGGACAAAACCACCTTAAACTATACTAGTTTTCGACGTTGAGGGGGTTAATATCCTGGATAGCGAAAGATACAGGCAGAGGGTTTGGAAGCCAGACTAAAATTGGCCGCGCAATTGGCCGCACATTTGGCCAAGTTTGCGTTTACACCAAGAAGAGGCCGCGGCCGAGCCGCGGCCGAGACCACCTCCAGAGCGAGGCCAAATGCGAGGCCAATTTTGGCCTCGCATTTGGCCTTTTGCGCGTTTACACTGAAGCAGGGCTGGGTTCGGCCGCGGCTCAGCCGCGGCCGAGCCTCGCACTGTAAACGGGGTCTCTGAAACCTGAAGTTAGGTCTCAACCAAAACTATACGATCCCTTTAAAAACACATCCTGAATTTAATGGTGAAAGGAAATATCCCTCCTTTGTCATCATTACGTTACATTTCATCTCAAACATATCACAAGTTGATATCAAGAGTAAAAAATGAATATCTTGTGTCATAGGCATAAGTTATAACTTTATTTCTGTGATGTTTGATTAAGCCCTGATGTGGAGCAAAGAGCAAAGGGAAGTGAATGCACAACCAATCCCTACAGGATGCCATGCTTCACAGGGAAACTGCATGATTGAGAGTTACTACTGATGATAGACTGCACCTATTTTGGCTGTGAGACCCAGAGGAAACATATAGTTAGGTAATTGACAAGACGTGGTAAATAACTGACAAGAGAACAGATTTGGAAGACCTACCGTGTCCAGACAGGTCCTTTGGTAATCTCTCCTACACTGACATCTGCACTGACAGCTGGTTCTGATTTGGTTGTAGTCTCTAGTTTCCCAGGTTGTGGTGTACTGTCCATGAAGGGGCTTTGTGTGTCTGCTGTTTCCTGCTTCGCCTTCCCCTCTCTGCCCCTTCTCGGAGTCTCCCTTCCATCTTTACTCAGTTCTGTTGAGTGGGACGAGTCCTCTGATGAAAGTGGGACTTCATCCTCTTTGCTATGCTGTGCACCACCATCTGTTATAGCAGTTGAACTCTCTTTGTCCTAGAGGAGACCATAAGGCAGATGATTAACTCGGGGTTTTAGGCGAAACACATTAAAACTCAGTATATGTACTGCAGTCTACACTGAAAATCACAGTAGACCATATGAAGTGTTGGCACAGTGGCACATATCATCTCAAACTCTTCATATAGTGTGATCATGTAAATACATTTTACATATATTGTATCACACTGTCCTTTATGGGGTAAATAATACTTTATGTTACACTTGCATGGGGTAGTCTGGGGATATGAACATGTTTTGGAAGTATTTTATCAAATGCAACTGGAATGGAAAGGGAGTTGCATAATTTTGCACATGACCAAATTCAATGTAAGTGCAGTCAACCTTGCTTAAGTTGACCTCGCAAACATTGAATAATTGCCTAAATTGTACAGAGGTCTTTTCAAGTCCCTTCTCTTTATATTCTATAGATTTTAATCCCTAATAAGTCGGATTTTCTCTGAGTTGAAGCTATTTCTTCAGTCCAGATAGATTCGACCTAGGCAAGGTTGACTGTACTACTGTACAGGCTGAATTTTTTTAGTGGTTTTATTTTTCCCGAATTTCCCGAATTTCCATTGAACTGCTAATACACAGTAAAAACAAGAAAATAAAAATCAAGCCTTGCAAAGGCTGGATCACACACAACTATTATGTGATGATGGTTGGGGCAAACAACATGCTCGCACACAGTACTTCAAATGCAGAACACAGACCTTGCTAACGTACAGTAAATACTGAGTAACAGTATTCAGTCCTATAAAATGAAAAAGCAGATCCTAATCAAATGATTAATTGAGAATGACAGGTGACCAGGTATTTATTTTGCAGAATATATAATTTTGCTCATAACTGGTCATAAGCACGTCACAATGGAGATGGGGCCAGATTTCATGGTTTTATTTACTTGTTAAAATGGCTGCTGGAAAATTTAAAACACTTACATTTGAAATTCTCCCAAAAAGAAGGATCAGTTTCATCATTTCATAAAACAGATAAATTATCACAAATCATTTTGTTTGGGCATTACACCCTCGGCTATCACCTCAGGCAGTAAGACTGCTCCAAAGGTAACTTTTGAGGTTAATTTCAATGTCTTCTTTAACCCTAAAGGGGCCGGGGGGGGGGCAGAATCCGCCCCCCCTTGACGTTTCGCGCAATAATTCTATAACGCGAGAAGGCCTCGTCGCGAGGCTTCTTGACTTTCTTTGTTCAAGTCTCGCGCAACTTTTGAGACCAAATTTACAACATACGTGTACTTTTTCAAAGCCACGCCCATTTTTGTAACGGCATGTCACCCCAAAATGGGCACCATTTTGTGATTTCATGTACATTTCCTATGGAAAACTGTGATCTGTCATTAAAGTCATAAAAACCTGATTATTTTTTAAATTAATCACTTTTATTGATTAATTTTAGGCTAATTATGGTAGAAAAGTGTTGACAATTTCCACAAAAAACAAAGAAAACACAAAAGTCGAAAAACAAAGAAATACATAAGAAATTCTGAAAACAATAAAATACATAAGAATTGAAATAACTTTTGGAAGTTTTTATGATGTACAATTGTTGAATATGCTCAAACAGATATACAAACCAAAAAGGAGACTCTCAATGCTTTTAATTAGGCTAAAATATGATCTTTTGCTTAATTTGCATAATTAATTAATTAAAATTAATAATTGGTTGTTTCAAAAAATCTTTTGACACAATCTCGTAGATTTTGACGTGGGTGTCGCATGACAAATTTCGTCCCGATCGCACCTCCGATGGCCAAGATGGGGGGGGGGGGGGGGGCGGAATCTGCCCCTCACCAGTTTTAGCATAGCCAAAAAAGGCCGGCCCTTTTATATTATTGTATTATTTGTATACAAGTACTAGTATTGAACTTGTTACTCATTGTCAATTATTTCAAGCAAAGTGAAGGAATAATTACCAAACAGCACTGCAAGACAATTTGATCCGTAGTTTACTACAATAATAATCTATATATATATATATATATATATATATATATATATATAATACGTTAAGTCGTTGTTGTTGTCGCGGCCTTTGTCTTTCCTGTTTTATTCTGGCGTTGCTGGTTTGTCTATCTCCTCCGAAGCCGTCGACTCCGGGCCGCTACGACCGGTGCCGTCGGCTGCGGGAGAGTATCCTGCATCGAACGGCGCGGGTTTCGTCCGCACTCTGCCTCCATGTCAACGTCAAGGACGACAAAAAAAAATTAATTAGATAGATGCATAATGCATTTTTGTGCGTGACGAAAGGGCCGAGTGGCGCTGGACTCAAGCTTTCTCGATTGTCCATCTTTTAGCTTGCAGAGACAGTGGGATACTAAAGATGATGGGTGCAGCAAAATCTCTGACATCTTCCGGCGGACACGCATGCACATATGGTGTACACAATGTACTCCGGCCTTCGCCTGTGTATGTATTGACGATGGTTACAACAAAGCACTATCTGCGTGCGCGTGATATGGACTCTCATATGGTAATACATGGCGCGGTCATACGAGGGCATTTACGTCCAGTTCGCCATTGGCGTGCCCAATTAAATGAAGAAAAAAAAACCCAAAACAACGAATGCTTTTTTTTTATTGTATTTTGCGCAACTGCAGGATACTATGCAGCTCAGGTACGTTTTTTTGTTTACTCTCAAGTCGGGTATCATTGTACCCAGACTGTTTAGGACAGCTAGATATCCACTTAAATTTTGTCCTTGCCGATCGTACCCTTCCATATCAGATTACAGGCCTCCGCCTGTGTATGTATTGATGATGGTTACACGAAACACTATCTGCGTGCGCGTGATATGGACTCTCATATGGTAATACACGGCGCGATCATACGAGGGCATTTACGTACAGTTCGCCATTGGCGTGCCCAAATGAAAACAACGAATGCTGTTATTTTATTGTATTTTGTACAACTGCAGGATACTATGCAGTTCAGGTACGTCCTCATTTATTTTACTCTCAAGTTGGGTATCACTGTACTATAAGATTGCTTAGGACTGCTAGATACAAAATTGTATCCACTTAAATTTTGTCCTTGCTGATCGTGCCCTTCCATTTCAGATTGCACGCGCCGCTGTCCATTTCGTTACTACGTAGCTGCTGTAAACATACATATTCATAAGACATGTGCGGACGTGGGGAAAACCTTGCTTTGCCGACCGCCAATTTTTGAAGTTACAAGTGGAAATAAAATGGGTGCTTCTATGTCCATCAAACCAAGTTTTGGTGATTAAAATAAAAAAAGAGGGAGCAAATGAAGACAAAAATATTCTTCTTTCTCCCATAACGTGGGAAAAAGAATATTTAGGAAAAACATACGAGGCCCTGAGACCCATGGATTCCCGCGGGTGCCTACTTATTAAACCTAATGACTGTGATCTCCCCCTCCCCCAAATAATGATTATAATGATAAGAATATAATAATAATAATAATAATAATAATAATAATAATAATAATAATAATAATAATAATAATAATAAAGATTAATATTAACAATAACAATAATTATTATAATGATAATGTACAGTCTCAAGGAGATAAACAGGTGAGGATATGTAAGGACGTGGGGGAAAAGGGGGGTTCTATGATCTATCAAACCAAAGTTTGGTGATAAAAACAAAAAGGAGAGAGCAAATGAAGACGAAAATATTTTATTTCTCTCAGCACAATAGCAACAAAAACACTTGGGGTCTATATATGAAGTAGTCCTGCTCAGCTATACCGTTTTGCTTTTACCGTTTTTGGTTACTTATCCCTGAATTTTTGTTTTTATTTTTTGTTCGGGGGGGGGGGGGGGAATGGGTGAAAATGTGTGTGTGTTGGGGGGTGTTGGGGTGTTGGTCATGGGTAGAAGAGAGCACAATTAACGAAAGGATGAGAAAAAATTTCTTTGTATTTCATCAATAAAAATGTGCAAAATCGTATCTATGAGAAAAAAAAAAAAAACCAACCCTCAGACCCGTGGTTTTCCACGGGTGCTGCTAGTAATAATAATAATACAATACATTTATAAGGGGCTTAATACGGATGTTTCTAAGCGCACAGTTTACTGGAAAAATTAATATTTAGTCCAAAATAATAAAAAAATACAAATACAAAGATACAAAAAATAGATACAGTGTATAAATGCAATAAGTACTAAAAAATCAAAATCAGTGTGCACCTCCATCGACTGACCCACAACTGTTCATTCCAAAGGACTATCTGCTAAAAAGATAAGTCTTCAGCAAAGTCTTAAACTGATTAACGGAAGTGGCTTGACATATATAGGCAGGTAGAGAATTCCAGAGAGAAGGGGCAATTATAGAAAAAGCATGATCACCATATTTGAATACTGAATGAATACTGGTGGATGTCAATGCAATGACATCAATCAGCTTTCCAGGTTAGTTAAGAGTACAGCAATGTCAAAGCTCATGAGTTTTAATAGTTTGAATAATATATCAATGAACTATGCTGAATCTAATGCTTTGTCTGCTTTTGCATACGAAGTCTTGGTCCAAATATGGCTCCCATCAACTATGTTGAGCGTTAAATTTCATGTGTTTTGGGGTGTTTTTTTTTTCCAGACATCTTGTATGAGAAATCCTATCAGGTCATATAAACATTGTGGCAAAATGTGGTAGAGCCATTTGAAAATGTGCAAACCAGACCTATAACTCTCAGACATAGTCCCCAAATCCTAAGGTTTATGGCCCCTGTGCTTTCCCAATGGTGAAATTCTACACAAGATTTTAGCACACTCTATACATTTTTTATATATGCTGTACAGACAAATTATGAAACACTGTAAGTGTAGAGGAAAGAGCCTAGGAGCCCAGGGACCCTAAGTTGCAGAAGTACGGCTGTATAACATTCCAATATATTTTTAGGGATGATGGGTTAATAAGATTACAGGCTCAGGAAGGTACAAATACCACAAGCCAACTATAGTTGTTTTAAGTTGGGTTGGAGGACAAGAGCAGACTACAGTACTCTTCACAAAGAACAACCAACTGGCTATGGGTGTTACTGCAGCCATTATATGGCCTATCGTTTCTACATCAGCCTCTTTCTTTGTGACTTATAGTCTTAGAAACTAATCCTGGATAAATGATTGAACTTGTGGTGGACTGGTTGAGTGATATACCGACTGTAGTTCCACTTGTAAGTCTTCATACACCAGCTCAGAGAGAGAGAGAGAGAGAGAGAGAGAGAGGCAGAGATAGAGCTCCCTGAAGAAAGTGCTGTGAAAATGCTGCTGCACAGTTCCTTAGAAATGCACACTAGTAAAAAAAAAAAAAAAAAAAAAAAAAAAAAAAAAAGTACCAAGACCTCCTGTTACAACAGGAAAATACTACTGTGAAATAGATCAGTCCTTAACCACTTGGGTATCTAACCTTTATCTGCTGGAATTTGGTCGGTGAGCTTGTGACACTCCTGCTGTCTGTATCACCAGTAACACCAGTAAGAAGAGTGGTCTGTGAAGAGGCAGGGCTTGTGCTCATGGGTGATCCAGAGTTACTGAGAAGGCAGGTGAAGAGTGTAAACACATCAAATGATAAGATATTTTTTTTTTTTTAAGTTCACACTAAGCATACAAGTTCATCAAGGTCACATATGTACACCAGTGACCACCCATACATTTTATTTGTCAACATGCCATCAATGTGATGGTTTACTGGATTCACTGCCCAGAATTTCCAAAGGAAACAAAGTTAGACACATCAGTGATGATCAAATAGGCACAAAAATCTCTTGCAAAATATTTGTCACATTTTTCTCACACTTTCACAGATCAATTACTCTACTTGCAATATACAGTATGTCAGGAGTATATTCAATTAAGAATTAGAACTTCCAAGACTGTGAGTGGTGGAATTCACTGTCAAGAACCAGTGTTAATTTTGCAAATATCATGCAACTCACGAAAAATGTCAGGTGTACAGCACTTTTGTCACACAACTTAAGTAGTATTACATGAATTCTTTGGTTACATTTTGCATAGAAATATCACAAATGTTTCTACTATGTGACATTGGAATTCTCTGTCTGTAGGACTGATGAAGGAAAATTAATTTCAAGGCAGTATCTCTTTTTAATGCATTTTATTAGCAAGAGCTAAATAGTATGCATAGCTACCAGTTTAATACTAAGTATATGACATACACATGTAATGTCACAAATACCTTAGATCTGTTGCAGCAGTATCATGACTTCCTTGGCTGGTATAAGGTGATTGGTCCCCTCCAAGCTCATCATTGCTCTCTCCAGATGTCATGTGGTTATTATCCCCTTCTTCCTCTGCCTCATCATCCTCTGATGACTCCCCTCTCCCCTCCTCATCCTCATCTTCCTCAATGTCAACATCTTCATTTTCCTCTTCCTCCAGCTCATTTCCATCAACATCATTCTCATCCTCGTCTTCATCATTGGCAACATCCATTTCATCTTCCTCCTCATCACCTGCCTCATTCCCTTCCCCATCATCATCTAATTCATCATCTCCATCATCATGATCTTCTTCCTCATCCTCACGCTCATTTTCCTCCCCTCTTTCCTCATCTTCTTCTGCCTCATCTTCATCCTCAGTTGCTGAGGTATTGTCCTGCAAGTAGTCTGCCAGGTTATCACAAATCTGTGAGAGGTGATTGACTGCCTCGCTGTAAGGGTAAACAACACCCTCATCCTCCTCCCCCTCTTTTTCTGCATCTTCAACTTTTGACCCCCTTGCTCTCCTCTTTCCATTCCTCCCACCACCACCACCTCTCCTACTGCTACTTCCTCCATCTCGGATGTTGCGCCTTCGGCCAGGGCAAAGACGCCGCAAGGAGCTGATTAATTCTGCTCGGGTAACCTGTATATAAAACAATGAGGAGAGCATCATCTAGGAGACATTGACTCCAGCATGACAGAGGGAAGCAGTAAACGTATGTTTTCATTGTTTAGATACACTGCTGAAAATTTTCATAAATTCTAATAACACTATGGCATTGGTTACTGAAACAATATGCTGGTTTAGGACTACTAGGGAGATATGGAAATAACCCTGTGAAAGACACATGCTGTGTAACAGCATAAGCATATTAGGTACTTTGTCATGTGAAGCAGGACCACAAAGTCCTTTGGCATATTGCTGACTGAAGTCACTAGTTTTGGATCAATGTTTACACTATATACAATTTGTAGATGACACTCTAGTACACTAATTGGCAATTAACACAGAACAATCACACTGTTCAATCTATCTTATGGATAGGAGATACAAATCACACAATATTCATTAGAATGCAGATGCAAATGGAAAACTAGAGCACTCGGCCAGGGGAACCGATCGAGCACATGTATCCCCCGAACCCACCGCCCCCCCCCCCCCCCCCCCCCCCCCACACATACCCCATTTGGAGTCAAGAAACACAGCCAGGATTGTACACACAAGTAGTCTGGTTTCCAGACCCTTTGCCAACTGGACTCCGCGGCGACGAAGTCGCCGCCCCGCGACGAAGTCGCCGCCTTTGCCGAAGGCAAAGGGTCTGGGCACATTCGCTTCAAGTGGGAGGAGCCTAAATTTACCCCCAGTGAGCGAGGGCGATCATTCTGTCATTACGTAATAAGGAAGAGGTCACGTTAGTGACCCCTGCATCCCCACCCAGAGGTCCCAAGGACACTCTCCATATACATTACATGCATGCATCCACTGTCCGTGGAGTATTTCCATGCACTGTTTACTGCATGGAAAGGTTTTCTGGTGCGATAATCCTGTTTCTGATAGGGCCTATTTAGTCACTATATCCACACTATGCACGGAGCTATACACCATGCCCAAGACACATGGCATCCAAAGAGCGAAAAATGAAGTCGAAAAAAGAAAGTGCAGCGGAGTATTGTGCAAAATTTTTTGTAAAAACTTTGTATGTGGAGATGAGTTGTGGGTGGGCGGCCCATGTGATATATAATGCATTATTCTATGTACATGTATTTTTTATGTTCGTGTTTGCTGATGAATACGTTCAGTTGAGACCCTTCTTTCTATAACTTAATAGCAGCTAGTGAATAAAAAAGAAACAGATGATTAGCAACGTGCTCTTCCGATCAGTTCTTGTCTTCATAATATCGTGTCCCTCTCGTGGAAACATTGCGGCAACTGACTAAACTTAAAAATATAACGATATTGTTTACTAGTATTTCTTCATCTCACACCGTATGATAATCACCAAGATAATAACATCGGGATATGTATGAACCCACACAAGAAAAATGAAGTACACTTGCATGTATACTCTCTAAAAAAATTCGAGTGAAAATTTTCACTCTAATAAGAGTGGATACAAAAAAGAGTGAATTTCGAGTGAAATTGGAGTGAATTTTGAGTGAAAATGCTCATTTTCACTCATTTTGAAGTGACGTCAGGGATCACTCGAAGTGAATTTTGAGTGAAAATGCTCATTTTCACTCAAAATTCACTCCAACTTCACTCGAAATTCACTCTTTTTTGTATTCACTCTTTTAAGAGTGAATATTTTCACTCGATTTTTTTTTTAGAGAGTAGGTGAGCTGGGGTATTGTGGCCCCTCAACATAAGATGTCTTCATACACCATCTTCTATCCCTTGAAATAGCCCGCTTGATAGCAGTACAAGGTCACTTCTTACCACTATATGCTCCAACATCCATTCATTTAGCAATTATAGCATCTTTGATAGGGGGACCAGTTTTTAAAAGAACGAGAGCCACATCTATTCATTTCCAATTTATTTTTCATAAAGTCATGTGATGATAAAAACCTTGTCTGAAGTGGTTATGTATAATGAAACAAATAATTAAAAAAATATTTGAAGAGTTTGTTTGCAAAAACCGATAAGTCCATTTTTGAAAATTTTGAAGTACGGTATCTGTCATAAAACACAAAATAATACCTTTTAAATGATATATTGGTCACTACACATACAGTAAAGGTACATTTTTGAAGTGATGGTCAAAAGAAGCAAATTTTTTCTTATTATTCTATTTTTCTTGACCTGTAATCGCAAATATCTCCATTTGACAAATATGGACTTATCGGTTTTTGCAAACAAACTCTTCATTTCTTTGACAGAAGGCCATTGTTTGAAGCATGATGCGCTTCGGGGCAATTATGCCCCCCCCCCCCCCCTTAAAAAACTTTGTTTTGCTAAGAACATCCATGGGTATATATGCAAGAAAGAATACTAATTATTTAGTTTAAGTCGCAATTAACATGGTTCATCGCTGGCATATCAAGTGGACGTATACAGTGCAATCATAATGAATTATCATTGCAGCTTGGTTTTGGATATTTTCAGCTGAAAGACTTCATTTCCCAAGGTCATCATGCAACAAAATTAACGGCCAAACGTTACAAACAATAATAGACTCTGACTTACAGTTTTTGTATTCACATAATTAAGATATGACAAGCTCTAGCATTTGATATAGATTTGTCCATGTAACTCATATATTTTTTCGGCTTATTGCAGATTTATCACTTGTATATAGGAAAGTATCGGTTTTGTGGAATATTTTGCCTCAATTCAAATTCTCAAAAGATGCTCATGTACTTTTTTTTCATTGTTTTTCATATGCTCAGAGACCCGTCCATATTAGTTAATCATAATAAACTTTCTATAAAAGAAACAGGTGCCAAGTTTATGGCAAATGATATGTTTAGAGACAATTATCACCCCATCGTAAGACTATTAATTGTTTTTTTTTTTGTTATTTCTATATATAAGAAGCAACGCAAGTTGGCTGCTTTTATTACCTCATTCAATGCAAAATGAAAACTGAGTGTAGATAAGTAGAGAACAGAAATAAGTTCGGTACTATATGGCACACCACAACCAATTATTAATTTTGGTCTCCATCCTGTAATTTTTGCTTTTTAATCCCTCGACGACAAACTTCTCCATTTCACCATATGCATGTCTTTAGTTGATATGCTCCTTGGACCTTATAGGATGTAAGCATGTAGGCCATATAGGTGGTATAACCAGGGAGGTGGGAAAACCGAGCACTTGTGTGACCTTTTGTAAATATTGATGTTGTTACATTCCTGATTCCGATAATTGAATGGTGAATGTGGCAAAGAATGGTTCATCTCGATGACGATGTTGGCTATAGAGTATATGGGAAAGGTGGGATACGGAGGAAGAAGAGGAAATATTCGTTTTCTATCAATAATGCAATCCAAAATTCCAATTGTATTCCAGCGCTCTTCCCTTAAATTTCATTGCGTAATATTCTATAAAGTATCTTAACAATAACAACACCGCATTTCGCTGAAAAATAAAACATATTTTATTTTCGGAATTACGAATCCTATTTCATCACCAGATTGACGCGCCTTTGGAATAACGACCCTTCATTCATTTTGGGATAAACGAAACTTTGGAATAAAGAACCCAATTAAGTTTTTTTCGGAATAAGAAACATTATTCAATATCATCTGATGATATTGAATAATGTTCGTCATTCCGAAAAACATGATCTGATCAACAAACCTTCTGAAGAATTACGACTCTGCATTCATTTTGGGATTAATCATAACTTTTTGATTCACGAAACTTATTACATTTTAGCACTGACAAACTTTCGGAATAATGAACTTAATCATTCGCATTAGCGAACTTTGTTCTGAACGTAACGAATTATAACAATGAGAAATATACGTATGAAAGCATTGACAGAAATTTAAAGAATATAATATGTCCAATTCAGATACTTTTAGCTTGAATATTTTTTTTTATTTTTCCCGTGCACAGGTCATATTGAATCATAGCTCTTCTCCGAATATTAGCCTGCCTTATGCAATAATAATAGCTTGTCATCAACATATTTTACAGAGCATGTGGAAGCACTATGCTTTTCAGATGGAGAAATTGTGTGTGTTTTTGTAATGTATCTCATCGTTCTGACTCTTAAGTATGAGTTTAACATTATACGAACAAATACAGCGGAAGGCGTTGTGCATCAATCAATATCGCCACAATCAAGTCTATTATACTTGCAGGGTTTTGTTGTTGTTGTTGTTGTTGTTTTGCTTTTTTAGAGGGCCTCAATTTTTTCATCCACAAAGATGCCTGATTTTGAAACTCACAATTCCGGATACCTGATTTGGGAAACCTCTTTAGAGTTATCATTGATATCATGAGAACAATAATAATTATATCTCTCTAAGATTTATAATGTTTGTTTTTTGTTAAGTGCTGTCTGGGGCAAATTATTTGTATAGGGCCCCATTTTCTCTCTCTCTTCTTTCGTTCTTTAAAACAACAACAACAACAATAATGTCTACATGAATTGTTAAGTTGTTTCTCTCTGAAAAAACCCAAACCATCCCCCCTTCCCCCCCCCCCAAAAAAAGCAGCAAATTAAAATACTTCACTGTTGATGCTGTTCATTTGGATATTTCAGCACCAATTCGCACATTGATGAATGTCGGAAAGATTTGGGACCTCAGATAATGTTCATTTACATTGAGCTGATGATTGCATTCCACGTCTATAGCACCTATAAAGGGACTGTACAGTACTGGTTGAGGTGGGCATTCATCTTTTGAACATTCCTAAGTGAGATAATGAAAAGCCTCTTATGAAATATGAAAGAGCATGTAATTTTAAGAAGGATTCAATGTTTATTTGATGAAAATTGGTTTTCAAATGGCTGAGATATCCAAAAAAAAAAAAAGTGCTAATAATAAAAGGCGACATGCCACAACTTTATTAGGATCTCTTTGTTTCACCTTGTTTTTGGTTATCTCGGCCATTTCAAAACCGATTGTCATCGAATAAACTTTTGATACCCCTTAGAACTTAGAAGGTTTCTGAATATCTTGCAAAACGTTAAAAGCTATATCCTCACCACGACCAGAACTGTACACACCCTTTAAGATTAAATCATTGAAGTGAACTCAATATCACATATAGAAAAAAAAATGTGTATCTGAAATTGCCAGTTTCTATCAAAATATGCATCCATTTTGTATTTTTTCATTAGTCAAAGATCCGTGAATTTTGCTTTATTTGTAGGATTCAGTATAGGCCTACTAGTAGTCAAATTAGACCGGTTTTTACATTCATACTCATAAGGCCTACTAAAAAAAAGGTTAAAAAAATGTTGCTGGTTTTCCCCAAGTCGAGCCTACAAAAGAAATCCATTAGACAACATAGTGGAAACGAGAAAACGACTCAGATGGTAATTGAGATACTTTGTAAAGGAAGGAAGGGAAATGTGGTTCGCAATTGTTAACTTTACTGATTGTATTGCACTATAGGCCCTACATTAGTTGAAAAAAAACAAACAACCCAGCACAAATGAAGAAACAAACAAAAAAATCTTCCTTGGACACCTATTCCTCATTGAGCTTACAACATAAGTAACAAGGATATGTGATTTTTGATTTCGTCGATAGACACAATGACACAAAATGGTCTGCTTTAATTTTATTGGAAACATAGTTCACTTGACCATTGTGCGCATCTATATAGTAGTAAACAGAAAAAAACGTGAGTAACAATCAAAAACATCGAAAACTTTTAGGAATACACATCATGGAGTACACACTGTCTACGATTGCCGATTCTTCCATCCGACCTTACTTTAGATCTTAGAAAAGTCCGAATGTTCGTGTGCAGAGAGGTAGAATATACGCCTCCCTGAATGTATACCATCACCCTCATCCTGCATACTACAGTATACAGCATCCACACCATTGGTACACACACGCCGCAATGCCAACACACAGGTAGTAGGGAGAGTCCTCCCACCACCCGGCTCTGATAACACGCTGAGCAGGATAATTCGAATTTCGCGCTTCAGAGGACGGGAGCGCTGACAGATTTATGGATTCCGCCCAAAATCGGGCGGAATCCATTAACTCCAAGACGAATGCTTCCAGACCCTCTGCGCGAGAAAATCAACTTAAACTATACTAGTTTTCGACGTTGAGGGCGTTAATACCATGGATAGCGAAATAGTATGGGCAGAGGGTCTGGAAGCCAGACTAACACACATGCAGATCCTGAAATATTTACCGCTTCATGTATAAAGACGGAACAAGCGAGGGCGCCATCACCAAAAACAATATAGGCTTTTTCATTTCACTATAATGCACCTCTTTGCCAAATTTGAAGAAAATCTGATAAGAACTGTGGCTGATAGAGCGCACACTAGAAATGGGGCACCGGCACCACAAACTGTTGTGTCCTTCATGTAGAATGACCACCCAATATACACCTCCTTGGCAAGTCTGAATAAAATCCGCTGAGTAACAATCAAGTTATTGCATAAATAAGCACTCTTGCACATTTTGACATGATCAGGATGACCTTTGACCCTGTAAAAGGTGGAACAGTGAGGGCAGCATTATCGATAGGAATAGGTGTATAGATTTGTCTATGATACATTTTCATACCAAATTTGAATAAAATTGGTCACGAAACAAGGCCAGCGTCGCACACACAAGCAGACCCTGTTAAATCTACCTTTTCATGTATAAAGACAGAACAAGCAAGGGCGCCATCACCAAAAACAATAGGCATCTTCGTTTTACCATAATAATAATAGACATTTTCAGAGCGCCTTTTCCACTGGATACAAAGCGCTATGAGATGCCATCCCTGGTCGCCATAGGAGATAAAATATATACAAAATACCAGGCAGCGACAGTACAAGTCCAGTGCACATATAGGGACATCAAAATAAGCACCTACTGTATTGTAAGTCTAATACGCCTTCATGCCAAATTTGAAGATGATCTAAGAAGAACTGCAGCCAGTAAAGCGCTCACAAGAAAATCTGCAGCAGACGCGGTGGCGGCGGCGGCGGAACGAGGCCAAATCCATAGTATCCTCCGAACTCTGTTCGGGCGATACAATTAATTGAAGAATAATGGCAACAAATAACTGATTCTCCCTGACTGACAGAATGTTGTTGTTTGTTTTTTTTTTTTTTGATGACATACATATGTCCACTTCTAAGAGGTGTTCCAGGCAACCACTGCCGTATAGGTACTAAGAGGGACCTACCATTGCTGAGCAGTAGGCACAGTGGCGCGCCTTCCTCTGGACCCTCCAATCCTGGGAGGTCTCATGGCAGTTACACTTACAGCTTCTGGTCCCGTACTGGAGCTCATCATTCAGACCCTTCCACGGATCTAGCATGTTCTGCACTCACACCAAGGAAAGAAAAGCGAACATTTACCAGTTTTTGTCACAAAAATATAAAGCACAGATAAACAGAACTTAAAGGGATGGTACAGTATTGGTGGAGATGACAATTTGGCATTTAACTTTTTGCAAGATACCAAGAAATCACTTATGATATAGTACAGAGCATACCATTTTAAGAGGAATTCAAACTTTATTTGATGAAAATCGGGTTTGGAATGACTGAAACATCCAAAAACAAAGTAAAAACAAAGCGATAGTAATAAAGTGTGGGTCCAACACTTTGCTAGAATCGCTCCTTTTTTGACATCTCAGCCATTTCAAAACAAATTTTCATCAAATAAACGTTGAATTCCTCGTAGAATTACATGCTCTTTCATATTTCATAAGAGGTTTCTCATTACCTCACCAAAAAATGTTAGAAACTTGGAATTAGGTCTCAACCAAAACTATACGATCCCTTTAACCTGGACAATTCAAACCAGCACGAGGTTCAAATACAGCTAAAAATCAGTCATGATGTGAATTGCTTGTATGTCTACATTAAATCATGGTCACAAGTATGGAATGCATTTTCTGTACAAACATTTTCTGTAGAAACCGCAAAGGCATGCCCTCCCATACATCAACAGATAGTGAGGGGTTCGACATTAGCATGTGGTAATCATATTGTAGATTTAACAATGAATTTCTGTGTTATTACACCACTACACAAACAAAATTGCACAAATGGATGAAAATAACTAACAATGTGATAAAGTATGACATACAAGCACTGAAAGTTGCAGAGATTTCCCGAACACGTCAAGAGTGTATGGTGATGCTTTATGGCAGGTGTAGTGATACAATAGCATACAAATATACTGGGCCTGAGAGGCTCTGGTTGAAACTATGTGCATGAGGTGACTTCAGTAAGCACTATTTTCTGAGGGGAGCATCCCCGAAGAAAATAGTGCTTATTGAAGTCATCGAATGCACATAGTTTCAACCGGTGCCTTGAACAATGGCCTGGTATATTTGTTCTATATCCCTCCCAATGAATTTAAGAGTAATTGACTGCTGGTATTCTGTAATTTACCCTTTTTAGGGCATCCTTGCCTCACTCTTTTCGAGAAGATTCACAGGTCAATCATGCTTGGGAAAGCAGCAGGGAGGGCAGCACGTACGCGTATTATAAAGAGATAAACGCGCGCTCAGCCTCAGTGCACTGATGTACTGGTAAACATGCGCAAACTGCAAACTCAATACGCGCTTCATGCATGCAATACGCCTATCCGGTCAGTACGTTGACGTTGGTATACCGGTACATGGTACGTGTGCTCGAGCTGTTCAACGATGTGAGCTTCAGCTGTTGTAATGTTTTCTATTGTCTTTCTAGCGTTTTCTAGCTGTCTATACATGAATATGGACTATCCTCTGTGGGAAAATGCAAGTATACATTGTAAATTTGGGTAGAAAATTCAGTAACAGCAAGTCTAACGTTAGATCTGGCACTAAGTGCCATCGTAAATTTGTGTCCAGATTCGTGTTCTAAAGTCAGACCCTAACGTTAGTACGAGTAGTAGTAGCCGAGACACTAACGTTACTCTAATACTAATAGTAATAACTGATAGGGTTTCTATAAAAGGATGAGATTAGGAGAACTACGGTTAGACAGGTAGAAATAGGCTTAGCTAGATCTAACTTACACAAGAAATAGTTAAGCAGGCCTAGTATATACTGGACTAAATTATTGTCAACATCTTTTGGGTAGGTCGCTCGAGTTCATGAACTGCGAGACCAAATTTCAAGCGGCGAAGCATGAACTCCCCAAAATTACAGACAGTCTTACACTGGGATAGCATTCCTGCCAACATTTTATGATGAAATATCTTACTCGTGGATTGCAAAAATCTTACTTTATATGCAAACTGAAGTTAAAAATCTTACTTTCAGTCAAATCTTCAGAAAATACACATGAAAGGTATATCTAAATATTTTTTTTTAATCTTATTTCTCTGACAGAAAATCTTATTTTGCTATTTTTAATGTAAAAATCTGACTGAATCTGATAAAATCTTATTAGTTGGCAAGTATGGGATAGGCATAGACACTACCTCGAATCTAGCATACCGTAATTAGGGGATCATACTTTCTCATACATGACCCCAAAACTTTGGAATGATCGACCTTCCAATATCTCTATATAGGCATCTTCGATTGATGCTTTGAAAAAGAACATCAAAACCTGAATGAGGCCAAGATCTACGGTACATAAAGATCTCTAGAATCTAGAGCCCATGTTTGCTGATTGTTGTTGGCTAATAGATCTACGATAACGCCTACTCTGTTGTAACGTAATACCCGGGTATTCTATTCCGCAATGCCATGGGCATCTTTTTATGTAGAATGACGGCTTTAAAAGAGTCTCTCCGAGTCTGTTATTTTCTCTAACGTTACACGTATTGAGTGTATTGTCTACGGTGTGCCATACTCATTCATTTGTACGTGAAGATTGATTGTGTGGTTCTCGCGAAGTGAAGGCGCCGCGATACCCATTCATTTGTACATGAAATCTCTTGCGAAGCGAAGGTGCTGTGATACCCATTCATTTGCACGTGAAATCTTTCGCGTCGCAACGCAAAAAAGGCGCGAAATTCACCAGCGTGATATAGTTTTTTTACTATTTCCCTTGGGAGAATAGCGAGACGCGGATTTGTATGGTAGAAATATGTTTTGTCGTTTTCAGTGCTCTCGACCAATCAGAGGACAAGAAGCAATTTAAGAGGGATATAATAGCATCTACTGGTATACAGCAATAGAGAAAGGGCTTTGAAGTATCGAGGATAGAATACAAGACACTCTAGAATTGTGGTAGTTCAATTATGACAAATTTCCTCTGTTCAGTGAGCTGTATAGTGGGGTTCACATTTAAAAAGCCACAGTCAAGCATTGTTGTATGAAAATGCTGTACCTTACAGCATACCTACGAAGATATATCACTATGCTAGTTCACCATATCTGAAACAGCTTATCCTAACACTACCGTCTTTTGCAGGAAGATTGAGCACAGTAAATACAGTGTAGGGTCACTCATTATATTCTCACTCACCCTTTTAAACATTTAATGATCGTTTCAGCAACAATTTCTTTTTCATGGTAACAGAGACACAGTATAAATGTATGACCACATAGCTATCAGGGTTCTCCACTAGCGGTTTTACCCGGGGGCTCCGCCCGGGTAAAATTTGAAAAACCAGTTTAGCGCCCGGACAAAATATCCCCGCCCGGACAAAAACTTGACACGCCCGGATATGAAAATTGACATATTTTCACGTACAGACAAGACAGCATCAAGACCGCGCAGCATTGCGCAATCAAGCGTCTACTAAAATACTAGTAAAAACTTTACTCCCATGATCATGTCGGAAACTCGCACGAACGCATAATGACACATCCATTATGTGCCATGTTATCTGTACTCGGCTGGGATATCGATGCACCGCATACGCACTGTATGTGGAAAGCGCTTAATATAAAAGTGTGAGCACGCGCAAATCGCTGCTTGCGTACTGTATACACCGAACGGAACTTTGCGCGCGTGAATCCCTGCCGCCTACGGACCGTACCCTGGTGTTTACATTGATCGCCGTGGGATCCCCATGTGTGATGCTAGCCGGCTGGCTGGGGAGCACGAGTCGAGTAGCTGCAGCTGCACACTGTACATGTAGCCAGCTTCCAAGTGAAGCGGGGTAGAAGGCGTTCTGTTGTACAATGTCTGCTTCTATTTCTCTCTTCTTCATCCACTTTTCCCTTGCCTCCCAAGTACGAAATGATTTTTAGAGTGTTGTGTGTGTGTGTTTTTTTTTACAATGTTATTGCATCATTTTTCTGCAAGTATGACTACAGTATACAAAGGTGAGTTTCTATTCATGTACTGATGTGCACTGCAGTAGTGCAGGTGAAAAGCGTTCGAACTTTCTTTCCCGTGTATCGTGGAAACTCGATGTATTTCTAGGCCGAATATTAAAGGAGATCTCATATAACAGAATACTTATAACAAACTATTTTCCGTTCCAAATGAATTAATTGTCTTTGTTTTGCATCGTTTATTGACTTGATCCCGAGGATCTCGTCGCACTACCGAGTTTCCACTGTGTATTTAATTTATTTTCGTGTAGCTTTCGGTGCTGCAAACTTCTACTACATGTAGGGCCTACTACACTTCTCGTTTTATTTGTCGTTTTTCATACCTCGTTTGGTACGATTTCTTCCGTTTAATATCACATTATCCGTTCCCTTTATACATTGTGTACTTTGTAGCATTTAAATGTAAATTCTTTCAAGTGTCTCACACTGTATGCATTTTCGTAACGGCGATTTCTCCGCTTTGCCTTTGCTGCAATACTATGTATTTCGAAGCAAGTTTGATCCCACCCGCTTCGGTGTGCCGTGTGTTGTCTTTCGTAATGTTTGTGTTTCCGTTTGTGTTGTTGTCGGATACTTTGTATTTGTGATTTATTTTCCTAGGTGTTTATCTCGAGTGATGATGGTGATCGTGTTTCTAAATGTTGATAGGAAAAGGACAAATGATCTGAGTGATGCCTGGTGGTGGTGATAATTAACTACGCTGGTGTAAAAGACGGTTTGCTGTGAATGCTGAGAGTACTTGCCCTTCGTTTTATTTCATTTTCTCTCTTACTCTTCTTCCCCTCCCAAGAATGATAAAGAAAATATACACACCTCAAAACAAAAAGGACCAGGTGCTAGCAACCTTCGTAAAGTTAAATCTAAATGTTCATTACCTCAAAGAATAAGGGGAAAACACGAATGACAGTAAATAGAAGCGAAGAGATTGCGTGGCATTTAGCGATCATCGATATGGCAGATTTTCCAATTCCAGTCAGGGGAATGATGATGTTCTAAAATCCAATAAAATGAAAGAGCCAGAAAACAACGCATGATTATGTTTTATAGCAAAACAATAATTGGAAACACCGAACAGAGTTTTGCATTCACTCACACAAAAGCTCTCTTGAGAAGAAGAAAGCATTCCCCCTCCCCTGCTAGGTAGTGGAAGTTTCCATAACCAGCCCAGCAAGTTTTTGGAGGTACTGTCGGTACATATGTGTACATGCACTAGTACACATTCATAGCGAGTAAGCAATCAATCATCGCTGAACATTGCGTAGTTGGGAATCTTTATCTTGCTGGTGTCCAGCTCGGTGTTTCGGCATGTGTTGTAATGTTATGTTTAGAGCCTGTAGGCAGTGGCGTAACTACGGGGGGGGGGGGGGGGGGGGGGCATGGGGGGGGGGGGCACGTGAATCCGCTGGTAAAAAAAAAAAAAAAGAAAGAAAGAAAAAAAAAAAACTACCAAAATGGTAATTCAAGGGTTAGTACACTGCTTTTGAAATCGACATGAAAGGATGATCAAGAAAAAAGATATTTTTCTAAGATTTCTTTTAACCATATAATTAAAGAGGTATTATAGTGAAACATTGATCAAAAAGCCCGGAGACGACAAAAGATTGTGATTTTGCGTGATTCCTGGTTGGCATTTTGAATATAAGCAGGATGTGCGCAGTGTACTCAGAACATCGGAATGGCAAAAAGAGTCGCTGCAATGTTACGCAATGTGATGTTTGATAGGTTGTGCACATTATTTTGCTATCAAAGCATGATCATTGATTTTGCAGTGCTGCTTTACATACTAGTCTATATTAAAATGCCTTGCATTGCCAATAATAAGACTTGACCTTGGCTATTTCCTAACTTTTCCAACTTTATGAAACACACACACTCACAAACACAAACAAATTAGGGGATGCTTTATATAAAGTGCAGATTTTGGACATCCTTCTCCCGCTTGGTCACTTCGACGCCCCCTCGCTGGTCATACTCCCCCAATCATGAACATAAACCAACACCCTTGACTACCAGTGGCGGATCCAGGGGGCGCATCGGGCGCCCCCTCCCTTCAAAGCGAAAAAAATATACATGTAGCTACAAACGACAGTTTTTGGACTGTAAAATGTCAACATTTTTAAGCTCGCTCGCTTCGCTCGCTCGCATTTAACCGTTGTATGCCATTCTCCTGATGTTACTGCTAATAATTGCCAGCAGTTGCGCCCGGTGCCCCCCCCCCCCCCCCCTGAATTTCCAAAGCGAAAAATATAGCTACAAACGGCAGTTTTGGGACTGTAAAATGTCAAAATTTTCAAGTTCGCTCGCTTCGCTCGCTCGCATTTAATCGTTATGCCATTCTCCTGATGTTACTGCCAGCAATTGCCAGCAGTTGTGCCCGTTGCGCCCCCTCTCCTTAATTTCCAAAGCGAAAAAACGGCAGTTTTGGGACTGTAAAATGTCAAAATGTCTCCTTAATTTCCAAAGCTACAAACGGCAGTTTTGGGACTGTAAAATGTCAAAATTTTCAAGCTCGCTCGCTTCGCTCGCTCGCATTTAATTGTTATGCCATTCTCTTGATGTTACTGCCAGCAATTGCCAGCAGTTGCGCCCGGTGCGCCCCCTCTCCTTAATTTCCAAAGCGAAAAAATATAGCTACAAACGGCAGCTTGGGGACTGTAAAATGTCAAAATTTCCAAGCTCGCTCGCTTCGCTCGCTCGCATTTAATCGTTATGCAATTCTCCTGATGTTGCTGTCAGTAATTGCCAGCAGTTGCGCCCGGTGCGCCCCCTCCCCATAATTTCCAAAGCGAAAATATATAGCTACAAACGGCAGTTTGGGGACTGTAAAATGTCAAAATTTTCAAGCTCGCTCACTTCGCTCGCTCGCATTTAATCGTTATGCCATTCTCTTAATGTTACTGCCAGCAACTGCCAGCAGTTGTGCCCGGTGCAATGCCCTTAATTTCCAAAGCATATAAATATATATATATATATATATATATATATACATATATTATTATAGTAGCTACAAACGGCAGTTTGGGGACTGTAAAATGTCAAAATTTTCAAGCTCGCTCGCTTCGCTCGCTCGCATTTAATCGTTATGCAATTCTCCTGATGTTGCTGTCAGTAATTGCCAGCAGTTGCGCCCAGTGTGCCCCCTCCCCATAATTTCCAAAGCGAAAATATATAGCTACAAACGGCAGTTTTGGGACTGTAAAATGTCAAAATTTTCAAGCTTGCTCACTTCGCTCGCTCACATTTAATCGTTATGCCATTCTCCTAATGTTACTGCCAGCAACTGCC